>NC_059483.1:2792500-3475000 GCF_018139145.2 Gymnogyps californianus | reverse complement strand
CCCCACTAGATAAATAATATTGCCAACGCTTTCCCCTCTCAATGCTCCAAACAGAGTGAAACTTCACTTTTACTGAACTAAGTTTTCCTCCATATGCATCTTTCACTCTTTTGTTTCATTTTCTCATCTACTGATCTACTCTTTGGGGGCAGAAGAACATGAAAATTGAAAACAACCTGAGAGATCTCAATCAAATTATCCTGTTGGACTCCATAGTGTGTCCTGAAAAATAGTCAGAAGAAATACTAATTATGCCAAGCTAACAACACTGAACACAACTCTCCAGCTTTCTGTGATGAACTCACTAAACATCTTGATTAAATCTGAGATCACAGAAGCCTCAAAAACAAATTAAATGCTCTAGAAAGTGGCTTGAACTCTTATAAATCCCTAGTGCACCATCATCCCTCACACTTAACTCTCTCAGGACTGGAAAAGAGATAGAAGGGGGCATATTGGGGAATTAATGTTTGTAAAACATTTAAGGAAAGACACGTTTGTTATATATGTCAGGCCAGGCTTATTATTAAAATTAGAAGGAATTTATGAAGAAAAGAATAAAATAAGTGCCCTGAAATCTTCTGATCTACTTCCTGATTTTTTTCCTCCCATCTTCTCACACCATTAGTGCTCTCAGGAGTTTCTCTGCAGGAGAGGAGATTGGAGCCAGGAACGATCACAGGGGCTGCGGTTCTGGCCCTATGTTTTTCTCTCTCTTTTTGCACCATTTTCTATGTCTGCTTTTCCATGCACCTTACTTTGATGCAAGCATCTAAAATAAATGAAGTTTTGCTGAGAAACTCTTCCTTCCTCCATGTGCTACTGATCTTTTCTTGTTTCATAAATGTTCTCTTGCTTTGAGAAGCCAATGTAGAAGTATTTTTATCCCATGAAAACAAAAAGGTTCATGCTGGATACAGTGTTGATGTAATTGCCTGTTCAGTATGAGTCATTAATACATATCTTGACATGAGATTTTATTAATAGAAACATTAATTTTGCCATGTTGACTTGCAATAACATTGCTGTTCTAAACAAACTTAAATAAGAATATGTTCATGCGCGTCAGACTTTCACTTGTGCTAAAAAAAATATGTACTCGTATGCAGGCAATTATACAGCTGACACACACTTCTGTGTATACATTTGCTCCTTTCCCGACTCTTTTTTTTGTTAAAAATCATTTATTTAAAATTAGCATTCATATACCCCTTGGGGAAAAAAAAATCAGCTACAACCTGTACTGAGTGAAATGCTTTTAATTTTGAAAACTTCATGCCTGAAAGAGAATAACTTTAATGGAGCTGATCAGATCTTTTGTTTCTAAATTGATTGCCTCAATAGATTTATTATTTTGATTTTTATTTCAATATTCCATTGACTGAAGGAGCAAACATTATTATCTTCTCTAAGGCACAGTCAACTCAATCAATACCACTACAATATTCTCAGAGAATGAAGATTCAATTAAAACAGTGTGTACTTGCAAATGCTTATTGACTGACTGCCTTGTCACTACAGCCAGTTCCAGAAGAACTACAAAATGGGGAAGGTTTTGGCTACATCGTTATGTTTCATCCTCTTGGCTCAACAACCTGGACAAAAGCAGTGGTGGCTTCAGTGGAAGCAAGCAAATATGTTTATAGGAATGAAAGCATTACACCTCTCTCTCCTTTTGAAGTGAAAGTTGGTGTCTACAACAACGAAGGAGAAGGGACCCTGAGCTCCATATCCATTGTCTACTCGGGAGAAGACGGTAATGCCTGTTCCTCTTATTAGTAATGGTTGTATAGCATCAATAGGTCCCAGATATGATCAGACAGATCTCCACAGGGATATTAAGGAGCCTGCTCAAAGCTACTCATTGAAGATTGACAAGAGACACAAGAAAGAAGGTGGGAAATTGAAGCGAAAAAAAGCAAGGGGCAGATTTTCAGAATTGCTTTAAGTAGACAGCATGTTTCAACTTATTTGTCCCCAGGGAGCTCCCACTGAGTGGGCTGGGAAAATCGGGAGACATTCACAAGTGTAGCTCTCAGAGGGTCTAGCTTTTCAGACCACTCATTGCAGCTGATCTCCTCTGAAAATCTGTCCCAGCTTATGGGTAATGACCAATTTTGAAAACAGGTTTTGCTGATGTTCCACGATAAATGGGTAGCAAAGCTAGCGATTCACACCAGGTTTCCTGAGCCTCTGCCTGCTGCTTCCCCCCAGAATCCCTTCCTCTTTTCTTGAATCTCCCTCAGTTCCTGCCATAACACCCTTTTGATAACACAAATGTTCCACCAGCTGTGTTTTCTCCCGTCACCCAGAGCCGCAGATAGCACCAGCGGTGGCTTCGGCACTGAGTGTTTCGGCGGCGGAGGTGGAGGTCTCCTGGCAGCCCATCGCATGGAACAGGCACACGGGCAGGGTGCTGGGCTACGAGGTGAGGCAGCTGGTGCTGGTGTCTGACACCTTACAGATGTCCCTTTCCTGGCCACATTAGTATTTTGGTTCCTTCTCCCTTCCTTCCAAGTCAACAGACAATGGAGCTCTTCACCTGACTCTCATTAGCAACATTTTACCTGAGATAATCACAAGCTTTTCCAGACCAGGACTGCAGCTCTGTCCCAGACTTTTTGTAATGTAAATTAAAACCTCAAGGTTAATCATTTGTGATGACTACTATAAAAGGACTCATGCTTGATTCCACAAAACAAAGCTGATCCTCCCTCCTCTTGCAGAGCTGTAACGCTGTCTGAGCATGATGGGGTACTTGATAGTTTGGGGGCATGCACATGACCCATAACATTGCTTACAGAAGAAACCAGGATAAACGCATTTCATTGCTATCCAAAGCTTGTGCTGTGGTGTATTTGAAAGGCTTTTGGCTTCTCACTTCTCTTAGAATCATAGAATCATTTAGTTTGGAAAAGACCTTTAAGATCATCAAGTCCAACTGTAAACCTAACACTGCCAAGTCCACCACTAAACCATGTCCCTAAGCACCACATCTACACATCTTTTAAATACCTCCAAGGATGGTGACTCAACCACTTCCCTGGGCAGCCTGTTCCAATGCTTGACAACCCTTTCGGTGAAGAAATTTTTGCTAATATCCAATCTAAACCTCCCCTGGTGCAACTTGAGGCTCTTCGTAGTGAGCACCTGCTCATTCACTAATAACTGGCAGGTTTTTTGCCCTGTGCACTGGGGTGCGTTGCTGGTGTCATGGCATCAGGTCCAGGGCCGGATCCAGGGACAGGCATTTCGGGGTCTCAGCAGGGGGAGCTGCGAGGTTGCACGGATGCTGCCAGACCCTGGCGGCACTCAGCCAGCTGTGCTGCTTCTGGCGTTGCTCTGGGCTCCAGCACCCAGTGGGAGCAGAAACCCAGTGTCAGCTGCATCCCACATCCACAGGACAGACCAGAGCTGCCTCCAGCAGAGGCGAGAGGGGAGCAGATTTTTGTATTAATAACTGGGGTACTTCAAAGTAACCTCAGATGTGATTCCTGGGCATTTTACTTGCACAGTGAAACAATTTTTTTATTATTATTTTACTTTTTAATAAGATAAACCAAGAGTAAAGCAAGTCAGAAATACTTTAAATTCTGTCCTATCATTACAAAAGTATAAATGAAGGTTACAGGAGTCATGTACAGTACACAAACCTTCTTAAATCAATTACTTACTGAAAAAAAAAAAACCCAGGTCTAAATAGCTGTCACTGAATCAAAACTAGAGGCAGGATACAAAATAATTAAAAAAACCTCTTAGATGACTGAGATAAATGTTTCTTTGTATCTTTTAAAGTTTTCTTCAAAGGTGTTCAAACCATAAAACCAAACAAGCTTTTAAAATTTCTCACCTTATCAAAAGTTTCCTTTTGGACACCTATAAAGTTAAGGATTTCATTTACTTCCTTAATTGGTATTCAGGCTCTGAAATTTTATTTCTTCTCTATAAATATTCATGCTTCGTTCTATTTCCTGCTAGTTTTGAATAAAAAAATTTCCTGTATTCCTTGAAATCTTCATTGTCAGCATGTCTGCTTCCCAGCCAAATCTGTAATTGATGGAAAACAATGAGTTGCCTGCTCTTTGTTCTCGCTTTTCAGGTTTTATATTGGACTGATGATCCCAAGGAAAGCACAGCTGGTAAAGTCAGAGTCAATGGGAATGTAACAGCCAAAAATATCACAGGACTAAAAGCTAACACACTGTATTTTGCAACAGTTCGAGCTTACAACACTGCAGGGACGGGGCCCTCTAGCACCCCGGTAAATGTCACCACTAAAAAATCACGTGAGTATTCAATTTTGTACAACAAATGTTGCAAACTCCCAAGTGTGATAGTGACATTTCAGCTTACCATGACCCATCTCTGCTAAATGTTGCAATATCAAAGAAAACTGGATCCCAAATTTCTTTGTAAAATTAAGCAACAAAATCTGTGACTAAGAAACTTCTTTATCTCTTCCCTGACAATATTTTTGTGGTCACCGTCAGGTTTACTCAGACTCTGGTATTTAAGACATTAATATAATATTTAGCTTCAGGTCTGTCTCAATGGAAGCCAAAATTCTCATCAACTTAAATCAGGTTATTATTTCATTTACCCTATTCTATTTATATGCTGAAGTAATTCTGTACACCTACAAAATTAGATAACACCGGTGTTTGTATTCCTACAGCATAGCAACCGTTAGGAAGGATTTCCTTTTGCTTTGCAACAGCATGCCACTTGCTTTCAGGAGATTTCAAAAGAGATGCAGCGTCAATAAAGGAAAGATGTTCCACAGGTCAAACAACAGATTTAGGTGCGGGAATATGGGTTTGGTTTTTTAAACCCATAGTTTTAAAGAAAAGTGTTGAATGCTCCAAATACAGTGCTTTTTTGAGACCTCTAAACTGTGCGCTACAGAAGGTAGCATATAGGATACATTCATATAAATAGTATTCAGTCATTAATTTTTAAAATTTTCTGCAATTGTAGAAGCAAAAACATATGCTATTCTGTTTGTCAGAAGCAACTTCATGAAACCAATGCTTTCGTGGCGCCATCCTCCAAGGTAACAAGGAAGCACTGAGCACCGTCCTGCAGGATTGAACCCATGAAGTAAATGTTCACTAAGAGCAAAATAGTCATAAAGCAGGAAATCTTGGTAATCCGCTATGTACCAGGGTGCCCAAAATTCATTTCTGTTTAAGCATTCCTTTTTTTATACTTTCTTTGGACCATCTTTTCCCAGTAAACAATCAATCAGCCCTTTTGCACAAAAAGGGAAATATTTCTCCTGTCTTTCACCAATTTTCCTCTTGCCTATGTGCTGTTCCATGTTATTGCTCAAAGTGCAAGACAGGAACCAACTTGAAAAATGAGTTAATGATAAAAGTTACCATTTAATTCAAATAACATAAACCAAAATAAAGCCAGAGAAGGTATTTCTTAAGGACTCAAACAGGACTCTTCTCACAGGCAATTTATTAATGGAAAATAGACTCATCTCTGGAAATTATTCTCTATATTCGTATGTGCATATGTATGAAAGACAAGTTAAAGACATGGCAGTCAAGTGACAAGACATATAAGGAATAAATTTGCTTTGTTTTACATTGACTTCATCTTCTGTCAAATTCAGGATTGTGCTAATGGTTCATTTAAAAATTAAAGTCAAAATAACCCTTTTAATATTTAAAAACTTGTATTAAAATTTTAAGCTCTAGTCTTTGAAAGATGCAAGCACTTTCAATATGAGTAGAGATAATATGTCAAGAGAATATAAACCATGTGCATCTACAGCAGGAGCTTTAGCTTCAAGGTAATAGCTCTGTCTTCTTACTCATCGTCCAGGATTCCCACAATGTTCTGTGCATGCCATTATTGTAGAGACTAAGCGTAACTAAAATGGTCCTTCTGCCAAATATAGATATTAGAAATACTTTGCAAGGGTAAACCTCAACTCAGTACAGCAACAAAGCCAAGTGTTACCTAAAACATGAGAGTAACGTCATTAACTTAATAAACTTAAGCATATCCTTGGGACTTCTATTATTCTTGACAAAGTTGATTACAATAAATTACTTGAGGAAATGATCTGCTAATCTGAGATCTGAAGAACTGTTTGCAGTGTTTTTGCTTGCGGATATTACTATGGACTTGGGGAAGTGCTACGTTACCACCTATTCTGCTCCCTGGCTGTGTAGCAAAACCAGATAACTTTGTTTTAAAAATCATCCTGTGGTGGTTTTTCAGCTCAAAGACTATGAATTAAGATTGTTTTAAGTGCTATGCTAAAAAGCATTGAATAAGGCAGTATTCACCCATTTTTGAGTGCTTCCAAGACTTTTCAGAGTACACAGTCAATGAAGTATTTGACATCCTTTGCCTCTTGTGAGTTTTTTGTTACCAAGTTCCTTATATAAAATATTTGGTGAAAGCAACAAAGGTTTCAAACAACATTTAATTAAATTTGCAGTTTCATGTACGTGAATGTATATAAATGCCTTCAAAAAGAAAATTAATCTTTTTCCAGTGCTGACAGTATGGCTCATGGAAGGACATCTCCCTATATTCACCTGAGTGGTCCACTAACACCTCCTTTCCCTACCAGTGGGATGGATTAAATTTCTCCAAAGTCATGAAGCAGATAGATATGAAACAACAGGCACCATCAATTTATTCTGTCTCCATGGGAAATGAAAGAAATTGTGGAGTATTACCAAATCAAGAGTACCTTCCAAGTTACATACATTAATCATCAATATATAGGAACCGTAGGGAGAAAAGAAGGATCCTAGAAGTTAAGCATTTTAAAGTCAGGTCTGCGATACTCACAACATGTTTCTCCAAATCTCTCCTCCTTTTTCTTAATTCTGTTCAAGTCCTTATTTCCTCTAACACCCCCAGTGCCATCCTCCCAGGCAGGGTCTGGAGGACGCACCATGGAGAAGGAGATAGTGTGTTGTTCTAAATCTGAGATGCAGTTCAAAGGCACACTTTCAACTTCACATGTTCACATAGGATTCGATTTCAGTCACTTGTAGGCAAATTTTCAAAGTCCTGGCACTTAGGCATAAAAAAAACCTTTGAAAAGTTACTCTCAGCCTATTGTGCTGAGAATTTATAAAATCCTACAATGTTTCATGATGGATCACATGGAGACTTTAATGTGTAGCTCTTTGTAACCTGTCTTCATGGCTGATGAAAATCTTGTCTTTTGTATTTTGCTCTTAGTTTTAGCTTTTTCTGAAATCCATACAGCAAAACATTCTCTAGTACATTACAATACAGATAGGAACAACACAGTACTTAAACAAAATCTATCAAATGTAACTTGAACTGTCAGACACTGCCAGGCTTTTCCTAATTTCAAAAATGAACTCTCACAGTAAGTGGGTTTGTGCTATGAATAGATCTTTATTCTGACTAATACGAGAGCAATGATGGACTGGAAATTTTTTTTACTCTTTTAGATTTGAATCACTCATGCATTTGCTACTTCCATGTCAGCAGCTCATTCAATTGCACAATGCAAATTAAGACTCAGTTGTATCTTGTGATTATCATCATCTTTTCTTTAAAGCACCAAGTCAACCACCAGCGAACATCGCCTGGAAGCTGACAAATTCCAAAATCTGCTTGAACTGGGAACACGTAAAAACAATGGAGAATGAATCAGAGGTGCTAGGCTACAAAGTAAGTCATTTCTTTACCTCATTAATCAGACATGATGTTTATAATAGAGGTACAAACAGTGACTTGTTGAAAGGTGACTGTTCGTTACCTGGAAAACAGTGGCTTTTCTGGAGTTACTGGGATGGTTGGCTGACATTTATACAATGGAAGAATGGCTGTGTTCCTTCAGAGTAGGACCTCTTTATCCCAACACACGGATTTTCTGTCCCTCATCTAAAAATCTTGCATTCACATCTTCTCGGGGAAGGAGTTTCACACATATATAAGAAGTAGAGAACAGTCTCTTAAGTATTAAAGACAGGCATAA
Organism: Gymnogyps californianus; assembly: GCF_018139145.2. NCBI lineage: Eukaryota > Metazoa > Chordata > Aves > Accipitriformes > Cathartidae > Gymnogyps > Gymnogyps californianus. The sequence goes on along the minus strand of NC_059483.1, from coordinate 3,467,013 downwards.
AACACATTTAAAAGTTCTCACTCTCTGGCAATTCATAAACGTACTTTTGAAAAGAGATAGGAAGATACTCAGGTAAAGATCAATGTGAATGAAGTAAAAAGCACTCTCATAAATCTATTTTTAAAGGAAAGAAAAATTTCATTTAAAGTTTGTTTGCAGTGACTCTGACCCCAAAAGACTTATGGAAAGACTTTTTTACTCCTGAAGGACTGTGAAAATGGAAGTGGAGAGTGCTTTCGTGAGGAAAGGTTCTCAGGATCAAGATCCTCATGTTGCTAGGCATTTTAGTGTCTACACAGAGTTATTTATGTCTAGGGAGGAAAAGGACACAAAAAAACCCCTCCTTGCAATCTTTCTTGAGATCATATTCTTTTACACCCTAGTGAGTGTGTTTGAGTAGCTCCACACACTGGGGAAAAAGTTAAAACTAGACTATTAAGCTTTTTTCTTTTGTGTCTAACCTACCTGCTTCTAGGCTACACTTACTTATTACATTTTGACGTGGAAAGAGTGCTTTAAGTACTTGCTGCAGTATTTATTGTATGATCCCTGTTTCTCCTTCTGCTTTGCTCTTCGGTTGCTCTTCTTAGCATAAATATGTCAAAAGATTGTCAAGAGAAAGGAGTCAAACACTGTCATTGATGTGCTAGCAAGGAAGAAAGGCTTCTTGGAGGAAAAAAAGCTGTTCATAGTCTGTAGGGTCCCTGTCTAGACCCCCCAAGCTGCTCTACTCCTTGGCCCAATGATTCATTAGCAAAAAGACCTAAGTGCAAGCAGGAGCTGGATCCGTCATGTTTAGTTGTAGAAGTGTGCTTCCTAAGTGGAAACCCAGATGCTACTATCCAAATTTCTGTCCTTTCTTGAAGTCTTTAAAAACATACTGCTATGCAATGTCCCAAGTTTTCATTAGCAGGTGGTAATTTTACACAGAAGTCAATGTGAATATTTCTATTTGACTATAAATGCTCACCACAACCAGGCAACATTTAAAAAGAAACCCTAAAACCTCAGTTCCTGAAGTGTCAGATGAGTTCTGGATATAAAAGGTGTTACAGATTGAAGTCTTATTTAAAGGTGTGTCTGACCTCCATATTTACAGAAGAGCATAAGCGTATTGGATGAGGATTTCATAACCCTACTTTCAAGGTGAGCCTCAGTTCTAGCAGACAAAGGCTCTCCTGAAAGTTGGAGTAAATGCCCGCTGTGGTCCCCATCACAAAATTCTGCAGAATATATTTCTATGTTTTGAATTAATACTCTGCAGGATGCTGAGAGTGCTCTGAAAAGTTTGGGACATGACAGAAGATATTCTCAGCCAAAAAAAAAGCCATTAAAACTTAAAAAAAATTAGATAACTCTTGTTTTACTTTAATCCCTTTTTACTTAGATTTTGTATAGACAAAACAGACATAGCAAAACACATATACTGGAGACAAACAACACTTCAGCTGAACTTCTGGTACCATTCGAAGAAGATTATCTCATAGAAATAAGAACAGTCAGTGACGGTGGGGATGGCAGCAGCAGTGAGGAAATTAGGATTCCAAAAATATCAAGTACGTGGGATTTTTTTTTTTCTCTGAATGTTATTGCATAATAAGAAATCTGTGTGCCTCTAAGAAGTACAATGGATTAACAGACTTTCCATTACCATAGGTAGCCTCCCTCCTGTTGCTTTGTAAAGGTGGGTACATGTAGATTAGTCTCTGGTACTCTCAGATTCGTTAGCGGAGAAAGTATTTTGCACAACACCTAGATGTGACCTTATTTTTAGTGTAGGTCTCCAGCTGCCCTGGCCTGTAATGCTCAGGGAAGGACAGAGAAATAAGCTTTCTTGCTAAAGTCAAAGCTGCAGCTCTCACATACCATGGGGCTCTTAATCTGCTCTGGAGCTGCTGCTCTGCTGCTGAAACAGAGAACCTCAGCCCTGCTCCATGGCTGGGGTGGGCTTGCCCAGGGTCCAGCCTCTGCTCTCCTAAGTACCTTATTATTCATGCAAAATGGAGCATAGTTTTGCAACAAACTAGCCAAAACCCTCCTAAAAGCGGTTATTCACCGGGAGGGTGGGAAGCTGATTCAAAACCATCCTCCACGGAATTGCTGCTACGACTTAAAAAATAAATGAATAGGAATAACCTTTGTGGATAATGTTTCATTTTGAAAATGGAACAAAGATTACTGTTATGCTAGAAGGCATAGAAAAACTTTTTTTTGATACAAACTTACTTTTGTCAGAAAATGTTGTGTGTTTATATTTTTACAGGTTTAAGCTCTGGAGCAATAAAATTGTCCCAAAAGGTAAACCATATATTGACATCTGGGATCCTGCTATTGAGTTCTGTTCTTATATACCCTTTTCCCTGATGAGTAAAGCAGTGCTCAGCCATGGACTTTTGAAAATAAACCATGTGTAGATTTTATCTTAATACTTCACCATGACCAACATGCCTGATAAAGAAAAACAGTGGGGATGCGGGAGGGAGATAGAAGTGGTCTATTATTAAGAAAAAATTAAGTATCAATATTACATTAATTTTTAAAAATAAGCTTTGAAATTAATGGATAAATGTATACGCATTAATTAAATGGAGTGGTGCCAAACATAACTTGAGATTGTAAAGGAGAGTGGTCTCACATCTTTTACAAGCAGTAGTTCTTATTGAAACTCCAGTGTAATGGTATGTCAAACATAAAAGAGCTGTGCCAAGCTGTTGTAACTGAGAGAAGAAGAGACTTGGAATTGCTTGTGATGTGGAAATTATTTCTCTCACGTTCTTCAATGTAACCTGTAAAAAAAACCACTTTCAATTAAATAAAAGGTATTTGTTTACTTTTTGCACTTATTGTATTACAGGGGGTGTCATACGATGCATTACATGAAGTGTACTGTACTATTTTCTTTAGAAAAGGGAAACTTAAATAAAAGGAATCGTATGTACCAACCCAAAGCCCATTGAATTCAATAGGAAGCCATTCAATGGCATCAGCAAGCCTTGAACCAGATCTGAATGAGACAGTACCTTTTATAATATGAGATACCTTACATATTCTCAAATACCTTTTAAAGGACTTTTTCATGTAAAGACTATTCTGATCAACAAAACTAGCAGAGATGCTGAATACCTTTTCTGAAGGGAGATGGAAATATATCTGTCTTCAAGCAGGTTCAGTTGCTCTCTCATCCGATATTGTTATTCTTTGCAGTAGCTTGAAAGTGTAGATTCATCTTTGGGCTGGGTATGAAGGTAAAGGAGAAGAACGTTGATTTTCATCATCTTGAAATACAAATAAAAGCATCTAATTAAGCCCTTCAATCTATTGACTTGTTAGAATGACAAATTAAACACCAGAGTGAACATGGCTTTCACGTCAGTAGACACAGCTCAAAATGTGAAGTCACACTCATATCAACTTTAACAACATCCGATAAAAGGTATGTTTTGTCTCATGTGGTTACTGGGGGACTTTTTCTTCCTTCCCACTTTACTGTGAAGTATATTTTCTTTTCACCACTGTCAAATAAGTGTTGTGTCTTCTTTGTAACCATTTATAACTACAAGTGAATCGAATATCCCCCAATGTTTTTTAAAAGACAAATGTTCAAATGGGGATGGTGATGTGTAAGCACACGAGTGAGCAAAAGGATAGAGGTTCGTCTGTGCATGATAATCCTTCAAACAGCATATTAAACATGTTTCTTATCCGTGGGTATGGGAGGCCAAATTGGCAGCAAGAGAGTCTAAAATGTGAATTCATATAGGAAGCTACCAAAACTTTGGTACCTGAGATTACTCACAGAGCCCATGTGCTGGACTTCCAGGGAGAACTCCACACACACTCACATAAAATAAAATCATAAATGATAACAACATTGCAAAAGCACGCCTTACAGAACGACGTCCAATTTTGATCTAAGGACTCCAGAGGGTGAAAAGGACATTAAGTCCCTAGGACAAGGCATTTCACTTGGAGTTGCGCTCACCGTTAAACATTTGCATCTTGTGTTGACACTATCAAAGCCAAAAGAGCGTGTGTTTCATGTTCTCATGGCTGTGCAGCTGCAGTCTCGCTAAGGAAGTGACTGTAGAAACTTGGGGTTTTTTCTTTACTGTGGGTAAGCAAGTATCACTTATGCCTGGTGAAGTTTAATAATCCCCATACTGAATTCAACAAAATGTTTCACAGAGTTGACCGCTATTTGGTGGAGCTCTGACAGAGCTCTTTGCATCGTCCCTTCCCAGTAGGTCTCCAGCAGGCACTGCCCTCTGCCATGGCAGCTCGCTTGCAGACCTTCTTGTGTCCGTTAAGCAATGGGTACATCTTTTTTTTCAGTTAAACTGAATCTAAAATTCTTACATTTCATAACATAAGTGCAACCCTTCTGCTAAGTTTAAACAAAACATCTCTTTCTGTTCAAGTGAAGAGAGATTTTCTGCAGAGCAGTCGTATACAACTGACTAGAAGGCCTGATAGATGCCTAATTACAGGGAGGCTCTAGAAATATAATGCCACTTTTAGAAGCCTGTGCTCTGGGATTTCTACAAAGATGCTAATCACAGGAGTTATTAGGAAGAGGTTTAACATAGCTTTCAAGAAGAGAACAGTTTAGAAAGAAGTGGATATGGTATTAGAAATCTTGATAATACTCTAATGAAGTAAAAACATTTTTCTTTGCAGTGAAACTAAACAATGAATCATTTCTTCAGATTTGTTTTCATTTCTGTATGCTCTACTGATGTTCTTTGCAAGGTACTTTTCTCTCTGTAGAAGATACTTTTCAAAATCAGGCTCTTTATGTCTCCAGTGTTTAACCTCATAATTTCTACATTAGTCTTGTTTTATCATTCCCATGGGAGTAGCCGTTTTTAAAGTAAGGGACAACCTAGGAAGAGCACTAACATGAGTAAAGCTATTCCCTTGCTGAACTCCCTCAGAGCTGGAGCACAAGTGGATTGCCAAGTGACTGTTCTGCCTTGGGAGCCGAACTTCTAAGCAGTCTTAAGGAGAATACCTTTAAATATAGATATAATGACAGCCCCCCCATCCTCCCTAAATCAGTGTAGTCCTCTGAGTTGTGCAGGTTCATTTTCTTCTCTTCAGCTCCCCAGTTCTTTTTTGGTGTTTCACTAGGATGAACTGACATCTGCGCTGCCCAAAGCAGTGAAAGTCCAGCTCTCCTTTTTACGTGAAAATGTTATTAAAGCACCTGATGCTGAAATAGAAAGAGTTCAGATGACTGGCAGCTTTCATTAAAAGAAAGAAAGAGTCAAAAAATAGTTTTGTCACTCACGGTTGCAGGAAAAAGTTTGAAAATAGGAACAGTATAAATCCCCTAAAACCAGAAGTCGAAATAAAAACAATGGAAAAAGTAAACCAAAAAACTCTGCAATGCTCCTGATTTTTAGCAACTAGGAAGCTGAATTAAAAACCCCACTTAAAGGTGCCCAGTGCAGGGAACCTTGGGCCCAGTCGTACCAGATTGTAGAGGCACCAGATCAAATCACAGACCAGCCTGAGTCTTCAAATAGCTGGAAGAGTAATACCTATTTTATTTTGATAACCTAAGCAAAGTACCAAAAAATGAAAAAGAGTCACAGTCAGAGATTTTCATTTTAAATTTAACACATCAACAAAATATTTCTCCATGAAAAAAGCAATTTTGAGTCTATCCAAATGTTTCAGTTCACTCTAAACACAATGTTTCTTTGTGATTTAAGAGCACTTAAACTTTTTTTAATGCCTTCTCCCTTCTTTATAGGGCAATTTTTGAATACGAATGCCAAGAAACTAAATAAAATAGCCCATGTGTGCTATTGTACCAGCCCCTAAATCAACATTATCCTGAAGTGCAGAAACAGCCGGTGTTTTCTGCAGGTCATTGGAATGCAGCCCTGGTGACGATTTGACACAGAGCTCTAAATCACACTTACGTATAAATATGTTGTAAAAGCAGAAAAAGATTTTATTAATATCTGATTGTACTGCAGTTGCAGAGAATTTCCCCCGATGATTTGCAGAGCCTGTGTGGAAGAGAGAATTAATCGTGCTCGGAGAGGTTTTGGGACGCACTGGGCTGCCGTGGGCCAGCATCTGAGGGTCCAGCCTCCCTCCCTGCACCCTTCCACAGATTTTTGTCTTTTCCAGGAGTACGCGTCCAACTGCTCTTTGCCTTTCTCTGGGCAAAAGCTAGGGCAGAACTTGTCCTACTCTGAATAAACCAATGCCTTTGATCCCCTCCGGCACTGGTATTTCCAAGGCACCGTCCCCCACAATTTCCCTCGAAGTGCCAGAGGGTTGCTGCATCTCAGCGCTCCTGAATATTAGGTTTCAAATGCCTGCGTAGGTGCAGCCGCTGTATGGCCTTTGGGTGAACGTGGATTGCGGTATCGTAATACTAGCAGCGGACTATTGAACTATTGCTACAAGGCTGATGAGCTCCTCAAAGCACAGGTAGGGTGGGAATGCACATCGCCTCGCAGTCCGTGCGCTATTGATGCCAAGGAGTGGTCCAGCCTGCCTCAGCCGTTGAGCTGAGATAATGTCTGTCGTGGTTTAACCCCCGCCGGCAGCTAAGCACCACGCAGCCGCTCGCTCACTGCCCCCCTCACCCCTGGGATGGGGGAGAGAATCAGGAAAAAAAAAAACAAACCTCATGAGTTGAGATAAAGACAGTTTAATAGGACAGAAAGGAATGAAAACCAATGATAATGATAATAATAATATGACAATAGCAATACTAAAAGAATTAAACTATACAAAGCAACTGATGCACAATGCAATTGCTCACCACTCGTTGACCGATGCCCAGTTAGTTCCCGAGCCGCGATCCCCCCTCCCAGTTAACTCCCCCCAGTTTATATACTGGGCATGATGTCATATGGTATGGAATAGCTCTTTGGCCAGTTTGGGTCAGCTGTCCTGGCTGTGTCCCCTCCCAGCTTCTTGGGCCCCTCCAGCCTTCTTGCTGGCTGGGCACGAGAAGCTGAGAAATCCTTGACTTAGTATAAACACTACTTAGCAACAACTGAAAACATCAGTGTGTTATCAACGTTCTTTTCCTACTAAACCCAAAACACAGCACTATACCAGCTACTAGGAAGAAAATGAACTCTGTCCTAGCCGAAACCAGGACAATGTCTATAGGCTGCCTTCTGCTACTGAGTGTGAATTAATGGAGGGCTGCCGCTTACGGGGTTGTTACGGACTGGAAGTGTAGAAGAATGGCAAATGATGCATTCAGAAATATCTGTCTATCTAAAAACTTAAATACGGTTGCAGAGACTTTGTATATAATGCCCCTGGTCATCTTCAAAGTGTAAGTAAGGATTTGGCATTTCTCTTGCTCTGACCATTATCTAATCCAAAAACTATGGGGGGGGAGGGGGGGGGGGGTCAGGCCAAGGGAAATCCGTGCTATTAAAATAGCTTGTATATAATCTTTCTTGGAGAAATTTACCATGTAGAAAAGGTCAGTTGGACATTTTGACAGCATGGTATAATAAAGGCCTCTAAACGGCTTCAATCATTCAGGCTTTTCTTAATATGAACTTCTTCTTTTTATCAGTTCCTAGCACTTAGTACTTGAAAATATGTTTGATGTAGCAATTAAAATGTCATATTAATGATACTGTTATGTATCATTTCTTCACGTAACCTATTCTATATATGCATTTCAGTACTGAAAAATGGCTACAAATATTTCCCATCCTTAGAGAATGAATTGGAACAGTTCTGAAACACAAAAGGATACCAGAAGACCCCTTACGATATTCAAGTTTTTCACAAGATACGTTCAAGTCTCTAGAATTTTTGCACTTGAGTAAATACAGCTTTCTACAGACGGCGTGGGAGATGGGCCAGGTTAATCAAGGCACTGGCTTGGACACTGCCATGCATGGCTCCGCCAGAAACGGCTGGTATGACCCTGACCTGCTCAGCATAGCTCTATGAATTATTACGCTAAAGCTTGAAATCTCCCTTCAGCCCATACCCACCGCCTGTGCACATCCCTTCTGCGTTCCCACTAACGCCACGTACAACTTCATGGCTACCATCACCTCCTAACAATTTATTCTTCCGCAACACATTCAGACCCACGGTGAAAAGCCCAACACAAATTTTCACAAATTATATTCCTGTTTGTCTCCTTCTGCTTGTTTGCCAGCCACGCACGCAGGGCAGTGCAGCTGGAGCAGAGGGACAGCCCACTGCAAGCCACGCTGCTGCCACGTTCTCCCACTCCGAGTCCAGTTTCTTTAGGCATAACCCAGTTCTTCCCTTACGAGCAACGTGTCTGTAGTCTGTGCCGGCAGTTTTGCATGGGACTGCTATTATGGCAATAGGTAAAATAAAAAATGAGATGCTTAGGTTCAGGGTTTTATAAAAAACGGAGGTGCCTAGAGGAGTAAAACCTCCTACAGCTGTTGGGGCTGTAAAATAACCAGATTGCAGCTCAGCCTTCCCTCCTCTGTGCACCCCTTCCTTTTCAGCCTGCCCTTTCCTCCTGAGGCATCGCGCAATGCCAGAAATCCCCTGCTGCTGGCAGATTTGAGTTAAGGGATATTTTCTGGGGCTCTCATTGAAGCAGACTTTGTGTGTGAGAGTGTGTGAGCACTGCTAGCATGATTTAATTACATTATTCTGCAGCCCTGCTATCCCAGAGATTTTAAAGAGAAACAGCACAAATCTTTCACGTGTCCCACTGCCCTTAGTAGATTTAAAGCCTATGCAGTTTGAGTAGGTTTAGAATTTATTTGAAAGCCTTCTTACACCAGTACAATTTATCCACAGAGATCAGCAGTTTACATCGTATTGATTAATGTGGTTATTGATTTATTCTGCAATTGTACTGGCCGGGTATATACAGTACTGGAAAGTGCTATTTTCCAGGAGTGATTGACTTCTTTCTTTATTGACTAAAATGAGCTGATAAAAATCATCCACTGGCTGAGCTAGAAGTACTTTTTTGTATTCCTGCTTCTAGCAGAGAAAAGTAGGAGACAAACGCTGATGCAGAGCAGAGGAAAGAAGTTACAAGGCTTAACCCCTATGATATTACCCTGGCTGGGTTAAATCCAGCCCACAATCTTAGCAAGGTAACAAGCTGGAAGGCTTGGATGGTAAAAAGACAGGCAGGCATTTGAATTTTGAAGAGGAGGATTAAACTGCTGTTCGTTCTGCTAACTTCAACTGGCGAACGCATTTTTCAGAGCTTGCTGCTGTTTCTAATGCTGATACCTCTGTCCCCTTCATCCAGCAAGAGATTGGGAGCTTCAGAGGGGCTCCTAACGAGGAAGGGCTTGAGGCATCCCAAGGTCCCCCCCCAAGGATGAAACGTTGCTCTTTTCCCTACTGCATTAGGAAATGCGCTATCTATCTGCAGCAAACAAAGTCAGAGCTATTCCTAGCACCTCTGCTAGCCGGCTCCGGCATACGGACGTTGCTTCACGGTGCCATAAAGCGGATACAACTATTGTTTATCGTGACTGTTCTGAAGTTTTCCCAAATCAAGGAAAAGATCCCGTGCCCCTGAAGCATTTGACTGGTTCCACCGCCTGGGCTTGTAGCTGTTCTCCTGGTGGAGATGTTCTCTCAGGCCACCCTGGCCAAGCAAAGTCCACGTTGGAACGAGTACCTGGGTCATGACACCGGATCCGCCCCACCACCCATGCCAAGTATCGTGGCTTCCTGCAGCTTCTCTATTTAATTAGGAGCTTGGAAAACTGAATTAACTTCAAAGGCAGATATTCTCATGGGTAAGTTCTCTCGGTTTTGAGGCTCTCTGTCAACCCAGGCTTCAAATCTATCCTGCAGAATTTCTAAAAAATTTACAAACAAACAAACAAAGAAAGCAAACCCATACATCAAATACTGTTTTTCCCCCCACTGAGGATTCAACGCTTCTTTTATGATGACAAATTTCAAACGGAATTAACACTCCTGGAGAATCTTGCACAGCTTACAGGAGCCATAACAGAGCAGGGGGGAAAAAGGCCCACAAAAGGCCAGATGAAGAAATATGGAAACAATAAGAAAAGAAAAAGAGAAAACTTTGTCTCAGACCCTGCAGGGAAAGCAGAAAGCATGAATTTTGTCAGCCCCTCTCCCCCCACGCCAGCCACCAAGGAGTGCCGAAGCCAATTCCTCTTTGATTTTAAATGAGCCCTCAAAGCCAAAAGCTACTTCAGATGCCGATACAGCTAAATTACAGCAAACATACAGGAACGTCAGTGGGACAGATCAATTGTTCAAGCCCTAGGAAAAGAGAAAAAGAGTGAGGTGGGCAGCTGCAGACAAGTTCTGCTCTAGCTGGCAGTTTTTCCTGCTTGTTTTAAAAAAAGAAGACTAAAAGAAAATGGGAAAGCAATGATCAGCTCTGAGCATCCAGAAATTCGGCAATTCAATCGTTATTTGATTTTATGAGCTTGTCTGAAGAAACACCATTTTACTGAGCGGGATTTCATAACAACGCTTTTGCTTACTGAAGGTCAGGAGAGGGGCAGAGGAACATCAGGGCTATTGTCCCATTAACGGCGGTGTTCCTCACCGCCACTTCTCTGACTCAAAGACTTCTATTAAAGAGGCCACTTCCCTGCACGCTGCCGGAATGGAAGCTAAAATAAAATATACTCTTCACTTTCCCGCACGATGACAATTGGCAGTATCTGTGCTAAAGCTGGTTGGAAAATGTGTCGTGAAACAGTTTCCCATCAGAAAACACTGTTTCTTCAGAGCAAAACATTAACAGGAACATGCCGATTTTTGATGTTTTCAGGAGATATATTTTCCAGTGACTCAGAATTAAACTGAGTATTTTTTTTCAACGTCTCTGAGTCTCTGACTTTTTTTTCTTATGATGCATGCACTGTTTTGCTTCACATAAACATTTTACTTAGTAGTTTTGTTAGGTTTGTAATGAGTAATGTATCTTGTTTACTACACCCCCTCCCACTCCAGCTTGCACAGATGTGCGCCGGCACAGACACACACAGTTTTACATTACATTAGAAAATAATAACATTTCTCCAACATTACTGGAAGTAAAGAGGACTTTCTAATGTTTTCAAAAATAACAGTTCAGAATAAATTTTTGAACCATTCCAGTTTCCGTTCTCATTTACAGTGGTAAGAAGTTTCAGAATTGTCTAGAGGATGAAACATTTTTACTGTTATTTCATGTAATCTGTTCTGCATGCAGTCTACAAGTCAGTATTATTATATTTATTTTTACATATGTATATTTATTTATATATTCGTATATAGGTATTATCTAGTGAAATATGTAAAGCAAAATTATTATAGATCGATAAATAGCTTCTATAGAGAATGCCTATGAACACCCACACTGTTCCAGTTCAGAGATACTCTCTAACAGAGAAATTCTCCCAGGCTACTGAGTTTCACAAGGCTTTTGAAAATTTCTCTTGAAGTGTAAGTCATACAATAATCCTTTGCTCCCGTTTAATATACACACACCTCTCTCCTCTTATCTGAGTATCACAATAATCTGTTAGAAGAGAGATACTGTATTCTGTGCCTATTGTATCGGTTGCCAAAAGATGAAGCTGATTCCATTAAGCAATGGATTTAATGCACAGAATAGTTTGGTTTTATGGATTTACATTAGGTTTCACTCTTTTCCTCAGAATGAATTTCTGTCTTCGAAGAATGACTAGACAACTCCACAATCGCTGCGGGCTGGGCTGCCCCAGCGGTACCTGGCAGTAGGTGCAACGCGTGGGGCACGAGCGTCCCTGCAGCTACACGCGCCCACCCTTGGCACGCACAGAGGAGATGAGTGCACGTAGCAAAAATAAAATTAAAAATAAAAGTTAGTAAGTAAGTGAGCTTTTATATATATATATATACAGACACACACAAATATATATATAAGGAGCAGAGAATAGAGAGCTGTGTAATGAAAAGAATAATACATTTTTTATTTTCCCTGTCTCCCTGAGAAGGAAAATCATACGAGTGATTCTGCAATAGTAGGCAGTGTATAGCAGCAGACATTGGTATCTAGAGCCTATAATAATTTGTCTAATTTAGCTATGGCACTACATTCATAAGTATGAGCTCCCAATCATTTCTCTGCATTAGGGGATGTGTGTTCCTTCCCCATTACCCCCGCCGTCGCTGGAAGATTTCTTCCATAAATATATCCTGCTATAAATACATGGCTGGCTCTCTCACTTAGTTGTTCTGAGGAAATAAAATGATAACATGCCTTGCACTTTAAAACTTTGTTTATAAAACATCTTCTAAAAACCACTAAAAGGCACATATGAAATAAAATCATGGCTGTTGCTTGCCATCATGCCAGCCCTACAAATTGATTCTTTTTTAAAAATTAAAGACATCAACTATAGTGTGACCACTTTGTGGCAGTTCACAACTTTAAGTAAAATAAGCCTGCCAGCACTTATTGATTCATAAACACTCGGGGCTATGCTGATACATACCTTGGCATTTAATAAAATTAAATAGCCCAGGCCAAATTATGCCACGGGTTTTTAATCAGTACAATATCCAGTGTTTAATACAGCTTTCATCAACATTCAAGGTGGCCAGGATGCTCGCTGCATATCCACGGGCTTCTCCCAGCCCAGCAGGCACTGGCAGAAAGACATCTGCCCTCTGAGGATGGGAAATTTCAGTTTGGGAAACACATCATATACTGCGTTATCAGAGATACTTGATTTTTATGACATTTCTTTTGACGTCTAAGTACACTAAAACACCCACCTATTTTTCCACGCCAAGTCTTCATTAAAGCAATTTGCTAGTAACCAAAGAACTGCAAGTAGTTTACGAGACTCTCAGACAGAAATGTGGATGCCTTCATGTTTTTAAAGAGCTGTCAAAAATGTAGGTCCCTGTTGGGGCTGCAAAGAAATGGAGTTTTAGTGCTTTCCAGTTGTTTGTTTGTTTGTTTGTTTCGTTTCTAGTTGGGAACAAAACCTAAAAATTTATAATTTTTTAGCAAAGAATGCTTTCATGTTTTAACATTTACTTAATGCTTTAGCATAATATTTTGCATTTAGATAATGCAAGACACACTTTTTAAACAAAACAGAATTTTAAAAAGGAAAATGGGAACATTTCCTTGGTTGGATACTAAAATACGGGGGTTTTCTCCATCAGTAACATATTTTCTTCTGCTTTATTCTTGTGATACAGCTCTATTTTTGCAGGGAACAGGCACTGCCAAATCCTCCTAACCAGGTTTTCCTAGATCTGTGTTCATCAGAGCTGTTTAAGCCAAAAGAGGCATCAAAACGCTCGCGGGGTTATTCTGCAGTTGTGCTTGGCCCCTGCGGGAGCTTCGTGCGCTGGGCTCGTCCCCTCGGGGGGGTCGGGAGGGGACGGCAGCCAGCCCCGCTCCAAAACAACATTTGGTCTCTGAGCCGCACTTTGGCTGCTTACCCTGAGTTTTTGTTTCTACCCTCTACATGACAACTGTTGAGTGGAAATAATTTTAAATTAGAGAATGAAATTACCAAAACACAGTTAGAAAAATATCCACAAATATCTCCTACATATTTTTTATTCTGCAAAGATTAATGTATGAGAACAAGTGATTAATTCAAGCTTTACTTCGCAGATGATCTCTCAGGCCTAACAGTGTACGCTCACAGTCAATATTTTGCAAATGTTTTGATTAATAAATCTTTATATAGCCCACTGCAACTTTGTAGATTTAAATTGATGCTTGCACTATTTGGAAAGCATACTGATTTTCTCTGCATGGTTTCCTGACTCAGGCTCGTTAGCCCAAAGTAAAGAAAACAGAATAAATGCTGGTGAACACAAAACCTTTTACTTTCACCACAAAAACACCTTGAGGTATAAAACCGTTTGGAGGCGGCTATGTTCTCGGCAGAAGAAGCTGCCACCGCCGCCCCGGGCTGCCACCCTCCCCTCCAGCCCAGCCCAGCCTCCCCCAGCACCCTCCCTGGCTCTGATCTGGGGCATCAGCTGCTCCCAGAGCAAACGCATCAGCAGATGCCCAGCACCATTTCCACCCCCCCTCACCGTATTTACAAGATACAAATGAAGAACCAACAGCCCTCCAACATTGCCCTCCATTAAGGGTCTGGCTTGGGGAGGAGGACAGCCCTTGAGCATCCACAGGGATGGGACAGACTTCTCTGCGAGCTCTCACGTTAAAGATGTTCGACTTTAACGCTGGAGAATAAGTTCGTTCTTGCTTTGCTATTTGCTTTGACTTTTGTTTAATGCCACAAGTACAGAGTGATTCACCTCCGGTTTGTAAGGGCTTTCAAATAACCTTTGAGCATGAAGGGCCCGGCGGAGGCACGTATGGGCTGAGCTCACGGTGGGGGCTTGGTGTGAGGAACTGGGCTACCGACCCCACCTCCTCCGCCGGGTTTGCACAGGTCCAACACCACCCCACCACGCCTGGACTCTTCTGTTGAATGCAGTTGTCAGAGCTCCGTTTAGATGAGCGCCATTATTGTCTGGCTACTGCAGGAAAACTCCTTCATTAATACACTTGGTCTGAGTGAGTCAAGGGACAGTGAAAGTCTTGTGGGATGCTTCTCCCTAACATGCTCCCGGACGTTAGGGAGAGAAACCGAGCAATAGATCTCTTTGGCAATACCCTATCACTTATGGGGAAAAAAAATTAAATAAAAAGGTTTCTGGCTGGCTTCTGAGGCACAACAGGATCAAACGCTGGAAGCCACTTTTTCTCACAGCTCCGTATGTATCTCCCATGGCCTCTAATTCTCTTCACTTTCTTTCTTGATTGTATTTTCGGTCCCCTCACGCTGGACTGCTGCTTATCTCTTGCCTTGGCACTTCTGCAAACATGCATGCAGATCCATACAAGCCCTCAATCTATAATCGAAGAAACTTCTCCTCTAGGACAGGGCGGTGCCAATGGCTCTTGAACAGCAGGGTGTTTTCATTGAACTGTGTTGGGGTTTCATTGTTAATCCCTATTGTTTCCATTTCTTATGAATAAAAGAAGGGCGTAGCAACTCCTTTCATCTATCCAGACTGAAGTTTGGATGTCACATCCAGTGGCTTTTCTAAGGTTTTACCTTAGTCTGATTCTTGATTATAGAAATACAACAGGCACCATAATTCTACGTTTAATGCATCCCCAAAAGAATGAAGTACACTTAGGCTATACAGATACTGCAAAAAGTGTCATTTTTTATAAAGAAGTCACCAGAAAAGCACTCAAGTGCCGGATAGAAAGCTCAGTATCATTTTTTTAATAGTAAGGGAGTGTATTAATGAGAAAAAGTTGGACCCCAGTATTATAACTCTTCCAGCAGATATTATCATTACGTGCATTTCACATTATTACTAATTTTGCATTCAGCATACTAGGACCATTAATTCAGATTTAGTCTGCAGCTGAATAAGCCAGATTGCTTAAGAAAATAAACGTCTCTATTACTTTTTATAGTGTTGAAATTAATTTACAGTTCCAGATTGTGATAACTAAAATTGAGAATTAAACCTATATTTGCTACCTGAGATTTCCCAGAGATTAGCATTCACGAGGCTGTAAAAATATTAACTACTTTAAATAATGCTTGCAGTATTTCTAGGGTTATAAAGCATCTTCCCTTAGCTCATTTTAATTTATTTAGCATCTACCTCTTTAAGCCTTCCTTTTAGCATATTCACACCACTGGAAGATTAGACCGAGATTATTGCATTAAGAGAAATGCTATTTATAACGATGACATGTAATACAATATGTATTTCCAGGGGCTTTGAAATGCATGGAAATAAAAATTTTAATGATGTCTTTAAGGGCTCTCAGGTTGCCTTTGTGCTACAAGAAAAGTCGAAGTTGAGTAGAATTTCTGAAGCAGAATGGCATCAAGTCAACAGTGGAGTAGATAAAACCTTTATAGGAAAAGGGGAACTCAATAAAAACACACAAAAAGGCAACGTTATTTCTGGATTAATCTCTGAGAATCATAAGAAGCACAGAAGAGAGAGGCGGGGGAATCAGGGAGCCGGAGTCTTCAAACTAAGCCAGTGGACACTGTAAGATCCTTCATGATTCTCTGGTAGTTGTTTCAGTCTCCTCGGAAAATCACTCCGTACCTTCGGCTGTCAGTGGGGTGGGGTGTGCTGCACGCCCTCATCTCTACTACCCTCCTCTGCAGCTCCACGCAATGAGCATTGCCACCTTCCCTGGATGCACTCCGTTATTTCTGGGGGAATGCATTAAAAAATCACAACTGCTAACCAAAAAGGGCAGTAATTTTAACATTTATATATGTATGTGGGGCTTTTTGAGCTTTCAGTGTGTACCCAAGCCCTCAATCCTGCCTGTCAGAAATACACTTCTGGAAATGAATGAAAGGCTGAGCTCCTTATACAACGGGTTGATACAAGCAGCTGGAGCTTAAAGAAAACCATCAAATTTCATAAGGAAATTGGGTGAGTTGGACATGGTGTCATTGTAGGATTAGGTTCTCAGTCAATAACATCTGTTCTAATATGTCCCTTGTAGAAAGAGGAAAATAGGATTTAAATTTAAATCCATAGATTGAACAAGAAGCAGAGTAGCAAATTCACAGCTTGCAATGTGCAATACTTCCTTAGCGGTTTTGGTAAATTCTTGCCTGATTTTGATATTTACTGATTTAATGAAATATCTGCTTAATTGTATCTGTCTGCAGAAAGTTCAGAACTGAACAACCACGTAGCAGCTGATCTAACCTTTTGCTGTATTCTTTAAACTTTAATTTTGATTTAAGTGGCATAGGTGCAGTAATTGGAAGGATATTTTCTTGAGGGAGCTGCTGCGAAAAGCTCTCAAATACTGTTAGGACTATGTGTGATGGTAAATCATTTTGCAGATCTCCTGCAATAACATTTTTTTTTAAAATGTTCATCGCTTGACCATCCTTCCGTATAGACATCACTTCCTTTGGGTACCACTGGAGAAGAAATCACATTCTCAAAGACTTTTACTTTGCTTACATTAATAGTAATTTTTATTCTCTCAAATTGGAGGGTTTTCTATAAGGGATTTTAGGATGGTAGCGTCTCAAGCTGAGATTTCAACAGCCAAGTTCGTACTCTGAAACGACAGAAATAGCACTGCCTCAAGTTTTTATTTTTTAAAAAAAGAAAATATACTGTTCTTAATTCTGAAGGCTAGAACCCAAATGCCTGAGTGTCATTTTATGAAAATTGCCCTTACATCATGAGTGAGCCTCCAGTGTTCCACGGCTGTGCCTTTGCAATAATGGCTTAAAATGGAACCATTTATTTTTCCCCAGTTTTTAGTAGCTACAGAAGAAGCAGGGGGCTAATTACCAATACTGAGCTGCAAGGGTCAGATCGAGAGGAAAAAATGAAACTAAATGTTTCAGAAAATAGGTGAAGGATCCTGCTGTGGTAAATTTGGATGATTTAGCCTAGTGCTGTGGGGTTTTTTTCCCTGTAATCTATAAGTTATAGTAGAGTCGGTGCTTTTAGAGTATCAAGCTGGAACTAGCAACTGCACGTAAAGAGACACAATCTGAACAAAACAAGATATTAAAAGACTGAAGGGTTATTTTCCCATTAAAAACAATACATATTTAAATATATATAAAACCAGAAGCTGAGAATACATATATATATATTCACAATAGAAATACACTTCAGCTATTCAGCAGCAGTGATACACCTTCAATTCCTGTTGCTCTTTTATTGTAGGTAGGATGTCTGCTTAAAGAGAAGTACCCAAAATAGGTCATTGAAAGAGGAAACGACTGAGTTTAAAATTATTTTCTTAGTAAGTTATGCTTACTTGTCATCCTAAGATCCTAGCAGGGAAAACTATGTGGGACTTCTACATGTCTTTCAAAGACGGCCTCATTGTCACATTATTGTCTGGTACAAAGGGCAAAATGAAAGAAATTGCCCAAATCTTTGAGTGAGTCAGAGTGAGCCCTTGACCTTGAAAAACAGAGGTATAAAATTATTGAAAAGCAACACGGGCCTGGTTGAGCTGCCTTACGAGTCCAAGCCCGCGCCAGTGCTGCTCCCCACTTGCTATGTCCTGGTCTGCCTCCCTGAGACCACTGGCACTGCAGCCGGCGGGGAGGTGTCTCCTCTAGATCTGAACAGAAAATCCTGAATTGCCTGATTAGATTGATTTTGACAGAGCCTAGAGCAGTAGTAGAAGACCAGCACGGTTGTTGCAGGACATCCGAAGGCTTGGTTACCCCCTTGGTGTTATGCAGCCCTGTAGCACTGCAAGAGCAGATGGCATTT
This sequence comes from Gymnogyps californianus, assembly GCF_018139145.2. Classification (NCBI taxonomy): domain Eukaryota; kingdom Metazoa; phylum Chordata; class Aves; order Accipitriformes; family Cathartidae; genus Gymnogyps; species Gymnogyps californianus. The sequence goes on along the minus strand of NC_059483.1, from coordinate 3,448,746 downwards.
GGCTCCAGCTCTCAACTGGGAGCCCTTAGCCTGCCAAGGTACGCTGAAGACACTGGCACACGGAAAGCTTGCCAGAAATGTGTGGATACTGATTTAGTTTCGCCATCTAGCAGAAAGCTTTAGGACCCTTCCAGACTCGAAAATTAAATAGTTAAGACCATACAGGAGCACTCTCCTTCCTCCTTGCCAGGGAATTGTGCTTTGACATGGGTGTCATAGCAAGATCCGTTTAATCAGACACCAGAAAGCAATGGGCAATTACCGAGCATAGCATTGGTGGAGTAAATGAGATTAAACACCCACTCACATCAACAAACTTGAAGCAAATGGAAAAGTGGGGAAAATCAGTCCTCAGGGCACACTGGAATCTGGGTTATTTTTTGTTTTTCCTTTCCCCTTTCCAGAAAACACTGAGTAAAAGGTCCCCTTCGTTACGATCGGTTCAAATGTAGCATCTCACTGCAGTCATAGAAGGGCAGGCACTAAGAAGTTCTCAGAAGAAATAAAGAAGTTGAGAAAATCATTTTATTGCCTGACAGAAGGGGAGGCTGCCTTAATTTTGTTGTCACTGGGAGTCTAAATGTATAAGGACAGCTGCTGTGCTCAAGCAACAATGCAATCAGTTAATGCTTTCAGCAGGGAGACATTAGCCGCTTCTCCCTCCTGCCAGGCAGGGAGAAACAAAGTTTACCAAAAAACGAAAAAAAGGAAACTTTTAGACATTTTTTCTTTCTTTTTTCTCCTGTGCTCCTTTGGGCGGAGGGAGGACAAGGACCACACCAGAACGGGGAATGCCTTCCAGGATGTTCCCATTACAGCGTTTTGGCGGTGGTGTTCTGTCGTGTACGCTGGCCATCGCACATTTTCTGAGACAGCTGCAGTAAAGCCACATAATGACAATTATTAAATAGCATACAGTAAGGAACAGATAGGTTGTCACCAAAGCTACTTTTGTTATTGACCAAAAAAGATCAGACAGTAAAATGTTGAATAAGACATGAAATGAAGCCATGAAACTAGGAAGAAGTTTGCCCTACATAGTGATGAAATTAGCATAAAGAAAATGAAGACATTTGCTATTTTTACATTCCCAATTTGAAATGAAGGTAAAGCAGAATAAACAAGAAACTAAAACTACATGTAAACTCTATGATGTGTTTCTGCCTCAGAGCTGTAATGATGAAGGCTTCTTCTAAAGGAACAACCTTCAGTACCTACATATGTTTTACCTTTAAAAAGTTTTGAGGTGATAAAAAGGAGAATCAGAGGAGCCTTATCTTGGCATAATGATCTATTGTCAGGCATTTCATGAAGAACTAGAACAAGCACAACAGAACAACAGGAGAAAGGAAGAGGGAAAAGAGAAGAGAGAAAAGAGAAGAGATGAAACCCATTCATGTTAGGCACAACCATTAGTCCATTTCAAATTAGGGGCATAGAATCATAGAATTATTTAGGTTGGAAAAGACCCTTAAGATCATGTAGTCCAACTGTTAATCTAACATTACCAAGTCCACGGATCAGCTTAAGAGAGGGATGCGCTGGGATTTTGAGGACCTCAGTTATGTTTTCAGATCTGCAACAGAATTTGCTGTGCTCTTTCACAATCCACTTAGAACTGGGTTTTCAGAAAAGCACGTTTCATACTGCCATCTACGATGGCCCAGGCACTGTCAGCACCATAGGCTGAGGGTGCTGTCGGGACCATCAGAGATGTCACTTTCTTCCGCCACTTTCTTCCAACCCCTGCACCGGTTTCGCTCCCCGATGGGCAGGAGGAACAACGGCTGAATATTCACTGCAAGAGCAGTACGAAAGGGTTGGGATTCCATCTCCAAAATGTCTTCATCCTCCTAAGGACAAGTGAAGAACAGGACAACATGGGAATTAGGAATGGGAGTGTGTGGGAGATGAGGAAAGAGGAGACCATCTTCCTCAAATCACTGAACTCTTTTGGTCCAGCTTTGCTTATGTAGGTGTTTTAATGATGATGTCCTCATTAATGAAAAAAATTGAAAATAATAAATAAACACATGTGTAAAGGGTAATTAAGTTGAGAAACTAGCTCAAAGCATGGATGGAAACAAGACAGAAATGGAATTTGATCAATAACTTGGACAAATTTTTAAATAAAGAAAGAGAAATCATGCTTTAACTTATAAATCCATACAAAAAATATGTACTTAGTCAAAGAAACGGCAAAAATTAAAACTGTTAATGACTTAATATTTTTTCCTAAGAGGCAGAAACATCTGGCAGTGATTGGGTGTGTTATCCTCGGTATGGAGTATTGGAGAAAGCAAACAACTGAAATCCTCAAATTGCCTATGTCATTTGGAAAAGTATGCATCCTGAATGAACATCCCATAACTAAAATGTATATTATTAGCATCCACTACAATACATCTGAATGCAAGAATCAGAAGGAGAGAATTACCACTTTTATAGTTACGTGTGTATCTGTCTTATGGAAGTTCAAAATTGTCTCAGAGAGAAAGGGGTGAAACTAAAAAGGAATAACGGTGACACTAGAAAGCTTTTAGATTTTGGCACATTAAAATATGTTTAAAAGATTAGGATTTGAGAAGCACTTGTGATGATAGATACTTCAGTTCTTCCTCTGATCACTGTCGTTTAACCTTTCCTCACATTCAGTAAGTAGTCTTTTTAATAATTTCACTGGGGAAGCCTGCGTGGGGCTCGCAGACAGGGCACAGCTTCTGTCCTCTGCTCAACGAAGGAGCCGAAAGACCTGAGGTCACTCCTAAACTCAGATCTCAGAAAAAACAACCCAAAGAACAATGTTTTGTAGGCAAATTGACCAAGTAAATTTCGGATCTTTTAGTCAGCAAGTCTGAAACATGATAAGAACATAAAAAAAAGATACATTTCAATATAAAGAGGCAGCAACAATATCACCTTAGCAGAAACAGAAGAATGTTGATTTTGTAACTTTAATGCTCTCAGGCCGCACCAGCTGAAATGAAAGAATTTTCCTTAAGTTGATATAAGCTCCAATCTTGATCTTATTCATCATTATTAAATGTTGAAAGTTTAAATATTTCATATAGATGAGATGAAAAGATTCAGAGAGAAACTGAATAATCTCCACAGACTTTAGAAAGCATAGAGACCAAACTCAACCTAAAAGGAAATGAACACTAAAACTACATTGTTAATTAAATCCCTTATTTGTAACGTTTGTCTTAATTTCAAACATTTATTGAAAAGGGATTTAAAGAAGATGAATTAATCTTAAGAAATGACAGACTAATCCTTTCCTTGGGACCAGTGATTATATGAAAGTGTATTGAAAACAGCAGAGAGAATGCTAGGTACACTTGCTGGACAGATACTACAGTTCAGTTTAGACATTAATCTGCAAAAGTGGATTAGCAAAGTCTGATGGTTAGACTTTTTCACAACGGTTTTATTCAGCCTTGGGAACAACATCTACAAAGAATACACTGATGTTGTATAGCTCAGAGAAACCATCAGGGAAGGGAGGTGGAAAACAGGTCTCAATTCATTTGGAAAGATTAAACACTGCCATAAAATAATCTAATTAGTCGTATTCTTTGTTCTTCTTGGGACATCTTCAGAGCTGGCTGTTTTATTCTTCTGCTCTTTGCTCCCTTCGCCCCCACGGAAAGGGCTCTCCTCCGCACCGGCGAAGCTCTGAAACGCAGTCGTGAATGCACCAGAAAAGGTCACTATGCAGATCAAATGAAGCCAGATATAATGAGACTCATCTTTAAAACCTCTTGTTAATTAAAAGACAAAAATCTGAGCCTGGTCATGTTTCCAGTCAAAACAAAGAAAGTTTTGCAGTCATTTCAATGGCAACCAGATCAGGTTTCTGATAATATTGATCAAACTTCAAATGCAAGAGGGCAAGATGGTAAGTATGAGAGTCAGAAAGACAGTAAGCAGTGAGGACACTAAGCAAAAACACACTCTTCAGATATTGGTCTGCTGATACAATTCAGTAAACTAATCAAGGATGATCTTTGGAAACTTATCATTCTAAAATTGCTATTATGATCATAGTAATAAATTATTCCATGTTTGTCAAAGGTGCTTCATACCACCCTTGCCTTTCAACGACTTAAATCCAGAGAGGGTCTGGCTTGATCCAGGCTGTTAGACAAGAGGTATGGAGGAGCACAGATCTTATTTGCAGGCTAGAGAAGTTTAGATTAGAGGACTAAAATGAGCTGTCAAATGCTTTCATTTAAGCATTCTGGAGAGGATTCTTAAGTCATTGAGCCCTAAATACATTGGGAAAAAAATGGAGCTAGATGAAGACTGTCCTGGTTTCAGCTGGGAGAGAGTTAATTTTCTTCCTAGTAGCTGATACAGTGTTATGGTTTTGATTTGGTACGAGAATAACGTTGATAACACACTGATGTTTTCAGTTGTTGCTAAGTAGTGTTTATACTAAGTCAAGGATTTTTCAGCTTCTCATGCCCAGCCAGCAAGAAGGCTGGAGGGGCACGAGAACCTGGGAGGGGACACAGCCAGGACAGCTGACCCAAACTGGCCAAAGAGCTATTCCATACCATATGACGTCATGCCCAGTATGTAAACTGGGGGAAGTTGGCCAGGAGGGGTGGATCGCTGCTCGGGAACTAACTGGGCATTGGTCAGCGAGTGGTGAGCAATTGCATTGTGCATCACTTGTTTTGTATATTCTAATTCTTTTAGTATTATTATTGTCATTTTATTATTATTATCATTATCATTATTTTTCTTCCTTTCTGTCCTATTAAACTGTCTTTATCTCAACCCACAAGTTTTGGGTTTTTTTTTTTCAATTCTCTGCCCCATCCCGCTGGGTGGGGGGAGTGAGCGAGCGGCTGCGTGGTGCTGAGTTGCCGGCTGGGGTTAAACCACGACAAGACACAAATAAACAAAACCGAGAGACTATCTTAAAACACTTGAACTTGACTTTATAGATAACATAATAACACAGGATATTTTTATGAAAATCAGGAAAATATGTCAAAAACAGAAAGAAGATTAACTATGACCAAGCAGAAAATACAGTCACTTACTGTGAACAGCAGATATTAGATCTGAAGGAAAAATAATCTATACAATTCTCCTTTCTCCTGAATAAAGCTGACACACCATTTTGTCTGATAATCTGCTTTCCCATGATGCAACTGTATTCTAAATTAGATAGCATAATCACTTCATCCTCTTTGAAATTATTGTGTCATATTGCTGCGAACAGTTCAGGAGGTGCCACAGATCAGGGAAGTGTAAGCATGCCAATGGTAAATGAAAGGCTATTAATCTATTTATTTTAATTAATTAAAGCTTTTTCTTATTTTTGCGAGTTCAATATGATATAATAATTTAAGATGATATTCTAAGCAGAAGTGACCAGAGAGACCTCTTGCAGACTGTATATAAAGTCTCTCGCTGTTGTTGCAGGTTTTTCAGTGGATGAATAAAATAAACATTTTTCAATAAAGGTAGAGCCTTTTTACAGTATTTGTTTCTAAACGGAGTCCTGAAGAGAAGCAGCAGACTCCCAGACAAAGTGTCCGTTTCAAAGGCCGAGTGATTCCTGGCGAAGGGGATTGCAGAATGCTCTTTCTGACTTCTTCTGTTCCAGAAACATTATTTGTAGATTGAGAAAGCAAGTTGCAACTAGAAATTATCCTCCAATTCTAGAAAATCTCCTAGATGTTATTAGGCATTTCCATCACCTTCAAAAAAAGGCTAATGATGACAGAACAGTACTTTGAACACAGATGGTAAAGTATAGTTAAAAGTGGTAAGAAAATGAACAAAAGAACACTTTTCCACCATTTTTCATGAACATTTCAGTCTTACTGAAGTTTCCCCAAGAGATTTTATTCAAATGCCTTGCCTTCAATAGCATCTTTAATAGAGAGTTGATGAGGTTGAAGAGGTTTAACCATTATATTCTGCCTTTAACCTCTGCTTATAATTCCATTTGTGTTATCTACATCCAGGTCCAGTTCTGAAATGAAGCAAAGGCAATACCCTGTTGATTTCAGCAGGTGATAGAACAAGTCTTCATTCCTTCAGAGCTGATTTGAATTTTTGGCAATTTCCATCTCAGTTCTTCTGTCTATACAAAACAACAAGACCTTTTCTTCTTTCAAATAAGAGCTAAAGAATATACAAATGAGAAGATATGCCAACTTCGGTTTCTCTCCTCTGAGATTCTTTGAAATTGTTTCCCTTGAACTTCCATCTTTAAAAAAGCAGATGACTTTAAACAACCCTTAGAACTCTATAGAGGCATCTGTAAAATATTTTCTCCCAGGCAATCAAAGGCAGGAGACTTTTGTTTCTCAAATCCTATGATAAATAAAGAAGTTTGACTTAAAATATATATAAATATATAAACATAGGAATCATGTTAAACTCTTGTCATGTTGTAGAAAGTCGCACTTGACTTACAGTTTGGAAAGACTTTCAGGGCATACTTCAAAGCCTGTTTATTTTCCCAGACTTGCCAGAAAACGAGGCGCTAAGGGGAGCTTTTTTGTACAGGAGAGCAGCTTTTTACAGGGGTGGTTTGAGTGTTGAAGGCTACAAACTCCTGAGACGTTGATATGGTGCTGGCTGCTGACACCCATAGCCGCGATAACTGCTGTTGGGTTAATTGTCCCAAGGAAGTAAATGGATCATCCACTGATGAGTTAATATAGCAGGCAGCCTTAAAGCAGAAGCTAGATCTTGGTCTTGGATTGAAAATATTTTGGGAATTCACACCCTCAGTTAGTGTTCACTGGCGTTGCTAAAGAGCTGACCTCAAAATGCATTTAAATAAGGGTTCCTAGCAAAGAATTTGAGGGGGGCTGCGTCACATCGCATTTGAGAAAACTAGCAGAGAGAGAACAAACAATTTAGAATTCCTAAACCAGCATCAGCCAGATTCCTAAAGGGGACACTTAGAAGGACTGTGCTCTGTCTTCATAGATGACAATTATTCAAATTATTCGTAGATTTATGTTGATTTGTTTATCCCTCACCCTTGGTAAGAATCCTTGCCCTGCATTAAAAACTAAATAAATGCTACTTAAAGTTTAGCCTTATTGATTTGCATTTTATATGAGACAGTAAATTAAATTTATGCTAATACGATACATATATTCTTCCCTGAACCATTAAAGGGGAGGTGGGGCTACACAGTGCAATAGTTTAAATAATTATGCCTGTCACTCACAGTTATTCGAACCATTGTGCTGATCCAAGTTCTTAAAATCTTGGATATTAGACCCTCGAAGTTCTCCAGGAGTAGCTTGGAATGTCAGAAGAAGCCAGAAGTGGAATCTTTTAGTTTTAAATGGTTTTGACAGGTTTACTTTATTTTCATGCTTTCCAAAAAAGGTGCAGCATGGAACTAGAAATGACGGAATATTGTTTTCATTTCATTTCATCCTCCTATAAATAAGGTCTCATAAAATCGTACATTAATATCCAGGAAACCTTTGTGAGACAATGACGCTTTCTCTATGAGCACAAAGACCTGTGTGTAGATCTGAGAAAAGTCTTGAGCACTCAGAGAAACAGATGCCCTGGAAAGTGGTTAGCGAAGGAAATCTGTCGGATACCTCAGCATGAGAAATCTGGACATACCTGACCAGAAAGCTGCTCCGGCTGCCTCAGGGCCTGCGATGAAGATCTCCACCTGTGTGTTTCCAGGAGGGAGCCCAGTTTCGTATCCTCCGTGCGAGTCGTCCAAACCAGAGGAACATCTGAGAGAAGCAAGAGGCTCTAGCGTGTCTTCTCCTCGATCCGCGAGCCTCTCTGCAGAGATGCTGTCCGTTCATGACACTTGTGATGACAGATCTGTGATGGGAACAGGTCTCTCTCAAGCACAGAGGAAAGCAGCCGACTCATTTCACACTGGGCACTGAATACCAGGGTAGCAATGTTTCTCTGTCATTTCCAGGCTTGTATGTATCTACATACTTACATATATATGTAAAATCAAGTGACCTAGAACTGAAGGATTCTACAGAACATTTAACTGGACTGGAGAGTATCTAGTTCACTTGTATTTTCACTCAAATTCCGTTGAAAAATCAATAATTTTTGGTATGAATAAAATAGTGTCTCTGGTACAGGTGGCATTATCTTTAAAAAAGTGCGGCTCTTCGAATGATGTGACAGATCCTTTGAAATACAAAGGTAAGACCAAGTTATTAAAGCTCATTTTTTTTGCTCACAGTATTTTTAGTCTGTGCTTGCCTTTTATTTCCAGCACTGAAGTAACAATATAGGCATAACAATAGAGGTCGCAGGAAAGAACAGACAAAAATCAGGTCTTAAACTGTACACAGGCAGATACTCTGGTTCACAATTCGTCAATCCAAAATAGTGACCTCTAGAGAATGACAGGCAGAGATATCTGCATCCTAATTCCTCCATCCCATTCACTGCAGGGCGGATAGGTCTTTGTGGTGACAATCACTTGTATGAATAAGATGCTTTCAGCTCAGCTCTCAGACTAAACTTTTCGCGTGTTAAAGGCAAGCCGCAGTATAGATTTCTGTAGTACTTTGCACCATTATGGTAATGCATGAATTTTAAAAAATAGCAAGAGACAGGGAATGGAAATGGGACTGACGCCAGCGCAGAATTCCCAGGTCTGAAGCACTTCCAGTTGGTGCCTCTGCTCTCTCCTTAGGCTCCTCTAATGACGGTCTGGGTAGCCAAAAGCAGCTTTAAGCCAAACTTTTAGTCTGAATCCATTCAGGCATAATGGGCTAATGTAAAAGGAGAGAATATGCTGAAATGGATACAAGTAGATACACTTCCAGCTGATGCAGAAGGCTAACAACGGTCTGCAAAACACCACTGAGTATTGCACTAGATGGTGCAGACCTGCAATACTGCTAAAAGAGATCTCGGTGCCTTAAAAGATATATTGGAGCTTTGGAGGAGAATGAGGAAGTAATAAGGTATCTGGGTATAATATCGCAGACTTTGTTACATTTTAACCAAGTCTCTGAACTCCACAGTGTACACATTTTGCATGTCAGCTCTCTAAATTGCATCTAAATCTTTGTTCTGTGACATTTAGCATCACTCTGCTTTAGCAAAGGTTGTTGCTTTTTTTTCCCCATGCCTTTCTGACCTGTCTTGAAAGTCAGCACTCCCATCAGTCTCAGCTGACATACAGAAAATAGTGACATATTGACTTTTACAAGAGGTGACACAACATGAATAGATGAAAACTTGGCACTGGATTTTCCATATGAAAGGAAGTGTCAACAAAACAGACGAAAGTCCCCACACTTCATCCAGTTAATGAATCGCCATTGTCTGTGTACTTGCATATATTCAGTGCTCTGTGGAATACATCTCCTGAGAGAAATAGATGAACTTTAAAACAAAATTAAAACTTTTAAACCAAAATTTCAACTTTTATAAACATGAAAGATCATTTCTTAAAAATATGAAGGAATTAATGATGGTTTGAGTTGTGTGCTGCTCTGGAAGGGGAGAGTTGAGATGAAGAAACAAAACAACATGCATTTTGTTTAAAACTCAACACAATGTTTCTTCTTAGAGTTTCAAAAAGTCATGAATTATCTTTCTCCTCCCACCTGCTTAGGCGCATAGGATAACTGGGGCTGGATGGGACCTCAGGAGGTCTCTAGTCCAACCTTGGGCTCAAAGAAGGTCAGCTAAGAGCTCAGACGAGGTTGCCCCACACTTCCCTGCACAGCATTTTGTTCTCATAAAAAGGAGGCATTTTTTGCCCTTAATGCTCATTATCCATATGTTGGAGTCCCTTCACGTTCCCCAGTAGCACCCGGGACTAGTCCATGCCCAGTGACAATAGATGACCAGACCAAAAGCATGTTGAGGCAAAGGTGGTTTGAAAGCACTGGGGTGGTCCTGTGCTCATCTACTGGGCAATCCCTTACCCAGCAGGTTACCCCTGAGTGAAAAACTAAAGGTGACCGTTCTGAGGATAAACCAACTGCCCCGTGCTTTTGGCCAGTAGTTTTGGAAGGCTAAAAAAAATGGCTGATTGGGACTGGTTAAAACTTTCACTTTACAAACTGTGGCGAAAATTTGCAAAAGTGTTCTGAATATGAAGCACAGAACCAAGCAACTTCTCAAAATGTTTCTTTCCCATTTTTCAGCTGCTTTCTAGTCCCATACAGCCATCCAGTGCTGTCATACACTGAACAAATCCATAGCAAGAACGCTAATTGACTTCGGCTGATTAACAACTGACAACTGCTCAGTGGTGCACTGAAGAGAGTCTTAGCTGGCTCCAAAATTGCAAATGCTAAAATCTACTAGAACTGTCATTAACTAGAATTTTTTTTGCTGGCAGTCGCAATGCAGAGGTCAAAAAGCCTGCTTCTCTGCAGATGAGGGAAATAGTAAACTATCACGAGGAACAGCTCAGTTTTACTGCACAGTTGATATCTGGCCTCTGGGAATAGAGGTTTCCTGTGGTGCTCATAGACAAATTTTCATAACAGCACACATTCTTTCAATAGCTGATACTAGCCATACCATATGCACGTTACTTCCTTTCAAGAGTTATCATGCATAGAATTATTTATTATTGTATAGAAATGTTATAATGAAATAATGGTTGCCTCAATGCCCTAAAGCTGTAGGGTCATTTAAATGCAACTGTCAAATTAAATGAAAAGCTACATGCTGCTTATAAAACTGCAGGACTTGTTAGATTAACATTTCAGTCTTCTGAACTGAGTAAGTAGATTTGAGAAATGAATCCAATATAGAAAATTGGATGTTGAGAATAGCATAGTTGAGTATTTATGAAATGTGATTTCCCCCTTAGAAATACAGACACTTGGAGCTGAATGTTTACTTTCTTATCCCATTTCAGAGGGTGGGTTTGACCCCAAGTACAGCAGAACTGCTGCAGCTCAGCGACCCGGTGGCAGTCAAAAAACAAAGCTTTGGGGCATTTCTGTGCCATACCACCATCGCAGTGCAGCAACAGAGACCGGGGTCTGCAGCTGGGCTCAGACAAACGACGTGATTTCTATAGCTAGGTTTGCAAACACTCATCGCGCTTTCTTTCCCATCGCTTCCTGGAAGGAGGGTGACCAGCAGCTTCATGCAGTTCACTGGTGATAATGATTGCAGTTGCACGTCCGCATGGGCAACGCCAAGGGGACAGAGGGAGGGTGAGGACACCTCACCTCTAAACACCATTAGCTCTTTCTAGCTCTCCCTTCACAATGCTCTTTTGTTTGCTCCTTTGTTTTCAGCACAGGGGATGAACAGGGATAGCATTTGGCCCCCAGAAGTTATCACCCAAACTAGATTTTGTCATTTATCTACCTTCCAATTTTAATGAATCACATTAGTTAAAACTGCAACAGAAAGGGGAAAAAGCAACCCTCAACATCAACCTGTCTATTATTCTTTTGATCAGCCTGGCCCTTTAGGCTCATTGGCATGGATTTGTTTCCCAGAAGATCAATAGCAAAGTCACATATTCTGAAAAGAAAGCTCTTCCCTTTGTGCGGCGCACGAGGCTGTAAGAGGCGAGGGGTGGGAGGCATGCTTTGCTTTTGAGCATGTACCACAGAGCAAAGCCAGCTCCGACAGCACCCGTTCCACACGGACAGCCTGCACCATGGCTTCCAGGTAGTTCCAGTACAAATGTAACAATGAAAAGAAGAATGTTAACTGTTTAATATTTGAAGGCTTGTTTAATATTTTAGTCAGTGAAATTCTTCCTGTTGCTAAAACCAATATTGAAGCAGGATGGAAACTACCTGCCAGGATTCTCCGTCAAAGAAACCATTGAAAACTGGTGGAAAAAAATTCATGTAAGCTGTCTGTCCAGCTATACTGTAGGCCATCAAGGGTAACATGGATAATGTACCCCTGCAAAGATGCTATGCGTCACTGAAGTTTCCACCAAAGGCTTTGTACATCTTCCAGTTATTAGTGAGTGTCACCCTGAGAGCACAGTCACCTGTGGACTACAGTTGCCTCCTGTTGTACTCCTCCTCCCCCTCAGGCTGTTTAAATGCATATAGTGTTGAAAGTTCCCTGTGGTACCAAGTACTGAGATGAAAAAATTCCTCCGGACTTTTCCAGTTAAATAATATCTTCAGTTATTTTCATGATAGAGAAATCAAGGTAAGTGTCAAAGAGCCTGTGTGTAAACTGATTTTCGGCTTGGCAATGAGCACAGCTGCATTCAGGTAGGAACCAGCAAAGGGAAAACATTTCTTACATCCTACATCAGCAACACGACACATTCTGTTCCTGCTAATTCTTTTCAGTGTTATACCTTCTTTAAATTTTTAAATGTCTCATACTGAGTCTTTCTGACTTCTCTTTCAGATTTTTCTGCAATTTACTTTCCCGTTGAATACTGTTTTATGCTGCATGATCCCATCCCAAGGCTACAGCAATACCTTGGCAGCCAACATGTACCTACTGTGAATGCTTTCAAGAACCTGGCCTTTTCTAGTTACAAACCAGCCCAACAGAGCAGGGGCTACAGTATTTCACATCAGCACAGGACACAGTTCTTTGTGCTTTTCTCCCATTGCATTCTTCTCTGGGCTTATTATAGACCTGGCATCAGATTCCATTTCACTTCTCCATTTACAATCTATGGAAGAAATATGAATTTGAAAATGAGTATGTACAGCTTGTTCTTTGCAAACTGTTCACGTCCCTTTAATTCAGTTAGCTTCAAAATCTATGCTAATGCTTTTAAGTCTCTGGACTTATTAATTGATGAGAAAAGTCCAAAAATTCATGAAAGAAAACTGATCTCAACTTCTTTTCCAGTAGCTTGTGATAGCCAATTCAGTTGTCAAAGTGTGTTTAAATGTACTGAGATTAATTCTGCTTCTGCAGTTAAATACAATTGCTTAATTCTGCTTCTTGGGCTCCATGTAGGATTACGGTTATCTCTGAACACCTCAGTTTTAATTTTATTTTCCTCTTGTGGACATTTTTAACCATTTCACACATTGGGAAAGATATCGCATGTTGTGAAGGTTTAAAACCTCTTTGGCCACAGATGTCCCATCATGAAAAGTAATTACATTTTCTGAAGGATTTAGTTCCCTTAGTTCCTAATCTGGAGCTACTCAGAAAACAAAACAAAAATGGTTCTGGAAGCTTTGAAGTATATCAGTCATTTGAAAGAAAGAATGAAAAGAGAAAGAAGATATAGAGAGGATTGTCATGCTTCCTTTTTATTCCATGGACTTTTGTTTGCTTGCGTCTTGATTTTAGCATTGGATAATAAATTCCTCACACCACTTCGGTTCATTTTTCCTCTTTAAGAGGGGAGGGGGGAAAAGGTTCAAAACCAGAAAACTATGATTTGATGCTCATTACTTTTCTAACAACCTGTTCGGCTAGACCTTGTGGTGCTTGTCAAACACAACGCTGTCCTGCCAAACAGCATGCAAGGAAAGAGGATGCCAAATTTTTTCCAGCTTCATGTATCTTCCTCTCACATGTCTTTTCTTGACAATATATATTGTGCACTATTCAGGTCCGGATCAGTCTCTGGATAGAGACAAAAACCAGCATCACCATCTCTAACCTTGGGCACCTACCTGGCAGATACAGCTTTCCTAAGTCACATACAAGAGAGCTGGGCACCCCTAGAGGCAACTCAACCTCCAGGTGGGCTGAGTCACCCCAGGAGCACCCAACTGTCTCTCTACACCCATAGTTCCCACAGTGGGTGCAGTACATAGTGTGCCACAACAACAGCCTGTGCCTCGTGGGCTGTCCCTGAGCAGCCGGAAACCCTGGCAGGCACGCCGTGGTCCAGGAGCCGATGGAGAAGATGCAGTTTGACATCCATTTGGCCAGTGGAGACCCACCAATTTTAATTCAGGAAAAAAAGTGTTCCTAGGTGTCAGAAGTTAGAAAAACGCTGATATAGATTGAAAAAGGAGTTTATAACAACCGGCTCGTAAGTTAGGTGCAGTGCTGTAGTTAGATGCCTGAAGGCAGTGGCACTAAGCCTAGTCCAAAAGCTTGGAAACACTAGCATGTCCACAGCTTGACTTTCTCTGGTAACCCCAGCAGTGACTACTAGGAACAAGTCACAATTTAGTTTGCCATTTAAAAAAAAAAAAAAAAGTTAAAAAAAATATAAATTTGCTGTTTTCATTGCATGAGCACAAAAACACCTCAAAATGCCTGGTTGTCCCCTACCATTACAGTTCAACAGAAACCTGTTAACTACTTGCAACCTTTATTTCTATACAAATGCAAAATGGGAACAGCAGTAAGTGGTTTCATGTTAACAAACAAATACACAAGACAAGATCAATTAGTCAAAATGATGTGACTCATTTGTCATTTACACAGCGCTGCAGAGAAACTCATCCACCCAAGGATTCTGTTCGTCATCCAAGGATTTGGTCTTGTTCTGCTCACAGCTTTTGAAAAGATACGTTTAAAATCAAACAACTCAACGATCTATGCATCCGCTAAGCCCTGTTAGAAAGAATCAAGGGTAAGGTTGCTCGCTGTCTACTGGATGTATTTTCTTACATCTGAAATAGCTGCATTAGTCATCTTCACATTATCCAGATCCCTGTGAGTGAAATACCACATTGTCCTTCAGTGATCCTCCTCTTTCTGATCTCTCTCGTACCTTTAGAAGAAGAAAAGCGATGAAAATAAAAACCCTGAAACGGAGGGTGAATAACAACGGATATTCAGGTGTCTAACTAAACTGCATCCTCAACGGTATGATCCAGTACAGTTTGGTCTAATTAATCTATGTTGATCAGCAAAATGTCTCTTTGGGTTGTCTTCCAAACACCTGCAAAAAAAGCAGATGCCGTAATGCCCTGCTTTTTTCTGTTGCTCAGACAAGCTGTTTGTTTGTCTTAAAGTAACAAACCTGAGAGCCAGACTGTTGCAGCCTTGCTGTACCACGTATGTTCCTTTCCAGGAGTGACTTCGTGAACTGAAATCAATGTGACCATTTTCAAAGGTGCAAAAGTGGCCAAATTCTTTCTGAACCTTTCCTGTTCTTTAAAAAAAAAAAAAAAAAAAAAAAAAAAAAAGATGAGCTTGCTGCTCCCATAACCTCCGTGCAGTCATCTGATTCGTCTCCAGCCTAGCCCTTTGGTGTTACCCCACCATACTCTTCTGTAGAATGAGCTAGTTCCTTTAGCTCTGGTAACTTCATTTCTGTACAAACACAGAACAGGAGCAGAAGCAAGCTGTTTAGCTTAATAAACAGATACACAAGGCATGATTGGTTAATCTAAATGATATGACTCATTTGTCGTTAACAATCGTATGGAGATGCTCATCCACACAAAGGTTTTGCTCATCCTCTGAATATTTATTTAATCACACAAGATCTGCTTAGCATCAAACCTGTGACCCCCAGGCAGTGCTCTAAATCAGGGACTCGAGGTGCTTCAGCCAGCAGCATCCACACTGATTTCTGCTAAAAGATGAGGTTTAAACTTACACTAATGAAGCAGGGAAAGAGCAAGAGCGGGATCAGGAGGTTGGTCTGGTGGGTGTACAAACTCTGAAATGAGAACAAATTCATTTGTCGAGATGCATGGCAGCACAGCCACAGATTTCACAAAGCACCTTGGCAAAACTATCCCAGTTGCCCTCTACACCTTCTTGGTGATTTTACATGGAATAGTGAGGGGAAACCTCAGGTGTGTTGGTTTGATTTTTTTTTTTATTCCTGAGGAATTAAACTGTTTTTTTTTAATTCTGCCAAGTTGTAGTGTCCAAACGCATCCATTTTCACTTTCTAGTCTGTCTCCCAGGACTAGAGGGAGAACAGAAATTTCATTTCCCAAAAGTGAGAACTTTATATGCCGGAAAATACGACACATTTTTCAGGAAATCTTTGTGAATACCCTAAATCCTGCAGAAAACCTTCAAAACAGAGAATCTTCATGTCCATGGATTTCTGTTGCCCCAGGCTGTTGCTCTGACATGTCATTAAAACAGAATCACAGCATGCCTTGCACAAGAGCCTCAGCGCCTAGCAAACAAGTCCCTCAAAGCCTGTAAGCTAAATGTCATTCACCCGGAGGCTCACTGCTAATTGAGAGAGTGGAATTGCAAATGTAGTGCAGGTCAATGGAAAGGGAGTTTGCTTGGAAGCGGATTCCTCCAAAGTTTTCAGAGGTTTCCTGGAAACCCAAGCAGATAATCATCTTTTCGTGGGACCACAGGTCTGTTTTCATCATCTCACTGCAGATGAAAATGGCTTGCCAATAGCGATGGCGAGGGTTTATTTTTATGAGGCTGCACGCCGTGAAGCACGGTGTGCTAATTGGGATGGGGTGGTGTGTAAGAGGCATTACTCACTGTTTGTAGGATATCTGTTACCTTTTCTTACATCCATATAGATTAACTATTTTATTATACCAGCAGTCAGAAGACAAAAGCATGAAAATTGCGAGGTTAAGCTTTAAGATGCATCGTGATCTGGCTTCCTCAATATACTTCTCGACCCAGAAGTGACTGGACAATGCTGTAGGAACGTGTTTTAAGATACCTTTAAGTATGGCATCACCTATATTCCCCTATACATATCTACAGGCCTCTTTGCCTCCCTTATTTCATTCACACCCTGAACTTGTTCAGTTCAAACCATACACTCTGCTGCATGAGGAGGTCAGTGGAGCCTTTGCCTGAAGCAGAAATGTTTGGCAGTGTGGTGCAGAGATCTGGCAGCATGTCCATCTGCCTTCCTGGCACAGAGATATTGCAACCCCAGAGGTAATGACCAGCAAAGCTGTCCTGGGTATTGCGAGTTTTACCAGGCACTGATGCAAGAACCACCACAAGTGTCTAAACCTCTCCTAGGCTGGGCATAGTTATAGTCAGCAACTCCTAAGGATGAGCTTTCCAACAGTCATGGACAGACACATGCTATCTCATACTAGGTAGGAGTGTTTAAATCTGCCCAGCTGATACCCCTTGG
This sequence comes from Gymnogyps californianus, assembly GCF_018139145.2. Lineage (NCBI taxonomy): Eukaryota > Metazoa > Chordata > Aves > Accipitriformes > Cathartidae > Gymnogyps > Gymnogyps californianus. Next base: position 3,431,783 of record NC_059483.1, on the reverse strand, counting down.
AAATAAAATCACAGTTGTGTTACTGTGAAGGAGTTAAGAGAAATCTCATGCTGGTGTTTACAGACAAAAGTAGGAGCAGAAAATAATTATAGACTACAGCCTGACTAAGGGCATTATATAATAAGGGAAAGACATTTATATAGAATATCTTATTACTATTCTAACAATAAGAAAAATAACACGATTGATAGAGAAAATTTAAAAGACCAGAAAATGCTTTAGGAAGATGGAAAAAACAAGTGAAAAATCAATACACTAAAATGTCCTCTATTCCACTTCCTTTATGCTCTCAAAACAACACGAACAAGGTTCTCTCGCTTTGACATCTAGAGCAGAGATGACAGCAAACAAGGCAGAAACTACAATACTCTTTGGGACCCACCTTGAATTACAGCACTAATAAAAAAAATCATTTTGACTATCTCCCTAGCAACACACTTGCCAACCGCATTGAGCCATTAATTGCATAATTGTTCAACCACCACAGCCTATTTTACTGGCTTTGAGACTATCAAAGGAAGAATAAGAAACCCTGCTAACAGCATCACACAGTATTAGTTTAATTAAACATAAATGCAAGGAGAAAAACATAGCTGAAACCACACAGAGTAAGCTGTTGGGATATGATATTTGTTGTGATTATTCCCATTCCCCTTTTAGTCATTGATGTGTCTGGATTGGTATTCCAGGTACACATACTTGTCAAAGAAATTCCTGACCTTATCTAACAAAGTTTTAACCTCTTCCCTGATAACACAGAGCCATTTCCTAGGGTCAGGCAATTTGTGAATAAAGAAGAAATGATCACACAGCAATTAGGGCAGGATTATACATGCTGGTAATCCTATATAGCGGGTAACATAGCATAGGGGAAAATGAAAAAAACCCCAAACCAACAAACTAAGGCACAACGAAGATAATTAGAATATTATCCATTGTATTAATAACTTTGCATCCCTTTAATACAATGAAATTAATTTAGCCAGGTTTGGAAGAGCTCTGCTGGCTGCAGGAAGTGCAGAGATGGCTTTGTGATTAAGTCAACAGATGTAGAAATGAGTTCAGTTCTTTGTCTTGTTAGAGGGTCACTTTGTGAGCCTGGACTAACCTCTGCAGGCTAGATCCCACCAGCAGTGCCTGCCTCCCCGCTGCCATCAGGAAAAGCACAGGGAATTATCCCAAAGAGCCTTCCTGGCATCGCTCCCCAGGTTCCTACTACAAAAAGCGGATGAGAGCAGAGAGGTTACAGTTTAATGTTGCTCTTCCATAAAGTTATCTGAATTCTGTGTCTGGCTTTCTATCTCTTTGCAAGTGTTCTATTATTACTAATGATTATTTACAGTAGTCTCTGGAGTCTAAGAAATGACTAGGCAATCCAGCCCCGTGGGTGAGGCAGGCTCCAAAACCCAGAGACCGCGGTCTACTACTTATAGTGCCCAGCACTTCTCCTCCTCTAATGTACCCCCGTGCTGATAGACACATCTCTGCTAAGCTTCAACAGTTTCTGGGTTCATTGTGTAGAAAGCCTATAAAAGGCCTGTCACCTGGCATTACCTGGGAAAGCACTTTGGCATACTCCAGAATAACAGGAAAACTAACCAGACCTCAAGAGTTTTCAGGGAGATGTCATAGGTACTGCATTGCAAAGCATTTATTCTGTCAATTTAAAATTCTCTCAAATATTCTCCCATGGACCAGCAATGGTCTAATTACTGGATAACTAAAACTGGCAACCTGTTGCACTCACCTCAGAGAATCTACCTTGTTATTGCCCTGTGCTTTTGTCCTCTTTGTAAAAGTGGGAAAACAATGCCTCCTTCTAACCCTTTGCTGTTTGCTTGGGTTGCGTGCACTTCATGCCACGTAATTCATCATGCTGTGTGCTTGTGCAGCGCGTAGAGCAAAGGGCTGGGTCTCTGCTGGACCCTGCAGACTCTGCAGTGAGCAATGGTGAGCTCTTCCCTTGGAGACAAGCGTGGGGGGGGCCACCTCCACCGCAACCAAAGGATGCTCCGCACCCTGTATCAGCAGGATAACACCACTGCATCCCCACAAACCCTTGTCAGTTTGTGACATCCATGTTCACGCTCCTGTCACTTGTGCCAGAGCTGTAAGGCTGAGCCCCAACCCAGCGGAGATGGACATGGCTTTGGCAAAGCATGAAAAGGGATGAGGAACAATGGCAGGGACTGGTCTGGTTTTACCACCCAAAGGGGAGTTTGCATTGGTTGCTCCTCAGAAGGGAGCGTGGCTGGAGTCCTAATTTATAATTATCTTTTGAGAGCAGCCAGTACGGTGATAAATCCCTTGAACCCGTCTGAGAAACTGTGAGCTCCTGCCCTTATTGGGATTTCCCTACAGGATCTGGACTCCATTCTTGCTTGTGGTGCTGAGGGGGATGTGTCATTTCACCTGTCTAGCCTCAGCTTCTACCCCCCCTCTTGGATATTTTGTCTTATAGGGAGGCAAGTTTTTCCAGGACAGGGTTTATTTCCATCTCTGTTTGTACAGCACCTACTGCAATAGAGCTATGATCACCGCCGGGTTTATTACAGTATCGCAGCACCACCGTAGAAGTAGTAATAGCACTGTGAATTAAAGGACCATCTGTCCAAGTGTAATTCATTCCCCTGCCCACTCAGTTCCACAGTCTGTCAAAATCATCCAGGTTGAAAAAGGAAACCAAAAACCTCTACTATTAAAAGTGCTCAAATTAACTGGATCTTTTTGACAGAATTGGGTTGAGAAATGACTACAGCTGCAGCGTGGAAGATCTGGAGGGGCAGAAACTTCTGCCAAAGCGGCAGTGATAGACACTTAGGATGATGGGGGGCAAGGGCAGGCTCTTCACTAGTTAAGCTGGTGTCACAACACATAGTCCTAGTACCGGGGCTGGGGACGCTCCCAGCACCCCTGGGAGCTGGGGAGAGAACATCGCGTTGGTTAAGAACTGAGGTGGTGAAAATCCTCTTCTCTTTGCCCAACTCCTCCATCTTCATGTTGTTCCATGGCAGAGAAAAAGCATGTTTGGTCTTCTACAGCTGTAGATTCAAAACTGTACAAGCATTCTTCTTACTTTGAGGCTTCAATTTAAAAAAAAAAAAAAGAATTTAAAAAACTTTCTCCTCCTCCCCAATATTTAAAGGGATAATAAATGTTAAAAGGAAAACAAAGTGATGAAACAGACAGATCCATCAACAGGGAGCCCAGATCAGGCAGGTCTTTGAGCCAGCTCATCATTTCTATTTTTGATAACAAATATTCTGGTCTTTCAATACTTTCTGTCATAATGGGTATTCTCTTCATGCTTTTTTCCTTGCTAGGGACATACAGCATTCTTTCAGCTTTCATTTCCAATTTTATTACAAAATAATTTATTTTTTGCTTTTCTGTTCAACAATGTCAATCAGGTTTTGCAGTGCACAGGTGAGTTCTGCTACTTTGCTCTCATAATATACACAGCAGCAGGATTTCCAGAAGTGCCTAAGTCCCACCGGCAGTTCCCAGTAGTAATGTTTGATCTTGTTTCAGGTGGACTGCAAACTCATTTGTAATCAAAAAACCAAGAGACAACTGGAATGGTAACTTATTCATTCTGAGCTATTTGAAACAATCCTCCAGTGGTTTTGAATATACTGGAAACAGAAGAATCTGAGGCATCCAAAGCTGCTTTTTATCTCCTGTGAGCCACGTGACAGGATTACCCTGAAAAGGACATTTTCATAGGACCAATTCTGGTTTAATACAGGCTGTGGTGCTTGGTGATGGTGGCCACAGCTCCACATTGCAAGTCCTTCAGCTGCTGCAGCGGTGGGCAAGGTCCCGCCACCTAGCTCATCACTCCCTCCTCCATCCTGCCAGAGGTTGCTCCTTCCACAGGGGGAGAAGTTTGACCCTGAGAATAATTGCACAGAGGTGTGTTACAAGGCTTAGCTAGAAACAAAAAACCCACGTTGCATTTAAAAGACAGACCCGGTCTAAAGGCACCTGGATATTGAAGAATTCTACTCTTTTCGAGATTATCTAAACGCACACGCACAAAAGAGACTATTATCCCTAATATCTGTCTTAATGACAGAGTTGAAGAAAGGTTTTTGGGTGGCATCTAGCAAGGCAATGCACAACAACTGAAGGTAGAAGAGCATTTTATCAGGCTGAAACATCAGAGGTCTTGGCCCTTCCTCCTCCCTCCCTTCGCTTGGTTTCTCGCTCTCATCATAACGCAAGGGCTGTGCTGTAAATTGGATCAGCAAACGATCAGAGTTAAAAAAATATAACCTGAAGGTCTGTTGTGCTTTGAGTTTCTTAATCCGGATAATTACATCTGTCCTGCTTACAGCACAGCCCCCAAAACAAGTGCGATCTGCACCATGGAGACTGCAAGCTGCAACAGAAGGGTAGGCAGGGAAGGAGCCAACGGGAAAGGCTTAAAGCAGCTTTGCTAATGGAGAGAAGTGTTTGTGCAACTTCACCCTGAATTTTGAAGCTACATTAAAGCTCTGTGATCAGTGCAATTCTTAATTATTTGCACTTCAGTGCATTATGCATATAAACTCATCAGCACTTGAGACACTTCTGTCATCTGCTCACTTGTAAATTTGAGGGTTTTGAGACTGAAGTGGTCTCTCACACTAAACCCAGTGACTGGTTAACAAGGGGAAGATTTAGTCTCCTCCTAAGGAAATCAATTGCTGCTGTGGTCTTGAATGTTTCTGCAAGTTAGCTGTTTGTTAGTTGCAAGCTACCTTAAAGTTGTTCAGTTCAGGTACCCCTTTCCCCATGGGGAAGTTTTCTTTATTTAAAAAAAAAAAATCTATATGCATCAATGAAAAATAATATTCCTTAGCAGCCCGTGTTATTTCATCAGTAAAACAAGCTCTAACTTAAGACTTCAGGAAAAAGGGAAAGACTCCAGAAAAAAGGGAAAGACTCCCATGATCCTGAAGCCCAGTTTTCATCCATACATATGGATTTCCACTGCCATACGGACTGCAGAAGTATTCCTTCGCCACTGAGGACTATCACACAATAACTATAGTTTATTGAACTATTTCTTGTAGTCCTGCTCTCCACCATGGTTCTCAGGTTACAGATGGCCTTGCCCCTTTTCCCCTTAAAATCGGCCCAAAAGCACCGCTGAAACGAGCCTCTGGCCCCTCCTGTGAAGTCCCACACGGCAGTGGAGGGATGGAGCCTGCTGAAGAAGCAGCTCCGTCTCGCAGGGTGAAATGTGGTTATGAACCGCACGAAAGTGGGCTCTTCTAGGGTTTCTGCTAATGGTAGTGCCTGAAATCTCAGAAGACTTCTGCCTCTCCTGTAATTTTTTTCTGAGAGCCTTTTTTGAATATGCATACTGAGGGGGAGATGAGCAAACCTCAATTTAAATCTGTGATCATAAAGATCACTTTTTATGCCAATTCAGGCAATCTCTGCCAAATAAAAACTTTCCTATTAGCATACAGGAAGAGTCCTGTTCAGGAAACACCACTTAAATATAGCTAGGTAGAAAAGAAAATCTATCTTAATGGTGATCCACCAGTATTGATCTGTTGTATGACACATGGGGTAAGTTGCTTTGTATAAGGACAATTATTTGCAATTACAAATAAAAAAATTAAAAAAGGCAAGACCCATCCTGTACTGTGCTTGCCTCTCTCATTTGATTTGTAATTGCTTTTATTGACAATTTCTTCTTACTTCCCTGGAGTAGCGATGTTATTAAGCAAATCTGTCTTTTTTTGTACAAAATGATAATTTAACTGATTAAAACAGTTTCATTGTCAATACACTTTCATATGAGATTCTAATCCCGCACACCACACTGGGACTTTTTTTCATCTGAAGACATTTTAGACTGTGTAATGACAAATAGGGCACTATTGGCTTTTTTCCTTTCTCAGATTTTGCAGCAATCTCTTTAGAAAATTACAGCTGTTGTCATTAAAAATGCAATACATCTACCTACAATAACTGCTGTCATAATGTTAATTTTTCTAAGCAGGTATTATCAGTTTTACAGTATCGCTTGCAGATTACACAAACACTTAGTGGCATATACAGATGGTTTACGCTCTACCTCAAGCCCTGTATTTAGAATTTTCCACCAGCTGCCTGGGAGCCCTCAAAGGCATCTCTCCAACAAGGTAACACTCCATGCAGGGTCTTGGGCCTTCTGATTTCAACTTACCCAACAGTCTTACACCAAAAGGGTTATAATAGAGGGAGAAAGGAGGGGAAACAAAGACATACAGAAGCACGGTGATATGCCTAAGGCCATGCAACAGCAGAGGAGCAAGTGGTCCCAGCAAGCTCCGCACTGCACAATGGCCCTAATGATGGGCAGCAGGGAAGAAAACACGGTTTATGGCACTCCCTCCACCATCCTGCTTAATTTTAGCATCCCACAACTGCTGCCAACAACTTCTCACCCCACCAAATGAGGCAGTTCCCTAAAATACGGTGTGTCAATCAAGGTTTGCAATGTTAATTGCCAGCAAGATTAAACAGGGCAACATTGATTCCCAAAGCCCTGTACAGTCCCTAGCAGTAGGGTTCCTGCCTCCTTGGATTTTGGTCACACTGAGGTGAGTACTCATATCGCCATGGTTGCATCACTGCTGAAGTTTCAACCTGACCCTCCCAGCAAGCAACCAAGCCTGGCCAACCCAGGGCTGCCTGGTCTTTGATGAGCCACAGCGTTTAGAAGCAGTATCAGGAGAGCTTTACAAATGCCCCCCAGAACAAACATAAACCACCACATTAAGGTGTTCTTCTGTGTATCACAGGTCGCTATAGTGTTCCCCAAACAGAGGCTGAGCTGTATCCACTAGTCCTCTTTGGAAGTTTCAGTAGTTTGATGACGTCTTTCCAAATGCTGGAAAGGCTTTCAAGAGTTTACATTTCATTATCTTAGAAATGGTTTCTCCCCTGAAGCTGCAGGGGACACAGCTGGATGCTAGTTATGGCAGGTACAAAACTCAGTTTCCTTCACATTTTCCAATTTAAACAAGACAGTAAGAGAGCATCAAGTCTTTGATGGTCTTTTTAACACAGGCTGAAAAAAGAGGGAGTTTTCAAGCAATCCTGTTGTCGCCTTGCAATAGTAAGTCCTATAAGTCCTATATATTCTGCAGATACCTGAAGAGAAGCTGCTTCACACACAATTTTAACCTGCGCTCGCCTTTTCTCATTTTGTGCTGTACTCACAACTAATATTTAAGCTAAGATTGAAAGAGTTTGGGGTAAGTTAGAGAAAAACCCTACCTGTACCATGGTAACATCAGGTTCCCAGAGCAGCAGCCACCACAGAGCCACCCTTCCCGCTGTGCCTGTGCCAGCAGCACCCTGTTCCCCAGAACGCCCTTTGCTTCTTATGTCCCATTACATTTGACCATCGGCACCTGGTACAGACACGACACATCAGTACAGACATTTTGTAAACATCTGCTCAGAAACCTCTTTTTTTCCTGTATCTGTGAAATGCTCCTCAGCTCTGCTACGTTTTTTCCCCCCAAATTTTTATTTCTGTATTTCGTAAAGAATAGCATGTTATTACTCAAATTTCCTTTTTTCTCCTCTATTCATAGTCTAGTAAAAAAAGAAATTACTCTTCCATTTTTCCACAAAGTATTTAATGAAGGGAGGGGGTGAGCTCCTGTTCAGTTACTCCAGGAGTTCTAGCAGAGCTCTCAAACAAGTGGAAGGCTTATTAGGTATGCTAAATGAGTTTCATTTCAAATTGAAAACATTTTATGTCTTGTTGTTTTAATTCAAGTCATTAGCTTACTATGAAGTACTTGAATCTAATTTAGCTACATTTTCCTGAACTTCTGAAGTATTTTTAAACACTCTTTCAAACTCTTTCTTTATCTAAGTGTATCTCATGTCCCATTTGTAATGGTCTGCTGTATTCATTATATACTGGGAACCATCTGTTAAAAATTTGCCCAGAACAAATCCAGTTTGAGAAAGATAAGGAGGCATAACTGTGACTTTCTGTGAGCTAATAGCTAAAATTTTTGTGAACGGGTTTGGATCAGATGCACTTGAGATTTTCGCCTTATTTTGAGAAGACAGAAATAGTGGTTAATTAAAGTAAGAAGATATTTCTTTAGTCTCCAAAGAATATTTATAAATCACATATGAAATTGGAAGTAATTTATCACTGGTGCTCTATGAAATTCAGCTGTATATCCATCTGGCCATGGTGCTTTAGTAGGTAGTATTGCTTGCAGGGCACTTTTTATTGCTTGTCTCTCATGGGGGTTATCTAAGTATTGCCTTGATAATGCTGGCAGCTCTATTTCATCCACAAAATAATAAATGGATCACTTCTGTTTCTGCTGTATGTAATTCAGAATGAGGAAAAAAAACTTCTATTCATTTGTTTCTTTTAACTTTTTGCACATAACCTCTTACAAGCTGAAATCCACTGATTTTGTTATCCTTTACAGGAGCACATGGCTGTGGAGGGCTGCTGGTGAGATGTGGGCTCTGGGACGTTCATCTGCGTGTCGTGCAGAGCCAAAATAAAACAACAGCAGAGTGGAGTTAACTTAAAAAAGGAGCCAGACAAATTTTTTGTCTAATACAACCTTGAGCTGCATTTCTTACGCTCAGATTTGAATGAAAGTATTGATTTTAGATATATTGATTTTAGCACTTTCAAATGCATTCAAGAATAGAGGTCATATTTAGCGTTGTCGATGAACACAAGTATATTTCCCAGAAATATTTAGGTCTGTATTTAAAAAAAAAATAGACATCTAATCAGATAAGTTTGAAGTCCAATTAGGGGTTGTAGAGGGGTGATAGTTTAGACAAATACCAGTTTTCAAATTAAGCATTGCTTTGACGTCAAAGAAGTCTGAAACCAATTAAGCGTTAAGCAGAAGGGTACTGGCAGTACACAGTACTACGGTGGGCATGCAGCTTTGCTACAGGTAGCACAATTTTAGCCAATATTCTCTCCCTGCCTTTTCCTCCCATTCTACCCAGGACATGTATTGTAGAAAATGTAATAAAGGGAGAATTGCATAGTAATAGAGCGTCTTGATAAGAGATATCAATAGAAGAACACTGTTGAGGTATGTGCTCAGATTTATTGAAGTGAAGTATATGTCACATCCACAGTGACAGTCTCTTTCAGGTCTGTCCCTATGATATCACCCGGTTCCAGGCACCGTATGGATCTGGGCTCAGTGATTCAGAGAGATGCAGTCACGGTTTTTGCTCGTACCTATCGGTTTCCATAGAAAACTTGCTTTGAAAAGTAGCTCAGGTAAAGATTTTTCCCCTGTCTGCTCTTCATGGGAAGGAATTGTTCCCAGAGGTCCTGAATGCTGTTTTCTGGTTTTCCTGCTTTTCGATTAGATATATCTGACAACTTCAGTTGCTAGGGTTTTATCCCAGTATAAGCCAGCTACCACGGCTATTCATTGGGGGTATAAAACACATTTTCCAGGACCAGCCTCTGACCCACTGTTGTCAATAAGAACTTCCAGTAAACCTCAGAAAAATTCAAACCCTCAATTTCAAGGGAAGTTATTTGATTTTTAATTTCTAGCAACTTTCAAATATTACTGTAATAATCACTCACTTGCTTCCCTACCACTCCCCAAAAGAGGAAAACAAATCCCAGCCAAATCTGTTTTTTCAAGTATTAACGCAGTGTAACTGTATTGAAGTCCCAGAACAATCATAGGAGAAAATACCAGCAGAACTGAGGTCAGATTTGCTCCTTTCCAGGCTGTTCACTTCCAGCTCAGTGCTGTAGCATCAGATAAAAACAGAGGTGCAATTTCTGTGTTCAACTTAAATACAGGGATATGATGGAATCTTAAAATCTAGAGGCCAGGTGCCATGTCACATAGCAGTGACGCTGATTTACACCAGCTTAGCAGACGAGTGAAGAGGAGGTCAGGAATGAGCCTGCTGGTGAGTGGGCAAGCGGTGGGACTGCTGGTGGGAGTTGCTCTGTTCATACTGGTATGTTGCTTGCTGATAAAGTGACATTACTTTGGCAAAAGTCACAGAACAGTAAATCAGAAAATGAGAGGTATTCACTTAGGACTCAGTCTTCCTTTGGATGCACATGAGCACACATATGCAGTAACTAATTTTACAAGGGATGTTACACACTGAAGAAGCCTCAAATAGTTTCTTAATGTAGCTCTTGGATTGCTGCAAACAAATTCTGAATACGTTCCTTTGAATTCCAGAGACCAATTTGGTTTTGACTATATTCAAGTCCTTTAATCATTCAATATTCATAAACATTTCTGTGAATAATTTTTTGTACATCTTTGAGGTGTGGGTGTTCTTCCTTCATATGTCTCCATTTCCATGTAAACAAGTGTATTTCCTACTTTTTGGTTATTTTTCTACAGTGTCTGTCATCAAACAAGAGCAACCCATATAACTCAGGTGACCAGTTCCACACTATAAATAGTGAATATTTGATAACCGACGTGAATGGGCTGCAAACAGCCATATGCAGGGAGAGTTCTAGCCCCAGCTCTTCATTGAACAGCCGTTAATAATAAATACATCTGCAGCAATCCTGACCAGATCACAGCAACTCAAGAGCAGAAAAAAAGAGCTCCGTTACCTGAATAATTTATTTCCAAAGATTCAATCCATGAGTGTTAATCACAAGTGTTTATGATTTAGATAAGAGAAGAAAAAAAAGATTTGGGCTTTGAATGGATCCTGCAAGTGGGTTCAAATACCATTTTATCAAAAGATTTCTGTGAATCTGAAAACACTAACCATTACTGTAATGTTATCATACTTTAATCATTTCCAGTGACTTTTTCTTTAAGGATTGAACTGTTGATTTTTCATGTAAATCTCAGTTTTGGACTAAAAAAAAAAAAAGCTATTTTCCTATCCCCCATATATAGGAAAGAAAAAATGCAACGTAAAGCAGGAGAAATCTAATCTAGAAAACCAGAAAGCAAATCAAAAGAATCAAGAATGTATTATTTTTTAAAAATGAGATTTATTAGCCAATCTCAAGATGTTGTTATGCTGGATGGAGAGAAGTAGGATTATTATGTTTTGCGGTACTGTACAGGAAAACTTGAAATCTACAGCTATGCATAAATGGAAAAGCACACAGAGGAATAGCCACTTCAAATAATTCAGTGAAATAGGAAAGAACTTGATCGCCCAGGAGTTTCATGTTATCAGCAGTTCTAGGAATTGATTGGTTTTCCTGCAGAATACGAAAAGGACCAGGGAAAGGCTTGAATTGTATGTTCGCTTTCTGTTTATTACACTTTACAGATGTCCCTCCACGTCTCATGCACTGTGTGGTTTACTGGGTGAGGGTGAAAGCAGACACCAAAGTGTCCATTGATTCCTGGGTCAGACGATGGATACGGACTGTGCTCCTCAGGCGGCACACGGTTCTTGTTTTAGTAAATCTGCTGCAACAGATCATGCAACAGGCGTGTCAGGTAACGAGGCTGTAAAGAAATCCTTCAAAAAAAATATTCGGGGGGCATAGGTTCTCCTACAAACAGTAGGCATGAAGATGCACTGGCAGATGTTATTTGGGCTCCTGGCAATCCCATTAAATATATTAATGCAATCTTGGTATGATGTGAGCATCAAAACACACGCACTGCTGCAAATGCAAGCTTCTAATCAATTCTGCTCTAGCTGCATGTTCTAAAAAGAAAATGAAAAATGCAGCTGGGTAGAAGCTGGTGTAGTTTGTCCAGGCTTTAGGAAATCTGAAACAATATCTTCTGAGCACTGCCTTTTCAGACAGTGCTATGTTAACTTAGAAGTATGACTAATGTCAGTACTAATGACCCTGTTGAACACTTAATGTGCTCCTTGGGCTATGGCACTTCTTGCCAACACAATTTCAGTGTCCTAAATGATTGCTTTTGCATGTTTTAGGGACAGATTCACCTACTGTAAGCAGATTTACCTGCCTACAATGTTGATGAAGATAAAAATTGTCTACCTCACATAGACATGCAACAGCCCAGTTCTCCAAGCACCACATCAGATCAATGCTATGTAAATGTGTTTGGTTTCCTAGAGGTGAGAGTCTGGACAATTGGAAAGAATGGTCCATCAAATCAAACTGCACTGCGAAGGACCCTCAGGTCAAGAGGTAGCCAAAAAGCCACTGAACTGATTTATAGGAGAAGCACACGATGTTGCGTATGACTCAAAGTCATCAGAGCAGATTTCTGCCTGAACTGAACATGGAAATGTGGGATTACCACAACACAACCTCCGCAGAGATCAGAGGTATCAGCAAGGCTTTGGACAGAGTCACAGGTGGATTAAAACTGGAACATTCCTCTTGATAAAAAATCTAAAAAGGCATCCAGGAGAGAAATGCTGTCCAGCCAAGCAAGCCATCAGCAGGCCCCAAGGTGACGTGAAAGCTGCCAATGCGATTGTTGAAGATGTTTGCCAGAGAAGCAGAGCTGCTGGAGCAGGAGCTCATGCCGAAGCCAAAGATGGGTGTCCGGGTTCAGCAGGTGCTGCCGAAAGGGGCGAATGGGGTTCGATGAGCAAAATTGCACTGTGGCAAGGGAGTGCAGGAAGGTTCTTCAGTCTCCAGTGGCTACTTTAGTGATGAGTAAGGGAAATATTTGTTTTCCCCTAAGGCTATTAATACCAACAACAAAAACAGCTCTCCAGTTTTCTTTTGACTGTATTATGGTTTTGGCAGCAAGTCTTCACTTTAAACACAGAAAACACTGAACACCGCAGCTTGGTTTCTTTCCCATCACTCAGTCCAGGAGACCTGTTTTCCTCAGGGTAGATCAGAAGACATACGTCCTGGGGCTGTCAAGAAACCCACTCAGGAATACCAGCTACTGCAACCTGGAGTAAGAGAAGGAAAATAATTGTGCTTTGGGCTCCTTGCCAGGGCAGAGGTACTGATGAGGATGTCCTTGCTGTCTTGGAGAAGGATGATAATAGCTAGAAAGAGTCTACCTCTAATTTCAGCGTTCTCAGTGGACCAAATCATTCAGCCCTTGAAGCAAGGTAGAAAATCCCGATGAAACTCCAAGCAGGCATTAGGGAACCAGTTTCTTCCATCCCTTGCCATGCGTGGCACCCCTTTTCTTCACTAACAGTGAACAAGGCAAATGTGTGCACCACACTTGCAGGCAGTGTGATTTGCATGCCTCTTACAGACATATTTCATTTCATACCAATGACTGTTCATGCAAAATTGGAGTATTAAATTGCAAATGAAAGATTTAATTAAAATGTTCTTTTTTCTAAGATCAATAATCTAGGTAAAATAGTTTTACTTTCCATTGATATATCTGTTTTTTCCCTCATTTAAAGCAAACTGTGAATTACACTTTCTAACATATTGCTTCCAAAAATGCCCCAAAAGCAAATTGCACCTTCTGGCAGCCTTTGATTCATTTTACATGTTACATAGAATAACTTAACAGGCATATTAGAATGCAGCACAAAATAGCGTAATTAGGCACAGTTTCATGTCTTAAGTTTTGAAAGGGTGGAAGAAACTTTTTAAGCATTTAACTCATTTAGTAAAACTCAAGTGTTACAGAACAAATTGTATTTCGATCTATGTAGAGTTTGATTCCAAACTCTCAAATCTCAGTAGAGCTTACTTTATAAAGTAACTTCTAATTTATATTCTGTGTTAATCTCAAGAAATTAAATCATAAATCTGGAAGCAATTCTACATAATAAGGTGGAAACAATGCAATAAAGTCTGTCAAATAATTTTAATCAAAATCCATGAGACTTGTGCTACCTGAGCACTATTCTCTCTGCACGGAAAACTTACAGCATTCTAGCATTTTATTTATTTAAATATTAATAATACTATCTCACATGAGAGATTTTTTTTTTTTTAAATCTCAGAATTAGTGCAAAATCTTCAAATTCATTTTGTAGTGGTTATGAATCTTAACTAGGAATGTTTTAATTTCTGTAGGATTATGCAGGTCCAGAGCTGGACTACGACCACTCTGGCACTTAATTCCCATGAACAGGATCCTAGCTTTATGAAAGTTCATAGTGAAACTCTGTCAATTTATATATACAAAGATTCCATCTACAAATTCTGCCAAGATACTTATTACATTTTTCAATATTTGAGGTATTTCATTATGAAAAATAAGTATTACATGCTTAATGCATAAGAGTATTTCTCATTCAGAGAGTAAAGAAAAGAGCTAGAAATAATGTTCATCATACATAACTGTTTCAGTCAGTGTTCCTGCAGTGATTGCTCTTTGTATTTGCCTTTGAGAAGTGTGGAGGTAGGGCTTGGGTATCTGCTCAAGATAGGAGAAAGTGTCGCTGTTCTCATCTGAATTGTGAATACACCAAGCATGAGGAGTGTTTGGGCTTCGCTGCGTTTGAATTGGGCTCCATTCATTTGAAAGTTGCAACTCAGTTTTACACTCTGCCACATTATTTGAGTTTACACTTCAGGTTACGACTTGGGGCCTATCGTTCTCCGTGTGGTTTGCAAACCTGTGCTCTTTTTCTGATTTATGCGCCTAACAAATCATAATTTTCAAAAGGTAGGAGGCATTCTGAGATGCTGAATTTATTCGCAAGGCATTACAAAGATCCACAATCAAAATGTGTCCTTTAACTACAAAGCTGATGCAGTTTGCTTTAATTCTCTTCTTCAAAACTCTCATGCATAAAAAAGAAAATAAAGGTGAATAGCACAACAATCAGCCATTGCAAGTCTCCACACTGTTACTTCAATGATGCACAATCTGTTAGCTATCTGAAGACTGTAAACAGACTAATATTTTGAGAAGTATGGGATAAATCACCCATTTAGAAGCAGTGAAGAGAAAATGATGAAGCTCCAAGTGAGTTGTGAAGCAGTGAATAAGGATGTATTACACCACAGGAAACCATCAATATTTGTTTATTATGTCAGTGTGAGAAATAAATCTGTTAGCTAATTTGTATTCTCTTCAGTTAATTCCACTGTTTCAGTCTGAGTTTTCGTGTTTCGGTTTAAGTGCTACACAGCTGCTTAATGGTGCTGTCAAGTATTCTGAAGTCATGGTCTCCTGGAGATAGGGAGACACTGCAATGCATCATATCAATCCAGAGATTATGAAATAGCCGTTCTTCAGGTGTCACTCCAACACTTCGTACCTCTTTGTCTTCCTACGGATGGTATTTATCAGATATAGTCAAGGTTCTGGATTCATTATGGGCCAACTTCTTTACCAACCAGACCCAGAATTAGTTATGCTGCAGTTAACAAAATGGCTTAATACATGTCTAACCGCCCTTGTTTGGACTGCCTCCTTTCATTGAGCTGTTGCTTTGACTCATCATGGCAAACATTTTCAAAAGTGACCACTGATTATAGCTGCATGAACTTGATCTACAGACACACCAAATTCCCACAAATCATTCGTCTGATGGAGATGCAGTTACTCAGCACCAGTAAAAGTGAACTTTGCGGTGTGAGCACTCTGACACCGAGACAACGGTTTGTTGTTGCTCTTTGGTCCTTTTCTTTTTCCTTCTGTATCCATTTTTTTTTTCCCTTGGTGAGATTTCCATTTCCATTTTTGAGCTACTAAGCCGATCTGCATAAAAGCTTTTGGCTTACGTTCTGTTGGCTGCTAGAAGCCAAAATCTGGATGGCTGTGTGCTTGTAATAAAAGAAGGGAAAGAGAAAAGGTGGCATTTTGTTCTTTAGAAGATATATAGCTCTTGCTGTTGAATGAGCTGAAAAGGAAAAGATTTTAGAAGTTTTCATGCACCCAACTTGAATTCAGTTTGGTTTACTATCTGGAAGTTGTCTTGGAGAACAGAGTTAATTTTTCTGCTGGTTGTTTAGGCCAGCTGACCATTTTATGAAAACTGGATCAGGAATCAGATAGCTCATTTAGTTTTCTGCTTCTCTCAAATTCTTCTGCCAACAAATATTATCTGAATTGTTTGTTCATGAAAGATTTTATAAAGGTCTTTTTAAAAAACTCATTTCAAAATCCTGCTGCAAAGGGCTGCAAAGGTTATGAGGGTTTGCTTTGAATCCCACTACCATTTCTTCATTGATCATCTAATTTTTGCCGTCTAATAAATGTCTGTATAACTGCAAGACAAAAGTTGGATTGATTCTAATCAACTTGGACTGAAGGTATTTCAGCAAAGCAAAGAAAACAAACAGTGGTGTGACATGAAATAAACATGGAAGGAATATTAATCTACATAAAAATATGTTCTAGGAGACCGTGGAATAAATGGGAAAAAAGGGAAAATATTTTCCTAGGAAAAGAAAAGGTTTTCGTTGTATTAGGCATTTATTAAATGGTAAATTTCTTGGTTAATGGCATTCAGCTGTGGCTAAAGGCTTCCAAATTCATATCCAAAATCCTTTCAGCTCCAAGCTGCAAAACGTTCCTCTTTGAGTCGACATGCAGATAATTAAGTAGGGTGAGGAGAAGAGAAGAATTATGAGTACATTTAATTAATTAATGGATAGATACTTTTACACTTCAGTCAAAAATATAATGCAGCATGAGGGTGCTCCCTTCAAATGGAGTATTGATGGACACTGAGCTTTGGTTTAAACTGTAAATGATGCCTGTTTCAGAGAAGGCAGCAAACAAGAAATGCTTAAAGATGGAGCTGGTTCTGAGGAAGCCATGAAGTATAAAAAGTTAACCCAAATGAACAATTTGCAATGAATAATGTGTTATTCAGTACTTTTTTCTCTGCAACCTGTGCGTCAAAGAAGTGAGTTTTTCAATTCTTTCATTAATTGTAATTGTTTAATGAATAGGTCTTACAAAAAAACAACACTCATAGTCTGTGCATTGTAGACTATTCACTGCAAATATTTCTTTGCCTAATATTCATGTTTCACCATTTGAACTTACTGATTATACTGTCTTAATTTCATAAATTGTTCTGACTCCCTTGAAGAAGAATGTTTTAACACGCTGAAATTTTGTTTCCTGATTAAATGGGCTGTGGCATTCGTTTTTCATTAATATTTGTACAATTGTGAAATCAAACCCATTTCAAATCTAAGTTCACCTCTTAAAGAACTATAAGTGTCCTTGAAAAGATCTCCCAACAAGGTCTGCATTCTAGTTTAATGTTGTTTTGGTGGAGAATGCCCAAAGTAGCTCTTCACACACTGCAAACCTCTCCTGTAGAGGACGGATCGCTGCATGTACAGTTTTGGTCCAAAGCCTCTGTTTCCCAGTGACCTACAGCATGAACACGGTGGCTTGTTCCTGCAGTCCCATGTGGAGCATCATCAGTAGCTCCCTCCAGGATCAACGCTGACTGTGGTTAAAAGGGGTTTCTTCCAGTTCTACTCCCTAATTGCCACAAAGACCCAAACTGTGGGATCTAAAGTCGTGTTTCAGAGTCTGGTTTGTTAAGTGCTTCCCAAAACCACAAGCATCGCTACCAGCTTCTGGTTCCCTTGTTGCTCTTGCACAGAGTAACTCAGGTTTAAAACAACCCATAAATTGTTTTCAAAACTGTTTGGTAATCCTTCATTTTAGAAAAGTTGAGTAAAGTGCTGAGTAAAATGCAGTACGTAAAGACGTCCGTCTTTTCCACCGCATTCAGTAGAGCTGAAGAGAGGACACTAGTGACCTCCTTACCAGACAGTGCAGCCGACACAGCGTGGCATGGTCTGAATCACACACACACTTTGCACAGAAAACTGACAACAGCTCCTCTCATCCTCTGGCCTTCTGCACTCCGGACAAAGACATGCCAAGGACGCTTCCTGCGCAATATTGCCCTGAGACCCTAAGGAACAGCGTAAGAACCACTCCCCAGGTTTCTTGGCCACCAGCTTTTTATTTCCATCTCAGCAGGGAAGAGCAGCGCTGTCACAAGGACTGCACACTCTTCAAAGAGATTTGTATTGTGCCGAACTGAGCTTGTTCGTACCACTGGGGCTATACAATGTAACACGAACAGGCATCTCTGCTCCTCTCATTTCCATATTGCACTAAGAGTCAACGTATTGAATCATAACAGTTAAAATGACAAAGGCCTCTTTTTTTTAATTGCATTTCAGTGACTCACACTCGGCCCTTCAGAACTCAGAACATCCTTGACCTCTAGATGTGTTTCCAAATAAAATCATTTCAAATTTCATTACTTGTTTTCAGATTATCAGGTGCATTATGCCTTCATTGGTTCATTTAAACCTCTGCACATTCCACAGAGTCATTTTAATGTCAGTTGATTTACTAGCTGTTAAATCTCAAATAAAGAGAGGAAGACAAGGACAGCTATGTTTGCTACACCTGCAATATGAAAGTATAAAAGCTATAGAGAAGTTAAACAATAATTCAAAATTATGTCTAAACAGACAAAAGCAAGATCTCAAGGTCTTATCCTCAACTCATAGAAATC
The DNA here is from genome assembly GCF_018139145.2 of Gymnogyps californianus. Classification (NCBI taxonomy): domain Eukaryota; kingdom Metazoa; phylum Chordata; class Aves; order Accipitriformes; family Cathartidae; genus Gymnogyps; species Gymnogyps californianus. The sequence goes on along the minus strand of NC_059483.1, from coordinate 3,413,387 downwards.
TCTCAAGTGCTTAGTGAGAAATATCAAGCAGAAGTAAACAAGAAATAAACAATGAAACACAAGGCAAATAACAACGGGGTAAGGAGGAAACTGCCATCAGAGCATAGCCTGCAAACAAAGGAATTAGAACACTGACAAGACAATATGTGATTTTTATCAAATATCCTTCACTGACATGTCTGTTGGGAAGAAAACCTTGTATACAGTAAAAGCAAATAAATCAATTCCAAATTCAACTAGTTTGAATGAAAATACTCAAATGGCACTGTCTCGTAATCTATTAATCAGGTTCCACAGTTAACAAATAGTGAGGAAGAATGGCTACAGACACTCTTCATCCTCTCTTTCCCTTGGGACATATTAATGTAATTCTTTTAGGATGAATAGGATACAAAGAAATAAATCCTGCTCCCTCTTCCACAAGTGCAGGAAAGGTCATGCTAACAGAGCAGGCAGTTCTTCACAATTGCTAATACATGGACCGGGATATTCCCAACTGAAAATGAAATGGATCTCGATAGATATCTGTAGACCCAGCATGCCCTTGAGAGAAGCATTTGGTACCAGAGGCATTGATTGGAAGCCTGTCTGTAAACTTATACTTGGGAAAATAAAAACTCAGTTAGGAGTAATCAGTTATCTTGATTCTTTCTCAATACACATCATCAGGAAAACTTCACCAGCAGTGCCTTGAAGGAATATTAACATTGCTTGCAAAAGAAACTTGTATGAAACTCTATAGCTGCACTTCTGTAATATAGTATTTCCTTTTTGTCTGATTTAATTGAAGTAACCAAGACATTAACTCCATGTTTTGATATTTTTGGGGAAGTATCAATTTGATTTGGCACCCACTGAAATCAAATGTAGATGTCTTTCATATTTGTGATGCAGGAACAGTCCTGAAGAGTCTAATCCAGACATTTATTCGTGGAAGTAGAGGTCCAGGTTCATAGCTATAGACACCCAAGCTGGAAAATGAGGTCGTTAGGTTTTTAGCCACTGCAGCAGAGAACCAATATAGAATCCCACTGAGACAAATATATTATGGATCTGAGAGTCTGCTCTGTGGGTTCACTGACTGAGACTAATCTGACTCCTGGCTGAAAGTAAAGCTCGAGTAAAGAAAGATTTGGAAGGAAGGTGAGCAAATATCAAAGAACTATGTGCAGCAGTTCCATAATCTTTTAACATTGATCTTTGAGGTATACATGATACAAAGAAGGCTTCTAGCTAAAATTCAGTCTTAAAAGGTCATTTTAAAAGAAACTATTGATGAGTTACTTGGGCCATTCTCTTCAAACTGGTAGAAAAAGTGTACGCCTGCAGTCTGCCTCACCAGGCAGATATTTTTTCTACCCTCAGCCATCTTTAATTCATATCAGCAAATCATTCATTCCTTTGCCGAGTGTGCATTGAAACTCATCCTGAGTGTAATAATCATGACATGCATAATACTGTGAACAAAGCACTGCACTGGAGTTTGATGGGCAGTTAGGGGAGAGTTTAGAAAAATTAATAGTATGTCTCTAAGGGAATCATCACTGAGATAAATGGTTTTGTGATTTCTCTTCATGTAGGGACAATATTTTTTTTAAAGATTGGAAACCCAAACATTATTTCCACATGCTTCAATACTGTGTATATCAAAATCTTTATTTGTAGAGAACAGTTTTTATCTGATCTCACACAAAAATCACCCTTGAAGAGCATTCAGCCATAGTATTTCAACAAGAATCTTTGGACCTGAAATATGCAAAGCTGTTGTGTGCTCCCATCTATTTTTATGTATTGTATTAAATATGTCTTTAAGTGCTGTTCAGTAACTATTGGGTCCTCACACCATCTCATTGAGATGCCTTTTCAGAATCAACAGTAGAGAAAAAGTTATGTGAGCACAATATATTTGCCTGAGTATATATAATTATGTTTCCTTGTAGTTGCTCAATGTGGTGACCATTACAATTTACCACTTAGCTAGAGAGTTTTCTTTATGACCAAAAAATAAAGGTTTGTCTGCTTATAACTGATGTTCAGTCCTGTTTGAATGCAGCCATTCTCTTCCCATCTTTGTGTAACAAATGCCTTTCTCCTTTCCATAATAACAACTACAATTATGTGGATTTTAGTCTCGTGATAAACTTGTACATAGGTGATAACAGCTGGACTAAGTGGGTGTAACAGCTTCCTTCTTGCAGCTGTAAGCATTTTCTAACAGCATTGGTTTCTCTCTTGGTGTTAGCGATTGCCGGTTTGGCTGCAGTAGGTATCTCTGGTGTTCACATACGTACAATGAAACATTTCTTGCATGTGCGCAGTGAACCATTTTTCTAAAAACATTAACCATAGCTCCAAGCTCACTGAAGGTCAAATTTTGCTGCCATTGGGTTTTGGGGAGTTGAGTTTTGTTTCGTTTTTTATGAGTCTGCAGAACAGGAAGATAAGAAAGTGGGCAGAATAATCTTTGTGGGCCCAATTGCAAGCTTTTTTTCATTGGTATGAATTGAGAGCAACTCCAAAAGACATTTTCATTTTAATGGGTTTTCATCCATCTTATTTCAACCACACTGAATCCTGAACCTGTCTTACTTTCTTTTACTTTCTGTGTTTTGTTCAGGGCAGAAACATTGCTAAGTCTCACTCTGGGTAGGTCATGTTGCACTGAGACAAATATCTTGTCTTCCCTGTAGTGAAGCTGAGAATATCTTAAGCTTCTTTATTTTTTATGAAACACAAGTTCAAAAGTTCATCTTATACAGTCTTCGGCTGTGGTGAGGAAGAAAGAGGAAAGTCCTCAAGAGATAAATAGTGTAACAATGAGAAACTCAAAGACAGCCTCATCTGAAGGATGACTCCTTTTAATTACGTCAAGATTAAAGCTTTTCTTCTCTGTGTCTTTGGAGGTGTGGATATGCAAGCCGCCTGAGTAATCTTCTTAAAAAACTGATAATGGAGGAGACAGATCTGAAGTCTGTACATTTTGTTGGGAAGAGACTTTGGGAAGTTTATTTCAGCCCAAATAGTCACAGAATGTTTGGTGTAAAATTGCATTCTGCGTTGCTGATAGAGACTTAAAATAATTTCTAAGAAAATGTTATTTGAAATGGATATAGAAGAAAAACTTTGCATTCAGTTCACCTACACTCCAAAATCTTTATTCTTTCATACTAATTGACTTTTTGTTTGGAGTCATCTTTGAATCTGGGCATCTGTTATGAGAGGCAGCACTTGATCTTCTCTGACAAACTTAGAGCTCTAATTGCAAGAAAAGCTCTGGAGCTCCTATTGATTATCTCAACAAGATTGTATGGTTAAGGTAAAAGTAGGCTCCATCTAGTTTTGACCTCCCCTGGATCCCATATTCACTGAGCCTTCATTCACAGTGTTCCCCTCGTGATACAAGCCTTATAGCCCCTCTTCATTCCTTTCCAACTTCCGTTCTTTGAACTCTTTTCCTACCACAAACACTGATCACTTAAAACCAGAACAAAACACAATGATGATGATCTAAAACAGCAAAACTGTGTTCTTTTTTCAGGAGGAAGTGTTTGCCCTTGTTCAATGAAAGGTCAAATTAGATGATGATAATAAGCCCTTCTGTCCCAAAATTCTCTAAATTAAGCCATGTACTTACTGTTGGAACAGCATACTGTGCTGCGAGACCTTGTAATTGAGAGCTCTTCCTTAAATAACAGATGAAATAAATTACCATGGAGAACCAAAAGTCACTCATTTAGGCAGCCATTGAGAACCCTCACTTATTTTATATGTCATTTATAGTCCTCTTTTTGGTTGTTGCACTTAAGCAGAGTGCAATATATGGCAGGTGATTATATATAATTGAACCATTTCCTGTGCTGACCTTGTATTGTTGACAAATTCTGACATTGGCACAGCAGATATTTCCGCTTGCCCATACATGATTAATACAGCTATTTCTGGTTTCATTTTAATCCTGTCTGCACAGTAGAACTGTGTGTTCTGTCTCATTTACCTGGGCGGTTTAGCCTAGATTCATTCAGACTAAGTTCTAAAGCCTAAAATCTGGGACCTAATATTTCTTATTGACTGTAAACTCAATAGAAAATGTTATATGTTTGGGATAGATGAATCTTTATGTGTCACATCTTCAGTGTTGGTAAAATATAGTGAACAAATATGCATCATTAAATTACAAAGAAAGTAATATTTTTTACATACTATTAACTATGGAAGGTTGGTCAGCAAACTATCCTGCCCCATAAGCTTGTGCTCACACCTAACAACTCCACACTTGAAGTAACAGGCTTTGTACACATATCAAAAGTGGACGTTTTACCTTGGTTATGTTAAGAAGTACACAGCAAGAAAGACGGTATTTCTTCCATAAATGTCCCAGTAAGTTGCCTAACTTTAAAAGAGTAGTTCACAAAGCAGCACAATTTTTTTTTTTTGCATGCAATGGTTTTATTATCTCAATCATCTCACATTCTGTAGAATAAAGATCTAATGATAACACATTAATGTTCACTGGTTACGGTGCAGAAATATAGTCTGAACCATGTTCCGATCACGCAGACACAGCATACATGAATCCTCATGCTAAGAAATGAACTAAGTTATAAACAATCCCAAGTTTATCAATGAAATTACCTTGGCAATTGTATGTTATGGAAAGAGAGAGAGAGTGATAATACAGTTCATTAGAAAGGATGGTTTTGTATTGAGAAACCACTACAAGTGAGGCTTTTATTTACTGTTTACTTCATTTTAGAACAGAGGTGCAATCTATTTGTCATTACCCACTAGGCTATTTATTGTGTAATTCACATCAACTAATGCCTAAGTCCTTTTTTCCTCAAGAATGTCAGATTTCCTTTTTCCCCTGAAACCCCACAGTTTTCACAGAAGTAGATCAGTAATCAAAGGGACTGGTGAATCCAGTCTCAGTGATGGGCCGTGTAATTCCAGTACGCTGTTTTGGAGTCTTCTGTAATTACAGTAGTTAGCTTCTCTCTTTTTCCTCTCAGCAGGTATCACTATTTGGCATTTCTTGTTCTTCCTGTATCTTCTGTCATTTATTACTTCTGTCCAAAGGGAATTGTGCCAAATTTCATCCCCGGTCACATCAGAGTGGTTTTGATCCATCATGATTTTAACAGTGATGCTGCTATAGAGGAAAAAGGATCTAGTCCCAAACTATGGGTCTTTTCCTGGCCAAATATGACAATATGTAAATATCTGAGGGCAGTGGACCAAGTGAGAAAGAAAGTTATAAAAACTAGCAGATTTAGGTGTGAAGTGGAAATCTATGCAGAAAATAGGAGGGAAAGAAAAGAAAGATCTGTTTGCAGGGAGGGAAGACTAGTTGTTCTTTTCTTTACCCTGTTCAACTTTTCTTTTGTAGGCATCGTTTGTGCTGTATATCTTTCTTATCTCACTATATTCAGCTTTGTTTGTCTAATAGCTGCTCAGCAACTGACTGACTTTATTTATCTTCATTCCCCCATATAGTCTCTGTAATAATCCTTTGATATTATTTATCTTTGTTTGACTTACATTTCCTTAGCAGTTTTGCTCTGACGTTGTTCATCTTCATTCCCCAAACATCCACTAAGCAGTAGTTGTCTGACATTGCTCAGCCTGGATCTCCTCACTCGCAGTCAGCAATAGTTGCCTGAAGCCATCTTTCTTCATTTGCCTACCACCCATCCCGCCGCCTCGTAGCATTGCTTATGTACATTAGAAATGATCATCTAACGGAGTTCAATTTCTTTTCACTTCCCAGTACATCTCGCAGTCATCATCTGGCACCATTTGCTTCAGTCTTCAGGAGTACTCCAGGATTATTTGTCTTTATCGTGGATCCTTCAGCAGGCAATCATGTACAGCCCTGCCTCAGGCTGCCCTGCCGCGCCGGGGACATTCCTGCTCTGGATGTGCCACCTTGGGTTTCCACCTCTCCTGAATTTTCTGCTGTGAAACCTGCAGGCCTGATTCTGTTAGATGGGCTCTTTGAAATGTGTATTATCCTTGTAAAAAACCCTACGTGTGGAATAAGGAATCAGGCTCCTACAGAACGAAATGACTTCAAATGTTAACCATCATTCACAAATGCTTGTATCAAACAACTGAGGGGTTTGCGATAAAAGTGTAAGACTCATTGAGGAGACCTTGGATCTTTGTTAGGTTTCTCACATAGCTTGAACATAAAGAAAAGGAAAATGGGTGTAAATCTTCCCAATCTCAAAAGAGATCTCACCAAACTGTCTCCTCAATGGCTGCGAAGTGCCATGAGATCTTCTGAGGGAAAGTTCTGCCACGGAGCCAAGCACCAGACCTTGGCGAAAAATTCACTGAAATGTAGGGAAACTATCTAATTGGCTTCACTGTGTTGTAAGTCTGTCTCTGGCTGTTTTTTCCCAGAGCTGTTTCTACTCATGGAGTATTTGCAAATTCTTCTGAAATATTTCATGCTGAGTTTTTTATTAGGTCCGGGATGTCACAGTTTTACAAAAGAAAATAGGAAAAAGTGTCTTTAAACCAGGTAGCCCATAATTATGAGCAGAAAATTTTGACATTTGTTTCCACATATCATGAGAAACCCGAAATGTTTAATCTGCACAAAAGGATAAGAAATCCAGTTGTAAGAAATTGTGAACTCTGAGATTTAAAACTCAAGGATGAAGAATTATTTTTAAATAGTATTTTTCATTCTAACAAAAACATTTTGGAGAGGTGTCATAAACAGATGTGTTGTTAATGAGATCCCACAACATCAGTTTTAAATACTCAATTTGTTGTTTTTTCAAATTTTCATTGCTCTTGAACTCAGACTAAGAATCAAACATTACTACATACAGTTTTATAGATTAAAAACTTGAATTGCTCTCGAAGTTTAACTGAAATCTTCTGCAATCTTAGAAGTAGTATGTACATCAGGACAAAAAACCCCACATTTTTGTAATTCATGACATCAAAAGTGGACTAATGTTTTCAATGGGGAAAAAGAGCCCTTATGTTATCCTTTCTGCTTTATCCGGCAAGAGCAGTATTTTCTGTATGAGTCTCTGGTGGCTCTGTTTGGACTAACATGACTAAAACACCACGCACCTTTTAGAAAATTTTAAATTTTATGTCCTATTTTAGCCGAGAGCACAATTTCGCACATTGAAGTTCTCTAAGTCAAAACCTGTTTTCCCTTTTTTTTTTTTTTTCTTCTTCTTCTTCTTCTTCTTCTTCTTTTAGACAAGCCTAACACATTGTTTCTAAATTAAACACAAGCTTGGGAAAAGAGGTTTATCGAATGCTAACAAAAGGTGACTGTGAGTTGGAGAGTGTGTAGAGACGTGCCACCGTTTTCTGCAAAACCATGCAGGGCTTCTGTGAAACTTCTGATATTATGGAGGTGACAAACCGGCCAGGGGTCACCCTGGGCAAAGGAGAGGGAGCGCTCGCTTGGCCATAGTTTGTGGATACCTGCACTGCATGCCGTGTTTGCTGCCTCTTCCCAGCTGAAGGATGCAGCTCCCGCCGCTGTAGTTTTGTAGCAGGAAGGATTGAGTGACAAATGCGTGTGTCAGGGACAGGAAAGAAATCGTGGTCTTTGTTAAATGGTGGGAAATGTGCTACGATGAAAGCCTGCAAATGGCCACTTGAATCTGTGCACGTAACACTGTGTGCTTTCACGTTAAGACAGATCAAAGTAAACTGGTTTTTTTTCTTTTTTTTCTTTTTTTTTTTTTTTTAATGAGACCAGTGATGCTTAAGAGGATCTAAGCTAAACTCAGCGTTAAAGTCTATTAAATCAATGAGATGATACCAGGCTGAAATTCTTTTGATATTCAGAGATGGAAATATCACAAATGAAGTAATATAAAATAATAACAACTCCACCTGAAAACAGATCCTGAACCCAAATTCCATAAGAAAATTGGGTCTTGAGGAGGATGCTTAAATTCAGATCAGACTTTGGATCCAAGCTTCATAAATGTTCTGGTTTTTACGTGGCACAAAGTATATTGTCTAGGTTTAGAACAATTATTACAATGGGAAAAGACGCAGAGTAGTGTGCAATCTTCTCTACTCTCATGCAAGCAGAATAAGGTTTCAGTCTTGTCCACACGTTTCTTTGAAGAATTGTGCCTGTTAATTAGTTGTATAGAAATACTATACAAATGCCACATGTGTCAAACACCATGTTAATCAAAATTCAAAAGGTGGGATTTTAAACCTATTGCTAGCCACAAATAATCGATGAAGATAGTAACACAGGTCACAAGACTGGGAAGCTCTTCGCTGGACTGTGCCTGCTAGCACGATCAATCCTATCACTCGGTCCTGTTCATAAACATTTCAACAGTTACAACTAGGGCTTTTTATTGTTGCTGAGGTCATTTCAAAAGGTCTTTACATATTTAATGGCTACCAGACTGCTTTTTTCCCCACTTCCAAGGCTCTGAATTGTAAATTACTTTAGAATTAAGTATCACTGGGATTGCTCCTGAAGGAATGCCACTTCCACCGATGTGCTTCTGTTATGCTCTCTATTATGTTCTCTGTTATGTTCTCTATTCTCATTATTATGTTCTCTATTATGTTCTGTTATGTTCTCTATTCTCATGGTCTATGTTTCCATTGGACCATGAAAAAATACAGACGCCTGTATGCGTTTATCACTATTTGCCCTTAATAAGGATGGGTCCTCAGCTAGCAGAAACCAGTAGAAATACATTGAAGTTTTTCCAAATAAGTTTATAAACGGGTAAAGAAGTTATAAAAGAGTAAATAAAAAAGAGAGTCTGCTCAAATGAATGCACTCCCATTGATGTAAATAAATGTATTACTAGGTTACAATAGTAAAATAAAATTAGGCATTTCAAGACCGCGGCAGTTTAATAAATGCAGGCTGTATGTCCCACCATGTTATTATAAACTTTTTACTTGATAAGGATATTTTTAAGTATTTAACCAAAAATCCACATGTCTATATTGGCTGAGCTCTTTGCCTATGGGGGGCTCTAACACAGTAAGTCTCCATTTATGGCCGCCAAAAAAGTGCTTTTCTGCAAGAATCTCCCTTTGAGAAGATTTTGGGTTTTATTGTCTTATATTGCACCACAATTACATGTATTCAAATACATTTTATTAAAGCTAGCAAAAATTCCTATAACCTTTTATGTGTTGCATAAATACACTATGCGCGGCGGTCTTCAATACATCATCTGCTTTTATTTTAACATAAAAATATCCATAGAAGGTCTGGAAAGTTTTTGAGCTGTGCAGCATGCAGTACATGATGCACTGCGGCATCGGGGGCAGCGTCTGGGGGTACGGCTCCACCAGAGCAGACAGTGCTAGCCAGGAGACTTAAAACCCTCCTAAGGAGTTGTGGAGCTAAAAGTAGACGGTGCCAGATGGAAAATGAGGGCGACTCCATGCCCCCCTCCATCTGCTTCTAGTCATCTCTAGGACAACATGGCAAAACCGCCTGCTGCTGGCTGAATCTAAGAGGCAGATATTGGTAAAAAAATGTCTGTGGTTCTTCTGTAGAGAACAAAACTACATGCCTGCAGGAAGTTTTGAAGGTAGAAATGTGATATATGGATTACTGGTGTGCCCGGCTCATGCCAGGTATGGAGTACCGGGAGAGTGCTGCCCCAGGTATGGTCCCATGCATCTTGTGCGGAACCAGAGCTGACAGCGGACCTTGGTAAGGGTGGCTGCCCCGCTGCTACCTCGTCCCCTAGAAATGTGTGTGCCATCAAGAGGAAGCTAACAGCTGCCTGTCCATACAGGCGTGAAAAGCCCTGAGGGATGGGCTGTGGGGTCCGAAAGCTCATGGGGAAGGAAAGATCCATAGGGGTCAGGGCTACGCCGTGCACTGAGTTCCCCCAGACTAACCAGAGGTGGGTGTCTGGCTTCTCTTCTAGCAGCTTTTACAGAAAGGCAGCTTTTAGGCATAAACCAAAAATGCTCCACGAACCAGGGCCAGAACTACAGAAAAACAAAAAAGACCCTGATGTAGCCCTAAAGGCATATATGCAAATAGCTGCTCTGTGGCCAATGTCACCATGAAATCTTGCCGTGTCTGTGCTCTGATATGAGCTTGACAGCCTGGGATAAATCTGCCAGTGCTGCTTTTGCTGTGCAGGTTGTTTAGTAGCTTATGGGCACTCACAAACCAAAGACTGTGGGCATCCACATTCTTCCTAGCTTCCTATTACTTAGATTTCCTCCTGTGTTGGCCATGTACCCATGCCACAGATGAAACAAAGAAGGAGCTCAGCATCCGTCAGTAAAAGCTGCCTCCTTTTCCTCTGCACTGTCTGCCCAGTGATTTCCAGTTCTCCTTGAAGTAGATGGGACACGATATGCCCATTTACATGCAAGGGCTTGAATTTGAGTTCCGAAAATAGATTCCCCTTTACTTGCTCACGCTTGTGTATCCATCAAAGAGGCAAAGGCGCAGAGCCTGCGCTGGCCAGAGCAGCCTCAAAGGAGCTCGGGTCAATAAGGAGGCAGCAGTGTTCTTGGACTGCTCTGTTGTATTTATCTACGTGCGTTTCTTACCAGTTCCTGCTTCGCAGGGACTTTTCTGGCAAATTTTATTTTGCAAGCTTTACTTTATTTTATTTCTCTTAAGAAAAAGCCAGGGTAAGAGGTCACCCACCGGGATCTTTTGAACTGATGCTTCCCAAACTGCGAGTGCCTTGAAAATGGTTCTCAAAATACTTTCTGCAGTTCTTTATACCAAGAAAAATATTAGTACTGGAAATATTTGAAACATAAATAAGAGTGTCTTTTAGATACAGACAAGTTTTTGCTTTTTTCAGTGGTCTGTTGTATTATGATAAATATTCTTTAGTCCTTATTCAAGGAGCACATCATTAGCTGATATTTCCTCTCTTAGTGTTTCCATCTGTGAATTTCAGCATTTAAAAACACTATTTAGCATTCAGAAGGCATGTTGCTATTCCTTACATTCTGTTGACCTCCAATGGGTGATGATTTAGCGGGTGGAAGATATCCTTATATCCCCTGGATATCCTTACCTTTCCCACCTGCCTCCCACTGCCCACTGCGCTCATGGCGGACTTGTAGCTCCCTGTGGCATGAGAACTATCAAGCCACGACTTCTGCGAAATCTTTAACAAATGCATAGTGACCCTGCAAGTAAGAGCATGTAGCAACTAGAGGTTTAAGGAGCAGCTGAGCCACCACTGTGCTGGTTCAGGGGCCCTTATCCCATGGGTCTCCGTGAAGCGGGCAGTTAAACACCCCAGCAGCTCACTCGCGTGCCAGGCAAAATGATGGACATCATCATTCCCTGAATTCCTGCGTCTTGCTTGGTGAGGGATCTGTTTTCAACCTGGAGCACAGCATTCACTGTTCTGGTTTCTGTTGTGTTTATTCTTTCTGCAGTTGATCAAACATTCTCCTCTCAACTAAGTATTTTTACATATGTCTAGAATCTCTGCCGAAGGCTGGGATCCAATAACGGATGCCATGACTGCCAGCCATATCGTGAGGCTTTCGTGATGTTTTGTATAGAACAGATTGAGAATTCACCAACACTTTTTTTTTAAATAGAAGTGCCAATTCATCAAAAATCTCTGTAGGGGACAAAAAGACATGGAAAAATCTCCCTGTTCTGGAAAAAAATGATTTTGATGTTGTTGAAACATCCCATTCTACACTCTGAGTAAAATGTTTCATTTTTTAATTTGAAATTGCCTTTCTTTTTGAAATTTGAAATGACCAGGTGAGTAAAGAAAACTTAAAATTAAAGATGACCATGTGCTTGACATGATCCAGTTTTGTTTCAGGCCATTACTTAATTAGAATTTGGTTTTGCCATAATCCAGTACAGAAAAAAACCATAGTTAAATCACAGTTCTTTCCATCCAGCTCTGAATTCATATAGGATAAATATTGATCACTGTGCTCATTTGATCTGGGCCCATAGGAGCCCATAGGTATTCGAAATTTATGCCAAATCCCATAGCCTGTCAAATGCAGTTAAAAACAGAATTCACTGATTTTTTAAAGTCTAGAAGAACACACCATGTACGACTAAGATATTTGTCTGCTACTATATTTGTTTCGATTTTGGAGAGTTCAGCTTCCTAATTCCATGTCTCTTGCCATTTGTCACTCTGCTGAAGGCAGTAACTGCTTCTTCTCCCAGTTTAGAGGAAAGCACTGTAAAATGGCATCTGCTTAAAATTTTTCTGACTCTATGGTTTCACACTTTAGACACATACTCCCAGGATAAGCCTTTGGTAATGTCTTTATGAAAACCTGAACATTTGGTCCTTGCAACCCCCAGGGCAATTCATGCTTCTGAAGAATTTGCAGAAGTTACTGAAGCCTGACTTTTCTTTTCGGAAATCTTGTTGACTGTGTTTAATTCTGTAGTCTTTCCTCTGCTTTTTTTTCTATTTGATCTTCAGAAAACTTTTGTGACTTTCTGTATAAAATTATGCTAAGTTTTCTGATCTTTTCTTTTTTTAGCATGCACCTAGGACTTTTCTTAATTAATGGGGGCAGCTAGCTACTTTCCAGTCTTCAGGGAGTTATTTCTTTAGTGAATTTATATATTTGACCACCTACATTTTGTTCTTACTTAACGTTTGAGTTTTACCTTTTAGATTATTCATTTTTACGGATGCTCCTAGCCAGAATCTAAGCTTCAATGGCTTCGCACACCCTTATGAGAAGTATCTTATTGCATTGACTGTTCTCTGCTTTGCAGAGGCATTGGTGAATGTCCATGTTCTTTGTTCAGGGTAGCAGATGCAATACAGTGCTGGACTCTGCTTGGGGTTTTGTATCATTTCATTTTAAAAAACCCAAAGAGAAACTGTTTCTTTAGTTAAAGCTCTGGCAAACGAATAGCAGTAACGTGTATCTTCCAGGAGCGGGGAGAAAAGGTGCTTTAAGAGATACTCCATTTCAAATCATGGAAATCTCCCCATTCACCTCTTTTTTTGGTGCATCTCACCCCAAAACTTCATGACTGATAGAAGAAGTAACCCACCTCTTCATTCAGATCATCTGGAAAGTGAACCATGGTTCCTTTCAGCATTGAAAAAAGGCCTGTTTCTGGCATTTTTCTGACACTTTGAGTACTGAGACAGCTCTTGACTTTTCCCAGGAACAAACATCTTCTCTGAAATCATTCCATTTCATTTCATAAGTGTCAAAATAATTGAAATCCTCCCCAGTCAGCATTCAAGATTTTTTTCAATCCTGCATCTGCTTTCACAGCCTGTCCCAGAGGTCTGTCAAAGTTCCCACTACAAAATCACTTGTGTGTGTGTGTCTACATGCATATGCATTTGCCACCATTTCTTCTTTCACCAAGCCGCCCACACCATGATAGCCTGCCTATAAAATTGCTTTGCTTTCCTTTAACTCTGTCTAGACTATTTTGCTAGATTGTGGGACATAGACATCATGGTTTCTTCATTGCTTTTGAGAAGATATTTTTATTAAGTTCTCATCTATTCTGCCTCTTGCACATCTTTCTAAATTTGCATTTTTTGATTGACAAGAGCAGGAATACATTATAAATTATGCTGCTGGGCACAGGTATGCCAATATCAGATATTTTACTTTTTATTATTTTTCTCCCTATATACTTCTACTTTTCCATAGAGTTTCTGGAATGGAGGAAATGAATGCTCAAAGGTGCTGATTAACTGCTGCTCAGGGAGGAAAGAGAGAGGGGAGGGAAAATGGAAAGAATAATTGAAAAATGAATTTAAAACCACAGTACCTTGCTTCAACTCACAATACCTTTGTTTTTCCCTTATGCTTCCTTTCGACTTGTCCAGTGTACACTTGAAGCTGCCAAAGCAGGATCTGCTGCTCATGCATTGTGCAGGACTGAGAACATTTAGGGTGGAGAAAACTACGTAGATGAGGCTCAACAGCACCTATGAAATCCAGGTTAACACTAATAATGACATATTTAATGTGATTAGACAACTTCCTTGTGTTCAGTGACATTTGATAGCCTCCCCGAAACATATTTACACTCACAAACCAGTCTCGTCTGGTAGCATGTACACTCTGAAACGTGATACAATAGGATGGGCTGTTGAGGTAGAAGGTGACCTTTTGCACATCTGTATTTTGTGGCTCCTTATTAGCTGAACTACTCGCTGCGGCTTTCCCTGCCAGGCTGCTCAGCGAGTGGCAGGTGCCCAGTTCCCCTAGGCAGAGAAACAAAATAATAAAAGCGTAAGTACAGGACAGACTTCTCTGAGGATGTTCACTGAGGTGAGAGATGAAGTGAAATGTCTGCAGGAGACTCTATTTGTAGGGAGGCCGACACAGCAGTGCAGCAGCAGGAGCTGCGGACGGGGAAGAGAAGAAGGAGTGAGTCCTGGGCCGCAGTGGCCAGTGCCTGGACTAAGTTAATGCAAGCAGAGGCAGCAGTCCCGGCACCGCTCAGCAGTGTGGGTGCACTGGGTGTTCAGGGATAAACTGGAATTGAACGAGTGGAGGATACTGTGATACAGCATCTCCCATGGCAAGATCAGTCCCACTTCACTTTCCACTGCCTGTTTGGGTACTGGGCAACCCCTTCATTAAGGGAGTGTGTGTGAGCTCTGGAAATGCTCTGGATTTGTGATTTTAATTTTTTTTTTTGTTAATCAGGGTATTTTTAGTTAGCTCCCTGAGCTACCATGTATTCTCATGAACACAACCAGGGATGGCGCAGGGCCTCGCTGGACAACACAAGAGGGCAAGACACCACTGTCACTGGGGGATGTGTGTGACCGTGCCCTTGGGCGCACTGCAATTCGCCTCTCCCTGAAGTTTCAGCCATGTGACTTCCACAGGACTAGAATAATGCCACGAAACTGTGCTGTGGACTCTGATATTTTCATTTTACAGCAATTCACGTCCAGCCTTTCACAAAGCAAAACCAACCTTAAAACTCAGTACAAAGCATACGCAGCTCCACACTGCTCTGACCACATCAGCCCTGGCTCCAAGAGGTGTAAGCTGCCCCATCCATTCCCATCCAGGCTTGGCAAATGCAACGATTTTGCATCATTCTTGCAGTGGAATTAATCATTTTGCTGCAACACAGTGATGGGCATTTTCTTTTTTCCTTTCTCCACCGCCTGCCTGCTGTTGGATGCTGCTGCTGCTGTGGCGAGCTCTCCACCTGGACGTGATGGCCCTTCCCAGAACGGCAACTGGAGCTTCATACCCACCTATGGCAGTATGGTCCCTTGGCCATCACGTAGAGATGATGACAAAAGTAGCCTTTGGTCCCTGGGTGGTGGCTGCAGCCACGGCTGCGATCCCAGGCGGTGGGCGAACTGCTTCTGCTCAGCAGCTGCTCCACAGGAGGGAGCAGTTCCCATGAATTTCTCAGCAATTTCCATGAATTTCAAAAGCGTTGCATCTTTTCAGCCCTCAGCCGCAGCTGTCTGTGTTTGAATGCAGGAAGAGGGAGTCAGGAATTAAAAAGCATTTCATGGAGACTGAATTTGCCACTGATTTTTTTGTCTGCGTTCACTAATGTATTTGGATAATTGAAGAGAAGCCTAAGTGGTTCATAAACAGAAAAGAGACAAACACTCCTTTTCCCAGTGTAGCGTTACATAAAATTTCTCTGTTTTGTCTGATCCCAAAGTTAAGGAAGATGTCTTCTTTATAAAACCAGAACCCACAGTTTTTCTTTTCTGCTTAAGCTTCCCTTTCTTTCTGAGCATCTCTTCTGAATTTTGCAGGCTTCATGAATTTAAGGCATGACACTAATCCCCGATCTCTTTGCATGGATATGGTGAAATTACGCTCTCTCAGCTCTCAGAACCCCACAGAGAGCTTAGAGAAAAGTGGCTATATTGACAATTCCATTATTCTTTTGTTCTCCCCAAATTAAGTCTATTCCACACAACGTCTTTAACAACTGACTTCTCCACAGATAGGCATGCGTGTGCCACTCCCCGGCTGGACTCCAATATGCAGCATGAGGTTGAACATGTAAAGATTCAGGTCATTGTAGCACAGATTTCAAAAATCAATCTGGAATTCGTCAGTGATACATGGACTGATTTCCCAAATCGTCACATCATGGTGTAGCTCAAATAGAAGTTATTGGCTTGATGAAAGAATTACTGGGTGCAGTTCTGCAACTTGCGCTTCTCACAGAAGCCAGACCAGGTTACCAAAACAGCCCCTTCAGACCTCAAAATCAATCCGAGGAGAATTCTGCAGGATTTGAGAAGCCCTGATCATGGCCTCCACACGCTTCATTAGTATTCTGCACCCTTCTTCTCTTTGCTGCAAGGATGAAATTGGAAATTTCAGTGTCAGCAGAAAACCCAGAACATTTCCAGACTTCACCGTGGATAGGGGAGGCATATGGCGAGCAGTGGTTTTATGTGGCACCTCAGCAGTTCTTGCAGCGTTATTTCCTTTGTAAGGCCATGTGTCGCCCGTACTAGTCACATCCCTGTACCTGGCAGAAAGGGGGTTTCCATGTCTAAATACTTGTTAACGCTGCATGTCCTTTTCCTCATTAATCAACACCTCTTATATCATGTTTCCTTTCCATCTGGTTGGGTGTCAGGTGTGGTACCGAAGAGCTACAGTACATTAATTTCCAACTGGTGGCTACTAGTGGTTGGCAAATTAGGTTACTTTGTGACTATTTATTAGCTGTGTTAATCGTTTGACAGATCGTTATTGACTACCATCCCAGGGATGGCAGATGGCCAATAAAAGACAAAATGTAGCTTGCTGTCTTTTTGTGGCATCTTGATGGCGCTTAGATTTTTTAAAAAAAAACCTTTGCATTGTATAATGTATTCTGTCATCAGTTACATGAAAATGTGATAAATTATTGAAATTATGCAGGAAGGCCTGTGCTATGGCTATAGGGCTGTATAAATGAAAATGTAAACAAATCTGCCTTGAATCTCCACTGCAAGGTCTTTCTACAACCAGAGACCAAAAACATTCAGAAACTGGTATATTTCTTTTCCAGTGAAAAAAATTATGAAGGGGTATAAAAGAAGTAATGAGGACCAACCCATACGCTGAGAAATTTGTCACAAAATTTTTCTTTTTTTGGCTGAACAGAAGTTTTCTTCAATGTGAAATGCAGTTTCTGTAAAAATTAAATTTTCCACTAAGATGTTTGTGGATGCCAGCATTCATCAGTTTGCCGCTGCTGAAACCAAAATGAAACATTGCCTTGTGTCATACCAAGCCAAACCATCGGTTCGCTCCTTATCCTCAGGTGAAGTCTGAAGTGGGTGAAGCTTTCCTCCCTTCATTTAGCCCGGGGCAGATCCATGACAAGATTAACCTTCTTAATCTAACAGAGACATTCAGGAACCCCTGTTCTGCTGCTGTCTGCGCCTGCGCTTCAGAGGTGCCACCAGCTCTGATTTTTTTCAGTTTCCTGAGGCACCTGGAGTGGCACTTCGCATGCCCACATTTTTTTCCAGTTTTTGCCATGGCTTAGCTTCTCAGCAGCTAGATTATGACTAAGCCTGATAAATGTGTGGAAACTTGGTAATTCTCCACCCACTTCCTCCAACTCTCCTGCTCTGACTCATTCTTTGGTGAGCTTTTGACATTTATTTTGAGTTTCTTTGCTGTCACGTGCCTCCCATAATACCACACGCTGCTGAGGCACCAAAGTCATCGAAGTACCACAGAAATGCACAAAGGGCATCCCTTTGGGGAGAAAGGGCAGGCTTAGATTTCAGTCTGAAAAATAACAATTTCTGCGCACTGGTGCACCTATGCATTCATATTTGGGACCACTCAAAGGGCCTGATAGCTGGTTTTGGTATAGGAACTTCAACAGCCTCTGGGTCTGAGTTTCTCACTTAAAGCATGTGCATAGAAGTAGCCAGGACCTGGCCAGGTAAACAGATTTATTCTCCCCACTCACCAGGCAAGGTAATGTACAGAAGGGAGAAATAGAATATGAATTGCTGCTAGTATAAACCAGGAGAAAACCTCTGCTAGCCTATGTTCCACATCAGAGAGGTGAGTCACACTATGTGCCCTAAATATGGGACCTTCTTCGCTACCCTCTTGCTGCGAGCTGTGCCAAAAGTCATGCTGGATTCCCAAAGGAATTGCAGCTATGAGGATCCATCGCCGGATGAGCAGTTCCTCAACAGTGGAAAATTAGGTATATTCCCAGCGGAGCTTGCCTCTAAGAGGCTATGGCATATTCTTGGAAGAGACCTGCATACGTGGAGACCATGGACAGTGGCCACCTGATCGATGAAATGATTACCCCAGCCATTATCAAGCAGCCAAGATATATAGCGATGCAGTGATAACTGCTGTGCAAGACTATCATTTGAAATGGATGAAGCGAGGTAAATGCTAAAGCATTTCAAACGATGGCTCCTCAGCAGACTTATAAGTAATCGCTGAAAACGGGGGTCTTGTTGCTGAATGGCAGTGGTTCATTGTCCATCTGGTGAAATGTTTCCATTAAATTTAGCAAGAATACCACTGAGGTGGTATTTTCTTCTCTCAGTACACACTGGCTCTTGAATTATGTGGATCTTGTATGCTGTGTCAATGGCACCTTTCTTTTTTGGTTGTTTCTGTGGCTTCCATGCAATTGTGTTAGCTTTGGCCTCCATTTTCCTTCATTCAGTGTATTTCCAATTATGTATCAAGTTATTTGGCAGACAGTGTTTTTTCCATAGACCTGGTGCCCTGTATCACAGGCTTACATGCTCTTTACTCAGGTTTTTGCTATTGCTATTTTGATTTCTTTGCACCTCTAAAAATACAAGTGCTCAACTCTGTCAGGGCTGTATAAAGACCATTGAATAGTGACGGTAATTGTTGAAAATGTGAATGAAGACAATTTAAAACAACAGCAGTACTGTGTGGAACTTACCCACCTTCTTTTCCTGAGATTTAAAATTCAAAGAGAGATGACGGTATTAACATATACTGAACTATTGAGGAGGGAGGCTGCATACGGAGGCTGCTGTAGCATAAATGCATCATATAGAATACTTTCATTCCTACATTTTACAGTTATTTTCATGACTGGTACGGCATTGTTTTAAATGTAGTTTCATTAAATTCAGCCATAGGAGAAGCACTGTATTAAATCTTTCAGAAAGCACTTTGTGTCACACTGAGTTGCATCAGTCACACATTGCTATGACTGCAACAAAAGCCAAGACTAAAATTGTTTAATTTTAGATGGTGTATGTTTACACTCTATAATAAGATATCAAATGTTCTCTCTACAAACAGTTGTCTTTATCATAAAAAATCCTTTCAGATAGTACATGAATCTCTGTGCTTTTCTTTTTCAGTCTAAGAAGATCCTGAAAATACAAGGAGTGCACTTTTAGTCATTAATCAGTGACAGGGACGATTCAACCAATGCAATTAACTACACTTGTTCTATTAATAATCAAGCATGCCAAAAATGCTTCTACACTCAGGTGTTAATCAGGACACCATGTAGCTCTGCGTAACTTCCCTTTAAAGTGCTAAAGGAAATGCAGATTAATGGAGAATCAATGTGAGATATGGAAGTGTGACTTGCACTTGTCAGTAAAATTCAGCTTTCCTGAGAAGACATGAAGACAATGCAGCTGTACAAAAGGCAACTCAGTTTAACAGACACATTTATAGACCTGCCTGTTTAATCAAGCCAGAAATACTTTAATATCAGCAACTGGGGAAATAATCGTAGCTGCTGCCTACTCGCTGCCTTGTCTTTAGTAGCTACATACAGAAATGCATCTGGGTTACAAAGTATTATCTAACTCCTCCCAATATCTCACTTTTATTTCTCTAAAAGGCCTAGTGCTGGCAAGGCTCAGAGGCAAGGTTAAGTGTGTCCTGGATGTTATGATCTCTCTGAGGTTAACAGTTCTCATGCTCAGGGTATTGTACAATCCAGCCGCTTACTCCAAGATCTGTCTTGCAGAGCTAGGGAAAGCATGGGTACAATTTAGTGAAGGCTCTGCGGCACA
The DNA here is from genome assembly GCF_018139145.2 of Gymnogyps californianus. Classification (NCBI taxonomy): domain Eukaryota; kingdom Metazoa; phylum Chordata; class Aves; order Accipitriformes; family Cathartidae; genus Gymnogyps; species Gymnogyps californianus. The sequence goes on along the minus strand of NC_059483.1, from coordinate 3,393,399 downwards.
CCCATCAGCAAATTAAGCTCCCGTAGACTAATGAGGTGGTGTCTCTTCACTGAACAGGTTTTCCCTGATTTTTCATGAAAATGGCAGTATTTTAATATCTGCTGCAAAGCCAGTCCTTTGACTCTCCTGGTGGCATATTCCAGGACAAGGTGACAGAATAAGCCTAAGGGAGGGAGTGGCTGAATAACTGATATATTTGAAAATGTCTTTCCCAGTAGCACATCAACCTTTTTTTCTATTTTAAGCTCAACATCCCATATGAACTCTACCAGACCTCTGTTTAAGTGGTAAACACATAACAGCAGCGAGGAAGCTGACTCCCGAAACTCTGCATGAGGTCCTGCATGGTAAACGGCTTCATTCCCCAACGCAGAGGAGACAGAAAGGGACGAGGACTTTGCACGGTGCCTGTCAGGCTGGCAGCCAGGTTGCTTTTGGCTTCTTTCAAAAGACTGAGGGACCTTCAATCGTTTAGGATCAGGCATGATTTAATGGGTCACTTCAGGGTTTCATGGAGGCAAGTATCTAACAAAGTATATAACTCAATACTATTAATCTATTAATCGGAACCCTCCACTTCTCCCACCCCAAACTAACACACTAATTTCGGTGCTAATTGACCTATCAGTTAAAACAGACAACAACTATCTTCCACATAGGTAGTTCAACATCTACCTACCTATTATCTCACCGCTTGTGCAGGATTGCAAGAAGTGCAGCGGGTGCACCGTGGGCAATGCTGGCTGCAGCCCCCCCAGGGGTAACGGGGAGCTCCAGTGAACTGCCTCGTTACGAGGAACAAAGAGCTTAATTTTCTGAGGTGCTCATCACCCTGTTGCTGTGCGCCCTCACATTGATAAGAGAACTGATCCGTTTTTGTAGGCTCGTGCAACACAAATATGTATTTGTTCAAATGTATTGGCTTCAAGGCATTGTGCCATTTAAGAGTTAATTACTCAGGAGACTCATAGGTTATAGGAAGCTCATCTTCAGGCATCTTTAGGGCTATAAAACAGCAGCTGTTTGCAAAGGTGTACTACATGACAGTGTGATGTAGGAAAAGCAACATTATGATACCGTTAAAAGTTACAGAAGAGAGTTGGCCACACTAGAATTATACAGATTTTCCTTCTGCTAGCACTCGTGGGCTTACACAACCGATGTCCCCATCCCTGTAGCAGTTATTGACACAAGTTAATAGTTCAGCAAGAAGGCCACAAGGTACGACACGATCCTTACAAAACTAACTCATTCTAAGTTGCACTTATCCTTAGCTAAAATGATTAAATGCCAAATTATATTGCAACATTATCCTTTAATTTCTGCTTCTGATGGACTTTGTTCCATTTAGTGTATTTTCTCTATTCTGGCCTAACACTTTTACTATCCTGGAACTATTTTTCCAGAGAAAAAGATGAATTTGGCCTTTTATATGAAATTTAACTAACTTCTGTTTTGGCAGCCTATTTTAGATGGCTGCATCTGCAAAAAAAAAAAAAGGGAAAAAAGTGTGTTTCCTACTTTATAGCCCATTACACTCTAATGATTTCAGGGAAATATCAAATTAAAAAACTGACAAAAACATATATAGAACCTGGCAATTCCCTCTGGAGTTTTAGAGCTTATGATCACACGGAACTTGCCAGAGAAGTTTTTTTCTCCCCCAAATCACTGAGCCATTACAAACCATCATGTAATTATGTAATTAGGTAATATGTCATCTGTATTAAAAACGGTTATGAAAATTTGTGTAACCTGTGAGCTGCATATGAACAGAGGCCTGTTTTGAACTGTGGGACTGAGGCTGCTTTAATGATCTATGTATTTGTTTTGTCAGTATCTCTTTATTCTCTCACTTTCACTGTCCATGGTTGTCAACATGGAGAAAAAAAATATGATCTATGTAATAAAATGTAAATTTGCTCTGAGGCCAAGCCATGAAGAAAGATTTCAGAGTCCTTGAATCTGTATTTAGACAGTTCTCTAGTCAAATAAAATAAAATTATAGAAACAAATTGATTGTGGGTTGCTTGCTTTCCATCACATTTCATTCCCACCTGGCAAATCTATAGGAAAGCACTCACACAAACCCGTGACCACAAACTTTGGCAGGTCAGTGGTCCTTGCAGCCGTCCCTGTGGCCCAGACCTCGCAACCAGGAAGCCTAAAATAAATTCACAACACCCAGTTAGCCCCAGCGCTGGAGAGAAGGTGTCTAAAGGGAAAAGGGATGATAGGTACAGCCATTGAGTGGCATGTGAGGACCCCTTTATCCCTGATAAACTGGAGCCCGTCCATCCTGTCGTTAAGTCCTGTGTTGGGTGCGATGGCTGAAGACATTCTGTGCATGGGGCTGTAGATTCTCCTCCATGGCCACTCACCCCGGTGCTGCCACCTGGCCCCTTCCCTGCCCCACCACCCCACCTTCTCTCTCTGATCCACCACTGCTGGGTCCAATAAACCATTTCCTACCTACTGTTTCAGCCAAGTCAGCTCAGCTTGATCAAAATAGATTTTGGAGAGCTCATACAAGTCTTTTGGCCAGGACATGAAGAGGCAATGACCTCTGGCCAGGGTGGCGATGAGCGGTAAGGGGGTCTGGAGACAGTGGCCTGCACGGGCTAAATCCACTGTCTTCTAGTAGGTGGTTTAGCAAAACTAGCAGAGTTTGCAGGCAAAAAGAAGCAAGACAGACGTATTTATAAATGTTGTTTTGTTTCCTTGGAGGCAACCTTTGGACTGCATTGATTTTCTTCTTATTTAATACTCAGGCAGCTTCCTACTTTTCTACACAGCAGTATCCCCTAGTTATTCCGCTGCCCCTTCCCCACAGAGGCACATATAACCAGAGATGCGGTAAACAGCATACAAACCTGCACTTGAGTCATAACAGCAAGCTCGCTAATTCTGCAAATTTTGCCTGCCTTCCATTTTTTTGTTGCTCAATAGGAAAACTGAAAGATTACTGTATTTATAATATACTATTTTCTGTCATCCAGTACCAGAGAAAAAAGTCCTATAAAGAAAAAACCACTCCGCTGGCCAATATTGCTATGGGTGGAGGAGGGGGAAGAGACAATTCAAAGCAAGTGTCCTCCTTTTATCTAATCCCTGCTGTTCTTTTTACAGCCATGCAGCCAGTAATGTTACCTCTGAAGCTTTTAAAGAAGCCAGGAAAAGTAACATTGGCTCTTAAGGAAATCCAGTTTTTCTTTTGAATCATCTTTGTTCCCTTCTCAAAATAAGCCGGCGCACCAATGAATCACGCAGAAGCTCCCAGTCAGGTCAAAGGAAGGTGATCCCACAGTGAGGTGTGTTGGCCCTTCAATTCTGTGTCATCAGAACTTATTTCCTAAACACCAGGGATTTTTTCTCTTATAGGATGCCCTCATGCAGATCTATCTATAGAAAATGGGGTCCTTTCTTTGCTCCAAAATAGCTGTCTTTCTTTGGGTTCATATTAAGCGCAGAGTATTCTTAGCTGTACTAGCGTAACAGCATCTGCTGGAACCCTATAGCCACAGCTCGGAACTGGGGATATTTTTCATGATTGGCATCAAGAAAAGAGTGGTCTGTGGCTTCTTTAAGGCCTCCATTTGACCCAAGTGTCAAATCAACCACTTTCAATATTGAATGATGAATAATGAATGCTTAAAGGAATACTCACAGCAGATAGTTACAAACGATATACAAGCTGAAGCTGGCTTGTATGAAATATTCATTGAAGAACAGTGAGTAGCAAGTGGATTAACAAACCAAGCCCCAAAAAAATTAAAAAAGAAAATCCCATTTTATTTTTGGACAGTTTTCCAACAATTAAGAGGGCAAAATTTTATAAAGCAAATTGGTTGTTGCAGATTCTTCAGCCAAACTAGGAAGGTCCTGTAGTAATATTTTTGTACTGCTTCTCAAGACTCTTTACGACACTTGTATGCTCCTAGTACTGCAGCTCATCACAGCTACTCCCAACAAGCAAGGAGTAAGATCTTCTCATTTTTATTGAGCAATGATTCCTCGCAGCTTGTAGAAAACAGCTCTTGGCTGTGTACAGTATAGACTTACACTCTTTTGCCAGTAGAAAGCTATTTAGCACAATAATTTTGATTAATAGGAGAACATCACCAGGTTTGATAACTCAGATTCACCTTTCTACTCATGTGATCAGGAGTTAGTAACACAAAACCACGGCCTTTCTCTTGAGAATTCCAGAGGATTTTTTTTGTCTATTGGCACCTTGACAAATTACTCAAACAAAGTGTGTGGCTCACTTTGCACCTGGCCGTTTCCTGCACAGCGCACGTGGGAGGTACTAGCACATGAACGTCACGTCATAGGGAAAGAGAAGGTAATTCTGGCTTTATGAAGGAGCTATTCTACACCTCCGCAGTCATCTGTTATGCATTTTATTTAATTTTTAGATATTTTTGCCAACCCACCCAGATCCAAGACCTCTAACTTACGGAAGTGTATTGAATATCCTGATGGGAAAGAGAAGACCTCTATTTCACACCCAAAAAGAGTCTCCCATAGAGAATAAAGATCTTGTCTGCTTTTCTTTCAGCTATATCAGCTGATCTAATAAAAAATACTGTCTTTGCTGGACTTGCTTTACTTATATCCTTAGAGCATTACAGCTACTGATAGCACAGTGATTGCACCAATACAACATGACACTGATGATTAAATAGTCAGCTTACCAACGCTGCAGCTGGAGGCAAGTGGAGACTATGCAGGGCTTCGTGTGTGTCTACATTACCTTTTCAGCTGGGGTCAGGAATGTGTGTCCAAGGCAGATCCCCTGATCATTCCTGCTCCTCATCCAGCTCACACCGGGCATCGCTGTGCACACAAGAAGGATCCCTCTGGGCAGTGCCAGATGGGACGACGCACACCAGGAGCACAGCTCATGACAGCCCGCTCCAGCCACAAAGGAGCATTCAGTCCATGGGGCCAAACCAGAGTAGGTATGAAGACAAACCTCTAAAGCATGTGCAGGGCAGACATCAGGTTCTCGCCTCCAGATGTTTTGCTCTACAGTTGCAGCCTTGTGGGGCCACATGTAGGACCCAACCTACTGCACATAGCAGGGAGAGGCTCTGGGATGTCGAGTATAAACCACTATAACAGCACTGCCAGATGACTAGTACTTGCAGGGCATGGTCAAAGGCCATAGTTACATTTATTAAATGACCTCATACCTCATCATAGCAAGCCCACGACACCTGAGTGAGGGTTGCAGCCATTACCTTAGTAAGTATTTCAGTCTTTCATTTTGCTTGTCTCCGAACAGCTCTCAAGCCCGAGGAGGCTATCCCAGCCCCCAGGAACAGATTGAAACCTCGTGAAGACAACGACATTGCCACACCATCAGGACTGAGGGAACGATGGGGTTTTCATTGAGAGTGCTGGCATTTATGAGTTGCAGAAAAGTGGAGGGAAAGAAAAAGCACTCACTGAGAAGGATGATTAGTCTCCTACCCTTGAAGAAAATTGTTTTACTCAAGACCTTACATTTCAGTAGAGCTCTTTTTGTTCTGATTTTAAAGCTATAGATTAATCTCTCTGATTTAGGCAGAAAATAAGCCATTAGTTTAGCTAGCTCTAACAAATGTCTCTAATGGAAGAATTTTCATATATACTCTCATTTCCCACGTATTTCCACTTATCAAAGCTATAAAAGTTAGTTTGTGTATGGTATTGTGGAAGCACATTTAGACAAAAACATAAAGACAGATTTTATTTTCAGCATAAAGGATTTAGCTATGGTTCAGTTGTCAAAATTGTTCGACTGAAACTAATTTAAAAAAGGAAACTGTATTTTTGATTAATCAGAAATTTCCACAAAGAACATCTGCTTTCTGTAGAAAATGTTGACATGTCAAAGAAACAAATTTCATGAGCACATTCCAGCCAAACATAAACATATTTTAAGCTCGTGAATTTCAGAATCTTTCCTTTCCATGTCTTTTAGTTGAAATGAAATTCTCAAACAATTCTGCCTCTCTTTAAATTCATTAAAATGAATTAGCAATTTCCTGAGCAATGCTGGGTGTCCTGAGAGGAAACCTGTGGACACCGTCACTCCTCGATGCAGAGGAGCGGAGGATGCTGATGACGAGCCACCAGCGGGCTCCCGCAGGGCTCCTGGGTGGCCACGGCTCTCACCGTGTTACCTGTGCGGTGGGAGGGAAGGAGCAAGGAAAAGCGAGACTGCTCCCAGCTGCTTGGAGAACCACCACTTACCTGCATGCATCTCAGCTGAAATTTTTCCAGGCACACAAAACGTATGAGGCAGTTAGCATGAGCTGGAGACTACGTTAAATCTGATTCATTGTCCCTTGGATCTGAGGAGTCCCAGCTGAACAAGTGAAATGTAAACCTTACCCTGGAAAAAAATCAAGTGTTCTTCTGCTTTTGTATATGAGAGTCTGTTCGCAGCTTAAAAAGAAAAACAAAAACACAGCATTAATAAAGATTTTTTTTTTTACTTTATCTGATACAAACTACATAATAGATGGTAGGAGTAATACTGCATTCCTTTGTAAGTCACATGTTAGAGGCATACCATCTGAGTACTCCTTCTGCTTCTATTATAATTTATTTTGTTCATAGCTTTCGGTGAACCATGTGGGCTGAGACATTATGGCTTTTCAATAGCTCACTAAATATATTTAAAATGCTTAATTGAAGCTTAACCTTTATTTTGTTCAATAAATGTATTCTCCATCTAAAAGCTCCAAACAAGAAAATAACTTTGTTGAGGTTTTACATTTTGCCAGCATTGTTTCTCTCTAAAGATAGAGAAAATGAAGCCTCTGCAATAAATTGATGGAACAGGGAATCAACAGAGTAAAAAATAATTTTGATGATTTCTTCTTTGCACTGCAATTATATCCAGTACACTTGACAATGAAATAAACAAATAGTACAAATGAAGCCATTAATTTCCTTCCTATCTACACAATTTTAATTAGAATCATTTAATTAGTCTTGGCTACAATTTCTCAAGAAGATTGCACAACACACATTTAAGCTACTCTCCTGCAAGAAGATATATTTATCATTGTTTATTAAGTACAACAAATAGCTACAACAGTACTAGGTAGCCCATGATAAATGCTGTTGTCAAAAATAATTCTTTATCACTAAATTTATTTGAAAGCAAAGTTCTCTCCAGGTTCATTAGTTATTAAGCTTTTGCTATTTTAATTGTTATAATAAATATAATGACATACTTAATATATTCACTAACTTTTTATGACATGTCATTTTTTGTAGCTGGCAATAAATGTCCCCGAGCCTTCAAATAAAATTCCCTGTTTGGTTTCCCAGAGCTTTTGGTCTAGAAAAACAACCTTTTCAAGGTGCAACATGAAATCACAGAAAATTGGTCTGAAAGGGACTTTGGGTTGATCTTCAGAGGTCACCTAATTTATCCGCTTTTCCCTGCCTCATCACCACTGCTGATGATAGCTTTTGTTGTAGAATTGGTTCTAAGAGCCTCCAGTTATCAAGGTTTTAAAAGCTCCATATGCTCCTCCCATGGTTAACTGGTCTTACACTGAGAAAAATTTTCCTTGTGTCTTACCCAAATCTTCCTTTCAGTTTAAGCTAATTATTCCATGTGCTATCAGTGGTAGACATGGAGAAGACATCAGTCCTTCCCCCGATATGAAGCCTGTTTCCATGTCTCCCTTTAGTCTTCTCCAGCCTCCACAGACTGCTTTGTTTTCCAGGGCTTCCTCTCAAGGTGAGATATGTCAGATTTTGCAACTTCTTCCAAATGCAATAATTCTCAAATGGAAAGGTCGTTAGGGTGGAAGATCATTACACTAGTAGAAATAATAAACCATGAAATTATTTCAACGTATCTAACTGAACCATTGTCACAACATGAGAAAATGTTAAAGGAACCAATTTTTTCTGTTGCCGGTTACAAGTAGAACTGGAAAAACAGTCACAACAGATAATTTGTCAGATGAAATCTTGTCTTTCATTCTTCGCATGAACTGCCCCAAAACCTGACAGTTTTCTTGGCTGTATTTTCTACTTAAAGTTATCTACTGAAAACTTTTAGTTAATAATTCCTGGCTTCTAACTCACTTACAGGCACTTTTCCCAAGTCTTCATTATTCAGGTTTTCAACAGGCTAACTGTATATCCAAGCCAAAGAAAGCCAGATCCTACAAATAAGTTTGTTGAAGATGCAAGTGCCACAATTGTCTGTGAAAAGCCATACAGCCCTGAGATGATGAGAGACCACAGTTGCAGTCAGGGCTTGCTGATTTTAAAGAATATTTAACCGATGAGTGTAAATCCAAAAATTTGCATTCTTAAAGCAATGTTTTATTATAACAAATACAAAATTCCTCTCCTTGGACATATTCTTTGATATTTTCTTTTCCTGCCATATAGGTTTAATGTCATTATTGTACGATAAACCTGATGTTGCACAGTGTGCAATGATCGTATCAGATGGTCCAAACCTGGTTTTTGAGTGAGTCAACAGATGATGCTCATAGGTCCCAGAGAGCCAGGAAAATTAGCATAGGGATGTGGGAAGAGAAAAATTTTAGCATGTCCCGATGAAAAATTTGAGTGATAAGTAGCATTTTTCAAGAAGTCGGTAAGCTGATTTGTTAATCAGGGGCAAAAAAGCACCTTCTGTGGAAGTTATAAAATGAAATCAGATATTAAATGTGAAAAAACAGTATATAAGCATCAGAAAGTGGAAGGACTTCAGAAGTATAGGAAATTAAAAAGAAAAGCTAAAGTTCTCAGGATAAGTCCACTCATAACAGTTGAGGAAAATAAGATGCATTTATAATTTTTTTTTTTTATAGAAGAAATCCTGGCAGTGTTCTGAGTTTATTACTTCACAATAGTGGTGATAAGGTTGTTAATAATGGTGCAGAGAAAGAAGAACTGCTCCATAAACATTCACATCTCCTACTTGCATAAGAAATATGAGGATGAAGTATTTAGGAGTCATCTAGTAACTACTGAGGATGTTAAACAACACATATAAATACAAATATTCTAAAATCGACAGCCCTGATATCTTCTACAGAGGGTGACCTCTGCAGCCAGTTGAGGTTATCTTAGCAGAACATTTATTTTTAATACCTCATAGAACACTAGAGAAATTCTAGTGAGATTAGAAGAGTATTAATGTTGTGTCTGTACTCCAGATATGCAGTCCGCGTGACCTTGGTACCTCTAAGTCACTTAGTCTGACCTCAGTCCTGGGCAAATAATGGAATGAAAGCTGATAAAAGATTCAAGTGATGAAGAATTGAAGATGGGAACATGATTGTCATTCCACATGATTTTATGAAACAGGTCATGTCAAACAAACAAACCTGATTTTGTTTCTCTGATAACATTACAAGCGTGGTTGCTGTGCAGCTCTTACATACTCTGACTTTTGTATGGTATTTGACTCAGCCCTGGGAATATTTTGATTAAAAATGAGAATTATTCAATAGCAATAAAACACAGGTTAAATCTATTAAAAATGGGCAAGCTAATGGATCTGAAACATAGTCATCAGAGGGAAATCATAATTAAGTGCAGTGCTGGTATTCTGCTGGTACCTGCTTACTGCTATTAATCATTTTCAGTAATGATTGGCTTGTAAAAGTTTCAGATGACATGAAGATTGATGTGAAGGTAAATAACTATGAGAGCAAAGAAATAACAAAGAGCATTCTGGATCCCTCACTAACCTTCTTCCTACAAAACAAGAATATTTAATACAGTCAGACTCAAAGATATGTTTAGAAATCAAGAATGAGGCCATACATGCTAAATTTAGTTTGGAACCTTGGAAGTTATCCCAATGAAAATGGTTTAGCATTCCACACAGCAAAGGAAAAACAGCTCTGAGAGGATGCACCAGCAAAAAGGGTTGCATGTTCCTGACAGACACCAACAGGAGTACACAGGGGATGTAAATCCATGCCAGGCTCTCATGAGATATACCGGTGCTGGTGAAAAGAATTTGGAAAAACCCTACAAATTCCTCAGGGGAGGAAAATACCTCCCCATGGGAAATCAAGGGTTTGATTTGTTTTGTTTCTGTTAAAAGGGGACTCCATGAAAAGGGGATCTCATTGAAGCACCTTCATAGGGGGCTCAGGCAGAACCCACCAGGACCTGTTCCCCATCGCAGAGGAGAACCCCGCTCCCAGAGATGATGCCTGAGCAGCCCTCATCCGCCAGGCAGCCCTCACAAGGGAGAATTGTACTGGATACTGAAAAGTTTCTTAATGGAAAAGACATCAGAATAACCAAGAAGTGGAAGCTGAAGCCAGATATATTTGAACAGAAATAAGACAAATCTTTTTAAGAATGAAAGCTCCTTCTTTTTTGGGACAAACTGGGAGGATTGTCCTTCGCCATCTGCGGATGCTTTCAAATGCCTTTTTGAAATTATTCTTTGACCAGCAATACGAACTACAGGGATTATTTTAGGGGAAAGTGGGGTGCAATAATAATGTTTAGAAGAGATGCCAAAGCCTTCAGAACTAAATCTTTATGAATCAACATTAATTACTCCAGTTGTAGTATCACTTTGATACAGTTACAGCCAAGGATTCCAGTCATATTCAAAGGCTCATTGTGTTGACCCATGTGCAAACAAATACGAAAAACTGAGACCACGATCCAAATGCAATGGGATTGGGTTTAAAAGTCCCAAAAGATGCTGTCTCACTCTGAGGAAGTTTTCCCGTATTATCACGTGCCTTTCGAATTTTCCCCTTTTCATTGAATTTATGACTCTCAAATGATGATGTCTCCTTTCTGTTCCCTATTCTGTAGCTATCCACATGCTTTTCTATCTTTGTCTATCTGCATGTAATTCCACCTTTTTTCATGAATCGCTGTATCTTAATGAGTCTAGATTTTTTTTTTTTTACTATATTCTAAATTCTTCTTACCATTTTTGTGATGTTTCTCCATTTGCAGCCCTAAATTTTACAGCCAATTTTCACCACAAAAAACACGTCTGCACTTCCATATTATTGATTCTCGAGGGTTTTAGGTTGAAAATGTTAGGTAATAAAATCAGATTCAATGAGTTGCTGGTGAAGCTCATAAAACTCTTTGCAACTTAATGAATAGGTTTTTATCATTGCATGTAATCAATCACTTTTTAATCCACACTACAAAAGATAGTATTTTTATCCAAAACAACTAGAGTGAATGCTCAAAATATGATTTCTCATGGAAAAAATCAAGTGTTTTGCTAATATCAAAATATGTCTATTGCACTCTTTCACACACTAATCTTTTATCCGAAGTGCAAGTAAATCTAAATACTAATGAAAAAAAAATCAAGCTCATCTAACAAGCTTCTGTATTCTCATCTGTTTACTTCTCATTGTTCAGATATAGCTAATAAGTTCAGTTATGGCTTCATCCTATAATCTTGCAGGCTTTTAAGCATACTAGTCCCTCAGATATGAGCTTAAAACAATAAAGTAGTCTTGAATTCACTGCATTTAAGAACAATGTTAACTGTGCACAAGATCTTAGTTTATATGTCTTCTCTGTGCTGTTATTCATATAATGAGTACCTTTTACTCACCGAAGCCAGCTGAAGAATTTTGCTGGAGCTACTCACATGAGTAAACATACACTTGAATGAAAGCCTGCAGCATCTGCTTGAACTACTTAAATGAAAAAAGCTTTTGTGGAGAACAGTAGCAATTCAGTGTGAATTATGAGTGAAAGTGGACTTCAGAATCTGTTCGCTATCTGAAAATATAAATATCAGTTGTAGGATGCACAGACTTTTTTCCCCTTAGCTACTGTAGCATCAAATAAGTTCTGCTATATGTCTTGATTTACCACTAAAGTTAAGTGTCAGATTTTAGGCAAATAAAAATGATTAAAATATGACAGCTGGCAAATTATGCTAACACCTGGTAACAAATCATTCTTGACAGTTCAATAGTACACTTCTTAAAGCACAGCTATTAATATTATAAACAGTGAAGTGCAAAAATTGTAGTACTTGACTAACCTACTCGGCTTATCTTAATGTGGAAAAATGTCATTCTCTTATTCGTTAGGATTGAAGAAAATTGGAGATGAATAACTGCAAACACACAAATACTTTTAAGTAACATTAGTGTAGTGATTCAGAACTAGTAGAACACGAAATTTTAAATGTAGGATGACATTCAGCCTATTCCTTGTGCTGTTAATTCAGTTAACGTTCCTATGTATTGGTGGAGATTTCCAAGTATGTAAGTATTTAGGAGATATTTGATATTAATTTCATCAAACCCTTTGTGAAGTCATGGCACCTTGGATTATTTTGAATAAATAGGAGTGACTCATTCAACTACAATTGGTTTTGGAAGATCACACTCCTTATTCATATCCCAAGGGAGCCTATGCAAATAGGTCCGTATTAATTAATACATTGAATCACTTAGTATTTTAAACCCATTAATTATCTCGTTTAATTGGTCTAATAATGGGGTAGTACTATACTCCCGTTTAAATGTACCTTCAAATGACTTCAAACCATGGATTTCATGCTCGGTCGTCTAATTATTTAACAAGAGGATCATGACAATTTAAAGACAATGGAAATGTGTCTACAGGCGTAGAGGCACCCAGTATCATCTCCTCAGGACCAGGTTTTCTCCTGCCTGTTCTGCTGTTGCCATTGCCTGTTGCAAGCCCCGTTTCCAACAACGTATAAGGCGGATGCATCATGCCAGCCAAAGATGCCTGTTGACCGCCAGTGGTGGCGTGCCTGGGCCAGCAAGGGAGTGTGCACAGGGACGCAGCAGAGCAACCCTTTGAACGAACACAAATCAGGGCCGGAAGCCCAAGTTGCATCTGTGGGAGGTTCATCCTACAGCTAGCAAAGGACTGGAGAAAAGGGAAAGAAGAACTCTACTTTCTAATCATCTACCGTTCTCTCTAACCTACTTCCTAGACTCTTAAGCTGAACTTTAGCTGAGCGTAAAATTCAGCAGAATCAACTCTGTCCCAAATTTTATGAAGGATAGATGAGGTACCATACATGTATCTATCCTATCCCTTGAAATATGAGGGAAATCTTCAGATGAGCATTAAAATGTGAAAATATATGAGACAGAATCACATAATCTCTCTGCATGACAGAGAAGGCTGATTAATATAACATCAAGTAATACACTTTCCAAGACGTCATCAGGCAGAAATTTCACAATTTCACAAATGAAATTCATATTATTTTTTACTTTAAATGTTGTCTTTCTGGTTTTATTTCACCATGTTGCAGTGGAATAATTATTTCTGTATTATACATGTTGCTGTGCACAGTTTGAGGAACTAAAAATAAACTATGGCTTTACTGATACATTTTTTGACTGATACATTTTTTGACTTTGTCATAGATAATTTATGGAATAATTTTACACTTCTGCAACACCCAGCTCACAATTCACATTCCAATACAGGAGGTGTCATTTGCAATTTGCGATGGATTCTTAATGAAATTCTTTGGATCTTACCTTCTAAATGTTTCATTTTATGCTTGGCCAGAAGAGTGAAAGTGTGTTCATATACATTTATACATTGTAAATGGAAATAAAGCTATGATCTGGCTCATCTTTCTAATCTATTTATCCTCCCAACTCCCCCAGTGCTACGAGGAATATTATCATCTGCATTACATGGGTAGAGAAGTAAGAAACAAGAAGCTAATCTGACTTGTTCAAGGTCACAAAATGAGTGTGTGGGAAGTAGGGAGCTGAATCCACATCTTTCAGGTTTGAGGCTTACACCCTCACGGCTGTGCTGGGCTCCTTCCTCACTGGCTCATCCTCCCTCTCCCTCCAGTTTAAATTAACTCATTAACTCATGAACTAGGACATAAATTGATGGTGAAGTTTGCTTAAGTTCAGTGTAAGTCACCTGGAGAGTCTGTCTTGGGAGCAGTCACCAAAAAATATGTTGCAATCACAACAGATAAGGGCTGAACACATGGTCTCTTGAAGATACCACAGCCAAAACAGATACTGGGTTCTTCAGATAAAGCAAAAGGAGGCATTTTAATTACTAGCAGATTATTCTACTATTTCAGTGCTATGTCCCTTTCTGTTGGCTACTGCCCAAGAAGGATGCTGATAAATTGGAATGGGATCAGATATGTACCACTGAACGATGAAAGGATTGGAAACATGCCCTCAAGTGCAGAGACAGAGAGCTAATTGAGCTGTTGTTTTTTTCTTAGTAAAGCAAAGATCAAGGGCTAAACTTAGAGTCTGCGAGCATCTATCTGGAGAAGGGAATTTCTAAATAACAAACTGTCAGTCTAGCCAATGTGTAACTAGGTAAAATAGCTGGAAGTTCAAGCTAAACATTTTAAGATTTACAATTAATCTTTATGACATTTTCCAAGGGACTCTGGTAGGTTCTCCATCCCTAGAAATTTAGACATTTCAGTTCTCAATAATACCTTTGATAAACAAATTGGTTTTCATTCTAAAAGTCTTACTTTATTTTGAAATGTGTTGTGTATAGAAGGAAACAAAGAAAATAAATTAAAAAATTCAGTGTGTCAAAATTAGGAATGCAAATTAGTGGATTGGAGTTTGTTCAATGTAATTACAGAACAATGTAAATTTTTTTACCCCCACCTTGGGATGCAAAACCCAATTAATATAAAAGTGAACATATTTTAGTTTTCCTACCATCTGCACAGCAGGTGTCTCTTCCAGCAGACATCTAGCTCAAACAGCTGTTTCTAGCATATCCAGTGGAGTCTTCTCCAGGGCTTCTCCAGGGCTTTACCTCTGCTGAAAGCACGGGGAACTGTGGCCAGTGCAGCCCACGGCTGCCCGTTGACAGTGGAGGGAGCACACCTTTCAGCTCTCATTGACTTACGGCTCTCATTCGAACCACACAAACCCTCTTCTCCTTCCAGAGTTTGGCTGTGTTTGAATGGTGCAGTGAATCTCGCTTGGGTTTGGGTAATTTAGGTCCCTCGCTCATCGTGTGTAATGCCTTCCCAGCCAAGCAGAGCTGAGAAGCACGTTATTCAATAAAGAAGCTTTTACGATGAAATCTGTTTCCATGTTGGTCTGATTAAGCTTACATTTGTTGACCTTCAGGTCTTGGTTCAAAGCTCAAGTGGATTTTAGCTTCGAGTTAGAGAGTCCTTCATTGTAAAGAGCTGTTGAATCTACAAGAAGACTCCTCTGGGGGCTGATTTCTGTCAATTAGTTATCTGAAATATGATGATTTATGAATACCTGATATTGTGTTGCTGGATGGATATGTTTAGTAAACTGCAAGTGAAAATAGTGCAGCCTCCTTGGGATCAAATACACAGAGAAAATAATACTCACTTCAAGATGATCAAAAAGGTGGAGAAAATAATACTCGCTTCATGATCTGCACTGTGCATATGTATATTGCAGTGCACACCCTGCTTCCCCAAAAACTAGGGAGAAGATTAAATATGGATTTTTAATGGGTGCATATTTACAGTCAAAACCGTTTCTCTCTATAGAATGCATAAATGTACAAACATAGTATGAAGGAAGATGTAGAACTCTATATTTGAGAAAAGAAGCCTTTCATAATACTTTGCATGCCTAAACTGCATGTGTTTTTATTGTAATTCATTTTATCCCCTCTGTTCTGAACATTCAAGCATTCTGGGGTGCTTTGTTTTATGAATTGATAGTGACAACTTTCAGTAAATTTTCTGAAAAAGACCATAAAATTGGACCCTTTGGATTGCTGTGTGAGTGGATCAATGTTCTATTTTCCAGTGTTATGATAATGAGTTAATTTTAAAGATGTATTGAGTGATTTGGCGTTAATTCTGGCATTAAAATTTACCTCATGTCTGGACAACAGTGCCGTTTGCTATAGTGTTTAAGATAAAAAGTACAGAATTGTAAATGGGATTTCTTGGAGTGGAATTTAGCTCACCTACTTACGCCTAAAAATGAAAAGATTTGAGCCGGTTGTCTCAGCTCTAATGGGCTGAAAGCCATCAGTGCTGCTAGGACCAATGTCCCCCAAGACAGGGGGGACACAGTGAGCAGGGAGGGTGCTCTGGGTGGTCCACAGGGCTCGGGAGGAGCATCACTCCACAACCTCCTCTGCTCCTTCTCCAGTTCTACTGGCAGCTCCTCTGCTCGCTCACCCTTGAGATCTGTGAAAGGAAAGAAAAAAGACATTTCTAGAAGACTTCAGTAAAACAAGTATTTGATGATACTATAAGGGAGTGCTCAGCCAGGGCTACTGGACACCTCTGAGGAGAGGCTGCACTTTTTTCCTGCTGGGCAAGAGAGCTGGGGGACAGGACGGGACCGACCTCGCTGGGCCTGCTGGCATCATGTCTACTTCTTCTCGTGTCTCTAATCCACAGAGGGTTTCCTCTAAAGAATAGAAAGTTTAAGTGGGTAGTTCACTTCAGAAAGCTTCTCCCCTGCATCTAAACAACAGGGGAGAAATCCATGTCTCCTCTCTACCCAGGAGCAGATCAAGGAAGATTAGAAACAATTGCAGAAATACAGAACATAAAAGCATTTCCTTGTGGTGGTTTTGCATTTGAGATAATTTTTTTTCCAAGGCAGTTTGGCACAGAAATTGAGTGTTAGGTAGAGTGATTTTCAGCAGGTAAAAGGAGAGTGAGCTCTAATTGTTGGCACTCCTGTCTAGGTTCACACTGCACTGTAAGGAAGTGCAGCTGAAACTGGGCAACAGTTTGTCATGAGCTTTCTCACCCAGGCTCTTAGTAATTCATTTCGCTCAATTTTCACGTTCTTAAATTGTCTCTTTTCACAACATTTCAAGGTGCCTTTTCCTTTTCCTTCCTGTTTTTTGCAAGAACAGTTTGCGATATACCTCCATACACACTCGCTGAAGGCAAAGCAATTACCCATCGAAATAAATAGGCTGTGTTACATAGTCAGGAGTAGCACATGAATATATATGCCATGGATATGCATCCCTGTGTAAACACTGGTGATAGCAAGCCAAGGAATGAAAAGGAGGGACCAGCCAGCTGCATCATGTGATGGTGTTGTGGTTTAACCCCAGCCAGCAACTAAGCATTGGTAAGATCCGTTGCATGCTATTTTACCTAAGTGAAAAAAATGGCTACTTTCACACAGCGTAGCCAAACAGGGAAAAAATAATTCAAAGTCACCCCTAAAAAGCTTTAAGACGTGCATGGTCCTTTCCTACCACTGTACAGCCAACCCCCAAAACCTGAAGCTAAAGCCACAGGCTCCCAAAGGGCAGGAGGGGATGGTAGCAGTGTCTTGCCACTGCTGTCATCGTGAAGTTTTCCTCTCCCTGCCCTCCATACGAAGAGCCATATATCATTTCCAATAAAGAGTCAGGGCAGTTGTGGCAATGGAAAAATATTTCAGTCCGAGACATAACAGGGTATTTTTCAATCACGCAGCAAAAAGCCAGCTTCTTTCCCAGCACAACCTAGAGTATACCCAAGCACTCTCAGTTCCTTTCCCTGTATATGCTGGTACTAAAGGTCACACAATAAAAAGCATTAGGTTTCTAAAGTCAACGCAGCCAAAGCGGGAAATCAGGTGAATTGCATTGTGACATATATATTTGACCCTTGCATGACTCATTTTTATCTTATTACTCTTGGGGGGCCAAGTTGAAAACAAATAAAAACATACATTGCAGTTTACATGGCACTGCAGTGTCCTCCCTTGAATACTGGAGCGAGGGTAATTTTCTCCTATAGAGGGAAAGGAAGGCCAGTAGATAGCAGTGACTGGTACCTGTCACTGGTAACCAGATGAGAGTAATGCACTATAAACATTCATAGTCTTCCTGCTCTGTGAACCAAAAACCCTGTACAGAGGACAGATTGGTTCATTAACCCTATTCTGTATTAGCTGTATCATTTCCCGACGGCCTTGGTTTCCAATTACTAAGGCAATAGTAGCATTATCAAAGCCATAAAAACTTCTTTTTCCACATAATCTCAGAAAGGACAAAGGTGCGGTATCTGAGAGGAGAAACTACATTTCTTTAAGCTTCATACTTATTGTGTATTGCTGTACCAATGACGACTGCAATATGTAGGAGTTCCTGACACGGACCAAGATCAGAGATGCTCCGAAATGCTTCTGGGAGGACTGGTGGGCTTGGGATCACAAAGTGGAGACCAGCATACCTGGATGCAGCTCCAGCTCTGTCTGGCTGTGGTTTGGCAAAGGACTAAAACTGGTTAAATGAACTAGATGGGATTACTCCACATTTAAATTATATACACTTTTAAATATCTTGTGAACCAGGCCTTAAACTCTGTCTTTTCATTACAAGCTAAAAGTTGTAGGGAATATTTGCTTTCTTCCCTTCTTTTTCTATTTTTTCCCCTGTTTTTCTGAGATCCTTTTAAAAGAAAGGATTATATTTTACAGTATGTTTAAATCCCCTTCCTCAGCAATGATTATAACTAAGGATCTATTCTAAGTTTTGGACAAGCTGTTTTAATGATTATATTCACATGTTAATACCCAGATCTTTCAAGGTGTTGAGAAAATAATAATGATATTTTGTTAAATAGAAAAAGAGTTGTCTGATATAATTGGGTAATATTAATGTGTTTTATAATTTATGCTGACATTTTCATGCAATAGTGGTACGCTCTGGTGTGGGGATTATGGACACTGAAGAGATTTTTAGTGCTCTTAGGTTGTGGAGGATATTTTTACACCACTTCCATTTGAACTATTTAGAAGTCAAGATACTGAAATGTCTAATTTGATGCCCTGATTAAACCAGGATGGAGTTTGATTTCATATTGATATAAATCTGAGAAAGCCCTCCTGATGTCACCAGGAATAAACCCACAGAAGACCAAAGAGAGAGCAGAATCAGACCCTTTTTATTCTTATCTGGTGAAATCTGAGCAAACCAGAGGCATATTGTTTTTCCATTGGCTTCAAGGGCAATCAGGATTTTAGCAGTCTTTAAAGGAAAGGTATCTCTCACTATGTTTCATTTACCACTCCTTTGCCCAAAGCATCACATGGCAACTCCATGGCTCTGACTTCTGCCGGGTTCTCCCTTCATCATCTGGTACACGCCTTTGTGATGACTGAAGTTTACACAGTATGATTTTGTCCTCAGATTTAGTTTTGCAACTGGCCTCCAATATTAATTATGAAATGTATTTATTATTGACTAGGCATGAATTTTAAATAACTCTGTTGAACATCTCAATGCATAAGACCTGGATTTCTTTTCGTTCCTGCAGCCAGGCTTGGCTGTTTATAGTCATTTATTTAGCATTTTTGCACGTTTCTCACCCACAAGAGAAGAGGATATGATCATCTCCCACTTTACATATTTGTATGTATGTGGATGGATAATTAAAAAGTAAAAACTATTCGGTATATTGCTTATTGTATTATTTATTATGATTATTGTGATAACATTTTATCGTAACTATTAAACGCCAAAGTATTTTCTTTAACCATAGGCTCTGGATTAGTACTTGCTGGATGTTACCTTTTTTCTTTCCATAGAAGGAGTACTTTAAACCCCATATATAATGCAGGCTTATCTCTGTCCTTCCTAGCAGCATAGCTCTAGAGAGTACACGGGAATTCGGTGCCAATTTTAGGGGCAGCTGCCTAACCCGCAGGGGACCCGCGAGACCGAAGGTATGTCTCGGCAGCAGCTTGCAGACAGATGCAAGCTTGTTGTGCCTGCGCTTGGAGCCAGCCAAAAGCCATGTGGCTGCAGTTAGCGTAGCAGCAAGCCCTGCGGAGAACCGCCGTGTATTCACTCGGGTACCACTCCACATGGCCATATAGCTCCTGGTCAGCACAGAGGATGGGCAGAGCCAGCCTGCAGCCCCTTGGAAAGGGTCCATGTCTGCTGGCAGACCACTCTGCAGACCCTTTCCAGGGAGGGTGGCAGCACAAAAGGACCCTGCTCTGCTGGGCGGCACTCAGTGCTGGCAGGGAATGGCAAATCCGTGCTGGAAACAAGGATGGACAGCGCAGAAATGCCAGCTCTGAAAGCTTTGCTATTTAGAGGTGGTGTTTCCAACGGCGTTTTAGCCTGTGAAATCCGTGAGCTAGGCAAAATGCTGTCTAAAATTGCTGCGGCAATAGGAATGCTTCCAGATTTGAAGTTTGACACCGAGTCAAGGCTTTTTATTTTTTTATTTTCCTTTTCTTTTTTTTTTTTCCCCGCCAAATAAGCGAGAGACATTTAAATAAATCTTACTGGCTTTTGTGGAAAAGCTGTTTGTTAAAGGTCGTTGTGGAAAGTCCTTACTCAAATGGGCAGGCTGATGGAGTAAGTTTTGTGAGCTTAAGCAGCAGTGTACCAAAACAGCCATAGGTAGAGCACAGAAGCGTGAGCATCATTTTGACAAGTGAGATTATATAAAAAGACCACCATAATTGTCAAAGGAGCAGCAATGCAAGAACAAGAGCCAAGCAGCAGCTCTGCCCGTCTTTACCTACACTGAGTAGTACCTGTCTTGGTCACCAGCTCAGTGAAAACCAGGCATCTTCAGCACGAGTTAGCTGGCAGGTTTGGCTCTGTTCATGTTAAGAATAACAAATATATGATTATTATTGCTGTTAGCTGTTATTAACAGTGGAGCCACACTAGTGGATCTCAAAGGGAATCACAGATGCAGATCCCTAGTGGGAAACGGAGCTGCTCCAGGTTACCCGCTGGGTCAGGGTGAAGCTGCAAACGGAGGGCAGGTCTCTCCAGCTACGGCTCAGTGCTGTATTTACTAGCCAAAAACTGCAATAGAAGCAGTCCATGAGAAAATCTGTGTAAGTCATGACTAACATCCTTCAAAGTGCTGAAATTGCTTGCTTTTTTTTTTTAATAACACTTTTTGGCAGAACTTAAAGTAATCAATAACAGTAAAAGCCCATAGCCCACCTCACTCCCTCATAGGCAGCAGATGCAAGTGTAACCGATGAGCTGATTAAGCAAACAACAACAGCAAAAAAAGGAAACCTCAAAAAAAACCCCAACATTTTTTAATAGCTTCGGATCACGTAGTAATCACTGGATTGTCTTAAAACTATAGACCATTATGGAGAATTCAAAGTACTCACCTTTGATGTGCAAGTTTTTAAAAGCTGCGTATGGGTGATAGCCGCCTCATACCAAAGCTGGGTTTATTCTATATACCACGTTTCATCGCACCGATGGTGATAGCCATTCTGTTCTCTCAAATCTGACCTTTTTCAAAGACAGCTCATCCAACCTGTCCCAAGGTTACCAAAACTAACGCTTTCAAGCATCGCTTTTGAGACTGTTCATAACATATTGAAACCCTACAGTGTGTGGTGGTAGAAGCCACACTGCAAGTGGCTGGCCTAGCATTTCCATACCCAAAGTTATTTGCCTTTTTTGCAATTTGAGTTGTTCTAATGAGTTTGGACTTGCCGGGTGAGGCTGAAACAAAATCAATATGACCCAGTCATCCTTTGCTATTTTTCTTTTAAGGGTTGGATCAAAACACAGTGGATAGACTTTCATTTATTTAAGAGGATCAGGCACTTAAGCTCTGCTGTGTGTAGAAGGATGACTGGGGCTGTAATAAAAAGAGTGTTTTACAGAAAGTAAAACATAACTACAGAAAAAAAGTCAAAACATGATGGAATCAAAGGATCTCAGCTGCCTGGCCAAGAAGGAAGAAATAGCTCATTCTGAGGTTTTCAGTCTTACTGAACTCCAATAATTGAAGAAAATTCTGGTATATCTCAGATATTAATCTCCCAATAAAGTAATTTTAAATGTAGTGTTACAAAAGATTTGCAGTGCAGTTTAATTCTGAATTGACATTTACTAAGTTTTTTTAATCTGCAAAATAGGAATGTACTTCTGTGAGCCCGGAGTCCATCTGAGTTCAAGTCCTATCTGCAGAACCCAGCACGGAAAGCAGAGCCACATCCCAGGCACAGAAACTTAGAAATCATGAATGGAGATAATTTCAAATATATTTGCATATGAAGTGGTTCGGCTTTGTTTTGCTCTATCAAAAGTTGAAAAGGTTTACGATTGCATCCAGGTGGTATTTGGTATTAGAAATTATCTGCTACGGAGCTGCCCCACTTACCTCTGCCCTTCATTTACTTTTACTGGAGGGATGGATGGAGTTGTAGATACAGATGTTTTCCTCTCTCCAGCTGACCTGACCTCGCGGGAGCCAGGCTGGAAGATCAAGCGGCCTTTGGGAGACATGGGAGGCAGCTGGTGCTGGCGGTGCTGCCAAGGGCCCTAGTGGGTATATTTTGTCTAAGGAAATAATACTATTAATATACACTATAATTAAATATTGTATAATCAAATTAACTTAAAGGTCAAGCCTGGACAACTGCTTTGGAGCTGCTGAGAAGGATCTCAGCTTGCTGTGAGGAGAACACCACCATCCACGCAGGGCCACGGAGAGGGGCTGAGACCTCCCAGGCTTGAGCATGGGGTGAAGTTTCCCTCCTCTGCCGGTCGGGGCAGCCAGGGACGCAGCGTGGTGGCTTGCTCAGAGGTTTCAGAGGTTCAGGTCATGCTGGCTGCAGGCAGGGCTCTTGCCAAAGAGCCCGAGGAAGGTGTTCTTTGGTATTGATTTGGTGGTGTGCTGATAGGAAAGGGTGCTTTGGTCTGTGACCAGGTTAAAAGAGACCTTCGTTGGGTTTTTGTACTTATTTGTTGAACACTGGATTAGTTTGAAACCAGAAAGAGAAAGTTTAGCTTTACCCATAAATGTACATACAATGTGTTCTCCTTGTCAGGGAACGACCCTGGTGCCACAGCTTTGGAGGATTTTTTAAGACCTAAAAAATTCACAGTTCAGGGTTTTTTTCCTTCATTTTAGCTTTCCAAAGTTAACCACTTTGGATGAGTTGTTGGCTTCGCTTCTAGTCCTCTTCCTCCACATTGAGTAAAAATACCAGACAGTGGCTGTCAGGTCCAAATATCTGTCTGTCCACGTGCAGCGCTCACCCTGCACATCTCCTGCCCGAAACCGATCCAGAGCAAATCCAGGTGTTCACGCACTGGGTTTGCAGCCAGCCGGGGAAACAATATGGTTGCTCTACCCAGCACCTTTAAACACTGAGAGGCCGCTGCTGTAATATTCCCCCGCAAACACACAGGTCCCGCTGGCCCCACAAATGAGAACTGAAATGATGTTTTTCTGCAATGCATCTCCACTGAAGCACATGGGCCATCCCCACCGGTACGTACCACCTCACAGTCCTGTCCCAGTTAAGTCCCCCCCAGTTGCACGGAGGGTTCCTGTGCTGGCGCGCAACAAATCCAACCCATGCCCAATATTACAGAAATATTAGTCGAGCAAGACATGATGTAAAACTTGGATAAGCGTATTTGAATTTTGTAGGAGCACCTGGTACCAAAATCTTCGTGCAAAATGGCATTTTCTTTCTAGGTTTTGATCATTCTGCCTTACTCATCGTTAGCATTTTCTTTACTGCCAGTCCTTCTTACATATGTAGCTACCTAGTTAGTACACATAAATACCTGAAATATTACCCAATTTTCAGGATCTTTTTGTTTGATCTTTAATGTTTTATTTCTTTTCTCCCTGTGCACACTCTGACAAGTTTTTCTAGTTAGCCCAGGAGAGTTTTCACAGCACACTCATGCTTTTTATGCTTTCATCTTTTCTGTTAATCTGGTTTATCTATATTCCTCTTCCATTAGTCTTGTTATTTATGTTTCACAGGCTGGATATTTACTTCAGGGATAAGTCATCCCTGTTGTTTTTTTTCTAGAAAACATACTTCTTCTCTTTTATTAAAAAAAATCCTGTCAAAGGTTGCAATACCATAAGTCAGAGAAACCAAATTCTTTCAATTTCATATAAAGCCTACATTTTAATTAGATGATTTTTTCTTTTTTATATTGTCAGAGAATAAAGTTTAAGAAAATACTCTTCAATACTTTATGCTTTCAATAAATAATTTATACCGACGTATATCCTAAGCTACACTGGCTGCTTACTTTACAAGGGCAAGGACTCTGCAGAAGGAGAATAGTATCCATAAATATTCTAAAAAGATATATTTAAAGGAAATAAATATAAAGGAAGCTATTACAAGCAGAACTTTGGAAACCAGATTGCAAAAACTGTATGATAATTTTTATCACTACCAGACTTGAAGTGGATATCTGGGTCATGTTTACAACAGCATTTTCTCTCTGTAGACTTAAGAGTTTTAGGAAAAAAAAAAATTGTGAAAAACTGGATTGGGACATGAAAACCTGGGAAGTATAAATTTCCCTCGCAGGTTTCCCTAGCAGCTGCAAAGTGCATGGGCTGGGCTTGGTTAAAGAAATAGAGAAGCATGTGTGCCCAATCACAAATATCCAAAATTTGCCTGCACTTCTTTGAATATTCTAATTTTCAAATGTTTTGAAAAGGCTTTTCAAAAAATAAATAGATATCCTGAACTTACCAACCTGATCTGTTAAAGTAGAATTATTTAAGCCTAAATTTTATGCTTAGTACCAATGGAAACAATTATAAAACAATTAGGAAAAAGTAATCGACTGCAACAGTGATATACCCTGTTCATGGATTAACAATTCCCCTTCCTATTTAGATATGCAACATTTTTAAACAAACGTTTTGACCCAGTTTTTGCATACTACTTATGCAACCTCTGAAGTTGAAATAAAATACTTGTGTTTGATGTTTAGTGAATGAGGTAGCACATCATTTCCTTTACAAGATGTATTTAACTTGAGGAAAATTCTCTTATTTTCTATGTGCTGTAAAAATTCAACATATAATTACTTGCCAAAGACACTTTTAATACCACCTTGTATTTACATTCGTAAGCAATGTGTTTTTATAAATTGATGTCTGGTTACAGTCCCTATAAACCCCAACCTTGCTAGAACACCTTCAGCATGCCAGTATGGGCACCACGCACACTCTTTGCTCATGCACTTGTTACTTTTTTTCTCTCCAAGACAGTTCTTCAAAGACTATGCAGATTTGCTGTCTTTCACATCGGTTTAGGAGTGTGCTGCTTTCTGGTTTAAATTTTGGATTCAGTAGTTTGTCATAACCAGATGCAATTAGAAGCAAAATAAATCCTTCAGGCTGAACAAAGGCTAGCTGTCTGTGTGCCTGTCCGGCGGTGAAGATGATGGCTTTAAGTAGCTAATTGCAGAGGACAGATGTCATTTGCCTTTGGTTTGTACTACGAATTGAAGAATGACTAGAAATATCATTAAAAAGATAGATGGAAGGGGCTTTGTCAACTAGGGAGGGCCTGCCTGTGTCTGAAATGTCATACTGTTTCCTAAGAGAAGTTGTGATCCAAGACCGAAGGTTTTGCGTATGCACACAGGGAGACAACCACGGGTTGAACTGCATGTGGAGTGGACAATCTTCTTTCCCACGAACCTATCTACAAAAAAGTACAATAGTCGGCGTTTTTCTGTAATTAGTAGTGCAAATCTTTGAGTCTACCCGGTTTTATTCTTGCAAAACATCCATTGACTTCCAAAAGGTTTTGTCATAGTAGGGATTTCAGAATTTTGTAAAAAGAACTAAGTGGTCTGCTCCTCCCATAAGGAAAGATAGAGTGTTACTTAGATAGCTAAAACATGCCCCAGGGACAGCAGCAGCATAGGAAAGTCTAGGAAGTTGTCCTTTTATCTTAGCCAGCCTCATATTTCATGAGAGGCTGTTGGACGGGAGGGTGTTCTTTTGTTTTTAAACCTATGGGTTAATTTAAAGGTTTGCTTCCCACCCCAACTCTGGAAGTTTTCCTATCAGATCCAGGAATAACTTGAAGCAATCCCTTAATACAAAGGGATGAGGAAACTGCAAGACACATACCCTTAGCTGCATGCAGTCACCATGGGAAGTCTTGCTTTGACCCATGTGTAAAGACCATCAGGAGAGTTTTCCTACACGTTTGCCCTATCACTCCTTTCTAGCCCTTCTCCATACGTGGTTGCTGGGTGCTCCTGCAAACTGTGGGACTCTGCATTTCTGGTCCTTTTGCATCAGTTGCCCATGTTGCACAGCACTGGAAACCAGTATCATCACCTAAAACCACAGAGGAAAACATTAAATAGCTGGTCCACGTCCTGGGCAAGACGGTACCTGCCACACACATGCAATGTGTAATTAAGTCACCTTTAAACAGAAGTATACTCTGCTGCAGTATGGAGTAGACAATGTGAAAACTTTGCCACTTTATTGGTGCCAGCGCAGTGTGGGGGAGTAAGCTAACCCCTGAACTGCAGTGTAACCAACCCAGACTTGTGCTGGTGTTGTAAACAGCAGACATATGTTATCCCATACTCTCTCTGTTTGCTCCTTCTCTGTGAAATGTAGGTACACACTGCATGGCCAATTAAAATGTTCTGTAGTTTTGCCTGGGTAGAAGTTTTCATTTACATAGCAGCACATCACCCATATTTCACTAAATAGACTGTTTATTTATATTATGGGAGTGCATAATCCTTGAAATACAACTGAAAATGAAGTTTATCCCAGTCTTATATCCTCCTGCAACATTAAGAATGTACATAGCAAAATTTTATCTGCTTAGATCATGTTTCTCACTGATTTTCGTCAAACCAGTAATTCACATGTACCTACATGTGAATTTTGCAAGGGTAACATTACTTTTTATGGTAACTTTGCTTTTATTGATGCACATTTGCTCCCAGACTTCTCTGAGCATTTGGGCTCAGATTTGAGACATTGGCTTCTGTCTTCAAATAACGACAAAAATTAAGTGCCTTATAAGTACTGTATATTAGCTTTGTTTCCTTGGGTCATCTTGTGGTTACAAACTCTGCACCTCCAAAAAGGAACCAGAGGAAATATGTCCTCCTAGAGAGTAGAATCATTCTGTCTGTACTTAGATATCACTTCTCTCCATTTCTGTGCTACTAGATTGATGTTTGACGTGATGAATGGGAGTTTTCTTAGCTAAAACCAAATACTCGACAGTGATGAGATGGTTTGAATACTGCAAATGTGATACGTATACTCTTAAATATCCTGTGAGTCTGCAATTCCATCTCCAGTTGAAATCACACCAGTCTAAAGCTCTGCAAGACCAATTTCAGGCTGAACAAAGTTTACACTACCATTTTATTTCCTGATTTTGGACTCATTAAAAAGTAAGATCAATACAACTTCACATACAGAAAGTTTATCAGAAGTAAATCGCTTAAGTTTTGCCCACTGCTAAAAAACATGGATCCTTTTTATTAGTTAAATCACATGTGCAATTAGAGCTTCATTGCAGTTAGTAGCATGATGTGTAAACTGATGAAGCCCCATAAAGCAGATGGTTAAGACTCTGGACACAAATAAAAGAAAGAATGTGTTACACTTCTTTTTAAGTGGCAGTTCTAGTGTACTATAACTAAATGGTAAGGTACTGAATGCAATGTAATGAATAATATGGCAAATGCACTGCAGTGCAAATAAACTGTTATGAGTTACACTTCATTTTAATTAGGCACTCAGTTCATATTCTTCTACACTTTGAATAGACCAAACAAATAAAAACATGGCATAGCGCTTTGTATACAGTTCATGCAGTGCTCAGCATACAATTCAGTTCCCACGTATTTTTATAAGTGTGTAAGCAGTCTGATAAAGATAGCATATTTATATTGGTGATTGTCACTTGGAAGAGAAAATTTAAATGTTGTTACTCAATAGAAATAGCTGTTGGAATGAAGTAGGTCACTAAACCAGGGAACTTGCACAAGAGAGAGCAAGAGATAGATCTTCTACAATGTCACATACACTCTGCACACCACGAATTGTTAGCAGTCTCATTTGATATGGCAATGCAGATTGTCATAATCTGCAGACCATGAAGCTAAGTAAGTGCCAAATTAACAGTGGCAGCCTTTCCACTGCTTCGTAGTTCAAAGGTCACTATCACATGCAGACTTTTTTTAAAAGTGAATTTAAGCTGCTCTTCCAGATGCCTGCTACCTCGAACTGACCAGTGTTTCTGTGGCAGCAACTCCATGTCTCACACACATGAAGGTGCTTAGGTGATGGCATTATAAGCTTCATTGCCTCACATGCAGCCAAGGACAGCTTTTTTGGGGCCAAAAGAAAAATTCTTGGAGGCAGTTATATAGGGGGTAAACAGAAGCAACAGTTCTGAGTACAAAAATTACTTTTGCAAAACAGTGTGTCACACTTTAAGCAATTCTGCCCCAGTAATTCAACTCAATCATAATTGCAGCCTGGGTCCTAGCTTATCTTCTCAAGGTATTGTATGCAACAGTGCTATATGTGCCATTTGTGGTAGTGGGACCTATCCTCTAGGCAGTGGATCGATATCACAGCTCATTCTACACAGTTTATTAGTTCTACATTCAATGGTCACAGCTTTTGGTCTGATCTGGTCTCGAATGAAAGGCTGAGAACGCGAGAGATGTGAAATAGACTCCATGTACCATTACCAGATAATGCATTTTCAATCAGGTTCATGAAGCTACAATATGCTATTTATATCTAACATTCAGGGATTCTAAATGTCTATTGTTAACACATTACTTGAAAGCAAAGAACCATGAAGAACATGACAAGCCTTAGAATCAGTATTAAGTCTAATGGATGGCCGTTAGCAAAGTGGATGGGAGGTATTTGTAAGCAATGAGTTAATCAAATGATCAGAAGGAACAACAACTGCTCATTTTACTTCCACCATAAAGCTAGGCTGCTAGAAAAAGATAATATTAAGTACACATGTATACATATCATTGTTACATAGATATGTTTATATGCATACATATATAATACAGTATACGTACGCGTGTGTATAGATATGTAGATAAAAATATATGTATGTATCATCTCAGACCTTTGCAGTCCTTCAGGCAATAGCCTGCCATTGACCTTCATGTGGCTATAATTATCTGTACTCTCAATAACCACTTTGTGCATTTTCCTTTCATCTCACTGGTAGAAATCCAGAGTTACACAGGTGATTTGGGTTCCCCTCAAGTTCATCAAATCTCACTGAACCTGTGGGCTGAAACCATTGGTATCTATTTAAGGCGAGTGCATTTGCTCTCCTGGCTGCCTAGGTAAAAGAAGCAGGAGCAGGAGCAGGAGCAGGAGCAGGCTGTGTCTGAGCTGGGAAGCACTGGGAATGCACGGTAGGCAGAGAGTTTTGTGAATGTTTTATGTACTACAATTACTGGAGAGTGGGAGGTGGATTCTGTGCCAGATATAGGCTTGCTGGAGAGTGGAGACTTGAGGAAGATGTTTAAGGTCCAGGTATAATATGGAAGAGGGAGGGAGTAGTGGAGGTGATGCTGTGTTTTGCTTTTTTTCTGCTGCAGTTATGAAAACCTGATGGAACAGCTTGGGTAAAGAGGCTGCATTAGAGAGCTCTGCCTTCTTCCTTTTTTCTTTCTGAAAGCAAACCCACCAAAATACAAACTTTGATTAATTCAAGTATTTCACCTTTCACTGTGGGCCATGGTTTTAAGCTATTGACATCAGGCAAGTTCTTGTGCATTTACAACCAAGAACAGAGGTTTTACAGTTGTGTTTAAGCTTTCAAGATTCCTGGAAACTATAGAGAAGACTTGATTGAAAGGATCAGTGCATATTTCATGCAGAGTGAATGCTTTTTTCTGTTTGCAGAGTCTGCATTATGTGCAGACAGCATTATGGAATCTAAATAGTGTTAATAAATTTCTTAATCTTCAAATATTTCAATTCAATTGACCAGTTCATTTTAAATGGGGTCAGTGCTGCATTTTTTCTAATGTGCAGTGATTGGTTGATTTCCCTGTGGCAGTATTAAATTGCCACAGTAAAATGGAGTTCAAAATCCCCAAAGTAAGTGTATAGTGTTATTTTTGACCCTAAGAAGGGGGTCAAAATAGGACAAATTACACTTGCAAGTAATCTCTTCCTCAAGCCTGAGTTACAGAGGCATAAACTCCAAAGATGAGGAAATGACTGTTTCTCCTGCTACTACTAGAAGGTCAACATATTTAATAAAGAGTCCTAATATCAAAGATACCTTTTTTCCACGATGTTATGTGTTTATTTTACTCTGCTATTCAGTGACTTTGCCAAAATGAGGAAGAGAGGGAGACGAAATCTTTCTCAGTCTGTTTTATCAAGGCTCTTGTCACCCACGTCACCTCTCTATGGTCAATACGGCAGCAGCTTTTTTTATGGAAGTTGCAGGAAAACTTCAATACTTACTGTCATCCCTAAAAGCCACCCAATACTGTTATTTACATCCTTGCAGACTAAGAGCATTGACACAGAGATGCTTGTCTGGTTACTCTTTCTTCTTGCTTGTTGCAGGCTTTCACAGCCCAGGCCATGTCCCTTCTGTGAGATGGAGCAATTGTGGGCTTCCATAGCACAAGAGAAGGAGCCTTTTGTCATAAGAACATCATCACAAAAAACTCCCCTATTGTTAGTAGTCTGAACATCTCACACTTGGAACACTACTTCTAGTAAATTGCCTGCATTTACAGGCCTACAGGACTGGAAATGTCTACCAACTTAGTATTTTCTACTATAAATATACTTATCCTTGCTTCTGTGAAGCTAGGAATGGGATGAAAGGGTAAATATAGGGTATGCTTGGGTCAATAGGATGTTACTGTGTTGCCCAGGGAAATCAGAAATAGTGTGGAGCATTGTGCTAACCTGAGCAGTTTCAAATTGGTTGCAAATTACATGCTATCTGGTCTGCCAATTACCTGTTAAAACTTAATGGTCTTAACCTGTTCTTAGCTCACTTGACTAGACAACAGCTATTCAAATTCTTCCCAATGCTAATTAGGAAAGTGTAATCATTGACATCTTACCTTTTACTTCATCTCACTTGTCAACTGCTCACATCTCATCAGGGGACTCCAGAGACTTTTAATACTTTCTCACTTTTTTCTCATGTTAGTGAGATCTGCCTAATGTGACCTTTAAACCCTTCTCCTTTGGGATCTACCTCCACAGTCTCTGGACTTTGCTTTGTCCAGTTTCCATGGGTGCCATAGATATCACTACTGTGATACTGAAGATGCTGGTGAATAGAAGTGGTATACTGTTCTGACTTTTAACTTAAAAATCCCAGCAGTTACTCTTAGCTGGTAGGAAGAGTAAACACCTACCGCTAATATCACTGCAATAGAACACAGATTATAAATTTCCAGGAATACTGGAAAATAAATATTCCATATGATCCATCCAGTCTTTCTGATTTTTCACTGAACAGCAGCATGTTATAGAAACAGGAAAGAAGTGTAGGAATTAGATGTCCAAAGAGAAGTCAAGAATGATCGCTTCACACAGTGTAGCGAAAGGAAGTAATAAGTTGGTCAAAGCAAAGTGCTTCCAGCAAATCAAAGACCCAAGAACTGGAACCAGAGAATTTAGATCAACTCTCAATGGCAAAAGAAACGAAACTGCTCCCTTCTTGGTCAATCAATTGTCCAGAACTCAAACTACTTAACTATCTCGATGCATGATGCTTTAAATCACGCTTTACTGTCTCCCTAAAATCTTCTGCTTTCTGTACCTGTGCTCCTGCCAGTTTTCAAGCATGTCTTGATAAAAAGGCTTGCTTTCCAAACCAGAAGGTCAGCAACACTCTTCAGTAGTGAGAAAAATGCTGCTGTATTAATTGGCATTGATTGGTGAAGTTGTGGTTAATAGTGCTGGAGGAATGGGAGGGGGTTGAGAATTTTTAGCCTATCAATGTAATTTGATAAGAATTAAATCAGAGAAACAAACTTGGTATCGTAACAGCTTTATGGACTTTTGGAATATGTGCTGCTCAACACTTGCAAGAAGCTTCTCTTGTAATTTAGTCCACGCAGTTTTCAGCTGATAAAACCACAACAGAGCCCTTTTATCACAGTAGGAAACTTCCCTCTCCCCTCAGATTATGAGCATTAACAATTCTGTGGGGTAATAATTATTCCAGATGCACTGTACCATGTAAATTAATCTGTTGCTTTGGTAGTACTGCTCCAAAAGCAATGCTGATGGTGTATGTTCTGAATGAGCAAATTAATTAGCCAAACTGTGAAATCAAATAAATCTCACAGCAGTGACCTCTGTGTCACTGAATAAAGAAAGACATTAAGTTGATGTGTAGTTGCTTTAGTTGAAGTAAAACCAGAACTTAAAAGGGCTAAATGTTCTCATTATTCTGACTTAAAATAGATGTTCAGGCTGGCAATACATTGCTGGCAATGAGAGATTGATATTTGATGTCTGTTTTGCCTGTTTGCAGCAGATCCAGACATGTAAAGCAAATGCCACAAACCAGAATGTTTCACTGGAAAGCTGCATCAGGAATAAAAATCAAAACCTATAGATTTCCTATTGATATCAGTTTGCATTGTACGATATCTCTGCCATACACAGAAGCTCACTGGAGCTAGCATCTAATTTGGCTTTGTGTAGCACTTGGCCTCTCAGCTGCTGAACTTGGAAATACCCTTCAGCGCTGATGCCTTTATCTCATCCTCTCTGGGGGGGTGAGAGTTTCCAGAAGCTCTGAGGAGCATTCATAATTTTGGATAACAGCGGTACTCTGTTCTCTCCCTTCTTCCCATACTAACCCAAAAAATAAAGCCTGATATTTGCAGCTTTTTGCATAGCAAAGAAAGGAAATTTATGAGCGCAGTATCAGGGTTGTACAGCAGCATATGCTCTGCAGGGCTGCAGATGTTATCAGCCATGGTGTTATCAATATATGCTGATGGGACAGGAATTTAGTGATGTTTTGCAAGAAAATGATTACAGATAGCTCAATCTTGTGAGTTCTTACGCTGTCATCTATCATGGAATTGCTGCAAGATGAATAAGTATTTTTCATCCAGGGGAAAAAAATAATGCAGTCTTTACTGCATTTATTTAGAGAAGGTCAGAGTGATATGTGGAAAAGTTCATTAGGTTATTCTATCCAGAATTTGATGTTCAACAGTCAGTGAATGTGTATGACTTACTGCTGGGGACGTACATAGGAAGCGAAGGGGCTTTTGCCTGAGTGATGCTTTGGTGGCAGGAGGAGTCCCTCACTGGGAAACCTGTCTCAGGAGAGGAGGCTTTGTGGGGTTCAGTACCAACGGTCACCCAGCCAGCAATTCCCTTCGGAGGCAATTGCCTTGTAACCCTTTCACTCTGCAAAGTCAACTCTGAGTTTGAGTTTGTTTCCCTTATTGGTTAAATCCTTCTGCATCCTAATGGTGACCAAAATCATTCATGCTGGGGGGTTTCTACAGTACAAATGGAGTGCTGGTAATTCTTTCTCCACCCGCTAATTTTTGGCTAGGCTGCAGTAATGATCCTAGATCTCCCAAAGCCCTTTTTTGATATCTAACTCCCACCAATTTCAATGGAGAGTAGGTGCCTCCGTAAGAATTCAGCACCCAAAATTCTGGGTAATCAAAACCATATTAATTTTCACCTATAATCAGCAAAATGAGGATGAACATTTCATTCAGCTATGGATGTGTTGGTTCTGTGGGGTAAAATCATTAAAAATCACTGCACTGTCACTATGGAAGAACGTATGTGTACAATGCTGATGCTTACAAGATAGACATGTACTGTATATGAATTGCAATATTCCTGTCCAGAGTACTCGGTGTTAATCCCTCTGATCAGGAACTATCACAAACTCAATTCCCCCTGGGCTGGTATCTGTAGCATTGATAGCGAATGCGTTTGTCTGTCAGTTAATTCTGTCTATCTACCTTGAGAAATGCATGAATAAATGAAAAGGATTTTTGTCTGAGGTGAGATGTGAAACCTCTGCATCTGGGTATCCATAATGCAAGCAGGAAAGTGATTCCTAATATAAGTCTTGAAAGATAGCTGGTAATAGTTTATATATAATCTTTTACCGAGGAGGGAATGGTTTTTGGATACTTCTCACTTTACAGCAGGTGATTAATAGTAAGACTTTAAATGTTATAAAAAATTTTGGGCCTTTCAGAAGCGAAGGCCCCAGTACATACAGCTGCTGGTTCCTGCCGTGCCCCAAATAGAAGGCTAACATCGGGTGTAATTCAGTGTAGGATTTAGATGAAATGCAAAGACAAAGACCAATAGCGAACCCAGCAGGAGACCAGCGCTTCATTCTCCATGTCCCATTAGGTTTGTAATATGGATACTTTAAGCACTGAGAGTTTTTCCATTAAAGGAACAATATTCCTTTTTAAGGAACCTGTTGGTGATAATTTTCCTTCAGAGACTTAATTTGCGCCATGCTTTCTCTAGAAAATAGCAAACCAACTGTATTGTGAAGTTTTGTTCAATCCTTCCGAAGATGCACTTTTCTCCAGCACCTCTGTCTTGGCTGCAGCCTTGGCTGGCTGCAGGCTGGGGTCAGTTATTGATGAGATGATAATGGTACAGATATCTCCCATATGATATTTGTTTGATAAAGCCAATTTACAGTTGTTTCCTATAGCTGTTCATTTTCATTCTTTCATTCCCATTTCAAACCACTTTCCCGATTCTTGGTTTCAAATCTACCCACAAGACTCTCTTCAGAAGATGACAGCTTTGGGATTTTCCCTTCAGATAAAGCTTGTAAGAGGAAGTTATTACAACTAATAACTGGTATTTCAGTAAAGTACATTTGATCCAATTCTTCTTTTAACCATGCTGATGTAACTTCATTGAACAATTACTGACTTACATCAGTATCACTGAAAGGAAAACCAAGCTGAAAGGGATCATTTGAAATGCAGATGGCAGGAGCAGAGTGGAATAACCTGGTTGGAAACTTGCATAGAAGATTATGATGTGGAAAACACGTGGGAAAATTCCTCAAAAAAATTAATTCAGCCAATTATTTTATTTCAGTTAACCAAAATTGCATCATTTTGAAGGGATTAAAATTTTATTTCAAGTATTATTTTGATAAATCTTACTTAGTCTTTCAGAGTTTGAATTATCTAATATTGTCCATACTAATACATTATTCAAACCAATATTTTAATGTAAATGAATTGGAATAAATCAAAACAAAAGATTTTTATTTTATGCTAAATATATATTTTGACATTGCTAAACCAAATCAGGAAATCATGCATTTCTTGCTTGAAAACCTTCTTTAAAACTCTCCTCTGCAACTGCTGCTAAGCTGCATATTTCAACCTGAATACAATTCTTCAAAAACCTGTAGACAATTGTAATTTTAATGTTTCCTATTCAGAATTGAAATATACTTCAAGTGCCACTCTCAGATTGGATAAATATATTATTGTTTACAGTTATGATAACCTTAAGATCCTGAAAATGCCTTAAAAAAGCTAATTACATGATTTTATTTGCTGTTAGTAAAAACAGAAGACTAACAACCCGACTCATTTCATCCCTACTGTGATTTCCTCTGGGCTAATTAAAGTGTACTCGACTGATGTCTTAACTGTGCAGCTATAGGCAATCAAAATATTTAAAGGGACCAGCATTATGTTAGCGCTGTGCTCTCTGTAATGAGCTGTGCTCTTAAACAGTACTGAGGGTGCATTTATGGGCACCGTTGAGTGTCCCAAGGAACCGCCCCGGAGAAAGAGTCCATGCTGGACTGTCTTGCCAATACTCACACTGGGAGCTCAGGTTACTCGATGGGGGTAACATCAAGGGTGGCCCTGCTCCAAACATCTGCAGAACTCTTAGTAAGGCCTCCTGTTCCTCCTCCCACACCCTCTTGCTCCAGCACTGGTACCACAAACCCTCCTTGAAACCGTCTCACAGGTGTAAACCCAATGGGGTCAGCCAGCACATGTGCTGCTCTGCCTACACCAACAAACCTGGGCAAACTTTCCCTTGGGTGTCTGTGGAAGCAGGAGAAGAAATAGGATGCTAAAGCCAGAGCTACTGGTAAACACGTTGCCCAAGGGTATTGTTGCTCTCCACGGGGGCTTGCAACACCAGCTACTGCAACTGTTCACTTTTGGAGAGGTTGGACTCTTTGCTACCAAACTCTTCCAAAAAGAACAGGTCTTGTGCCGTCTGTAGCTATCAATATGTCTGCAGTTTAGGAAAAGGAACCTTCAAAATACTTGTATTCAAAGATCAAAATAGGTTTTACACACAAACATATAGTACTAGCATATGTAATTAATATTTTGAAGGAAATGGAGGTGCCATCGAGGTCAAAAAGAGGGTGATTAAACAAAAAATTCACCCTTATTCAACAATTTGTTCTCTATGCCTCGTGCAAATGGACAGATTTTCATAAGTAATGGCTAGATTAATGCTTTTGAAGGTCTGGCTAATGCATTGTGGTGCTGACGAAAGAATGAGCTCTTAAGAAAAGCTGATTCTTTACAAGCAACTGCCATTGACTTTTTTGACATTGATATTTATGTTTATAAGGGGCATGAATGGACTATTCTTCACCTTTAAATGCATGTGATATTTCTTTCCTATTTCTGGGTGCTCCAGCTTGCTGATAAGTCTTTAATACCAAGATTCAGTGTGTATTAATTTTTACAGCTGTTAAGGAAGAGAGATGCTAGAATGGAAACACTAAGTTTTCAGCCCTTCCTTATCATACTATTGTGCTTTGAGGCAATAAATAACAGTGATTCATTCAGAGTATGTAAACCTCTCCATTAAAATACTCAGTAGGCTAAAGAGACCATCAGTGGTCTCCTGTGGTTTTTGTTTTCTTGAAATGTTAATATTTAGCTCATCTTATTTTCTCTCTACCCTAAACAGTAGTGTTCTGTCCTACTCCTGAGGTAGAAACGGGTATAAGTCTTACTTTTTTGGGGCATTCAGCCTACAGGGGATGCCTGAAGCCATTAGCAGAAATGGTTTTGTTTGCTTTTACCATATGAATACTAATTATGTCCTAACTTCTGTTGTGGCTTTTTCTTATTCTTGAGAAATGAATCTTTCTCCTTCAAAGAGGATTTGTTCTACTGTGATTTTCTTCAAGATCTTTGTCCCCTCCAATAATATTGTAGCATAGCATATGAATTTCGAAGAGAAAGCTTCTTTTTTTTTCTCTTGCAGTTGCTTGTAATCCCATGGATTAACTATTTTTTACTGTACATCATTAAAATACATTTCATTATTCTTGTTAGGCCAAACAAGAACTGAAAAGACTTTTTAAAAAATGTCTTGTTTTGTTTCAGGCTTTGACCTGAAATTGCTGGAAAAAGAAAACAGTACAATTTTCTGAGTGGAGCTTTGCTATACTAATGAGATTTAAGTAGTATGTATAAGATGTGATCCAACAGTTAAGTGCTTAACCTGAAACAGTTCAATTTCATCCATCATCCAAAGCATGTACAATAGCTTTATTCAAGCATTAAGTGAAAATAATTCCTTCTGTCTTTACCAGAAACCCCAATCAGTGCCCAGTATGTCAGGCAAGGTCTGGCTGTAACATTACCACTGAGTAGAGCAAAGAGCACCAGGGCTTTGTAGTAAAGAATCTCTCCTGAAGGGCCCTTTTCCTTTTAAAGGCCTAATTGTAGAGGATTATGGTTATTATTTCTTACACTGAATATAAGAATTCA
This sequence comes from Gymnogyps californianus, assembly GCF_018139145.2. NCBI lineage: Eukaryota > Metazoa > Chordata > Aves > Accipitriformes > Cathartidae > Gymnogyps > Gymnogyps californianus. The sequence continues at coordinate 3,355,860 of NC_059483.1, read as the reverse complement.
TATCCACTGGAGCTGACAGAAGATAGGACTTTATTAAACATCCATAGAAGTATCAGAATTGGCCTCAGAGGTGAACCATTTTGTCTCTTGTGTTTTACAATTTTGTTCTTTGAATGACTCAGAATTTCTGCAGTCGTTTGCCTTGTCCTTGAACTTTCCATGTTTCATGTGTAGGAAGAAAGAGACATGCTACTAATAGGGAAAATTATCGGGCTAATCTTCTTTTTGTTTTTGTTTTGTGTTGACAGCAAGAGTACTGAGTGTCCAAGGTAACTTACCACTTCCCAAGGTAACGCATCAATTGTTTAACAATGAAAAGTACCATAAGATATATAGCAAAAGATGACTGGGACAGAAAATCTGTCCTTGGCATGTGTGTGTTCTCTCACGTGCTCTCTCCATCTTCTTTAAACAAATGCTAGGAGCACAGTAAGAGTGCTGAATTGGAGTTATACATTTTCAAGGACAAGTACAATATTATTAGAATAACAGACACATGGCTGACCCAGAAAAAAGAACTGAGGATTTAAAATACTAGAATGCAGAATTTGCCAGAAGACTGGGCAAAATAAGAGAAGTGATAACACTGATAAGGGATTATACAGGATCTGCAATGAAAAATGATCATATTTTGGCAGACAAAGCAGAGCAATTTTGATAGACTGTCAGGGCAACCAAGATGCTTGTGGCTTTTGTTTTTCTGTATTTCACTTTGATTTAAATTTCCCCTTGTGAATATACTTTATAGTTCTTATTAGAATTGAGGGAAAAACAAGTGTCAGGCTTTCGCCTAGAAAGGATTACTCCAGCCGTTGTCTGCAGGCTATGTAGTCCTGGATCTATGCAATTGCAATAAGATTTATGCAGTCATGGGGCAGTTTAAAATGACACCTAAAATTTCACATCCCCAAATTTCACAATAACTTAACCTGCTTCCACCACTAATACAGCTGCCAGAGAAAAAGGGAGCTTCTAAAAGGCAGTTGAAAAAGCTTTTTCTATTAGGGATTTCTTTTTTCTCCAAAAGAACATCAGATAGTTGATTTGGCTAAATATATAGCTCTTCTGCATGGCAGGCCCACAGACAACCATGTTCTAAACAAATGCAATAATTACTTAACAAAGTTGGAAATCTCATGGTTTATGTTCTGCCCATACCTTCAGCCAACTGCTGTCATTACCTCACTTGGGGAGACATCAGCAACTTTTGCTGTAAGGAAGCAGTTAGCCAGAAGTATCATGGCACAGTGATCTTTCCAGTCGTGTTCCCATGCAAGAGAAACACTTTCAGAAGTTATGACACTGCTGTTAAGACTGGAAATGTTAATACAGCCACTGAAATGGTCATTGAAAGAAGACTTACTCTTCTATAGGCTAATGATGGAGTACAGAGACTATTTAATTACAAGTAAGGAAAAGGAAGACCCGCCAAACTTGGAGACCAGCTTCGGTGAACAAAACTTCTTTATAGAAAGACTGGGTTTGAATCTCTGCACAGGTTTTAGTAGCATGAAAACCATCAGTATTTAAGTGTATTTTATATGAAGTGTCAGCAAATAATTGATCATGTTGAAGAAAACACCTGGAACAATTTTGCCAGTGGTTTCCTAGGGACTGTGATACACAGCTCTATCTGCAGACAGATCAGATACGCAGGGCCCTGGAAGGCTTTGAGGACAGCCATTCTGCAGATGATAGTGCAGCAGAATGGTCTGCTTCAAGTAAACAAATTAAAATTGGCTAAAGAAAACCCATGAATAGCAGTCCATGGTATTGCACTGATCTGCCCAACTTCCTCTACAGCCCCTGACCGATGAGAAGGGAAAGTACACGAGCTATAATGCAACGCCACCGCCATGATCTCCACAGCTATGCACTCTATCTCATGTAGAGAAGATTCAGCTTTACATAGAAAAGACTATTCAGCTTTCATTACAGGTCTACGTTTGTAGACCACTCTTATCCTTTCTCAACATAGGTAAGGAACTGCCATTTAGAAATCCCTGTGAATTTGCACCAATGTAAATAAAAATAGATTTGCTCCCACTGAGGTGCTGAAAGACTCATCTAGAGTGAATTAATTTGCTTATTAGAACAGGGGAAAAATGGGCTAGTGAGATCAAAATTAGACATTCTTCATTTGCAAATTAGTTATCTTGTTTTGTTCTCTGTAGCGTGTTTTTTGTGCTCAAGTCTTTGCTGTCCAACTCAGGTATAGGATTTCAAATACAGTCAAACCTTGTTCTTAAGAAAATTCCCTGTCATTACTGATTACTGCTGCACGTTGCAATTTTCTTTTCAGCATTAGAGTCTTCGTTTTGTTGTGAAACCTTTAAAGTAAAACTCATTATCACACCTGAATAACAAACACAGGTTTTAAAACAGAGTACGCATACTATATTAAGGGTTGTAACAAGAAAAAATTAGCATAGCTCTGCAACTAGCTTAGAAGGCTTTATGTTATCATTGATAGAAAATATTATTTGTTCAAATTTTTTGTGTGCATTTAAATGGTCATAAAACATAAAAGAAAAAATAATTTAGCTTCAGTTCTCTCCCGTGCCATTAGACAAAATTTTGATTCCTCAGTTTGTTTAAATAGTATTTTACACAGCAAATTACAATTTGAGTTCAGTGGGGAGTCCCACACCCAAAGGGAATCCTTTTCAGTTGATTGCTTCATCAGGTTTATAGGCTGCTAATATAATGTGACCTTCCCATCAAGTCTTTTCCACTGCAGATCCAGAACCATGCAACAGCTTCATCCATGTGCCTTTCCAGACATCAAGTGAAATTTTGGCCCTTTGAAATCAAAAGTTCAGCTGGTCTAGAACAGAATAGCACTCAACTATGAATGATTCAAATGAGATCCAATATTCAGGGAGTAACATACTTGAGTAAATTCAGAAAAAAGCTACTTCAGATTGTGCATGCAACACCTACAATCCCTATACTAAAGAGGAGAATGAATAGACTACCAGTAGTACTACTGCAAATGAAGAGTATCTCCATGAATTCAAAATAATTGGAAACAGAGAACGCAGGTTTTTTCAATAGACAAGTGAATTCATATGCTTTTTACAATGTCAACTCAGTGAAGTTATTCATCCTCACCAACAGGAGAGAGGAGTAGCTGGTTAATGAAGACCTGGTACAGATCTATTGTAATTTTTGAGTTCCAGCATTTTACTGGAAAGAGATTAAAAATATATATTTACTGAAATCATTAAAAAAAAAATCTGTTAAGTCAGTTTGTTCATGGCTTTGACACTTTTTTAGGCTAAGCTATCAGCTATTCAAAGTGATTCTGCATTAAGTTTAATTACAGGTTTCATTTTCATTTGGAAAAGATTGGTTCAGTTTAATCAAAATAGCTGGCTAAAGGATGACCACTTATTTGGAGAAGCAGTACTTTTTTATTATACTTTTGAAGTAGTCTCTTTAATGTTTTTGCAAGGTGAAATTGAATTAAACATCCCCTTTGAGTCAAAATGACCTGGTTCCCAGTTCACATTTTCCAGTTAGATGAAACCAGGAAGTCTTAGTTTTAAGAGATTTCTTCAAGTAACACAATTGTTGGAATTAATGTTTCTACATAATTTTTAGCTTTCATGAAACTATAGGGTTGGATGAAAATGTTTGACCCAAAATTCTGAAAAAATAGGAATATACTTTATGATCAATCTATATGATTAATAAGATCTTCCTTAAAATGCATGTGTAAAAAACAATTTTTAAGGCTAACCTGACATTCAGACACACAAGGTGAAATTCATGTCCTTGCTCTGTGGTGAAATTTCATTGGCACAAAAAGGGCAAATGCTTTACCTCTTAGCATTCTCCTGAATCTGAGTTGAAACTGCATTCAATATCTTTATGAGCAATTTATCTCATTTATGAAAATAAAAGCATATTCATGTATACAACACTCACTTTTCATAGTACAGCTTGTATTTTCAAAGCAGATTTTAAGTCTTTCTTTAAATTCTCCAGGCCAATAAGCAAAAAAACATTCCCTTAGGCCCACATCCAGCCAACTCGCTAAGAATCTTAGCTATAAACAAACCACAAAAAAATTTCTGAAGAATGGTTGTAGGGAGGTTTTTAATCTCAGGATTTTGAAATTTTTAATCTGCTGTGAGAGTATGGGGTCTCTGGATTGGTCATTGGATGGGTGCAAGTTGAAGTACTGGGTTCTTACCGAAGGCAAATGAAGAGTGATGAAGCTGTCAGCCCAGCCATGTAAAAATCTGTGAATTAATGCAGCTGCACTGGTTTTTACTGGGCTGTAGAAGAGGTCATAGATACCTGCAACTCCCAGTGCAATCAACGGGTGGGTTTGCATTTCGGTGCCTTGCAGGGCACACTTCAGCACCTCGCACCCCCTGTAAACCCAAGCATATGGGCATAGATGTATGCAGCTCAGTTAGTGACTCACTTGTAACCATTCTGATAAAACACTGTGGTAGAGAAGGAAACCAAATCTGAACCAAATGATTAGAGCCAAGGCCAACAGCATAATTTGATAACTTCCATCGGTTATTCATGTCGGTGCACTGATAAGCCACTTCAGCTAGTGGCAAACCCTGCAGGTTAGGGAACATCCAGGTGAAGTTTATGATATGAAGGGGCTTCACATGCTAAGAATTAAGAAACAAATATAAACCTTGCAGATTATTTACATTTCAAAACATGTTCTGAGGAATCAAAGTGCCATAAAATACAAGGAGGAGACTTCTCCCCTTACAAAACAGCAACTGCTGTGGTGCAGATAGTTCTTTGCTAGCCCACAGCCCTGCTGGGAGGGCAATAACAGGTTAATTCATGTAGCCATCATCATCAGACCTGCCCTCCTGGGTCTGTTTTGCCTGATATAGAGCAAAAATAGTGCTCTGGGGGCATGGGCAGGATGGAGCGTGGTCTCAGCATCACGCCACAGAACGGCTCTGCTCTCCCAGGTGAGGCTTGCAGGAGCTTTCCCTCCTGTGAAACGAAATAGTTTATTCTTCCTTTTTGCCTACAGGAGTAACTGATTTTAAACAGATCTCTGTTTCTCAAAGAATATGCTAAATTAAGCCACTCTTAGAAGGTATTTGAAGGTATCAGGAATTATGCCTTTATTGAAACTAAATATGAGTTACTTCTCCCTGCTGAATTCAAGATACAAGCTGCTATAGTATTTCTAGGAGTTTATAATTATTATTATTTCCATTCCATATGGAACTTAATTGTAAATCTGCCAATGAATTTACTTTAGCATTGAACTTGCCTGCCTGGATAAGTTTGGAATTTATTATTTCAATTTCATTCCCTACACTTTTTGTAGGAAATATTTTGTATTCTTTAGTGAAAGAACTCATACTGAATTTACAGCCCTTTCTTCATCAATAAATTCAGAAAAATCAAATTATTGGTAGGCATAAAACCCCAAATACTATATTATTAAAGCACATTTTGAGACAAGGCATCATCTTGTTTTATGAGATGTAGTTCAATGCTAGAATGGTGTTAGAGCCTTGTATACAAGACACTTGGAGTGATTTTTTTTGGTTAAAAGATTGATATGGGAAATAAGTAATTACCAGTGAATATTTTTACTACTATTAATTTGCTTCTGTTTGTGTTATTTTCAGTGCTTCCATTTTTTTGTTCTCTTTGCACTAGCTATTTTTAATTAGGATCCAGATTTAAACGTATTACTCATACTGATGAGTAGGCTGCCTTATGCAGCCTTGCTGTTTTCAGAAAGCTGGTTTTGCAAATAAACACTGACCAGTGCTGTTACAGGAATTGCCCTTCCTGGTGAGGAGCGGAAGGCTGAGGGTGTGTGCTGTCTATGGGCTCCCCATCATACAAAGCATGCTTAGTCCACCGTGGGCTGGTGAGACTTCTCATTAGGAAAATGGAAAGGATGCAAAATCATACTGTATTTATGATTACCATATTCCTCCATCACTTGCACTGTCAACAACAATCACGCTGACTTAAGAGCCTTCCCTGGAAACAAGGACAGAACAGGGCTAAATATTATTCTGAAGCTGCTCTGAAATAAATTACCAGAATCGAGGCATTTTACATAAAATTTTGTAAGCTCTATATGATAAAACGAACAGCAGGATGGAAATCCAGGGTAGGCTAAACAAAATCAAAGCAATGGATGATTTATAACCCATGGCCTGTCTTATCCATCCTATATCTCACGAAGATAAACCTGTAGCATAAAATGCAACTGAATTCGAGGCACAGACTAAAAATTATAAAATGTAAAGGTTTTCCAAAGGGCATTGGAAGGGTCTACATTCGTTTATTTAGCCATACATTAACAAAGAGAACTATCATGTTGGAGTATGTATTCCCTAAAAGACCCAACAAAAGAACAGCAGTCTTAATGCCAGAATTGTCAATATTCAAGCCCCAAACCTAATCATTATAAATTTGAGGGTAAAAAATAAAAAAAAAATGCTATCTTGTTTGGACCAGAGATGGATGATTTATTAATTTGAGCTCCTTCTGAAGTTTTCTAACATGAAGAGTGTTATATCTATTCATGAAACTCTGCAAAAGACTCGAGTCCAATATCAATCCTAAGGAGATTAAATACTTAAGCATTATACTGTCCTCTAAATTAAGGAAGTTGTATAAGCTTAATTTCCAGAGGATTCTAAATGTGATTAAACTGGATATGCCATGATTAAATATCTTGCTGCTATCCATTTCTGGGTGGATTAACTCTGTTAAAATGAACTCTTCTGTAATATTTATTTCAGATAACTCCCTTGGAGATTTCTTATTCTGTGTTTTAGAATCTCGCCCATATTTTGGCAGTTTTGCACAGAAAATAAAAAGTCTGATTGAAAGCATAGATATTACAGAAATCTACTGGAAAGCTCAGGGGTACGCCTCAGATTTGTAGGCTAGCACCAGCCCTTGCTGGCAGCTGCATTAAATTACAGGGGAATCTGCTTTGCACAGTCTGAAGCTGAAGTTTCTCGTGTTCCACCTTCGGAGATTGCTACCGCTGGATTCTCCGCTGCCTCCATGGCTCACCCGATACCTGTTTGAAAAAAAAAAAAAACCTCACTAAAGCCTTCATACAACTTCCCACCAGTCACACCTCTGTCACAAAACTGGTTTCTCTGTGTCTAACACTGATATGTCTAAATGGGCGAAATAGTCTTTTTGTAAGAATTAAGAGGTAATTTCACCTTGCAGTGGGATTTGCAAAGAGGTCCAAAAGTTTCTTTGTAGTCTTGCATATTTCCTTACACTTTACAAATGTATTGAACTCTATTTTTCCTTGTGAACTAGTAGACTGGGAAATATTAATTTCATGTAATTCATTGTCATGAGATTGCGAGGGATAACTGAGGGCTCCAGTTTCTAATATTCCTTAAATGAGTGCATTGCATGAAAGTTTTCACTGGCCACAATGAACATTTCAGGAGCATTATATGCTTCCAGAATCGCAACAGATAGCGGCATGGAAAATGTGCCCTTTTAATAAGATGTTTAGGTGTTAACTGTTGTCTGAAAGAGGGACAAGGAGAAGTCCAGCCCTTGTGGTACTGTTTGTGGAACCTCCCACTCCACCATGCTGTGATTCACTTCACCTGCGGCTGATCTGTGCGTTAAATTTCACATGTGAGAAACATTTCTTCAGTTACACACTTTCCCCTGGCAGACCTTTTTCTTACTCTCACATTAGATATGGGGTTTGCTGGATGTGGACGGATGTGAAAGTGCATTGACCTACTGCTGGCAGCAGTTATGAGAAGTATGTCCAGAAGGATAGAGGGAGACCTGGAATAGGCTACACAGAAACTTACAAAAAGACATTTACATCTGCGTTGAGATAGAGTAGCATCCCCACCCAGAGCTGCACATGACCTGGATCAAACAAATATATCTAATTTACTCTGTAAAATTACCCCACCACAAAAATTCAAGAAGGCTCCTTCTGTACTTCCACATGGATCAATAAGGGTATAGTGTATGCTTTCTCTTCTACCTACTCTGTCCCACCACTTCTGAGTAGAGAGACATGTAGGAACCATTTACCAATTTTTTTTTTAACCTGCAAAGATATTAATGTATGCAATTTTTTATGTACTCATTATCCATTTATTACGAGGTGAACCACTCCGAGTTCATTAGTATAAGTTGGCTAAACTATTGCTGAGGTTACTGTTGATGCTTTAATGGCTTTTGTTGAGTTCATCCATTATTCTTATCCTCGGTGCTTTATAAACATGAGTTGTTCCCTCTGTAATAGCTACCTCACATTCTTTCTTTCTCTGACCCTATGTATATATGTATGTATTTGGCTGGCTTGCTATCTCTGCTTTCAGCTGGCCTAATGGATAAATCATATACAGAAGAAAGGTGTTTTTTTTAAGCCACTAGTTTTGTTCTTCCATTTAAAGCCAGTTCAATTCAAATAAACATCAAATCTACCTGACTGCATCTGCTTGTCAGATAGGTGAATGTCTAAAATCCATAGCCTATATGTACAAATGCTCGAGATTACAAAATCAGTAGTTTGGTCAACACCCTTTAAAAAAATTCCCCTGACACAGGGAGTGTTCAACAAAACTCTGGAAAATATAGAAAAAAATAATTTCAAGGAATGAGATACTATCACGCTACATAATATCCTTCATTCCCCCAAATCCTGTCTCACCGGGAGAAGATAGCTCGAGAAATGCCATCTCACTGGAGTGAAAGTAAATAACGCTCTCTTCTCCAAGTTTCTTACCCCAAATGCCAACGGTCAGGTCAACATCAGAAAACTGCCCCAAGCACCTGCTCACAATGAATGAAAGGTCTGTCAACAACAAAGTTAGCACTATTCATGATCTGATTTTGGATGAAACGCTAGACCCAGCCTGAAGCACAAGGACCTAGTTTAATGTCGCCACTTCAGCTCAGCCCAGCATTACAAGTTTCTCAGTACAGTACCAAACAAGCCCTCCGGAAAAGAAGCGGCAGCAGCAATCTGTCAGATATTTACTGAGCCTTTCCTTAACTTGCTCTCGCATTGCTGTGCCCAGCACCTGTCCACAAAGGCATGGACCTGGGCTCCGTTATACGCGGTGGAGAGAGCAGCCCTCATGGGCTTCCCTGCGTATTTGTCCAGAAAGAAGAGATTTTTCTCAAGCTCACTGGCTTCCTTTGCATGCTGACAACTCACTGATCTCTAAAAGAAATACTGATATCAGGCTGGAAAAAGTAAACTGTGCTTATTCCTGTTTCTGTGTAGAAAAAGATACTTTTCTTACACGGCGTTGCAAACTCATATGTGCAAGATAATGGGCTTACCTGAGCACCTTATCGCTCAGACCTATGGCTGAAGGTTCAGAAAACCCATACTCAAATATGTGCATTTCATGGTAATTCAATTGTAGTTAGAAGCTGAAAATGTTGTTTTTTCATGGAATATGCAGAGTCCTAAATAACCGAAAGAGAGATCAGGCTGATCTGAGCAAACATGATTTTTCAGCCCTTTCGTAAGACAGCTGTCAAATGGCAAAAGGATCTATTGGCAATATGGCTGCTGTTGAGTTAGCTACAGTATTCCTCTCTCCCTATAATTTTCCTTTTCACCTGCCAAACCTATCCATTTATATGCTTATATCCTGTTATTATATAAAATCAGGATGACAAATTGTATGTCTGCAGCCCTCTTTGTTCCTATTCTACAGCCCAGTGAACATTCCTGGTGTACATCAGTTTTATGTGAATGTAGGATGTTTGGGGTTTGTGAAAAATGTTGCTCTGCATGATTCATTTTACTGCAGCTAATGCCAGGGAAAAAAAAAAAACACAACACCTCTATTGAAAATAATAGCCTGCTTCTTGGACTTTGCACATATATTTCTTTTGTCTGGTTGTTCTTTTGTTTAAGCCACTATCCAGGTGGAATAATCAGGTCTCTACAAGCAGAAACCTATCAACTATGGCATTATATATTATGGTTTCTAAGCATCAGTCACACGTGTCGGTGTACGGGGTTCGTGCCTTATTTACTTATTTTTAGGTTTCTAAAGCTGCGCCCATCAGCAAGCCAGGGAGCCAAGCGCGGCCTTGGCGTGAGCAGAGGGGAAGCGCGGTGGGCTCCAGCTCGGAGGCAGAGTATGGCCCCTTTGATTCCTCCTCCCTCGGTGACGAGGCAGCTGCTGGCACGATCAGCATGTACTTACATACAGGAATAACTGTAAAAAGCGGAGATGAAATCTTGGTTCCACTTGCATCAGGCATAAAACTCTCATTGACTCCGTTGGGGCCAGGATTTTATTCCTGATATGAATTTTCTCTGTCAGACAATTTAAAGATGCTTTTACGAGGAAAGGAATCTCACCATCTAAAATACCATGTTTGCAATTCTGGAAATCTCTGACATATGTTTTAAGAGTGCGTCATATTTCCTACTGGGAAACTTTATGATGCCGGTAGCATTGTGGGAAGATAGCTTCACAAAGGCTGTGATAAAGAAGCAGAGATATTCAGTGGTGGTGCTGGAGGTCATTTTAAAGTTACAACTTTTTCTTCTTTTAATCGACTTCCTAAGCCTTGCTGTGTTGTTTAAGTAAAAAAGAATTGTCGGTATTTTTCTTTGGGCCTCTTTCATTCAGACCTAATACCATTTCATGTACTACTGAGAGAAGCTGTACTTGCCTCTCTCATTTTTGTGATTTTCTTATTTATTTTACTTTATTATTTCAACAACACACTAAGGGCCTGATCCAAGAGCCTTTCAAAGCAATAGGTGGATTTCCCTCTGGTTTCAGTGGAGCCTGAATCATTAATATGAAGAATATATGCTTTTTTTTTTTTTTGCAAGTGCCACAAATACTCATGTGCTTCTGAATCTTTAAGTCTGTAATTGAAAATAACCCACTTAACATTGCCTTTGTTTTTTCCGTGAAGCTACCCTGTCATATACCAAGTGTGCAGTTATCAGCAAAATACCATGCAGTATTTTGTGGTAACACAGTATATATCTTGTGTCACTGCTCTATGTGAATTTAGCACAAAATATAACCCTATTAAAATTACAATGCATTTATCACCTAGCTCAGTTCAAAGAACTCACAAGCTGCAAAGAATTTAATTAAAACATGATGATTTAATAGGCAGGCTCCATCTATTGTTTACTCAGGGGGTTGAGATTCTGTTTAAAATTAGGTCCCAAATTTAATTTAGGCTTCCACCAACCTTGTCATAGAAATGAGACTCCTGTAGAATGAAGCGAGTTACAGACAGTGAGCACAGGTCCTTTCCTTTTACATAGCTACAGAATAGTTTGAGAAGTTGAAGAAGATGCTGTCTGCATTTCTTTTCCACGAGGATCACAAGAAAAGAAGCGTGTTCACTTCCAGGAGGTTTCAGTGATGCTCGCAAACCAAAGGTGACCCAGTCTGCAGCGTGGCCCACGGAGAGCAAGCCTCGCACCAGCAGCCCTAGGAAAGGTTCGCGTTCCTCTTCCCTCACCTTACCGAGGCCCTGGAGACCGTAGGCAGAATTTGTCAGCTTGAATTGCTTTGTTTTGTGCTAATCATCTTTTCTGTTTTCAAATAATGAGTCGTTCCCTGAGGCAAAGGTCTTTTCAGGACCAAAGCTGGTTTTAATTTCTTTCCCGGGCTTATGATACCCAGCTTACAAAAGGATACCACAAAAGGTCCTTAAAATGCATTTTGTAAGAACAGCTTCTTATAAAAATATAACTAGTGAAGAAAAGGTGCTGCAGCACAGCAAGTCCCAAGAGAAAAGAGTCACTGCCGTTTTGTACAGCGTTGAATGTTTAATAGCACAGGGGACCTACAAGAAAAAGGGCTTCTCCTCAGTGCCAAGGGCTTTATGCACCCATATATCCAGAAAGACATTTTCTTGCCTCTCACCAGCACCACTAAGGTTGGCACAGCCTCGTCCACAATCGCCTTTCAATAATTTCATTTACCGATTACGCAAAGCAGCCAGCACTGGGGAGTCGCACCTGCAGGAGCACGCCGCAACAAAGGATTTGGGGGGCAGTACATTTTTAACACTCTCCTCTTTACAAGGCAAATATATCTTTCTTTATACAGATGGATCTTGGAGTGACTCAAGGAAGATATTGTACATGACTTCTATAAACAGAAAAAATGTAAAAATCCTGCCACGAAATGCATGATTTAATGTACGTATAAGAAAAGGCACTGTGCCAGTTTCTCAGTTTCTGTCACAGTTTTAATGAAAAGTGATTCTAGCATTTGAAAAATCTTAAAAGCTGTCCCAGCCAAATGCCATGTTTCTATATATTATCTGAGCTGTAAATCTAAGTTTTAGTAGGATATTACCTACATCACTTGATAAAAGACAGTATTTAATAATTTCTTATTATGAAATTAATTCTTATTTATTATAGCCATAGCTATATAATGAAACATTTCAGGGAAATTTCCTCTACATTGCAAAATGATCCATGGGAAAAATATGTTAATTCAGTTTCGCTGCACAAACCTATTATGTACTTACTGGTAATGTACCGCAGTCCTAATTCACTGGATCCAGCAATCTGCTTGGGTAGTCAGTACATGTGTTTTCTCATCAGAAAGCCCAGCTTTAACATCCATACCTTGACTCTTAGCAGAAAATTGAAGCTGAAATGCCTGCTGTGTTTTGCATATCAGTAACCCAGATTATTCAAATTCACAGCTCTCAAACCACTTGTGCCCATCTGGCTTGTGAAAATTGAGAATTCTGCCCTTGCCCTCAGTCCAAGGAAGGGTTACGGTCCAGCACACATGGGCTATGTCAACGCCACGCGTGCTTACAGAAGTTGACCAAATGCATCATAAATCCATGGATTTCGAAACAAAATATTTACGTGGTTAATTGGACTGCATGGCACAGGGACGGTGTTGCTGCTGGTGGTGGCAGTGATTGCTTGTAAAGCCCAGGCTACCGACAGACGTGCTATGGAGAGCCGTCGGTTGGTGTTATGAAGATGGCTCAGCAGCCCACGCCTCCAGTCCGTGCCACTCTGTCATTTTAGACTATCTTTAGGTTAAAAGACCGTTTCTTCCGCCACGTTCAAAAAGCGCCAGTCCTATTTTTTATGTTACCCTGAGCTGACCAACAGCTGAGGGCATGGCATGGTGTAACCCACACCCAACAAGAAGCTGGTCCTGGGCACCATCTCCTACAGTGGGAGCTCCACCAGGTGCTTTCGACACCCGCAGGCTCAGGTCACCGAGCTTTCTGTCGCCAGTGGGTTTTGCCACTGTCTATAGGGCTTAATTGCGATTTTAGCGTAACTTGGCCAGGTGCCTGTTCCCTCGCCTTGGTGGGACCCTGCTCTGCTGAGAACTGCAGACTGTTCCTGCTGAATAGGGCCATAAATTATTTACATTGCCTTCATATAGCAACTTATTGACTACAGCATCGTAAAGTACCCTATTAATGTTTTAAGCATTTCACTTTATTTTAATACAAGTAAATTATTTAGGAAATGTTAAAATGCTTTATGCTTTGACTAATGAGAAGCAAAAGTGTAGACTGCATCTTATTTTAATTGGATGTTTACCCTATCCTGTAGAAATCAGGCATTTATTATTTCATACTTAATTAAGTATGCATACAATCCCTGATGGATATGCATTCAGTTTTTCCACTTCATCTAGTCATTAAGAGCCATAAATGTGCAGATTATTTTTACTTGGAAATATGAAATAATTCTGGTTTTCAGGTAACTTGGTTACCATATAAAGAGTCAGTTACTATATTGCTGATCATACTGACGCATTCAGTTTTCCAAACTAATGCAATGCAGTACATTAAATTTGGGATAATGTAAATTGATTCAAGTGGTGCAAAACTCAGTCAACCTGAAATGAGTGATGTCTTTGAGTCTCTCTTCTATCTTTGTTAGCACAGAAATATTCTGCAAGATTATTTTTATTATGTCATAGTACAGTTCAGTCACTTTTATGCAATACTACAGCCTTGTATGTGGACTTACGGAATGTTTCCAGTATTTCATCATTGTCTTGATTGTCTTTTAGATAAAGATGTGGAGCACCCACTTTTGTCCTAAACCATTTACTTACATCACAAATAACATCCACAGAGGTGGGATGAAGGGCCTAGCAGTAAGTCGAATCTTGCTTTGTCTCCCACCTGCCCGGTAGAGCTTTTTCTTAGAAGAAAAAATCAGAATTGAATTTGTGAAAAACAGCAGAGCAGAGTCTCTAAAAGTGCAGTCCCTGCTTCTCTCTGAGGACAAGACAGCCGAGAGCTGCTCCTCGGCTTGCAGCAAAACTCAGTTTTAGCTCAATCTTGTTATTACTTCTCTTGTTAATGGTTTTATTTCGTGTCGTAGATCTGAAACCTATTGATTAACAAACATCTAAGCTAATGCCTAATCCTGAGCAATGGCAATCTGGAAGTCAGGAGCAGTTTAATGCTGAGAGCGTGTTTCAGGCGAGGCCTTTGACAGACAAGTCATGTAATATGCTATAATGTTGTACCAGGGAAAAAGAGAGTTGGATGATGACTACAGGAAAAAGAGAGCTATAAAAGACCAGGCAGCAGATTCTTCCTTATGTATATTTGATCAGCCAGCTGTTGTCGCTGAGTTTTCTTACAATGGTCGTATTTTCTTCTAAAATAAAGAACTTTAGGCTTCAATTTGAGAAGAAGCAGATTAGAAAGAGCAAGTTTCTAGCCAAAGGAGATTTTGGAGGAGGAAATTAAAGCAAAGGAAACCTGCAGACAGCACGGGAAGGTGCCAGTGGTAGTGAACTGCTGAAGAAGCATCAACAGAGTGTGAGAACGAGGATGGCAGACAACTTCCAGAGAAAGCCAGTGACACCCCATGCACGGGAGCACTTGAATAATGAGGATTTAGTTGCTGTGGCTTTTGCATTTTTCAGTGTGAGTACTTGCTAGCCACAGGAATGCTGCGAAACAGTAAGAGCCCAATGCACATTTATTGACTCGGAGAGCCCTCCTGAAGCTTCCCCTGGCAAAAGGGGGTCTGAACACGCAACATCGGTAACAGGGGCAAAAGTAGCACTAATAAAGCAAACTCAGGTCTGGTCTGATTTACCAGCCATTAACATCAGAGCATAAACCACCGTCACATCAGACTGCTTTATGCCAGGTCCTGACTAGATGAAGCGGAGGTCAATGAAGAAACAGGGCCCTTGCCTGTAGCAGAAGTTCCACAATGTTGGGTTACAGTAATTGAAACAGATTAGTCTTTCCCAGCCTGTAATATCTTAGCAATTTTCTTAAAACCATCCATTTAAAAACTGCTTTCCAAATTACCATACAGGCTTCATAAAACAATTATAAGAGTGCAAACAAACCCCATCACACTGATGCGCTAATTACCCTCCAGGCTCCTGATCTTTTGGGTTGCCTTCGTGTTGCGAAATTGAGGCTTAGAAGTGAGTTCCTGCCTCCATGTGCTGTAGGAAAAGGCCATTTACAGATGCACACTTCACTCGTGTAAATTTTAAATGCACAGTTTACTTGTCTGTAACCAATTCTGTTGTCACGGTAGCCGAGTTTTAGAAGTTTCCCAGATATTTCCAAATATTCTACTTTTTCCAGGGAAAATACATTTCTTCTTATGAGTAGTTATGAAATATACTATTAGTCTATACAGCATTGATGCCAATATGGACTCCCGCTGAGGTTTCAGCACGAGTTTGATGGGAAGAAATGCATCCCTGTGATAAAGACTAAAATAAAAAGCTACACGGCATGTTTAGCTCGGAAAGGGAGCACAGATATTTCAGTGCTAGGGATCTGTTTAGTTCAGAGGTAAAGCTGAAAAAATCCTGCACTAAATACTGATGCTATGGGCTAAACCTGAGTGCTCATTTCTTACTTTTCAGCAGGAAAAAAGGGTGATTTCTTGATACCTGTCTTAAAAGATGTTGCTATAAAAATATTTTCAATTAATAGTTCTGCTTATTTTGTTCACACCATATTTCAGGACTTTTGATTCCTAGTATGCTCCTGGATTCATTGCTTCCCTGTGTCTGTATCTTCCACGGGCAAATTGGCCTGAAAATGCATTAATTGTGCATCCAACCCTTTCTGTGGTCCTGGATTGTCCCTCTGTTTTCACATCGTGTAAAAGGCAGAAGGACATCTAGTTTTCAGTATCATTCATAAATCATTTTTACTCACTTGTAAACCTGCTGCAGAATAAAGGACAAAAACTCTGTTACACTGTATTAGCCCATTGCTGGCAGCTCCTTGAAAGAGGTTTACATGCTATAGATATCATGGAAAATGTGCCACGAGGAAAACTGTTACCTCCTCACAGATGGAAAAAAAAAAAAAGCCATGCTGAGCTGCGATGAGCTCATGCTTTCCTGGTTTGGTTTGGGGTTTGTTTTTTTTTTTTTCCCAAAAAATGCAGGTCTACTCTTTGAACTCGGTACAGGATTCAAGCTTCTTCTCTCCTAATTAGCAAAGTAACATTCACGAGTGCAGTAGAAGCTCTGTGTGGCCAGAACTTTTCCTGATCTTACCCAGGCAATTCCTCTAAGAGCTTTCCTATTTTTTCCAGAAATATAGAAAAATGGAGACATAAAGAAAAGAACATATTAGCTATTTTTATCACTTAAGCCATTTTGGTCAAAACTGACTTTTTAGAGATGAAAACTCAGCAATCTAGATACAGATGGATAAGAAAAAGGCTGTTTCTTATCCCACAGCAATTCTTTATGTCTTGAGATGTCAACAACCTTATCATTCCTATTGGGGATGAAGTGGTGCTCTGAAATAAGAGGGAAAAATAGTTCTCCAAAGAGTCACAGCCTTATGGTTGAGATACTTAATCAAGATCTCCAGAACTGCAGCAAATGCAGGTAGAGGGGCCTCAAGAAGCCATTTATTTCGTTCGACCCAGAGACAGGATTAACCACGTCATACCTGTCCTTAGAAATTTCCAATGATAGAGATCCCACAGCTTTAGAATGGAAATAATTTTATTGCTTAATGGACTTTCCTGTTAAAATGTCTTTTTTTTTTTTTCCTGGTGTTCATCCTGCATCTTTCTCCCAGATATTTCTGTGACCGAGCAGGGAATTGGTTGACTTTGGTGAAGTCTGCCAGTCGTGCCTTAACAAGTGTGTTCTTCCATATTTACACCACAGCAATATCAGGTGTATCGTTAGAAATGTCATTTAAGATTGAAAAAATTGGCAAAATTCTCCCCTGGGGACTTGGTTTCTTTCCTGCTTAGCATTTGATGGATATCCTCCAGAAAAGTTCTCATGGTGTTGCAAAGTCAAAGCAAAGTAGATCTGGAAACCGTTTGGGAACATGGCAGAGCAGGTATGGATAAGCGCAGGACGAGTGGGTTCACCATTGGCACTATTATAGAACACTTCAACTCCTGAAATCTTAAGAAAGAGGTAGTTTAAAGAAAAGAAATCAATTCAGTTCACTGTGAAGAGCCTGCCTGGGGAGAAGCAAGCCGGTGCTGTGGTAGTGCCCATTTTGGGAGGTGTGTTTCCCCAGCTTCAGCAACAGCCGGAGGGAGCAAAGTGTCTGAGGTGCTCCTCTGTGCGGCTGCCAACGCAGGGCACGGCGCGTTGAACGGCAGCCCTCTTCTCTCTTTCTAAGAAATTCTATTTTTGCCAGGTGGATTCAGGCAGACTCTGACATTTGTGATTTCACGTAGTGCTTTTTCTTTTAAATATGGGCTCATTTAAACTAATCAAAAAGCAGGCTTTTTTCTGATTGATTTGTGACCCTCTGAAGCGTATTCCTGTGGGTGCTCTGCATCCTTCCTCTTTGTAAACATGTATTAAATCAATTGCTTGATTCAGATCTGAATTTGTATATACATACATAAACAAAAAAATGAAGAGGACACACACATATATATGTAGCTGTACATATACAAAATTTTAATTATTCATAATAGCGAAGATACTAATTTCTGTTCATTATAATACAATCTTTAGGACCTATTTTTTACATCCAGCCATATGGTGCTGTGACGGATGGCTGAGCTGTTTGCGTTGTTCACAGTTTACTATATATGTATTGCAGATTCTATGTTTTACATAAAAAGATACGTCTGGGCGGAGGCAGGGGAGAGCTGCTTGCTGGTGCTCTTCTGGATGCCACTTTGTGGCAGGGGACCCTCCGGAGGGACGGGGGCTACATCTGCTGGGACAGCTGGGGAAGGAAGACAGCCTGGGAGCAACGGGCGAGACAGAGGGAAAAATCCTTGGGAAAAGCTCTGGGTGCGTTGGCAGGAGGGAGCAGGCTCATGCAAACACGATGGAAAGAAGATGGCTCTTCCAGGGCCCGGGATGGACCCTGTGGGGCTGGTTCAACATAGAAGCCATGAAGCCTGCTGGATGGCAAAGCAGGGCTTGCAGGAAATCACTTGTTTGGCGTGGGGTGGGCTGGCAGGAGGGGATTCATCCCACTCAGTGGCTCTCATTTTCTCCGGTTAAAGAATTCCTCACTGCTCTTTGGAAAATAACCAGTTTTCTGTGTCTGGCCCAACGACTCTCCTGTGCATTTATCAAGAGTCGCTCAGGAGCTGTGTCCCCTCTCGAACATCTGATAAATGCCATCGCTCCCTATTGCTACCGCTGCCCTGAGTCCCCCTTCTGTGTCCTCCACAAATCACTGTGACATGAGCGAGCCCAGAGCCCGCACCCTGGTCACCCCGGTGCTGACCAGCTCTTGTATAAGGAATTTGTGTGATTACATGCAAAGAAAACCCTAATCTAACATCTTCCAAATTACCGAGGGGTGATGAATGGGCGTTTGTCAGAGCCCTCTGCAGCTGGGAGGGAAAATACTGCCTGCTGTGTCGGGTGAGCTGTTTGCTCCTCACTCCTCTCTCTTTTTAAGATGGCTAATACCTGAAAGAACATAAAATGGACAATCTTTCGGCTTTGAAAAATGGACAAGCAAGAAATGTTCTCAGGCAGTATTTAGAGTGCAGGATTGTATAACATCTCCTTTCCCTCTCAGCTTCCCTGCCCAGGACTTGGCCATAGCACAGCCTGTTGCTGAAAGAGCTGAGCTACGGGTATATAAAGGGTTCCCATATTGAAATATGTCAATGCCTCTGTTAATTTGATGTAATAAAGAGGCTTTTTGTCTTTCTCTCCTAACACAGCTGCTAGTCTTCACATAAATATAAAGATTCTGTAATTGTATCATCATGTAAGATATCAGTCTACAGCTATAGTTAAATACCACATACCTCTGTAGGAATAAGGTTTTCCCAGGCAGAAAAGATCACTACGTAGACTGCTTATCTTGCCTAACATTTTTTTTTTTTTTTAATGTGAAAAAGGTGCTGCTAGTTTTACAACTATTCAAATTACTTCACCCTAACAGACGGTGAAGCCAGGACTCTGCAGCCAGCGCTCACAGCCTGGATCCCTGGCCCCCAAAATCTCCATTGACCCCACGAAGCGCTCCCAGCTCTGCGCTGCATTGAGTGTGCCCAGAGCTGTGAAAAGAGAGCAGAAAACGGAAGGATGTATTTGGAGCAAAGACAAGCCCGTGGGCTGAAACCACCATGAAGGGCTAACTGTGGGCAAACCAGGGCGGGAGCTGCAGGCGGTGGGTCTTGCCCTCCTGCTCAGCTCTCTGCAGCGAGTTACTCCTTCTGCAAGAAGGAAAATCTTCATTAATTCAAGTGGCAGCTGCGACCCCGGAGCCAGAGCTCCTTCCAGGTCTCGCTGCTTCAGCCACAGCAAAATGCTTTGCCAGAAGTTGCGTGGAGCTTGTTGCGTTAGACCACAGAGCCATGGTGGAGATCGAGATCTTATTACGTGCAGAGGTGCATGCACCATATCGCTGTACAACAGATAACAGCGTGAGAAAGTTAAATGAAAGAATTTAGATAATTCTTTGTCCATCAATCACTGTGCAATTTTATATTTAGTCATGTTCCAAGGAGATATGCAGGTCTGCTGTATCACAACTAAGGTAGGATAACCTGGCAGAAATCCCTAGTGTTGTTGTCCAAAGAACCAGGCAACGTTAGAAAATTTTGCATGCAAAAATTCTCTGTGATACTGAGCATGTTTACTGCAGATCATGTCAGGGCCTGTTGCTACAGGTTAATGCTTAGGAAATAAATTGTAAGCAGTATTAATTTTTAAAAGTCGCAGTGTGGTTAGGTATATATTATGTACCCTTTTGTGCGTGTATTTTATCATGCTCGGCTGAGTGGGTTTATTTGCTGCCTTCTTCGAAGGCAGAGCATCACTCTCTGCGTCCCTTCCCAAACCCTCCTGCACGGCGGCAACGCCATGTCACCGAGATCCCATTTGGATGGGGAGCAGAGGTGACCATGGTAGACTTTCTGGGACTGGGATAATCTTCTCCTTCTCAGGAGGACTGCAATGAGCACCTGTGGATTGACTCCAGCTGGAAGAGCTTTGTTGACGTGTAATAAGAATTTCGATTCCATTTATTTCAATAAATGGAGGGTATACTTTGGAATATCATAATATATATTCTATATCATACC
The DNA here is from genome assembly GCF_018139145.2 of Gymnogyps californianus. Classification (NCBI taxonomy): domain Eukaryota; kingdom Metazoa; phylum Chordata; class Aves; order Accipitriformes; family Cathartidae; genus Gymnogyps; species Gymnogyps californianus. Next base: position 3,335,342 of record NC_059483.1, on the reverse strand, counting down.
ATAAATTTTTCTATAAAAGTAATATAATAATATTTCTATCTACTGACAGTATAATAATGTGTCTAATTTCAATACAATAATATAAATTTACTTATAATGTTATAGCCTACAGACATAAGGACTTTCATACCTTTATCTCTCCATGTGTGAGGAGGGACCACAGTAATACACTGTATGTGTCTCTGTGTCTAAGGCAGCAACGGATATCAGAGACAGGTCAAAACTAAAATACTCCACGAAAATGTTCAAACCACCGCAATAACATAAGCTGTTGTTTTGGGAAAAGCTGCGTGGGCTCATCCTTCCCACGGGTACCGCACAGGCCACAGCTATTGTAGGAGAAGCACGAAGGAAAAAGGAAGAAGGTCCGGACTGACCAGGCGAGATGAGACAAACCGCTGCAAGACCCTTACAAACCGTGGGTCTCGGTTTCTCAGCGAAGCTCCCTCCTTCCCGGTTTCCTTCCCCTTGTCACCAGTCAAGAAGGGGTTTGCTGTGAGTGCCACCATGGCTTGAACTGATGCCCACGATGGGTTACATCTGCTCGGGTCCAAGCTGCTCATCGCTCTTGGCAGTGCATGTGGCTGCCATACCATGCCTTCAGCCGAGAGCAGGCGTCAGGAACTTTAAATTTATTAAAATAACATTTGTGCATCCTTTTTGAAAAAGAAAATGCCTTACAGCATGTTTTACACACCGAGCGGAGCAGACCCGCTCGGCGAGCGCAGACAGAGCTCCAGAGGAAAGAAATGAGTGCTTTGTTTATGACAGATTTCTGTTTTTATTCCCAAGGTTCAGAAGTAAATTACTACAAAAATGCAGACGGAACCTGCAATATTTGCCTCAGCATTATTCGTCCAGCAATTTGGGAGCCGCAGATCAGCATGTGAAAGACAGCAGTTAAAATACAGGGCTGCTCCAGTCTCTCTTGCGCTGGTCTAAATCAAGAGTAACTTTCACTGAAACCAATGGAGTGTAAAATTGGTGTAAGTGAGAATCAGTACTATCTCCTGCACCTATATGTCAGTGAAACTATTTGTTTAAAGTGTATATAGACACTGCTATCATAAATAGCTTGTTTTCTTATACATTAAATAGATTAAAGGTATCCAGAGTAATTTTCTAGCATGACTAAAATAAACATGTGTATTTATTGCCACATAACTTGCAGGAGTCTTGCTCTTGTTGAATCTGAATCCAAAAATAGTGATTGATTTTTTTCTTGGTTTAATAAAAGGAATCACAATGCTTTATGAAAACATGCATTCATTTTATTTGATTGACATCTTCAATTTTGGATATATATTCTAACTAATGGAATGAATATTGCAATACATGAATCAATTATATTTGTTCAGTTGTCAGGTTTGTAAAGTGAGAACAGTTTAAATTATATATGATCCAGCTGTCTATATATCCTGTTGTCTTAATAGACAATACTACCATCAATACATTTGTTTTAATGAGGAGCTTATCACCATACGTAGCTCATATCTCATCCACTGTTATTTATTGAAGCAATAGAGTTTTATCCATGTACCTCAAAATATAATCTTCCTCACTTCAAGACCAGGAGAGGAATATGGCTGATGAAGAAAGATTTGCTGGTGTAATTAGCATCACTGTTAGCGTTACTGAAATCGCTAGTTTACAGTCATTACTATTTATACTATGGTAACAGAGTATTTTGCCTTGGAGTTTAGGCAGTACTCTCAAAATGCTTCAGTCTTAATGATGGGTTAATTCCTAAAATTATTTCAGTATGGACTTGGCTTAAAGCACACAAGCAATCATTTTGAGAATATAATTCAGCAAAGAAATAGGTCTTTGAGGAATCAGGGCTATGAAAAATATTGCAAACTTCTATTTGCTATAATGTTCCCATTTCTTGACCTTTCCTACAATTTAGCAATTTGATAATTATTAAGTTTTAGAAAGCATAATCTAATGAAACAAGAATTGGCTGCAAAACTCATTAGACAAACATACTTAAAGAATTCACGATTCCTTATCCAAAGGGAAAGATACATCAAATGGGATTCTGTAGGAGCAGTATCCAATATTTTTGTTAATGACCTGGATGACTGAATAGAAAACTTTCTTATCAACTTTGTGAATTTGGAAGAATTGGGAGTACTTTGGAGGATAAAAATTGAATTTCAGATAAGCTTGATGAAATGTCTTTAAAAACCCAGACTGAAATAAAATAGGGACAAGGGTAATATAGAAAAAAGTGTAGTAGGATGTATAGGCAAGAAATACCAGACACTTTAAAATAACTCTCCCACCTCACTGAGCGTTGGTTTGGCCCTAACAAAATTTGAAGGTGTAGTTTCAGAGACCCAGGTAAAGAGGGCAACAGGAATGACCTGGCAAGTGGAAAAGACAACCAGCAGATTTCAATAAATAGGGAGTGTTAAACACCTAAAAAACCCCCAAACTTAAAGAAGGCTATGATAAGAGTCTTCCAGTACTTACTAGCCTGCAGAAAAGGGTAGTAGAGCAATGGGATGGACAGTCTGTGTAGGCTCTGGGCTCTCTCCCGTGGGAGGTCTTCAAGAGCAAGATATGCCGTTCAGCTTTGATATAGCTAATCTCATACTTGATAGTGCAGCCTTAATTTTCTGTAATTCTATTATGACCTGTATGTATTTCATGTATTTCCATAATATTTTTTTGCAGCTTATATTAACCAAACATTACAAATCAGTCCAAGAAACTTTTCCAAGCAGCTGGGTAAGTTCTCAGTTTTCTTATTTTAGTTACTTCAGATTTGCAGAGGATTTAAAGAACTGAATTTGATGGAAATAGGATGAATATTTGCTTGTGTGACAAGTAAGTTTAGAAACAGTACGAGAAGTCCTGAATAGGAAAACTAGCTTGACTGAGGTTGTTTTTTTCAGTGTTTTAAAAACAGACTGCACAGAAATTCTGATGAACCCTCTTCGATGCAGTCTCATCTGGTACCTGAGCTTTTATTTGGAGGTGGAAACCTCCTGAGCATAAAATGCAAGTGGCGCTGTCAATTGGCTTATCTGGAAGAATTTGACCTTTGTCCTTTCAAACTGGAAAGTCTCTCTCTGCTTATCAGACCCGATGCCTGTACAGGTTGTCGTGTGTCTCAGTTCCCTAATGTTGCTTGGAGCAGAGCTGCTCTGCTCAACTGGGACCTCCAGATAGGAATACAAAGGGAGTATTGAGTGATCTAATACTACAAAAGCAAATAGTTTTCTGCTAGGATGCTGAATTCATACACATTTGAGTTGAAACCAGAAAGAGATGTTTTTCCGTACTACACCACAGTGCACCGCATAACAAGATTTGACAGAAACGTTTTCTTTTCTGCTCAATTTTAAGGAATCAGGGCATGCAGGCAGTGGGACTTACCTAGTCTTGGGGAATACAGTATGCAGCGTCATGTACTGTTGGAAATGAACTTTTGCAGAAGCACACGTGCTTTGTTGGAGAAAATGCAGGAGCGTGCTCTGGGGAGCGGGGAGCAGCCCGGAGCCCCCAGTGCTCCCAGTGCGAGGGCACAGCCATGGCTCTGCCATCACAGACCAGCCCGTCTCCAAAGGGTCTTTCCTTCTGTATTGGCTCAGTGATCAGCGAGCTAAAAGAGCGCAAGATAAGAGAGTACAGCAGATGTGGATGATTTATTGTGGTCTACTGGGTAAAGAACACCATTTGAGGAAATTAACAGGCAAACCAAAATAGATGCTAACCTGATGAACTAAAATATAATCAAGATATAGATCACATAGCACTTACTGCTCCTAAAAAAATCAGCAACCTAAAAATGAAATAAATATTTTCTTAGTCCTTAGGCTGGAGCTACATGTCAGCTTGCACTCACTCCCATGTTGCAATCCCTTTGTACATACACAAACGTCACTAAATCAATCAAGAACATTAAGTTAAGATTGTAACAGTGTTCTCAATGGGTCCGGTAACAACTAAAACAAACAGGATCATTTCAAGAGTATAAACCTTCATGCCTCCGGTACTAAACAACCTCTAATTAACAACAGTAAGGAAGGATATTTCTATGTGAGCATGTTCTCTCATAACTGTCTGCTGGAGACCGTGGCAGCGCATTTTCCAGAGTTTGTTCTGGCCTCCTTCAGAGAGGACGGGACATCGGGGAGACCAGCCACTTACTAATTCCTGTGCTCTCAACCAAATCCGGAGCCATTTTTCCGACTGGGCGGAAAAGGCCGCACTGCAAGTTAAGCGATCCTGTGGCAAGATTCCGAACCGCTCAAAGCGATTCACCTACAGCAGACGCTGGTAATAGGCAGCACGGGGACTGCAGCCTGGCCTCGATGGCGCTTGCTCGATTAATTTAATACCTTCATATACACAATATCATATATACTCTGTGTTCTCTTTCCACCTATAAGCAGCTACTTTCCTGAGAGCACAGGGCATGCAGGTCCATGGTACTGTGCCGCCATCCGCTCTCTTCAACTCTGCTGGAAGTCTAAGAAAATGTGCTTTTCTTAGGCACGGACTGGTAGCTGAATTCAGCCTTGTCTGTGGCCATGAATGTTAATTTACACACATGAGGGAATTATGCAACTGATTTCAAAGCTCTTCCTAGACCTCCAGGTGCCCAAAAGAACTGAAGTAGTGTTTGTGGAGAAGAAAATATGCAGAAATTACACTGGAAATTCCTTTTTTGTAATATTGACACTTTTTCACATAGGCTTTGGGTGCTCACAAACAGAAGAGGAACATGCATCTGTCTTCAGATTGAAGCTTTTTTCACTAGTGTGATGTTCTTGACAGTATTCTCAGGATACTAATTTGTTACTTTTAATGATAATTCTTTGTCCACATGAGAACAGGCATACGTCACACACACACACATATATACACTGTGCTTGCTTTCATAAAATATTTATGAATCATCATTGGCATTAGGGATATCTGAAGCCAAAATTCGTAGGAGGCAATTTTGTAGAAAATGAAATTATGGAATATTTATTCATCCAGTAAGCTGCCCTGAGTATGTGTCTCCAGAAGAATTAGGGAGTTATTTATTTATGAGCTGGTCTATTCTCTTCCTTAAAGAGAAATCACGGAACAGGTTGAACAGGATGTTTGTTTACAAATTGGCCAGAGAGCATTGTTCTCAGTTTGATTTGCAATGACTAATGAGCAACATAATTTTTAATCATAGGTTTTCAAGCCTGACACACTGACAAGCACATCCTGCATGTGTTACATTCGGCATGGCATAATGCAGGCAGCTGTGTATGCTAACGAGAGAACAAAAGCAGTGTGAAAAAGATCAATGTGTCAGGAGAGAATAAGACTTTTCCAGCAAGCAAGCTGCGATGTAAATATTTTTCATTTTAGGACTTCCTAGGACATGTTTTCATGCATGCAGGAAAGCTGAATCCTCAGCTCGGGATGCGGAGGAAAGGGGCAGAAAGAAATCAGTTTGTCTGCGCTAATGAATCAAAGGCTGGCAGTCACCAGGGACAAATAGAGCATGAGATCTCAGGATCGGAAGTTCACGAGGACGGCTCCTAAGACACCCCGGATTGTACATCAGGGAAGGCTGGAAACAAATTGACGTTGACAAAGCTTTTAAAATTTATCTACCCGCTCACCAGTAGTTCGGCAGGACAGATGTTTATTCGTTCTGCCACCTTCTGCAAAAAGGACCACATTCCCAGCTTTATCCTCTGCCTCTGCCGCCTTATGCCAAACCACCCCAGGGGAGACCCCGGAACTCCCCTCCTCCCGCAGTCCTGACTGAGGGTGGGACTGATTTTTGCAGCATCCCTAAACGCAATGACCTCACGGAGCTTTGTAACCTCATGTTTCCCTCCCCAAAATCTGGAAAGAGCAAAAATGACTTTCTTCATCTCCCAAGTCCAAAGAAGGATTTTCAAAGGTGAAAAATGGGAGAGGACCGGGCAGGACAAGGATTATCTTGGGTATCAAAGCACATCCTTAGCAGGCACAAGTGCCAAACTCAGCAGTAGCTCTGCCTCTCTACTGTATGTGTGTATCTCGTCCCATCTCCCCTGCCTGGCTGTGCAGAAGCTCAGAGGTCCCCTCTGCATATGCCCGACGTGACACTCAAAGCATTATTATTCCCTTAATAACGATATACGTATATATACTGTTATGCCTTGATAAACTCTTGTTTGAGTGATCATAGAGGTGGTGTGATCATTCTTTAATACTCAGTTGTTAACACAGCCCTTCCAAACAAGCTAGTTTGGCTTGAAAGTGGTTTTCATCCACTTTTTCCTAGTAACAAAGAGCCTCTTTAAAGATGACTGATAGCCCTGGAGATATTAACACATGTTGTTGATGCAACCCCTTTAACATTTCTAGGAATTTAATTTTAATTAATTACTTTGTACTGAGAATGGAGAAAGCGAGAAATGGATCCCCTGCTTTTATGGGGAAGAAGAGCAAAGTTCAAGACTCCTTGAAAGACTTAGTGAGAGGAAAAACAGGACTGCTGCATTTTCTGCTTCTGATTTAGGGTTGAAAGATACTTTGCATTAGATTATCAACTTGTTTTGCATTTTAATCTACATAAATCCCATCAGCATGTGCCTAGTGCTACTAGAAACATGCTTCTGTGCTGCCACTTTTCTGACGATATATTACAGGAAAGGCTGGATGTAATGTCAGCACACAAAGAATATACAATAATGACACAGAATTTAGCCAGGAGCCTTTATAAGACAAAATAAAAGGTGTACCAGCTAAACTATGTGTTTATAAAGAGACTGGGCTTCCTCATTTTAGAAGTGCTTGGGTAGCTTTAATGGAGAAGGAGTCTAATGATTTTTGACACGTGTTAATGGTGCGTGTCACGTTCTTTATATTTTCATAATGACATGTCTAATTTCTGATGGCACGTGTCACATTGCATATATTTGTTAAATATAGGTCACAAGCTAAAAATATGCACAATATTAGCAAAGTATATATGATAACAATTGCATATATGTCCCTCACTGCAGCAACCTCAACTGATCATAAATCTGATTCTGAAGGGTTTTCTAAAACTCAGCGGCAAAATGTTTTTTAAAGCCCTGTCTTAAAAGATGGTGGCAAAAAGTTAGGCTTTGGCGGAGTTGGTATTGATGAGAAAAAGGAATTCTTTCTCACTGGAGGTTATTCTCAGAGATGGTGCCTCTTCCTACGTAAGAAAGCTGAAAAATGCTGATACGGTACTGTGGTAGTCATTGATTTATACGGTTTGGCAAAAGCTAGAAACAGCACCTCTGGGGAGAAAGGGTAACGAGAGAGACACATTTCAGGCTATTGTTGAAAAACGGCTGCTCAGCATTACGGCTGTGACCTTCTGCCACTTGAAATGTATGGTTGATATTATTCTTCTTCAGGGAGGAGCACAGGTAATAAGTAACCATTCTCTAGGTCCCATGATTGACATAAAATCTTGTGATAGGAAAGCCAGAGCCCCTGGAGAGGTGGCAGGTGACCGTCCCTGTGGTTGTTGTTCTCTTACCAATTAACTATTGCTTTCTGGCCAGTGGACAGTGGTCATATAGCTCGAAGTGAGTCTTACACACAGTGACTAGTCCAGACATTTCCAACATTCAGATTTCAGGTTTTGGCTCAATAGCCCAATCCGACAGGACATCTTCTTCATCGTGATGAGAGTTTTTCCTTTGCAAAAAATTCACATAAGGAATAAATGGGTCTTAGATAGTCACCAGACAGAAGTAAGTTAGGTTATGGGGAGGATGGTGGCCACATATCTTTTAGTAAGACACTATCTTACTCTTCTTAGAGAAAGATTGTAGTGATTTTTTTTTTTGCCAATTAAAGAAAGAAAACAAGGTTGTGATGCTTTTCCTGTGTTTGAATCTTAGTCTTGGTTTTCACAACTGTTTTTATTATAGTTAAATAAAACTGTAAGGACTGTTATAATACCACCCTTCTCCAGCACTCGCTAGGTCAAGCTGTAGTACTGGTGTGAGCTGAATGATGCTGTTAGTCTGGGTATGATGTAAATGGGAGTAAGGCTTACCTTTGCTCGCTAAGAAGAAATAGATACCCTAATGGACTAAAAAGTATTACTGAGAAATGAATATGAAAAATAGATAAAGTAAGCTCTAAAAGCCATATGATTGAGATAGAGAGAGATATAGATAGATAGATAGATAGATATACATGTCCAGTTCAGCCAAGCTTTGAATGAAGGAAACATGGTAAGAGTTGAATGGAAAACTATTTCATACTAGTTGGAGCCTATCTAATCCCACTTTAATTTGATGGTCAACCATTTGAAATGAAATGATGGACGTGCCTCTGTTACATACATCTGGGCTTTCAAAGGGCTTCTACACTTCCACTTTGACTCCACCAGAAATGATGCATCAGGTGAAAAAAGGAACATCATCTTAGCCAAGAAACTTCCTCAACTTGGTAACTTTACTCCAAAAGCGTTTGTAAGTCATAAATCCTTTAAATAACAGCCCCCTCATATCTGACCTTCTTCTGCCTGTGAATGCACCACTACTTCAGGTTTGGCAGACACCTCCTGTTTTCTTCCTTCTGATAAGTTTTATGCGTAGCATAGGGATTAGGCTGTGCTCTCCCATCCACCAGCTCCACCGGAGATGCTCCAGCTTTCTCTCCCTCCTCCCATACCCTCTGCCAGCTCCTCACGTTTGCCCCAGTTGTGAACCTCCTGTGGAAAAAGCATTTTTCCATGAGTGTGTGCCAGCCTTTGAGAGAGAAATTTGATGACCGAGGATTGCTGCAACAAAAGCAATTAGAAGTCTGCTGCATATGCATTAAATAGACTATATAATCCTAAAATGAAGATGTTACTAAGAACAGCCCATGAGGATGCTGAGCTAGAGGAAGCATGACAATAGATAATTTCAAATCCAGCCAAGCTTGAAAGAGGTGTGTTTTCCTCCTTCCATGAAGTTAAGAAAGAAAGAGCTACAAAATCCCCTGACTTGAACAAGCAACACTCACTTTCTCTCTGTCCTATCCTTAGTTTTACACCACTCATCAGAGATAATTTCGTTCATCTTTGGGAGATAACAATTATTAATCAGCTGAAAAAAAAAAAGAGAGAGAAAATATCTACACTATGAGGAAACAGTAACTGTCCACTTCAGTCCTATTTCTGCAGCAGAGATCACAGTGCCACCACGGTAAGAAAAGCAATAAATCACTGATGAGAAATCAGAGTCATATCTTCTAAATTATTTCACTGATACTATGAAATTCTATTTTAATTGAAGATATTGACAGCTTTTCCTATTAAAGGCCAGATGATTTAAAGAGCAAAATACTGAAGACACTTTTAAAATATTTTCTTGGCTTTCATGGCACTCAGATGACTCACATTTCATGTCTATCACATAAGGTTATCCATGATACCAAAAACTGACACTAAAAAGCAAATTTTCTTTTGGGTGAAGTTATCCCCTATCCTGTAACACCTAGGTCTGGCCATGAGGCTTACAGGAACATTAGCACTTCTCGTTTGTAAGAGAAATATTCACTGCAGAACCCAAAGGTAGAAGATGAAATTCTGTTTCATCCCACCATCAGGTTCCAGAAATCTCTTTCTATTGGCATCAGAATATGAACTCTACAAAATCCCTGATATTTATGGCTGGAGAACTTGGTTTAGATCAAAATAAGGATCCCTTCAAAAGACCACCCGCAAGACAAGGTGATCTCAAGCTAAAGACTTTTCCTTCAACAGTGTTAAAATATCAGTTTTCCTTATCTTCAACCTGAAGGCTTTGCTGAAGTCCAGCCGGGGCTGATATTCAGGAGCAGAGTGGGCAAAGGAAGCTTGGGTTCCATAGGGCTTAACACACAATATGTTCATGGGAGGACTGAGGGATACTGTTGATATTGCCAATATTAATATGGGCAAAATGTCATTCATAAAATAATAAATTCAAGCCATAAAAAAGAATTTCCATTATGAGAAAGGCCTATGGAGTATCCTGGGGAGTTGAAACACTCACTATTATAGATTCATATGGCTGAGATTCCCTGCTGAATTCTAGAGGAATATTTTTAAAACCTGAGAGGGAGAGGGTTGGAAACGACAAAGGAAACTGTTATTTCTACATAGCACTTTTCTGTCCACCTTTTTCTATTCTTCTTTCTCCAAAATCCTGAATGTGTGGGACTTCTAACATGAAGGTAGAGTTGCTTATTTACCCCTACATTTGTGTTAGCTACAGCCTAACTTCTGAAGGACGTTTTCTTAGGAGTTATATCAAAAGCCCATGAAGTCGTATTTTACCCAGATTAGAGATATGTCATGTTCTTCACTTACCCTTCCGTCAAAAAGACCCATTTACTTATCCTTCACTGAAAAATGGGATGTGCAGCGTTCAGCAGAGTGAGCACTGAAAACCTGATGTAGTTTGTGAGTAAATGAGATTTCAATGCCTCTTTTAAATACCTCAGGAATGTTACTAATATCCCGATGTGATGAACACATAAAAGGCAGATCGGTTGGCTCCCATATTTAATATTCTGAGCATATTGCAATGCCTACAATTCTCCTTGTGAAGTGAAACAAAGTGGCTGCGTATGTAAAGGAAGTGGCTAGGTGATTGATTGAATATAGCTAGGAAAAGAAATCATTGAGAATTAGGCTAACGAATGAAAGAAAGGATCCAGTGACTGGGACCACGAGTACCTGGTATTCTGACAAAGACCAAGAACTCTGGAATGTGCTTCAAATTCCTCCACAATATTTTGGGCATGCTAGATGTACATTTTGCTGCACTTCCTACAAATCATATTTTGCTTGTAAAGCAGAAAGACGGAAGAAGAGATTCCCCTGTCGTTGTTGCTATGGGCTTTATTCGCATAAAGAGAGAGCTGCTAAAGCCAGAATGGGGTCATCAGGCTGATGCAAGAGGAACATGGACCACAGCACGGTGGTGTTAAACCCGCATGGGAAAGAGCAGGGTACAGGTCTCGGTTTGTCCCTGTCTGGTGTCCCTCCGGGAGCACCTGGGTCATTGCTGCTGTCCTGCCACATTCCTCCTACGCCAACACCAGCACCCACGAAGGAGCCCGACGGGCACCCTGTGACAACTCGCCTCCGTGTCCTATGAGACCATCCTAACACACGCGTGTTACAGCAGTAGGTTCCCGTACACTGGAGGGACGACTCGGCTGCTTGCTGAATAATACGGCATAGCGTCTGCTGTACAATCTGAAATTAAAGCTCTCTAGAGGCTTGAGTAACGAGGGGCCCCGGGTTTGTCCCAGCTCCCCAGCAGTGCATACATAGGAGGTTAGGACAGCAGCGGCCACTCCGTGCCTCTGAACATCGTCTCCTGCTATCATGGATGGCTACAGCGTGTAATTCCTTCTCTTACAAAAACCCAGCTCATTACTAAGACTCTCTGAGCATCAGCAGGCGGCAATACCAAATATCCAGAACTGCCACTGGGTGAGGTGTGAATCCCAGCTACCGGTACTGAAATCAGCCCGTTTGCACCAGCATATAATAGACATTTAAGATTTCAGCAATCAGGCATCAGTTTACACCTTTCTTTTTCCTGAAACTATTGTGCAGTTTTCATGTCAGATATTCTTTGGCTTATATCAACAACGTAGAAACAGATAGCATTGCTTTAAGGAAAAAAAAAACACAAAACACAACAACAAGTAAGATACAAAAGAACAATGCAGACTATAAAAAGCTTGGAAAACTTGAGGTTTTATTTTACTATAGAGCTATCAACACAAACAAAAAATAAATTATTTTTAAAGTTCAGATATTGAACTCAGGAAGAAAATCAAAAGTGCTTTCCCTGCTGTTCTTTTCAATATTCACCTCATGTTTTATTTGGAAGTTAGATTCATCTCCACTCTAAAATGTACTCTACTTTTATCTTAAGTATTGCCATTTCCAAAGGAACAAAGAATATTTCTTATCAGTGTCTTCCGGCTGGACTTCCTAATGCATTTGATTTCCAGCTATTAACCTAGGAGCCCTATATTCACAATCACTTTGTGGTTTTTAAGACCCTACAGGTTTAGAAGTGTATGGACATTCTTATAAAGATTATTACTTTATTTTGTACTTAACAATGTTTGCCAATATCCTCTTGGCTCGTGGCTAAAGATGACTAGAAAATCAGCAAGACAAACCTCTGCACATCTACGTGTTCCTCTTGCACTGCTATTTGTTCTCAATGAACCCCTCAAAACACATAGTTTCAACAGTAGCTCATATTATTTTAAGGCAGAATTATCACGCTATTGTCCTCTGCTCATCAGAAACATTCACATGGAGTTATTAAAGCATTCTCATGAAAATAATTGCAAGAATCATCTCAAACCTTTCTAAAAACTGACTTAGAAGCAGAACTCCTTCTTCCATGTTGTCTTAAATTAGTCGGCCAGGTTCTGTTGTCACGTCTGAAAACTGCTGAAATTAACGGTCTCATTGCAAGGATGCTGGCAGAAGTGGGATCAGAGCCGAACCCAACGCCTTTAGGGAGGAAATGTTGGGCCGTAACAAGAGCTGGGTTTCGGGAGCGTAGTGCATGGAGACGCCAGCACACAGCCCCAACTCCCCCCGCGCTCCACAACAGCCCCTCAATGCTGCTGTGAACTTTAGTTAAGACCAGAATATTTCAAGTAAAAGTTGGTACAGACTGCTTTTCTGTCACAGGCTAATTTACATCTCATTTCAAATTATTTGCAAAGTTTATAATAAACTTTCAAGTCACGTTGCAATGTTTTCTTTCAGCTGGTAAATCACCGATTTAACAGAATGGCATTCCTTTGAGTTTTTGTGAAAATTGGGATCAAATTTGCAGGATTGTTTTATTATCTCAAATCTTAAGTGATTGGCTAGCAATTTTCATTGAAAACTGTGTGGTTTATTCTTGCTACATGTTTTTATGAGAGTTTTGCAGATAATCCATTTAACATGGATGGGAAATGTGTGTTTAACAAAACAGTCTTCAAATACCAACCTAAAGTTTGTTTGTCTGATTCAAGTCATATGTGACATTAAATACCTTCCCAAGCACATGGCCCTTTTGCAGCAAAGCATTGCACATATACTTCGGTTTAATCGCACTTCTAAAGCTCTCTGATTTCAGTGGGATTTAAGCGTGTGCTTGAAGGTAAGCCTGTAACTAAATGGTTTCTTGTACCGAGCTACTAACCCATGTGCATGAGCAAGGACATCTCAAAAGAATAATATGTTTTCCCTTGATCCAAGTAAATTAAGGAAAAAAAAAAAAATTCTTCATGATATGTTTCATTCAACAATAAAGTACCCACAATAAAACACTGTGTACAGTATCAGTCTTATAAAGTGTGAATAACCTTGTCGTAAGCAGACTGAAATTATATCGGAAAATAACTTTCCTTTGTGGCGGCTCGCCCCTTGCAGCTGCCAAGATGCAGCTGCCTGCTCGGAAAAGCATTTCCACGCCGCGCTCCTGCAGGCTGGATTCAGCCATCAGCTTGGTGCTGATATTATTTCCGTAAAATACCTTCCTCCAAAGCATTATGCTCTGGCATTATGATTTATTGCTTACATTTCTAGCAATAAAAAAGGAGGAAATACCATCCTATTAATTGCTTTCTTCTAGTCCTAAACTCAAATATCCGTGGACTAAAGAAACTTCGTGTCATAGAAGGCTATTAGTCTATTAACATAAACACACACCCCAAATACATCTATTTGTGCTTTGAGGGAGTCTCTGTGTCTCTATTATTTGATACATGGGTTTGGATCAAATTTTGGATCGTTTCCCAAAAAAACTTAACAATTATTTAGTAAATTTTAGATTCAAGGCAAATCTTAAACTTGGACATCAGGTACCCTCAGGCTTAATTTAGAGCGCGCATATCGAAACTGGCACAATTCCAATTAGCTTATTAGTTTTATAGATCTGAATTCTCTTGGCGTGATATCAGAAATAACACAAAGTTCCACACCAAACTGCATTTCTGGATAGATACAGTCAATCAAATCATCATTTGCATTTAAAACCGGTTATAAAATTCTACATTTTCTTGTTCCAGATCCCTACCTCTGTGCATTTTGTGTCTTTTATGCATACCTTGCATGAACTCCCTATGCACAATCATGTGAAGATTAAGTTTAAATCAATGAGAAAAATATGTGAAACATCTGGAAGCATTCATATTTCCACAAAAATACTTTATCTGCACAGCCCATTATGTTGAAACCACGGGAACAGTAATTACCTTACAGCTATAAAGTCTGTACGGTTATAAAATCTTATCAAATAAAAGTGCATTGTCTTGTCTATGGAAATTCTGCAAGCAGTCCATAATTATTTACGATAATTTACTGTTATTACCATTTACAATAGAAAAATAAAGAATATTCTGTGTTAATTACATTATGTCTAATTTACTGTTGCTATTTATAGACTGGCCTACAATGAATGCTGAACTGTAGGAAGTTGAGATCCAGAAGAGGGAATTATTTCAACACTTCTGATCTCTGCTCTTCTTGGCAATATATTTAGCCAAGACAGGAACCCTGGGTGACCGCACACACGTCGTCCTTACGTTTATAGTCAGAAGTCGCATCTGTTTTGCTGACAAAACAAACTCCCTTCTGCTCGTTCCCCTGAAGCCTGCCCTGGGTTTCTCTCTCCGTGCACACAGGGGCCATGGCCGCAGGATTCGGTCCTTTGGGGTTTCGTGGCTCCCGGGGGAACTCCTGAGGCCCCGCAGGCAAGTGCATCCTCCCTGCAGATGTACGTAAGCCTCCAGTAGCCAAGATTTTGAGCTTTTGTTCTCAATTTGTTTATGTCGGTGATTCACGCTGATGTTTTAAACATACTGACCACTTATCTGAGATACTATTCGGGAATACTTCAGGAGCATCTCAGCAGGTCCCACGCTGAAAACTGCTGTCGGAGGCTTTCTCCCCCGCTCCTGCACTCCTGAGGAGCATCCAGGTCTGGGGCAAAACCGCCTGTTTTGCTTCACTGGTGGGAATCGATGCTCTCTCATGGGGCTCACTCCTGGAGGCTCCTTTACTACTTACTGCTTTTATTTCGGTATCACCTTCCAGGAGCAGTGGCAGATGAAGGGCTAGCCATGCCAGCAGCTCTGCAAGCACAAAACAGATACAGGAAACTGCATCTTTGACCTCAAAAGCTTATATCTAGACATAAGAACCCAAGACAATAGATAGACACTGACTGGAAGCAAAGGAAAGTGCAGAGGTAAATTGATCGGCAGCACAGCACCCTGGATGCCTAATCAGGAGTCTACTTCTCTCTGTTTTACTTGAGTGCAACCTACAAAACAAACTGTGTATCCTTAGTAGCACTAAATGAAGCACCATAACACTTGGCACAACTCTCATTTAAAACGGCCTTCCCCAGGTGTTTCTGAGAAAGTATTTTCTCCTCTGTTTCATGCCTTTCTCTTATATTTTTATTCTATATGCAGAGGGTTTTTTCCAGTGCATGTGGTTTCTCATAGCTATCAAGGATGTAGTAATTTGATTCACACACAAAATCCTTTTCCTAACGGTATAGGAGTATTAGCAGCGTAAGCAAGTTGGAAACTCGAGTTTGTGTTTATGCTTGATTCCTATTAGGAGCCACATTCAAAGTGAGCCCCAAATTTGTTCCCCAAAATTTTCAGGTGGAATAAATCTTCTGCTTTCACCTGGGCGTACAGAAAAATCCTCCCAAATCCACACGTCTGGCTCCTCTGCACAGCCTGTGCCTGGTTATGAATGGCTTCCCCTGCACCAGCCGCACTGCTGAAAATATTCTCAGTGTGCTGCCATAAGATTAGTGGACACTTTACCCAGTCTGTCAACTCCAGATAAATCCCAGAACAGCAGCAGGAAGAAAGCAACATAAGCTCAAGCAGAAGGTCTCCGTTTATTGGAAATCCGCATACTATATACTTGAACGGCTCCAGGGTAACAAACTGCTATACCTGCCTCTCCATATATGCAAGATCAGAAAAGCAGATGCTGCCCTGACCTCTGTCCATCGCATTTGTGTTGCTCTACTGATCTGTAGTTACTTGTGCCCCAATTATATTGCTACATTTATTATTCCTATTTAATTCAATTACTTAAGTTTTTAGATATGTTGCGCCTGGAAAAAAGCTAGATATGGGGATTACATATTCTGTCATTTTTCAGGGTTTCCAGTTCATATATTCCCATTATAGAAAGTTGAAATGTCTGCTTTTAGCAACTATACAGGTCATAACGTGCTTGGCCATGTCACCCGGCTGAGACCTGCTGCCAGCGTAGCTGATCTCCGCGGCCAGCCCAAAGGCAGACCACAGTAAAGCCCAGATCTTCCTGACAGCACTGAAAATTGAACACAGCCTAGGGATACTGCAGAAGCTCTACGCTGAGGTCAAAGGTGTGAACTGTGTTGGTGAGCCCTCCAGTAGAAAGAAAACCAACCTGGCTTGGATGAGGGTGTTTTGCCATCAAGGTTTCTAAGGATAATGGAGGTTCTTCTATATTCCCAAGGTTTTGCATCTTTACGCTGCCAGAAGAAATATCCCAAGCACAGGGAAAAGCTGCAGCACTGGATCTCCTCCAGCATCGGTGTCTGCCAGGCCCTGGGGGTGGCCACCCAACAGGGTCCAGGTGTGAGATGCAACCCGAGCAGCCCCAGGGTATTGACAACACTGCCCCTAAACATCCTCACATATCCCTGGGTGGTTTCAGAGCAATACTGATGAAGCCAGTGACAAGCTAAAGCCCCAAGGGAACCCCCAGCAGAGAAAGACCAATGGCTCCTGTCTTCTCTGTCTCTTGGAAAGACATGTCGTCTCACAGGGAGCAAGTGGCCCCTCAGGGACAAGGATGGAGAAGGCCATCATGAGGGCCGGCAAGGAGGTGTAGATGGAAAATGTCTGACTACAGCAATAGCTTCCAGTGGTCTGCATAACTCAGGCAGATCCTAAAAACCTCAGGTTTGAGGTACTTTCCAAACCTTTCTCATAATGAGGTACCTACTCCAGGTCTATACCATAGGCAATGTGGGCTTAGTTTGACAACTTTACTGTTCATCAGATGCTTCTTGCAGGTAAAAGGGTAACTTAGCCTCCTCCCTGCCTTTATTGTAGGTTGTATGGAAGTGCAGAGTTGAGCCCAATGTTTTAAAAATGTTTAATTGTAAAAAGAAAGAAATTCGTAAAGATGGGAACACATTTTATTTGCTCATTTGTAGAGTTTTACTTATAAAATCTATTTTAAGCCAAGATAAAATTTGAGGTTTACAGATATTTGTGGACCATGCCTTAAGGAAAAATTCTTTACTAATAGATATGGAAATTAATTGAGGTTTATATTTTTTCACTAAAATTCTAATTTTTTTTCTCACTATTTTTAGCTAAAGATGAAACAGCAGACTGTTAGAAGAAATAGAAGTGCATAAGCAAGGAAGACTGCTTTGTGAAAGGACTAGTTCTAGCTAGCGATGGAGGATTTATCAAAGCTTGGGACTCTGGGAGCAGATATCAACAGATATGTATCCTGAGTAGGCAAAAGAAAAATGATTAAATTTACAGCATTTGATGAAGTACACACTGAAAATGAGAAGATATAAGGAAGTCTCTTCTTGCAGCCTGCCAGGCAAGACTTTTTGTGTGCTTCACATACACATCTGCAGGACAGCACACCATGGCTAAACTCAACTTTTTGAACTTCTCCTGACCCTTTAATTAGGGAAATAGTTTGCAGTCTGCACTGATTCTGGTTTGAGTTCTGCTTTGGAGAGACTATTATTTACTTTCCCTACTAGGGACACATGATTCCCACAGCATTCCCACTTTTTCAGCCATCCTGCAGGGATGTACACAAGGAGCTGTGCACTGAAAAACTGTGAATATCAGAGAGCACAAGATCCGATCCAGTTAAATTCCATGTTTTTTTCCTCCCTTTTCATTTTTCTAAGGCATAATAAACAGTCCTGTGTTTTGTTCGCTCTTCCATGAGCTCCTTCCTGCAGATTCCTCTCTTTCTTATATTATTTAGGGCACATATAAAATGTGCATAGACCACACAGTAAATGTTGCTTTTTGAAACAGCCCAGCATCCAAATACGGGAGTCTAATAAGGCACCAATTAGACAGACACTTGCAGAAATCAAGTCTGCTGTTTCACTACTGTTTCTTGCTTCTCCTAACAATTGGTTAGGATGATTAAAAACTGATCTCTCTGTATTAAAGGAGATAGAGCGTTCCTAGGAAAACGTGTGTCATGGAAAATCTCCCTGATGCATGCATTCAGCTTTCTTAACTGCTGACTGAAGCAAGAGCCAGAGAAATCCTTGTTGGTTAAAAAAAAGACCAGCGTCATTGTTATTAATCCTAATAAAAGTGATATTAGATAATTTCTTGATCTCCTTTCACAGATCCCCAAGAGATTCAGCTGACCTTTGAAAATGTACCAAGTTCAAAACCACACTCATTGAAAATAACAGTTCCACTCAGATGGACCAGACTGTATTTTTTTCATCCAACAACTGTGAAGAATTTTTTTATGTCATTCATCCCTGACTAGTGCCAGAGACAAGCAAACGCGCGTAAGCCCCTGTGCCAGCCATCTGTTGAGTAAAGCCCAGTGCCAGCTGCTTATCATGGGCTGCAGGTAAGAACAGGGCTGTAGGAAAGTCAACGGGAAGTTTATGCCCATTTAAAGAGTTTAGGTAGGGATTCAGAGAGAACACCATATTCCAAGCACAGGAACATGGTTTGGAGCATAGCATTTGCCGACGTACTGAAGCTTTTTTTTAGCTGTGTTTAGTCTGCCAGGAAAACTGCATTGCGTACCTTCATTTGGACATTTTTGTAATATAGATGACTCAAACCTTGCTCTCTTTATGTCTTTGAATACAAGTCTTTTGCAAGACATTAAAATACGCTCATGGAGACTTTCCTTTCATGGGAACTCAATCAATACCATGTAAGTCAAATGGCTGCCTTTCCATTTACTTCCATGTTGAATCAGGTCTTCAGTAGATCTTTCGCAACCCTGGATGGCACTCCGACATTTGCAGTCCATCTCCCAGGTAACCCTGCAGTATTCAAATAATAGTAGCTCCATCAAGTTTGATTTATTCCACACTACTTCTCAAGATGACTCTTTTTTATTATTATTTTTAAGCCAGGCTAAGAGTGAACAGAAGAACAAGGGAGCAGTGTTTGTAGATTCAGTGAGCTGCCAGTTTGGGATGTGTGGGTTTTATTTTCAGGACAAACAGGTACACCGAGCTAGGAAAGAGTGTCCCCTCTTCCACAGCCTGGCCTAATCTCTTTGGGGATATTTCTGTACTACGGCTATGAGAAGTGCTCCTGCTGCAGCATTCAGCTGTATTTCCGAGAAGTTTGAGCCACAGAGGAATGCTTTATCCACGCTTTATCACTTTCTTTCTTCTGATCCTGATACAAATACAACCCTGAAAATAGATAATGTCTTAACATTGCCAACTATCTAGAAAAGTTTTCAACAAAAGTCCTGCAGATAAGATACCTGAACTCTGTCCCTGGCCAGGATTGATTTGATTTCATGATCAGTAAGACACAAATCTCCTGGGACATTCAGCTGATGTTCATGCTCATTTTCCATATTCTGAAGGCTAAGATCAACTCTCAGTCAAAGTCCAAGGAAATGAGCTTGCTGATTTCAAGCCTCTTTCCAGATGCCCAGCCCATCAAAGGCACCCATTCATGGCATACCTAAATTACTCAAGTTCCAGCCTGTATTTTTAGTAGACCTTTACTATATCGCTGGTGTCTTGGCCAGAAGTCCACCACCTCTGTCCTGCTGTGCTACTTGAATGGCCATGTGTAGTGTGCTCTGTCCATCTCCTAAATACTAAAATTGCATGATCTAACATACGCCAGTTCCACCATTGTGTGCATGAGAACACGCATTTTTTTTAAGAACAAAGAGATTTTTTGAAAAAATATTTATGTATAGCTTTACAATTATCTTCTTTAGAAACACTTCATATTTTGACTTTTAGCAAATTCAGTTTTTATTAGCTGTTCCCCATGGCAATTATATACTGGTTGTAAAGAAGACTGTTACTTAGGAAGATGAATCATATCTTCTGTGAAGACGCTGGCTACCGCATCCATTAGGATTTCCTATTTTAAAATAATCTTGAAAACAAAATGCTTTAAACAACCAGTTGCAGCAACTTGTATGTTTTTTACTGGGTCAGAGTAATTTCCTTTACTAAAAATTGCTGCTAAAGGGGGCTTCACTCTTTGTATAAATGATACAGCTATTGACAAGAGATCCCTGTGCACATTCGAAAATTAAATGCTATAAAATTGAAGTAATCAAAATAACACATCAACCACATTAAGATGTTAATTAGCAGATCTTGATATTTTCAGCCTTACATTTTGATGGCATAAAGATGGTAAAAGGATCAGATAATAAATGTTATATAATATAATGCCTGAAATGTAGATTCAAGGTGATTTATATTTTTGTCATGTGTAAAAACTTCAGGAATGATCCATCCATTACAAACTTTATAGCAAGTGTGACTCTTGATTTAAGGGAAACAAGTTCAGAGACGTCAAAAACTGTCTCCTTATTCTCAACATTTGCTAGCCCTTTCCAAAAGACACACATTACTGTAGGTCTGTCCTATTCATATGTGCTATCTGGGCTTTTTTTTCCTCTGGTTTATCAGCTTTCATAGAGTTATTTTAGATATCTGATTTTACAAAGACAACTGATGTAAAACATATACAACTTCTGTGTTTTTACCTAACATATAATTAGACCAGCAAGGGTCTAGGTCTTAGAAAAAAGCCTTAAAAATGATGACTTGGTTCCCAGTATGTGACTGAGAGATTTAAATCTTCTCTTGAGGGAGAGTGGAAACTACCAGTCCAGGTATTTGAAGATGAACAGCATGAAAATACACCAAATTCACTCAGGTAAGGTACAAGAATTGTGCTGTTATTAATTTTAAAAGCTGCAAGGGGACTTCTAGAAAGATAAACTCAGGACAAAAGAGGCCAGCTATCTAACTTGTACAGGTCAGGAAAACTCTTTTTGGGATGCAGTGGGAGGATTATAGATGTGTCTGGAAAAAAAAAGCTGAAGACTCAGAAGTTTTGGAAACACAATTTTTTTATTATTATTATTTTGCTCTTGCTATTATTTTTTACCTGTTGCTTTTCCGTATTAATTTTGAATTGGCAAGCCCAGATTCTTGTGCAAAAGAATCTAGGTTTCTTCCCAGTTCTAAAACTTTCATGTGCAGAAAGGAGAGGAGGGAAGGCAACTCCTATAGGGACTGTCCCAGTCCACAGCAAGGATAGAGTGGAGACCAAAGTGGGATGGGTCTTCAGCTGCATGTTGCCAGAATCCACTCCTGTGACAGCATTGCCACTGGGAAGCTATTTATTTGTGCCATTAAAAAGCTACATACCACATGCAGCGCACCTGTGAAGAGAGCAAGAATCAAATTTGGCAGTTGGGATCCTGCCCCGTGCTGGCATTATATAGCGGGCTCTTGCCCCATTTGAAGCTGCAATAGCTTCAAAACATATCAATAAATATCCCCTGCTGTTATCCCAGAAGTCAGGGAATTTTCTGAGTTCAGTCTCTTACCCATAATGCTTCAGTAAAATTCACTGACAATGTATATTCTGCTATTGAAATAGGTCACGCCATAGGAACTATAAGTTCAGTTATTTTCAAAGTCATATTTGATATAGTTGGCTATTAGGTGATATTGCATGAGCTTGACAATTTTTGTTCTCCAATTAAGAAGTAGAACTAGCTTCATCCACGTTTCAAGGACAGCCTTAAAACGTAAAAGCTGACCAGTAGCTGTCTAGGCAGAGCATGATTCAGAAATCACAATTAAGAATCTATTTTGGACTTTCTGCTGGTTTTTGTTGACACAGAAGATTTATGAATTCTGTGTCATGCCATGCTTTTCATCACGATGGTGACAACCTTTTCTTTTTCACATGACTCACTGTGTTTGTCCCATTCAAATTTCAGGTAGCAAATAATTAATTCAGTCTCAATATCTGACACACAAATTAGATGTGTTTCAGAAGGAATTCAGTTTATTGCAATAAAGTAAGTATTTTTGTTCATTACTGGGAAATATCCTAAAGTCTGACATACATACCCCTTCAAGATCAAAGGCTACTTGGCCACAAGAGTTGTCCTATACAGGATTCATTTATATATCTGTTATGGCCATTATGATTCAGCAATTCCAAGGTGATGTTTTCGCGCACTATTAGAGTACCTCCTCAAACTTACTCTCTTGCCTTCTTTCAGACCGAAGCACAAGTGCGCACCGTGGTGGGTACCTGTCGGAGGAAAACCACCTCCACTTCCCTCTGCAACGTGCTCTGAAGAAATTCCGTAGTACGTAGTTCAAGTGAAAGGACTGTGACTAGCAAGATTTTTAGCTGTCAGGAGACCTGTCCTCTGTTGTTTCCCATATGTCTCACTATACAAGATTTCCATTTTAACTGGCTGGGACAGAATCTAATCCATACCTTAAGTATGTACAATCAGTGTGCTTTAGCAATGCTTTTATAATTGCCAAAAATACACCTAACTACTTGTAAGCTCATCCTACTTGTGATGGCACAAAGGAGGACATTCTCCTCCCTTCGTCTTTGTATGGAATAATTCAACTATACAATGAACAGCAACAACGTCCCTGATAAATTTATCTCTGTATTTTATATATTGTTATATAAAAAATCAACTTTTGTAGTTATCATCTTAGTTTGAACACACTCTGAAAACCTGAGCTTGAGGCTGAGCTTTTATCTGTTCTTCAGAGCGCTCTGGTTTGACTCTTGAAATCCTGTTCATTTCTATTCAGACAAGGGGCAATATTTCTACTGACTACCGTGGGAACAGGATTGGGCCATTAATGTGTATTTGACATCGAAAATCAGACTAATTGAAGTCAAAATGGTTTTAGAGGTCTAGTTAGGTTGATTTTAATGAGGATTTTTAAAGCTGTCATACTTCTCATGTTTTTTTTCTCCGGGAATTTTTTCCTTAACAGCGATGTGAGTTACAAAGTGTTCAACCAGTCTTTTGTGTTTTCTCAATACCATAGAATCTGTGCACCTCACAAATTCTAAAAATAAATACAAATGAAAGACAAACCCTTTCTCTTTCCTTTCTTTAATCACACCTCTCCATGAGTAGGGAGTGCACTTTGCCCAATTGAATTTTCTTTCACTCAAAACTTCATGAAAAGCAAACATTTATGGAGATGCAATCTCCATTGCAGAGTGAATTTACTTTGAAATTCAAGTGACTATACATAGAATTTTTTTCAGATCTATTTTGCAGTAGCAATGCAGCTTTTAAATGGCATCAATGGCATCTATTCAATAACTGAAATTACAGCAGCCAAATTATATTCTGATAATTGCAAAATTAACTTGTGTCGCTGTTTCAAGAGGGTGTTTACCCCTGGGAAGAGGGCTGAGCCAGGTATGGGCATCCTAGACCACCTTTCATTTAGCAGTATATATTAGTTTGATTAAAGTTAATAAAGCAAGAAGAGATTTAGCAAATGGAACTAATGTTCAGAGATAATTTCAGTTGGAATGAATGAACAAGAGATGTGGAGAAGTAATTACAGGAATTTGCTAAAGACCTCTAGGGTGAAATGCACATGACCACAGCACACTGTATGAAGAAACAGAATGAGAAACAAAACATAGTTAGTAATAGGATACTTCAATTACCCAGAAGTAAATTGGGAACAGCCTGTGGTAATACTGCCAGTATGTTTATAACAATGCAGAGCTAATGCAGCATTGTTAGAGAACCAGTTGGTAAGCAGGCTGCAAGGGGTTGGAGAAAAATATGTGAGCTAAGTATTATTAGGGTGTCTGCCGTTCTGCCGTTCACGTTGCTCAGCGCCTCGCAGCTGGAGCAGCTCCTTTGGTCGACCGAGGTGTCACCCAACACCAACACTCATCCAGTCAAGGGTGGACTGAAGAGGACTTGCTGCACCTTAGGTACTTTTATTTAATTTTCTTCTGTATAGTTCCAGAGTAATTTTTAGAAAGCAATATAATAATAAACAGAAGGGTTTTAAACTACAAAGCAATGTACTTGTTCTCATTTTACTCCTCTTTGGCTGATCTGGATTATAGCACTGTGGTACTTGTTCACTCTGATGAACTCTGACTTTGAAAGACTCTGACAGGACTTAGCTACACTCTTTTAATTCAAGAGTATAACCTGTAATCAATAAGAAAGGCTTTTAAAATCATCAATAATTTATTCAAAATTATTCAGTTTTTCAGCCTTCCAGGAACACTGTTTGTGACTCAATGTAATTTCAGCATAAATAACATGTTAATTTTACCCTTCTCCAACTATAATGTTGTTGCTGCAATATGAATTAATACTGAAAAGCTACAATTCATTCTGTTGTATAAAATATTAAAAGTCTGGTAGACGCCATATAGTTGTCATCATGCTTATGCCAGTTTGAAGCCAAGTGATTTCTGCGGCAGATATACATGACATACAGCAGGTCTCAGCACACCAGTGCGGATAGCCTGAAGGAAGGGTCTCAGTGCATATTTTGCAGATTCTATGGTATGGAAAATGCTGCTCTCATCTGGAAAGCGATTGTGTGAAAGTGTGGACGCTGAGTTTTATGAGCGCTCTCTCTCAGTGATTCCCATACAGATGTGTTCAATTTATAACTCAAGGTTGTTTCTTCAACAGCCAAACTCAGCAAATTCA
This sequence comes from Gymnogyps californianus, assembly GCF_018139145.2. NCBI lineage: Eukaryota > Metazoa > Chordata > Aves > Accipitriformes > Cathartidae > Gymnogyps > Gymnogyps californianus. The sequence goes on along the minus strand of NC_059483.1, from coordinate 3,310,561 downwards.
TCCTAAGATCTGAGATTCAAGCTGGGTTCCCTCATTCCTTCCTTCTTCCCTTCCATCCTTCCTTCCATCCTGATTTCAGTCTTTCATTTCACTGTTTGATCTAGACTAACAAAGATACAGATGTATTTTTATATCCTAAAGAAAACTATGAGTTTCCAACTACACTCAGAGGTGACGAGTCTAGAGTTGATGTGCTTAATTTACAAAGCAGAATCAAACTGGACCCATTCTCCTCAGAATATACGTATCCTCCCTGAAAAGCAACATAACAAGGAAGCACTGCAAATTTCCTGTATGTAGGAAGTTTCTGTAGATTCAGCATTATTTTAGGTAGATTTGTTTGTCTGGCTGACATTTCAAAATAGATGTATAAGCAGATATCATGGGAGTGCTTTTGTAACAAGCATAAAAAAAATATTCTGTACTTAGTAGAAACTTGATAAAAAAGTATAAGGGAATAACATTACTAGCTAATTGGAAAACTGCTGTATGAACACACACATGGAAGGTGACATCCTCAACAGAGGTGGCGAGGTATTGGCATTAAAATCACAAAATTCTTTAACTTGCTTGCGTGGACATTGATATGATAAATGTCTTTTGGTGGTAAGAGGACTGTATCCTGAGCAAGAAGCACAGCTTCTTATGGCTGCCTCTGTTTCCAGCCCTAGCACTGGCCTCATTTGATGCCATTTTACCTTGAGATTGGATTTTCACCCTATCCCTCAGCTAAGCTTAGAAACATATTGATGGGACACAGCATTTCGGGGCAAGTACAACTGCTGCGTACAGCCCTGTGGGACTTCACCCCCGGTTTGGTGACGCTGAACCTCACCGCGTTCAATGGGGCTGCGCAGCCCTAAGCAAGAAAGAGATGCCATTTCCTTTCGTGATAGAAATAAGACTCTTCTGCCCACCCTGCTGGACATTTAGGAGAATGACCTTTGGTTTTATTCTTGTTTTGCTGTTAATGATGGTTTAACTTGGGCAAGTAACCTCTTACGCTACTTGCTAGGCTTGAGCTCAACGAACACCTGCAAAGCCCTAACTGTATAAGCAGCTTACACGGGGATACTCCCTGCACAATCACAGCTCATTTTGTGCCACTAATTCATATGACGGACAGAGGTCAGGAGCCTTTAAGGTTCAACATGTAAAATAATAACAAAAATGAGCACAGAAAACAAAACCTGCAAAATTTCATTTTCCGGTGGTGATACTGTTCCAGTGAGAACACTGTTACATGTAAAAGGTAATTTGGGGGGTTTTAACTTCTTGTTTTGCTTTAACCTGCAAAACTTCCCATCAGGTTCTCTACCTTATTCTTTCTCTTGTGTGGATCACACAATTAAGTGATAAAGCCATGTTTTTGACATCTGTCTGATTTCCATGACAACAGATTATGAAACCAGGTGTAGTGAGCATGTGACATGAAAACTAAGAAAAACGATGAAGCTAAATGAAGATTTAATCAATGTGAAGAGCAGCTACAAAGGGTGGGAAGGAAGCACATAACAAAGGTGTTTCCTTTATAGGAGGAATGTGTTGTTCTATTTGCTCTCCGCTATCCAAACATTATAGGATATAAGAATAACCTGCATTAGTAGATTTTAAAAAGGAAAGAGCCCTGGTCTAGCTTGTGGCCCTCACTAAGCAAGACATGGGTCCTTCCCTGCAGGAAGGAGAGCAGTGGTAAGGGTAACACTCACCCTTGCCATCCAGCCAACAACTGCTCTCCAAGTTGAGCAACACCAGAGCACCATGACCAGCACGCCTATATGTCAACCACCAAATACTAGTCCTTCTTTCTCTTCCTCTTATGAAAAACATGACGTATGAGGAAAGATGGAAGGAACGTGAGCTATTTTGTCAGGACAAAACAGCCTGAAGGGACATTCAAGTTTCAAATGCCTAAAAGGTCACTTGAGGGAAGAGATTAGGCTATTTTCCATGCCTGCTGTGAATTGGACAAAGAAGTAATGAATCCAGATTGCAGTAAGAGATACTTAAGTTTTTAAGAAAAAAATCTTCATAATAGTTCAGAAAGGTGATCGCTGCAAAACAAAATACTAAGGGAAGCTGCAGACATTCCATAACGGGTGACAAGAACAGGTCAGAAAAGCACATGTCAAGGCTGGTTCAGGGAGAGCTGGTCCTCTCTGGGAGTGGGAAAGGTTTGTACCATCTTTCTGAATCTCTCCGAGCCCAATTTTCTACTGTACTCAGACCACAAACATTGAAAACTCCTTAATTCTTTAGCCTAAGTGATTTCAGCTTCAGTAGTTTGCTTGTACCACTTGCTTAAGTTCATAAACTATGTCATAACAGGCTAAGCTGGACATCTTGAAGTACCGCCAAAAAAGGCAAGCAAAGAAAATAACTGTAATCCACAGTATTTTGAAAAGAAGAGGCATAAATAAGTTTTAAAGCCATGAGCACATGGAGAAAGAAATCATGGGAAGAGACCTGACTGATTGAGCAAAGAACTGGTATTTAGACTCCGTGTTAGTATTTCCAGAGGCAGGCAGTGAATAATAATAGGAAGACTGATGTTGCCTGATTTTCAAGGGGTATCTCATATCCATTTTAGTGAAGTAATTCTGAATACACCTCGATTTCTTTCAGGAATTTTCTTTCCACAGGTGAGGAGGTCGCTTAGAGGGACTGGAAAGCAGCTCTGGCAAGCGTAATTCATTGACTTGACCTGCAGTGAGAACAACTCTGAGCTCGTGGCTGGGAGAACGGTCAGGAAGAAATACATGTGAATTTTGAAACATTTGTCCATAGCTTTAGGAGTTCAGTTTGGCACAGGCAGGGGCATAATAATGCTAGAGGTACTTTTGGGCCTTTGTACGTTGCAATATAAATCTTACACTAGCTCAATTTGTGTTCATTTTATGTGTGAAACATTAATAGATTTTTAATATACTGGCACTAGATAAAATGAACTTCAGCAACATCAAAAAGAAAAATTGACATTGCACACCACACGAGGAAATATACTTATGGCATTTTACACTGCTCTGATAAGTTGTGTGAGAGGTCAGTATAGGTGAAACACAGGTTACACGGCCTTGAAGATTTGTTAGCTGTAGTAAATAACTGTTATTGGACTAGAGACCAAAAAGTGTAGGTATATGTGCAGCTTGCAGCAACTGAAACACTAAAGGGCTTCCAGAGCATGTGAAAATCAGCCTACACTGACTAGATTAATTCTATATCTAGAATTTAATCTAGATTAATTCTAAATCTATTATATTCTAATTATGTTATTATTATAACTGACTGGGCAGTTACAACCACCGGCTGAGTCCACTCTTCTTTATTTATTTTAATGGCCTTAAATCATTCACAGTATTGGAAATGGTGAATGACCTACCTGGAACCTCTTGTAAACATTGCCCATAGACATCCCTCAGTACATTGAAAGATGTGGCCTTTTTCTGTATAGGGAGGGGTTTGCTCATGTACCGTTAAAATCTATAGCACGTGCTGAACCAAATTAGAGAAGGTAAAAAGCTGAACACTGAAGCACTGGACTTAGGCAGTTTCCATTAACACGGCTTTCAGTTAGTTAGCCGTGTTCTAGATAAAGTCTTGTACTGGATAAATAAAAAAAGGTTTTCTCCATGCCTTTTCTTCTATCATTGACATCAGTGTGCTCATAAATATTTTACACTTTTTGGCTGCAAGCTCTACTTTCTCGTTTTATCTGTTTGCCCAATAGCTAGTGCAATCAACTCTTCAACTTGAGGATTAATACTGAAATATTAAAATGTTGAGATTCTCTGACTGCTGTCAATGAGCTGCTCCTGCGTGCACTGGAGGAGGAACCAGCCTTCCACAGGAGCAAATCCATTCAACAGGGTTAACAGTAAGCTTCAACATTATTTTGGGTAGCTGGTGTTTTTCATGCAAACTGCATCACAAATGTTATATGGAGTTATAAAGTTAATATAAAAAGCAGATGGAGAGAAATTAAAAGAGATAGTCAAGGGAGAAGAGATGAGATATAAAAATAGATGGAACTGGTGAAGCATGGAAGTTGCAGAAAAGCTGTTCCAGATGCCAGGAGCTACTCCAGAGAGAAGTGTCATCCCAGCAACGGGGAGCGGTATAAAGTACACTGAGCAGTTTAAGGGACAAAGGGAAGAATATGCAAAAAGCCTTGAACGTTTGCCTCCAAAAATGAGCAAATACTATTTTGAATTCCTCATTTCTTGCAAATTATATAACGAACTTAAAAGAAGCAAATATATTTACCCTCAATATCAGCAGTTAGACAAAATTTCACACCTTATTTATTAATATCCTATCTAGAAAATATAGAAAGATATTTGTCATTTAAAGACAGCGAGCAAAAGCAAAAGAGTGTATGTACATATGTTATGGCATACATACTTTGAACCTGTACAAACTCTTTAGGTACTGTTTGCTTAAATTATTAAAGGTCTTAGCACATATCCAAATTTATCTCATAATCCACTTATTATTTGGCCAAATCTGGGATTCAAATAGTGCGGATGCCATAGTTTCTGCTTTACACCATGCTGACTAGTAGCTCCTCCTGTATGAAACACTCTTACGGCAGTACTTCTGGAAGGAAAAATATGACTCTATGCTTTCATACAAATATTAATTACATTGTACTTTTTTCTTTTTGATACAACGTTGTCTAAACCAAAGCCACCTCAGGAGGTAAATCCATAAACTCACAGGGAACAAAGCTTGAAATAATAGATATATGTGTATATATACACACACATTCTCAATTCTCCTTTCTAACGTAAGTGGCTAATAAGGGTAGAGTAGGAAAATGTGTCATTTTGTTATAATCTCGTTGACCACACTGATGAATATAACTTTATTAGAAGGAGCAGATGTTGTCTTAGACCCTCGAGGTATCTCTGATAAGGAGCATTGCCTTTCTGAATTTGCCGGCAAATATTATCTAATATTTCAATCTCACTGTTACGTACAACTCTACAAAACAGCTTTTCTATCTTTCATACAATGAGCCATTAGTCTTCGCAATGTTGCTTGTTCTCTTAGGACTGTCTTTGTCACAACATGAGCCAAGTCAATCTTATCTGGTTTACAGATATTTTTACATGTATAATCTATGTTTTGTCTTTCATTCAAGTATTTGCAACCTTCGACGCAACCCACGGTGATCACTGGTACAGATATCCTGACTTGAATGGTTAATGTCTAGACTGAAATGTGCTACTTTCCGTGGGAGCCAAATTGTTTCCCAGAAGACTTTTTAGACTGGAGAGGCTCTCTATAGCAGTCTCCCCATCAATACAAAGCTTAGACAAAGTAAGAATACAGCAATTAGATGACATTTGTGGCCATTACCATCAAAGAACAGTATATTAATGATGTTCTACAGAACTATTTCCCAGTATTTCCTTAGAAACTCTTGTTGGGTCTACCCATAAATGTCTCATAAAAGCTATAAATATTCAAGAAAGGAAGTCAGTTACATATAAAGACCTCTAATAGGCACTATGAATGAATTCTGAACCGTATAATAGCCAGGCACCTGTGAAAAACGGCAAGAGGATGTGATCTATACATTATATATGAGGCACTTTGCTACAGCTGCAAAGATTTCTAGTTATTCAGCGAAGCTAGAAATTAAAACAAGAGCATATAACAAAAATGTTGTTTGAATTAAGTCTTGTATGGTGTTGCTTCTTACTCAGCGATCATTATAATAATTAGCTTTGCACAAAATAGATTTATAAAAGCTCATAAATTCAAGTAATATGCAAATTCCGATTTCTTGTATTTATTTAACTTTCTACAAGTTACTTGAAATGTTTTTGTGATCAAAGTAAATTAACGCAACAGGCAGAGTTTGACACTGAGATGTCACTGAGATATATTTCAATTACGTTGTGTTTATTTTCAATATACAGCTAATAAAATCATGGCAATATTAATACTTAAAAATTTTACTGAACTCTTAGGTTTTCTCTCTCCTTCCTCCCTTCATTCTTTTTCTTTTAATCAGTAGCAGAAGCGAAACTTGCTTCAGGTCCTTGGCTCACATTGACATCAATAAAAATTTGTCACGGGCATCGAGGAAAGCAATTCGTAGCTGCAAAACGCATCAGGAAGGGTCTGTCATTTCAGGTGGAGCTGTCTGACATAGTCGTCAGAATTTACAGGAGACTCGTTCAGAGGGCCTGAACCCGCGCAGCCTTTTTGAGGCTAATGGACCGACAGTAAATTACACAGACTAAAAATCTGGCATCTTCACTCGTGACTGTCCTCAGCATAAGATTTGCAAGTGATGGACCGCCTGGTGCAAACTCTTTGCCCAGCCGCTGTAATTCATTGCACGGGGGCTCTGCGCTTCAGGAATGGTATTAAACAAACAAAGGGATGATCTCTCCTGCCAGGCTGGTGGTGTTACGCCTGCTGCCTCTCTGACACACCAGGGAGCAGGCATCCTACCTGCCCAGCTCAGGTGGGTGAAGGCATCTGGGCCAGCCTGTGCGTGAACCCAGAGTGATCCCACCAGCACACTATTGGGCAGGTATTGAAGCACTGTGCATTACTCTGCAAAATATGCTTGGAAAGAGAAAATGGAGACTGCATTTTCTTTTTCCTAGCTAAACAAGTTTCCCTCTTTTCTCACAGTTCTGCCTTAGATAGGTTGAGAAAATTACTGGTGGCTGGAAAAAGCAGTTATGAGAAAATCTGTTCTCAATTCCGCAATAGGATTCCACTGCTGAGAATAAAATTTCAAAATAAAATCAGAGAAGCACCGGAAGATTTCTTGTTTCTCTGATCATTTCTGTTAAAGCCTGACACGACACCTCTTTAAGATGCTTCAGTCACTCGTGTTACATGGTAGACCTGAGAAATTTGAGATGTCTTTGTGTTTGTACCAGTAGCCAGACAAAAAAGAGGTTCCTTCACCACACAGCATTTTTATAGCTGTGTGATACACAACCCCTTCTTCACTCTATGTGACAGATGCCTGTCTTTTTGGAAACACCATTGCTGTGATTTCTGCTGAAGATATTCTTGTGCAACTCTTACTACACCTGAGCATTGATTGAGTGGGAGAAAAGCTACATCTGTGCCTGGGCGTCCCCAGAATTCACTTTAGCTTCAACAAGCTGAAGTCCAGCACCTGCTATGGAGCCTTCCATTCTCTGTAAATTGCTGGAATGGCCTTATTAACTTGTGTTTTCAGCCTTTCCCACCTGGTGGTTTGTAATTTTCAGAAAAGAGATGGATATCGCATTTATATGCTTTGGAGGTTTAAGAAAATAATGTACCAGCACTTGGAAACATGTGCCACAACTAGAGGTCACAAACATAAGTGTTTGTTTGAACGCTACTTAATGAATGACTCCTCTTGCAAAATAAAAAATTAATGAATGCATTTACTGATGACAAATGCTGTTACGATCTTTAGGCACTGAAGTTGAAAAGCCTACATAACAGGGTATGAATAAATGTCCTTTAAAATATTTGTATTGTAGGAAGTAATAGCTGCATGTAAACAGTCCTTGACTTTTCGGTTGTTAAGATACTTTCCAAAATATCAGGTTATTTTTCACCTTTTGGGAATGAAACACTTTCTTTCATTAATGCAGCAATCTGTGGGTCTGCATGGTCACAAGTTACCTACAAAAACTACCTCGGACCAGGAAAAACGTTTTCACTTTCAGCGCACCTGAATAATTTCCACAGTTTGGCTTTTCTATATGCTTCAGCAACTGGGAGTGGCCCCTTAGCTATTCTTGTTCTCTTTTTTCTTAATAGATTATTCATCTGTCTTCCTCCAAATCTAAGGAGAAAGACATGCTGCAGTAAAACCTGCTGCCACCAGACTCTTCTTCAACCACAGAAGCACAGCATTCCCCCAGGGATGATCCCCTCTGGAGAAAGGAAAAAAAAAAAAACCACCACAAAACATGAATATTTATCCCTACAGCTCTGCAGCAGGAAGAATTTCCATCTCTTTTTCTATGTCTGTAACTGCAGCAAAAAGGAGCAAAAAATTCCCTTCTCATGATAGTGGGAAGAAAATATGACCACTATAGTACTCATGGAAGTCCTGTGCCTCATGAATTCATCCCAAGGTGAAGCACTGGGCATTGGCAGTGCTGGGGAGACCCGCTGCGCATTTCTCGGGGTGACACTTGGGGTTAGTTCCCCCTTGAGGAGTCACCAGCAGCCCAAGGACCAGGCTAGAGCCTTGGCTGGTGTAAATCAGCCTAAATACATCGACTTTGATTCACTGCTTTGATTTACTGTGGCTGAGAATCTGGCTCTGTATGTTAAAGACTGGCCATGGGAAGGTATGTCAAGGCTGTAGAGACACACTCGCCACAATTTGAATCAACGTAATGACCACTCAAGGAGGAATAGAAAGAGAACTGAGTTCATTTTAAAATTTATGGGAGTCCTTTATCATTCAAACTCCAATGGAAATGATTGCCTTGAAGATTATAACACTCATACAGAAGCCAGCCATGGACTGGCTTTTAATCGTTCTCAAAATTAATTTAAAAATACAGTATAGGAGCTACAATATTAAAAATAAAAAGCTTCATAACAAGTTCATTCTTAAGCATTTTTTGCCTTTGATGTAAGGAAGATATTTTATGTGTTGAAAAATCTACGGTGCTAGGTCTTGGCACCAATCTTTAAGGAAGGGATTATTCCATATCTGTGATTGTACATCACCCAGTGAAGGGAAGTCCAAGGCTATAATTAGGCATCTCTCAGTGTCATCATGTTAGGTATCTTTGGATAATTGTTGCTAACCACATGGTTATCCATATGTTTTACTGTGAAGTATGATTAATTCTCCTCTTCTTCAATACAATAAGTATTTTATGCAGGGAATACATCTTTACAAGCAGGAAAATTCCTCTGTAGCAGGAAAATCAAGCTTCTAATCCTACCATTCTCCTGGGTAAAATTCAGCCCAGTAAATAGCATCGAGGTCTTAGTTTCCATGAGTTGTTTATGGTGACAGGAGGTCCCCCAGATAAGGCAGGCTGCTCAAAATCTGCCATCTGCCCAGAAAACATAGCCCAATGCTTTTTAAAGTTTTAAATAGGCATTGTTTTTTATGCTTGTTTTTTTCCTCATGCATTAACAAGTTTTGAAGAGAGGAGAACATCCCCTAATCGCTGTGTGCACTGCTCAGGGGCTGCATCCACAGGCTTGCAAAGAACTGACACAACTCTTCCAAAAATGTCTGAGAATTATGAATTGTGGAAGTAGCGAAAAAACTACCAGCTTTCTTTATGTAGTTGAACACCAGAGCAATTTGTAATTTATTTTATTAAGCCGTAGAAAGCTGTATTTGCTTCTCAGTAATGCACAAAATGCCTGCTTAAATCCTCAGCTTCTTGTTTGTTAGGTGGCAATCCTGTATGCTCTCTGACCAGCCTACATCCCCACCTGCCCCAATCTTGTATAAGGCTTACCAGCAGGGAAAACAGCTAAAAATTACAGTTATTAGTCATTATTCTCTTCTTGTGAGTCATTAAGATCAATTACTAACCACTGCATTGTCAATTAAAACTATCACTTGCTGCTATTCACTGCTAATGTGCTAATTGTCATCAATTTACTGCTTCAATTATGTGGTCATATATTTGCCTCAAGGTATACTGATTTGATATAAGGACCTTGAGGAGAAACATCCTCTCTCAGTGGTTTTAATGCGTGAAAAGAAACTTGGGGTGAGTCTGAACATGTTGGATATACTTGCAGTATGCTCCTAGTGAAAAATTATTCTAACAGACAGATGATGGTAAGGAAAGAGGAAAAAAAATGTGTTGAAGCTGAGTATTTGATAGGATTCCTGTTTATTCTTGACCCTTCCACTGAAATTATGATGATATTTCACCTGAAATAGAGTCATAGATCTTGTTCACTCTATAATAATGTATATATTTTTGCCTAATTATATCTGGTTGCTTACTGCATGTTGTACTTTCTAATGAGCATTGAATTATTAATCTGCTGCCTACTCTGTCCCAGCATACAAAAGGGAAGATGTCTGGTGTCACTGAAGCACAGTCTATTGTGTTCCCTTCAAGAAGCAAAAGCAAACTTTAGGATTCAGCAGTGTGTCAAATTCTTACTACAGACATAACCAAGGTCTCTTTGACAGGTTTTAAATAATATGTTTTTGGTGTGCTTTATCTGACACTAAGCTGCCCTGAAAATAGTAGAGCAAGTCTGCTAGCAAGAAAAAAACAGACAATCTCCTAAAAAAAAAAAAAAAAAATCTGTGTCTCTCCTTCCTCTGTTTTTCAATCCTTAGGCAAATAACCTTGTAGGCTGCATGAAATAATAGTTTAATTTCTCTTACATTGTTGCTCAGCAATACAAGGAAACAAAGCAGAGACGTGTTTATCTATAGCAAGGGCCCAGTGAAAATGATGTATCCTTTTCCCATCAAAGGAATATTAATTTTTCACATAATATTGTGATGGGCATCTCATTTCCATGGGCAATATTTATTCATGGGGGGGGGGGGAGGGAATCCTACTCCAAATAATTTCAAGAACCAAGTGATTCTCATAAACCTTCTGTTCAGCAGGTGGAGGCTGTGCTGTAAGTGCCTCCCAGCCACAAGCTCGCCTGCCCGGCACAGAGGGAAGCCCATCGGGTGGCCAGGTAGGCTCCAAAAGGGCATGTGCTGGGGAGGGGGTAGGTTCTGGGAGGGAGAGGGGACACACCACATGCAGAGCTGATGTGACGGCTTTTCGCTGAAACACTTTTTTAAATGTTTGCCCTAGAGACAAGTGTCTTTAAGCTGAGGTTAGTGGTTATCTTGCTTTTCACAGGGTAGGCTTTGGAGAGAGTGGTGGCAATTTGTTGTTAAGTAACGGTTCTCGTAGCTGTGTAAAATCTGTTGTCTTATCTCCCATGTTACTAGCAGTTGCTCTGGTGCAACCTGCCATTGCTGTATGGATTTCATCTCTGCATGTGTAGAAAGTTTTGGTGTATCTGTCTGGCTGTTAGCTTGTGTCGAGCTATGCGATTTGGTGCTTGTATGCCCAACATTCACATCACCCGGTATTTTAATATAAGAGAGTATGGGGGGAAGAGGGGGCTGGTTTTGAATTTTTTAAGCTTTTATCGGCTCTCTGAACCTCTTTTCTTGACACACTGCTTGCACGGGACAACGTAAATGGCTGTTTTGGTAGTTGGCAACTTTGCTTTCTGTTGACTTGTTCCAATCTAATGCTAAAGCTGTTTTTAATTTATAAAGGTATACCAGGTTCAGTGCATTAACTTAAATTTTGAGGAAAAGGGATGATACCAGTATAATAAATGAAGATGTCTGTTAGTTTGTTTAGGAGCTTTTTAGATTAGCTTGAGGAAAATTTGGATAAGAGAGACCAGTTTCAAATGGTTTAGAAACGTTGGGTTAAACATTGCTTTGGCTCCACTGCTACTGAAACGTGGGCTTCACTGGAACTGAGTGGCATAAATTTTGGTCTGTTTTTTCCAGATCTAGATTTCTTTGCTTATCTGTTCTCTTATCTCTGTTCTGGGACAAAAATTTCTGGAAAAGAATAACCCAGTAGAGCCTACAGATTCTGTACATTTGAACTGCTTATTGAAATTAGTTTAATATAATAATTACTTTTTTTCCAAATATGCTTTCTGTGTAAACATACTTGAAATGTGATTCTATATTTGGGAATGTAGTAGTCAAATGGGAGGAGGAGGGAAGTACTGAATAAGAAGGTGGGAATGAGTTGCACAGTCAAGTCACTGGGTACAAGTGAGCAGTTTCATAAAGGGCAGCAATCCCTTGTGCACATCCATCACCCTCTGCCCATGCAACCCAATCGGACAGTACTAATAAAGCCGTTAACTCCGGAGTCTGTTCTTGTATCAGTGTGGTGTGGTTGTGATGTAAGTTGGGACATCAATGTAGGCTCTGACCCCCTCCGAAAATGCGCTATCTCGATGCAGCTTAGAAAGCCAAAGCAGAGCAGCTTTGCATAGCCAAGCCAAACTTTCTAGAACTTCAAAAAGCATGTAAAGACACATTTTGCTGATGTATAAATATCTCCCAGACTCCCTAAACTGGCTAGTTAAAATTTCATTTCTACAGTCTAGGCTCTCATTTTCTGGCATTACTGGGTTCACAACCAGTAACCTCATATTTTATTTTGGGCCCGAAAGACAGAAGTGACTGGTACACATGAACTGACTGTGAATGTCTCAAGCTCTGCAAAGTCTACATCTGACAACTATTTTTCCTTCACAACCATTTCTCTTTGATCTCATCTCTAAAAGCAAAACCTAAAAATGACAAGGCATCTGCTTCCATAAACCTCTTCCTACAGTGGCCCTGTAAGCACTTTGACAGCGAATGCCAGCTCACTGCCTGCTTGGGGTATTTTTGCAGTTTAAAGCTACTGAAAACATCTACATAAACTGAGAACCTGTCAGCTTCCCAAATCCTTCAGAGAGCCCAGTGGGTACTCCAGTGTGTATATACAACTGGGGACTTCTGAGAACACGCTATAAAAAAAAATACCCTAACACCCATAAGAAGGAGAAGAAGGAAGCATACTCTTTATGAAGACCTAGTCAAAAACTCTTCCACGTTAACTGTTGGGAGCGGTGAGGGAAGTGGAACTACAGCAGCTGTGGAGATATTTCTTGGTGGTGACAGTGTTGGTATCTGGTCTCAATAGCGGCACGTGCATGTTAACGAGACACAAAATGGTTGTTAGCAATACAGACGTGGCTGGGCTTAGTGCTCACTGTGCCACGGGGTGAGGTAGAGATGTGAGAAAAAAAAAAAAAGAGGATTTGCAGAGCCTTGGTGCATGTGTGCTGGGGAATTGCAGCTAGGCGAGGCGGATGGGTGTGTTTTAATGTGACAAGTCTGAAGAATAATGGTCTTCTCTGGACCTCACTCTCCCAGCTGTAAACTCCTACTCCAGATGTAAAAGGCTACAGTTAAAATTAAAGATCTTTTCCTTTCCGTCCTGCTTGTTGCAGGTCCCCACCTGAATCCCAATTAACATGTTGATTTATTTTAACTGTAACTACAAAAGTAGTGATCCTCCTTTATTAATGATAAATAGATAGGGAAGGAGAGAAATAAACAGCCCATAAATTACGTTAGCATCAGAAGCTCAGGTGGAAACTGTTGGGTAGATCTCTAAGGACAAACACAAAAGAGAGGGAAAGTCTGGTATTGTGGTTAGGAAGTAACATGAAGTTGTTGGTTACTTAAGAAACATAAAATAAATAATAAGAAATTGCCAAAGTGCAAGTTGGGTTTGGGTTTTTTTTGGGGGGGGGGTGTGTGCTAAAACTTTTTCTTCCTCAAACAATTTGCTCTAGTCCTAGAAATTATTTGAAAGATTCAAATACATCTTTTTTTCCTTTTGAAAACTTTCATCCAGTTTTATTATTTAGGTAGGTAATACCACAAACACAGATGGCATTTACCCTTGCCTTGTTTCCTCCCAATCTGTTCTCTTTTCTGGGTTAATACCTTCTCCCACTCTGCTCTTCTATTTCAATATAGAGTGTTTAAAAATAAAATGGCAGATTTCTCTTTGCTTTTCCTCTCTGTTTCTTCACATCTATATTTTGACTTTGTTACCTTTGGCTCACCTCATCTGCCTACATAGAAAGCTTTTTTGTTTGTCAGATTTTCTGCATAACTTTTCCTAGAACTCAGAGAAAGCAGTTGTTAAAGAATAACTTTCATGCCTTTCAACCCAATTCATTTTTTCTTAACAAATTTTGTTCTTTATAATTTTATAACTGTGATTTACAAACAGAAGACAAGTGAGGAGTTAAGGGGAAGAAAAAACAGGAGGGTGGGGGAAAAAGAAAGTATGCATTTTAATTCAGGTTTCTGCCTATAATCATGACACTGGGTCCATTTTTCTCTATTACAATTGAAGGTATTGAATTTGGAGATTCATGCATGAACTAAAAATTGGCAGGAAAAAAATCAGTTTAGTGAAATCCAAAGAAAGTTCTTACAAAGAAATTGTGTGGGGAGTGAGGGTGTCAGATTGATCTGTAATAGAACATTTTTCCTTAAAAAAATTGTTTAACCACGGTATTTTCTTTAAAAAAAAAAAACACAACCAAAAAAAAGAACATTTCAAGAAGAAAATATTGTTCACTATGTAAAAGTTAAAAATACAGCATTTTGGAAACAGAAATGAAACTCTTCTGTCTTCTACCAAACATCATACTTCATTTTGGAAGTATTCCAAAAGAAATCTTTTAAGACTTTCAAATGAACCTGTTTTATTTTCTTGCTCTAAAGGCGTTCTTTAAGCCAGACTCTCTTTTGAATACTTTGTTTCCCTAATAATGGTCTATTTGATGGATTTACCACGAACAGAATAAAAAAAAAAAAAATTACCCAGTTGCAATTGCGGTATTTCCCTGTCCCAATAACATAAAAAAGGTTCATGCCAGACCATCCTGTCATTTGCAAACTTTTTGTCACATTTTATCACAGCAGGGATCAATATTTGCCACGGTGCCAACGCGGCAGCTCCATATGCTGCCTCTTTTATTAGCGCTTTGCATGGAGGGTATGGCAAAAATAACGCTGCGGTGCTACTACTGCTGTCCCTCGGGGGAGGTTAGTGCCATGGGGCTGTACAAATGGATTTGGTCTCCCGTTAAGGCATATATGGTCACATTTCTGTTGGTAGAAGGGAAAAGGCAACCAGCAGCTTCGCTACGGGTGATTCGGGGGTATGATGACTTGCCTTTTATTTTAGCGGGAGCTGGATGGGTGTTTGGGTGCTTAACACCACTCCAACATTTTTGCAGGCTGATTAATCCACAAAAAGCTTGTAATTATCTGAGTGTTTCCCTCTGGACTTCTTAGCATGTGTTGGTGTCTGGCTCTCTCTTTATAGCATATGCTATCCATTTCCCAAATCTATTACAAACCAATAAAAGATAACTTATGCGGAGTCAGACTGCACGACTACCCTTTCCTGGGCGGCGTGGTCTTTGTTTATCGTGCCATTCATTGTTACATGGGTAAAAATGCCATGGCAACACAATGCTACAGTTACAGATAATGAAGTGATGTACTGATTACCAGAGAACATATACTAATTAAAGACAGCTCAACAATTTCCTCTCTTGCTGCATTATAAGCAGAAAGGCAAAAGGCAGCAGGTGCCATGGTGGTACAAGTTTGTCACTTGAGGAAATGTGTGGAAGAAAACACGTTGCATGCTGCTTGTTTTCCACTGCTGTTAGGCGAGTTGATTATGAAATCGTTCTTTCTGAGAACCCAAAATGAATCACAAATGTTTCCCTTGACCTAACGAATCTGTTATACCTTTATGTTTCTAATAAAGGTACCATTGTGACCAGTAAAGAATTTATATTTACACACCAGTTGACACATTGTGTTTTCTGAAGGCCAGATCTGGTGGCTATGGGTGTAGTTTGATTGATATCTGTTGACTTAAATTAATATTGAATTTCTAACTGCAGCTACTTTCTCGTATTAAAGTCACTTTGGAATCTGAAATGTTTATGTTCTGGTAAAAGCAGTTTGGTTTTTTTTCTGACAACAAATGAAGTTCAGACAGTTGTTTTATCACAATAAGAAGATTATTCTATTCCTTAGACCACTTGTATGACCTTGTGCTTTTCACTTTTAGAAAATTAGTCTGGGAAGTGTATATCTATAAAAAGCCTTTTTTTTTTTTTTTCTTTTACGTGCCCTGTGCTTCTCAGTAGCACAGTGTAGACAGGCTTGGCTTCCCAGGCAGCAGGAGAGGTGACCAGACACATCCAGCCACTATGAGGTCCTGAGAAGGACTTTCCTCTTTTGGCCTCTCATGATATTCTGCTTCTCTCTCATGCATCAGGATTTTCCTAGGGGCTGAGGATGTGACTTGAATAGGAGCTTTCACAGAAACGAGCTGAAAACAGTGGTTGATATGGTTCTGAACATAGCCCGTAACTTTTTATTGTAACAAAACATCACACTGTGATACCTCTGTCACTCATATCTTTTCCTTCTTAAAGAAGATGCCAGACATGCACAAATAGTCAAAGCCAACAGTTGACTACCTCACCTCAAAACATCTTGTAAAGCGGTTTGTCCTGGGAGCCATTCTCCTGAGGAATGAGGTTTAGCTTTTCCCAGGCAGAGGAAAGAAGTGATCGTGGTTCTCAAACTGGAAGGCAGGATCTCACCAAGTCATCATTTTCCCCCATAATTTTGTGGTTCCAGCCGTTAGCTTTCCTAATCTTTTTATTTGTAAAGTGTTTTTCACCTTATACTGTGTAGTATCCCATTCTTATATGGTTTTCACCATAATTACTTACTAGCTTGACAATATACTGCTTACCACAAAGCAGTCAGCCAGTGGTCTGGGACTCTCTGACCTCTTGAAATCCCTTCGAGAGATTATTCTGCAATAGTAATCTGGCAAACATAGCCAAGCCTATTCGCTGTCTATACAAACAGGAAAGTACACTGTCTCTGATGTATTAAAATGATTTGACACCATCATTTGAGCAACTGGATATGCAGATACAGAAGAATACATGCAGACAGAAAATTAAATTGTATAGATCATGATCATCTCAGGGTTTATTAAATGAAATGAGAGTGTGTTTCCTCTTTCATACGGAAAGAGGCTTAACATTAAAAAAACCTAATCTCTTCTAAGATAAAGTTCATTAACACAATGATTATTCATTTGGCTTTTATAATGATACTGCTGCTTAATCACCAGAACATTGCTTCCTGTGCTCTAGGAGAACCAGCAGGAAACATTTGAAGAGCCAGAGCTGGTGCTAATGCAGCAGCAGACAGAATGGAAATCTCGGTGCTTTTCATTTCCAAAGTGGCTTCGTATTCTTCCTCAGGTTTCTAAAAACCAACCCGTCAAACAGCATGAGCTTTAAACCCAACATTAAATTTATATAGCAATGAAGCCTCAGGTTTCCTGTTTCTACACAGTTAACATCTAAGTTTCCTCCTGGGTCCATTTCCATTATTTATTATATTATTTGCCTGGAGTAGCACCCTAGAGGAGCATTGTAATCGGGAACTGAGGCTGTGTTGAGAGAAATACAGTATAGTCACTCCAGAGTTGGTATGGCCTCTTGAGTTTATAATCCTAATAAACAAGGCAAACAGTAATAGAGATAGATAAACAAATGCTGGAGGTAGCTGTCTGGTTAATGACTTCCTTTCACTGCAGTTTGATTTCCCCACTTCATGCTCCTGCACAGTTTCAACCAAATCTCCTATGCTTAGCTGCCTGGGTCAATTTGAAACTCCAGTGTCAACCCCATGTGCCCTTCACCTGCTGAACATGTTTATTGGATCTTTCACTTAACCTTCACTTATTTACATTCTTTGTTGTTATCTTCATCTTTCGCTCCTTGAAGCTTCCCCCAGTGCTGATGGACCAGCTCATGCAGGTCCGTAACTGGCCCGCTGGCATCAGGGTCAGGCTGGTCTCCCACTGCCACTTCAGATGCCATTGAGCAATGTCGCTTTCTCTCCCCTCCCTGGCAATGCTACAGGGTAGGGCTTGGAATAATTTAACCCTTTGGTTTTTTTCCTAGAGTGTTTTTCCTCTAAGAAACTGAGGAGGGAAAGGAAGTAGTTGAGAGATGTCTTCAAAGAGGAAAGAATTTGGAAAGTAAGCACAGGGGATTTTAGAACCTGATTATGTTGTAAATGTAGGCAGGCCAGGATCTGTTTGCAGGCACACAATTGTCCTTTCTCCATAATGAAAGTGAATGCACCAGAAGTCAGCAAAGGTTTCCATTCATCAGCAGAAGAGTTTCTAGAAATATTGTGTTCTTCAGGCTGCTGCTCACAAGCATTTGTTTCCTTATTTTTACTTCCGCAAGAAAGGGGAGTCTTACAAAGAGCATGATTCTTGGTCACAAAAATGTCCATTGGGATAGGAAAACTGGAACACACATCTGAGTAACTCTATCTGCACACTTATTTAAATCAAAGGGTCACAGTCTGAGCCCACACAAGTTTAACAAAGATGTGTACTAACTTACTGAACAGCCTCGCTGTAGCCCTGGTACAATCCAGGCAGGAAGATAGGATGCCTTCTGCTTGTTCTCCTGTGAAACTTCTTTTCGGCAAGCAAAATCTCATGCCGCTAGCTTATGCCTCTGATCAGTAGAAAGCGTTTATACTGGATTGTCCATTATCTGCACTGTGCTAACACGGGAAGTGACAGATAAAATTACTGCATATCAGACTGTTTCCTTCTCCTTTCTTCAAGAAGCTATTAGAATTAATGTGCATAAGAACGGGGGATTAGGAAGTGGTTTGTTTTGCTTGAAAATTTCTAAAGGAATTCACATTCTGTTTGTGCTATCCACTCTTACAGGCTGTGTCCCTCCATGTTCTTGCTCCCTGGGGATAATTTTATGGCTGTACTCAGTAGGGACAGTAAGTGCCTTTGTTTCTCACACCTGCTCATTGCAGCTGTGAGAAAGCTGGATGAAAACAATTAAGGAAAATGTAACAACACTCTTCTGCTTTAATTGGAGCTGCCATAATCCAAATTAGCTGACAAAAACGTTCTTGCAAGTGATCTGGTATTGAAGTCCACAAAAATAGTTAAACCTGAAAGCAGAACTTCTGATTACAAGTATGTGTTGCCACACAAATGCATTGGAGCATCTGGGAAGATCATGTTTAACACTTGGACTTGGGAGGCACAGGAGAGTCCTAGATCTGTCGCAGACCCTTTCCATGAGCTGGGCCAAATCTTCTGCAAGATTGGTGACAATTTTCAAATGCCTTGTAGATGCGATGAAACGTTTAGTTCTTCCTCCTCCTGCTGCTGTTGTGGGGTTTATGAGATGAGCTCTAAGGCAGTTAATGCACTCAAGCGCTGGAGGAAGGCTTTGAGCCGGGCGTTGACTTCCAGAGGTCCCTTCTGACTCAATTACTCAGCAATGGATGCACAGAGCTATCTGCGAGGGGTCTGGTCACAGCCAGTAGATATTATCTGTGGCTGTAACAGGCAGCTGAAACTTGTGTGCATAGTGTGGGCTACAACTGAGTGGCGATCCCAGCTATGGGCGTCGAGATCATGAAGAGCTGTTAGATGTCCTTGCTCAGCTGTACTTTGGCAGAACTCGTGTGAGTGTGAACTGAGGCTACTTGACACTTAAGACTGAAGTGTTCCTGGAGATGTCAAAAAGCAAACCTTTCCTGAGGCTGCCAAGGCACTCAGAGTTTGGTCAGCTCCAGAATAGGCAGCAGTTTAGTGAGAGATCAGGGACTGCTATTTTGGATTAGCCTCCTAAAATAAGAGTTGAGCAAAATTTAGTACACTAGAATGGAATAGCGTTTCCCTGCCCTCAGGGCACTATAAGAATAAATACATTCAAGACGAAGGGCATGCTATGCTATTAAGGATCGCTGGTAGTAGCTTACCTCTACTACAACACTGTGCATCATTTCAGAGGTTTTGGTGGATTTGTTTTTCCAAATCTCTGCCTTGTTCTTTCCATTTCCCTCTCAGATCCTTTAGTATCCACCTTCTAGAATACTCAAAGGAAAGTGATAGCATTTTTAAATGAGGATAAGAGATGTGCAAACAGCTGTCTGATTCTTCTCCCTCTACAGTGACATGTGTAAGGAAATTAAAAAGATTTACTACAGGTCATTGTTTCTGCATTTAATTATGTATTTATTTGTTTGAATTTATAAAAGTGTATCATCCGTCATATGCTCTGGGCACTCCTAGCTATTAATTGAAAACACAGTGTGCCGTACAATTAAGGCAAACAAAACAAGACTGAAAAGCTTCACAGTACATAAGCAAACCACACTGCCTCTTTACAATAACTGCAGAAGTCACCAAAATCATGTGTTGGCACAGGAGATCAGCTGCAAGTGCAGGACAAAGCATGTGCTCTGCTGGGGAGACACGCTTCCCTTGGGGCAGGATCGCCCCGTTCTTCCAGTAGAGTGGATTAGGCAGAAGAGAGCCAGGGAGCACCAAAACACCAATGTTCTTCAAATCAAAACAATCCGCTATCAACTTCAATGAGAATTTTGCTCACAGGCAACTTACTTTCCCAAGACATCTCTTACATAGTTCTTGCAGCATAAATAGCCACTCATTCTTCATTTTTAAAGAAAATAAAAGATGCTTTCAGCCCAGTCCTTTTCATTCCCTATGACTGATATCAGAAAAGCAATGGTGCTGGTTATGTCTATGTAGATACAGTCTTGCAGTGCAGATGTGTTATTTAAATTACAATGCTGGGAATACATTTGTGTCAGTAGCTTTCCATCTCCTCTACCAAGCGTTAAAGTTACGATCAGAAGAAAGTACTGTTTCATGAGCACCACTGTATTTTCCTCTTTTCACAAGTCAGTTTGCTACATCTGAAGAGCTTACTCATGCATTCCCATCCAGTTCATTTTTATTACAGCTATGTGTTTGTTATAGATAAGCTCCAAGGATGCAGCTGAAATCTGGGCTCTTTCCAGATTCCATGTATTTTCCCAGGTTTTAATCGTTATATAACACTGTGTTATGACACAAGCTCCCTCTTGCTGAAATAAAATTGCCAAACTCGGTTTATCGAATTTTTCAAGGGTACAAAGTTCAGATAAGAAAAGTTGAGATAGTAATCAAAAATGTCAGTGAGAATTATTTAAGTTTCTGAAAGCATAAAAGGGTTTTTTCTTATTTTTCTTTCCTTTTTTTCTTTTTCTTATAGTATTCTGATTTCCCAAATACTTAACATTTGGGGAAATCTCCTCTTCATGGACTGTTCTTCTTTTCCATCCCTTTTAACAGAAAACCTGCCAGTTGCATTGCAATGACTCTGCAGAGAATAGCCAGTGGTCACTTTTCAGTCATCGGGAATGGGCACCTGCCCTTGACGGCAGCTGCTCACTGCGCTAATTTAACAGCAGAGTGGGAATCTGATGAGCTTATTGCAGAAGGCGACCTACGTTTGGCCCAGAAGCTGCTACCGAAGGAGTGACATTAGAGAGGACGAGGTCGGATTTATTTCTCGGAGGCACACAGCTGAAGGGGAGCCAACAAAAGTCACAACAAGGGAAATTCTTGTTAAATATTAGGGGAAAAAAAACCATTCACACTGAGGATAGTCAGACACTGGAATAGGTTGCCCAGAGAGGCTGTGGCAACTCTGTAATTGAAGATGATCAGAATTCAGATCGCTTGCTCATGGCCAAACTAGAGCCACTTTCAGTATTGGTCTTTCTCCGAGTGCTGGGGTTGGACCAGATGACCTCCAGAGTGTCCCTTTCCACCTAAACTGCTCTACAGTTTTAATGTCTTGTTGGTTTCTCTCCATGTGAGGTAAATGTTTAGCATCCAGATAAGACAGTGTCAGTAATTTCAGTCCTTTTTTCCCTCCGCACTTTTTCCATCTACACAGTTGTTATTCAAGGTCCATCGTGTCTTGCTGTCATGGGAGACAGTCATCGTAATAATTTTCAGAAAGAATCAGCATAATTCTGGATGCTTAATACTCTACCCAGAAAAAAAGGGAGGGTGAGGGTGGGAAAGCTGTTCTTCTGTCCTAGGAATTTCACTGCTAGTCTTTGCCAAATCTCACCCACGTGCAATTAAGCATTCGTCAAACACTAACATTCACCAACCCTTTTTTTTTTTAAGTAATTTAATAAAATGAGGATGTCATGATATCTGTCAAAGATAGCATAAGGGATTATGGGATCTTATAAATAGGTTACTGATAGTAACTCAGTGACCAGTTCTTCAGTATTTCTCTCATGCTAATTAACTTGGTTTATCCCTTATACCACTTTGTGGGATGCTGTGACTGATACGGTATCAGGTAATGTTGAAAGAAATACTCAAATGTGAAGAAGGGCTGAAGGAAAGATGGTTTGTAGTGATATTCTCCAAGGCTATGACTGATCTCATGTATTAAGTGCTACAGGCAAATATCTCGCACAGTAACATCTGACAGTCCAGATAGTTAAGATCCTGTGTTTTGGAAGTCATCATTTCTCTGGATATGGTAGTAGCCTTCTTGCAAATTCTGCACGATCAGATGCATTGATCGCATTTACTTGGCCTGCAGGGGTCAACCAGGTAATAGAAAAAAGGGGAAAACCTGCAGACATTATCTGGATACCACACAAAGATGCAACTTCCCATCCCTTTCAGTAAGTAGTTAGAATATAAATGCTGTGATTCTTTATATAGCTATTTTTTATCCTAAATAGAAAAGGAGTGGTTGTTCTCGTTACTCTTATAAATGTCTGATCTTTACTGGAATCCTACTGTCTCCTTGCACACAACTCATTATCTGAAAAGGATAGATGTAACATATTTGACTTTTCCAAGCAAAAATAAAGACTTTTAATGCAGATGATGTGGACAATGTTGCTGCTGCTGCCATTTATAGATTCAGAGATGAGTAGTACATCCAGGAGCGATGAGTGATGGCTAAAATGGCAGATTGTGTGACAGACTTCAAAGCAGAGAGGAATTCTCTGAATGCAATTCCCTTGATATTTTAGCACTTACAAGTCTGACTTTTATAAGTGTAATATGGCTGAGTGAAGGGCCAAGAAATGTATACATCAATATTTCTTTGTTGTGCTCATTTTAACCAGGACAGCACTAAACTTTGGCTCTTTTCATCTCTTCCCAGCTTCTGCTATCTTTTTATTCGTTTTCCTCCTCCTCCTTTTCTTTCTTCAGTCTAAGAGGAGGAAAAAAGGCAGGTGGAAGGTAGGAAAAGGAGAACTATCCCAGAATATCTAGAATCTTATTGGAGTGGTACAGATACAAGATCTCTGTATTTCAGACCTTAACCAAGTCATAATAGAAATGAAGTCAATAGCACCATGTGCTAGTGCAGACTAGTCATGTAGTAGGAAATGCTATATCTTACATTTGAGACGTTGTGTCATGACATGTTTTTCCATTGCTTCTTCCATTCATGAGTCATCAAAGGAGTAGTTTCTAATTATGGAGTTAGAATGGATACAACAAGTCTTTCTCCTCTTTCCTTCGAATTTTCGCAGTACCCACAGGGCAGTTCACATGGTTTAGTTTTAGATAGTCCCACAAGGAGCAGGGATTTGGAGTTGATGATCCTTATGAGTCCTTTCCAACTCAAGATATTCTCTGACTCTGTGATTCTGATTCCTGTCACCACGACGGCACTCTGCAATCACAACAGTTGACACTCAGCTGCAGAGCAAAGCTCAGAGAGTACCTGAGATTATTCCTAGCTATTCTATTATTCATGAATTATTCAGTGGTAAATTGGCTGAAAAAATAGGTAAAACTAATTTGATAATTATAAGTTAATAAAACCTTGAAGCTGCTTACCCAGAAGTCAGTAACCATAGATATACACTGTTTAAGTAGTTTAAATACATAGCACTGTTAATTACTAATGCAAATTCACAAAGGAGAAAATGATGGTACAGTTATACAGAGAGAATACAAGTTATCTTTTTTCTGCAGATAATTTTTATTTCCAGAAATCTATTAAGAAAGACCAATATTCAGCTCTGTAAAATCTTTATAGGGCCTTTTTTATAGAGAGTTGAGAGTTGAAAAACAATTATGCAAAGAGTTTTTGGACTGGCAAGGAAGCCTAATTAGAGCCTTAATAAGACACAGGGTGAGGGTTCCGAAGAATCACCAGAGAAATTGTACTGAACCCCTCCTGAGCCCTGGGGCACAGGCTAAAGCAGACACAAGATGGATGCAGAGCTCCCTCAAGATAGCGTTGGTGCAGCTTCATGGCAGGGCAAAGAGAAGAGCTACGAGCTCTTGCCGTGATGTACCAGCAGTGAGAAGAACTGACCTGCAGAAATGTGTGTGGGGACAGTCAGCAGGGGGATGTTTGTCAGAGGAAGAGCAGCAATAGCTTTTATTATATTGTTTCTCCAGGTGTCCCTGTGACTTGCGTGTAGTGGCCCAGATTCGCAATATCGTGGTGGTTAAGGATCAGAGGCAAACATTTACTCTGTCATAAAAAGTGGAACGGGCATCTCTGCAGATATGAGTACAGATTCATGTAGCTCTTAAATTCTCACCTAAGCTTTCTATGAGATTTCAGATAGGACCAGGGTGATATTACAAGTCTAGCTGCCGGCTTTCTGCGCTTGAATGCATTTCACTGAGTTTACACACAGCAAAAATTAAAATGTTAGAAGAGAATGATAGAAATAAAGCGTACTTCAAGGCCTGAATATTTGATATTCTAATATTCATTAAAATGCAGTAATTATCTGATTGTATCTATTAATTCTGGCACATTAGATTGCTTCAATCTTTAAATTCTACATAAATTTTTATACCGATTAATGAAAATAAAAGGAACTATGCCTTATACGCCTTTATTCTTAATCCTTTTTCCCCCTTACCTGAGTGCTTCTCTTTCAAGCAAGGGGCTATCATTTATAGTGAATCAGACTCCCAAATGGGATGATCTCTTGAGAAATTAGACTTTGCAACAAAAAAAGGAAAATGTTTCATGTCTCACTTTCATCTTCAGAATGGTGACCTTAAGTGAGCTCCTGAAAAGAAACACCTGCATCCAGAAATTAAGCATTCAAGGCATCACTGTGATAATCCAGTTCACCTACAGCAGGAAGTGTAAAGGAAAAGGCATCTTGTAAATCATATTTGATACCACTGCTGTAGGGCCCTGGGGTTGAGGGTTGGATTTCTTTTGTCCATGTGCAGTATTATGGATTAGTTCTATACAATGTTGTCTTTGGACCATAAGAATCCAAATAAAAGCTCATACTGTAGTCAGGATTTCCCAGGGATACCACTGCAAACTGGATGGGGTATTGTGCAAAACCAATACGAAACACTTTAGCCAAAATATCTATAATATTTTTATATATATGTATGTGTATATATATAAATTTCTGTACATGATGATTCATTCAGGCTAATTAGTTCATAAATAAAGATCTGAGATTTTTGGTCTGAGTTTTCCAATGGGTAAAATGAGGATAATAATGCTTCTGTGTTATTTGTAAAGAGCATTTAGGTCTGCCATTGAGGAGTGCCATGGAATTGTAAGGTGATATTTATTATTTTATAGAAATCTCCTCTATCACTGAAGTGCAGCCACCAAAGGGGTGGAAATATGCTGGGAAGCCATTTTATGCCTACTGTCCTACCTAACACAGCCTTTCAGATAAGTGTAAAAGTCACCCAAAGCAAACCACTCATTTTCCCATGTTAAACCTCAAGGGAAAAACAGAAAAAGAAGTTGTCAGATCCATGGAAGGCACGTATATCAAAGGCTACACGTCATTGCACACGCAGCACTTCTTACATATAATTTTTTTTGTCTATGTCACAACCTGCTGGACAAATATATACTTTTAGTTCACATCATTGTTGCAAATACTTAATAGGATGGCATAGATAAGATACTCTTCTTGGTCTCGGTAATTTAGCATTTTTGCAAGGTATTTACACATTCTAGATTTTTATTATCAAAAATTACAGCAATGGCTAAGTGAAAAATCTCCAAAATATATACATAATCTGTGCTCTAATATTTATATGAAATTCAGTAAACTAGTTTCCCTTTCAAAAATACTGTAGATACCTTTTTGAATATAAGTGAAGTGATACCTGATGAATTTTTACATCCATGTGGTTGAACAAGCTTTGCAAGCTTTAGTGAAAGCGGATTACCTTACTATCTATGCGTACGGTTCCTGGGTTGGTCTGCAATTTTTATATTTTGATAGTAGCCCATTTCCAATTAATTTACTCTTTGTTTCTGACTGAGACACCATAGAAATGTTACTGTTTACACTAGTATTTAGGACTTACATTGAAGAAATTATAACAGGTCTGTTTGCCAGCTGATGGAAGCCAACTTAAGGAAATTCTGCCTCATCTGAGCTTTTTTTGCCTTTTTTTTTTTAACTCAAAGTGTGTACTTGCTCTGTAGTCATTCAAGTGGAAAAGCATGAAATGATCATTTTATGTGAACAGTTTTTGGAGTCACCCATCAAAAAGACAGAGACAAGGGTCTACGTGGATTATAACACACTTTCCCTTGCACTTTAATACAATAAGAGTTGTATTTAAGTCAGCTCATAACACTTGGAAAGTAGTGAGAGGAAACTCATGTAAGCATTGTTAATTCCCCTGGAATTTACACTATTTGCCAATATTGAAATTTTCTCATTTTAGAGATTAAACATGAGAACGCCCAAATACATACAATTGAGAAGATGAAGATAATAGCATAATATCCAGCAGGAAAGAGGCACAGGGTTGTGATGGGAGCATCAGGTAGCTTATTCCTTCTTTGTTTGCACATGTCAATACATTCCCTTTCGAACAGCACAACAAAGAAAAGTATCAGTAACCTTAAATTACTTTTACGGTCTTTACAGAGCATCTCTCTAAAAGCAAAATAAATGGAATCCGCTGGGCAGCCAAAAGGAAAAGACCATCTCAACATATTTTGTTCTGCTCAAGACAAAATACACTAATCCAAACTCAACCCTCTCTGTCATTGTTTCTATTGTCTGCCAGAAACCATGGAGCCGCACTAAGAGTGAGCGGCTGGGCAGCTACCGGTGAAATGAGAGCAGATTGGGTATTTGGGAAGAAATAGGTTGTGTAGCCTGTGGAAAATGGGAATCTGATCTTAGCTGCAGGAGATCCTCATTCCAATGTAGCCCAAGACTTTGAAGTCAATGGACTTGCTCTCAACTTATGCTGGGTAATCATGGGAAATAATTTGACCCAAACACTGAGGAATAAGAGCTGGGTGAGGTGTAGCTGGTTTATAGCAACACAACTTGGTAGCAACAGTGGAGGCTGGCAAGCACTGTCTTTTTCTTTCCAATTAAGAATGAGGCTTTTTGTTTTGTCAGCTCCGTTTAGAGCATTGCAGTAATAGTCAGACTTGTATTAATGGTGTCGTGTGTTAAACTGTAAAAAAACAAACAAAAACAAACAAACGAAAAAACCAACCAAAAAAAGCTTATGTTTCTGAATGGATGAACGAGATTCCCAATCATTTTCATAGGTCTATTGCCCATGTGACTCACTGGCTTTAACTGAAGTAGTCTTGATTCAGCTGATATGCTGCAATGTTCACAAGCCCCTATCTTCTTTAATCAATTATCATAAAGCTATATTTTTCATCCAGGTATGAGGATACAATTTTTTAAATAAGTATATTGTACACTTCCAGAACTTTTACTGTTAACATCTGTGTAAATAATACATAGTACTGCAGAAAGGCTAATTTTCCTTCCCTTTCCATTCTCCTATTGCTTTTGAGGCCACAGAACCTGTGTTTCTGGAAGTCAGTGAGTGACAGGCTGTCTTTTCATAGATTTTTTTTTCATAGAAATTCCACATCTGCTTTTCTTTTCATTCTCCTACCTCTAAGTCCATCTACATGTGTGTGTTTTGTTTCTCCTTGTGCTGAAGAAACCAGCTAATTCTTTCTAGAGTCTTACAACATCTTAATGTTTTAATTTCTTGCTATCCACACTGAAGTCATGAATCACAGAGGCGGCAGCATTGTGTGACTGCTGTGTTGCCAGCAACAGGCACCTATAAAGGTGTGGAAGCTTACATGTTGACAAGATGGGATAAATGCATACAGCAATATATGAACATGGCCATACGAGCTTAGTTATCAGCACGGGGCCAGGATGAAGACCATCCATTAGCTTTTTCCTCCACTACTGAGTGGCCAGTCTGAATCTGGGTAGAAATGACAAACTGACTTGCCCTAGGATCCTGCCCAGCCTGGCCAGCTACTTCGGAGCAAACACGTTGTTGGCGTGACCCAGGAAGAACTGGACGTGTTCCTGTCTGTGCGTGCAATGCGATTCAGGCTTATCCAAGCAGGGTCGTGGTTGATGGTAACAACAAGATTTTTTGTTGTTGTTATTTTCTTAAAAGGCCATCAACTAAACTCAGCTGTAGCACCTGCGGACTTCATGTATGGCAACCACACCAAGAAGTCCAAATAATCACTAGTATAACACCTCAATAGTCTGCAAAGACCATGTTTGCTGTGACCTTACATACACCCTCATCAAAAAATTCAGCTGAGAGACAGCGACAAAGATGGTACTTTAAAATCAAAAGGCAAGCGACCTTCTCGTTGCTTCTGATTCTTTACCCAAGGGTGAAACCATAACTTAATGGTATTTAGAGGTGTGGATGAAAGCTCGTGACAGTCGTCTGACAGGTCAGGAAAGTACAATTTACTTTACAAAATCAAAATTTTGTTGAGAACGAATGTACAATGATAAGGACTAGTCCATACAACTAACAGTAGTGCAGTAAAACAGTCCAGCCAGAGCTCAATGAAATAAAGATGAGCTGAGCTGCAGCTACTCGTTTTTGCTGGAGGCTTCTGGGCTTCAGAAATAGGACCTCATCTAGTGAACAATCAACTTTCATCTGCGTGAATTTTAAATTAAATTTAATCAATTAATAGAGTTTCTTTCTTTTTCTTTTTCTTTTTTTTTTTTTGCCAAGGAGCAACTGAGCAGAATTTTATGTGGAGTCCCCAAGCTATCTTTTTAATCCCGTAGAAATAGAGAAAATAAGTAGATCTGGGCTTCTTTTAATTGTTAACTAACACTTTTAAAAGCACAAAAATGACTGCATGTGAGGTATTTCATCTCTTCCAAAGGAAGCATGTAATTTCTTATCCTAAGGCTTAATATACTTGTACTGGTCAGTTCTGAGAGCAGCCAGGGAAGAAAGTTGCATAGTTACAATAATTGCTTTTTGCTGCAATCACTAACCAAAGCCGGTAGCTGAGTATCTTCAACTATTTATTTAAAGTGCAGATGAAACTATTCCTGCAACCATAGGCACACCTCATTCATTCTCTAATCTGAACAATACCTTGCAGCACTATCTCCTGGTTTTACAACTGTTTCTTTGAACTCCGTTATGAGAAGGACAAAAAGTGCCATCCGCGCAGGGATAATGGCTCCTTGGGATGGAGAAACCCGCGCGCCACCAAGCCATTGCCAGCAGGGATGAGGGACACGTTTGATTTCTTCTCTCCTATCCTTTGTGTGTGGGATGCCCCGCGATAACCTTTCTGATTCCTTCCGAGAGCCTCCTTTGTCTGTGACTTCCCAGCTGGTGGCCTTCTCCAACCCACTGCGAGGGACAGCCATCCCCATGGCCTTCCTGATCTCCTCCTCAGCCCGTGTCTATCAAATCTGGAGCCTCGACAAGGCAAGAGCGTGGTTTCCATGTAGAAAAGTGTTTGTTGCAAGGCTAGACTGAAAACAGTTGATGGAGCCCAGAGATGAAATCAGAGCAGGGCCAAATGCTTTTGCTCCGGATGAGCTTCTGGAGCCTCTCTCCTGCACCACGCAACTTAACGTCAGTCTTGGGACCCAGGTGTCTGATGTGATTGTGACAGCATTGCAATGCGATCACTTCCCAGTATGGTTGTGACTATCGTTTCTGCAAAACTGAGGTATTTCTTTCTTTAGAGTGTTTCACGAGATTTTTTTTTTTCCTAAACTTAAGCTATTTATGGTCTAGTTGTATACTTCTTGACATGTCTAGTTCTTGGCATGACATTGCATCAAAACACCAGAGAGGTTCAGGAAAAAAAATTAGTAATATTTCAACCTGTTCTTACTTCAAAGATATGTGAAGCTTCTTACTTCCCTTTGACTGGATAATTCTGATTTGGGTACAAGATGAATTTGGCCTTCGCCATGAGGATTATGTAAAAAGCTCTTTTACAACGGGTTTTCAGTTTTGGATGGAGACACAGAGGCTAGGTCTGTAATAATTGTAAAGAGGTCCATGCAGAAAGATAGATGCTTTCAATTCAGTTGCTCTGAATTTTTCATATTCTACTTGCACTGCTTCAGGTGCGTATATGGAAGGCATTTTTCCCACTGGAGTTTTGGTGCCAATGTGATAAGAATGTGAGGACTGATCATATACACTTTCCTCATCATTTATTTATAACCACTTAATTAAGTGATTATGAAGTCTTCTTTTTTCCTTATTGGCAGTGAGGATGCAATTAATTTTCTTAGCCTTTCCTTCATAACCAGGATCTCTGACATACTGTTTCTCTGCTAAAACTGCTCTTTTTCAAAAGGCATTATATTATCCACAGGATATTCTGTGATGACCAATTCAAAACTTACCCTAGGTAAAGCAGCACCAGTAACAAAGCTTCCTTTTTTTTGATTTATATTCAATTCCTCTGGCAATATACCCAACCAACCTGCTGTATTTCTTTGCTGCTTCTCTATTATGCATTGCAAGGCAAAGAAATTGCCTAATCTTTTGTTTTCACTTTCCTTTCCCGTGTATCTCTTACCTGTTCTAAATTTCCCTTCAAGACTTTTTCTCCCAAGACCTTTTTCCTTTAATTATTGCCCCTTATTGGTCCGGTAGTCAAAAAGCACACGGTGAAGCCTCCGACAGAAGGCTGGTATCTCATTGCCAACAAAAAGCTGTCTTGGGAATGACAGAAACCACACGCGGACTGTACACAACAGTGTCAGTTTTCCTTCTCTGGACTCACCCGCCCACATGGCAAAACATCATCCAGCTGCTAAAGATGATCCAAAAGAAACATCTGAGTTCTTAAGAAAAGAAACCATAGGAGAGTTGGCATGTCGCTACCTATTTTAATGCCTCATTCTGAATAGCACTTCTCAATCGTTGTCAAGGAAGACTTTCAGGTTTTAGGGCTAATATTCAAGGGGTTTCTCCCTTCCATTACACTATATTTATCCAAAAGGAAAGACTTCCCTCTGGATTTTCCAGATCTCCTCCATTCATTTACTCTGTTACATCATTCCCTTCTAAACAAATGTGACTTCTATTTTAATAACTTGCCCTATCTGGGGTCAGATTAAGTCATTCATCAGCTTACATTCTGTTTGGCAAAACCACCACGCTTCTTAAAATATTTGTTTAATACTACAGTGAGAGAAGGTTCATAATCCTCAGACCTCAGTTGTGAAATATTAATAACAGAAATCACTTTGTAAGAGGTGAAAGCTTTTTTTAACTCAACAAGGTCTCACAAGAACATCAGAAATTATAAAGAAATTTGAACACTCCAAAACTGACAAAAATCAGCAACCAGCAGGGACCTTTTGTCTCGCAAAACATTCAGTATTCATCCACCTACACGGAAACAGAGTAATAACGAGTGTCTTGCAAATGGAGTGTTTAAACCTTTAAAGTATATAGGACATAAAGCCATTTCCTATTTCCTCATTTGGAAATTCTATCTTGGTTGGAAAGCTACTGTAAAACACCCCAGACTGACTGTCAAAATACCATGCACCCATATTATTTAATTTCATGTAATGTTAGTCTGTGTGTATATAGTTTACTTTTCCCACAATCTCTTTTTTATTTTCTCCTCAATCTTGAGTTAATGTCACCAATAGATCTTTACCTCTGCACATCTTATGGATGTTAAATCCCTAAAGGTGATGGGCACATAACTTAACACTTGACTTCAAAAGTATGATTGTGCTTAAAACTAATCTCGATAAATCAGTCTTTTCATTGAAAAGATACAAATATTTAATGAAAAATACACTTAAGACAAATATTTAACACTGTAAAACACCGGAAATCAGATGTTGATTAGACAGCAAATTTCTAAATCTTTTTTTTTTTAGTGCAAATGTGTTTGCACTGGGTTTCTACAAAATACATTTGTTGGTAATATAATTCTTCTGAACAGTTTTACAGTTTACAAGAAGGCGGTTTAGAATTGTTCATAGGAATGTTGAGGTCCTCTGTGCGGTGGAGTTCCTCCCTGCGCTTGGGTAAGTTACTTTTTCTTCATGGTTTCATCCTGGATACTCGACGCTTACCCAAGTACTGCATCGCTTTTGGTCTAGAGTGCCATTGACTCCAAAGCCACCAGCGTGATCCTGGTGCCGGTGTAAGCCGGCTGACATGTTCACAGCATCTGGTGAAGGTTTGAGGGTCCTCCAGCAGTCTCAACTTCAAGTCTCTATACGGGTCATAATTTTAACCCCATACTTGCCTGGTCTGCTGGGCTCCCAGAGTACAAGGCAAACATCCCACCCAAAAACCCCTCTCGCATGCTGTCAGCTGGCCAGAAGCTGGCACCATCCTTCTGGTTCACCTGGGTGGTGATGGACCATCATTTGGGGAGATACACCCAAAAAGGCAGTTGTGATTTCAGCGGAGAGGAAAGAAAGGGAAAGGTTGCCTTACAATTCACTTTGTGGTTTGCAGACTGATTGCCTTAATGGCACACTCATTAAAAGTTCTTGCTGTGAAATGCTGTTTTCTTTCTCTTTCGGTATTCTCTGCATTAATAATTACTAGCTCCTTTTGGAAGTTATTTATAGAAAGTATTGCTCTTGTGTCACTTCATGCTAGACAAGAGAGAAAGAAAGCACTGTACAGATGCATGCACAGAGCAGATCTGTTTAACATTCTGCTAAGAACTACAAGATATCCTTTACAGACAAGGAAAACCCAGAAAACCCCCTCCTCCCAAAACTACCATGCTGTTCTAGCAGCAAAGTGAGTGACACCGGCCGCATCTAAATGTGAGAAGGTAAATCTCTTCCCAAGGCTTTCAGTGGCTTGCTTGGCGTGCGGGAAAAGCTCTCCATCCTCTCCCCATTCTGCAAACCTGCAGAAGGCTTCATTTTCCAGCGCTGTCAATCTGACCTCTGTCTTTAAGCGCGTATATGTACGTTCAAATTAAAAACATGGCATTTAGTTCATTAAACTCATGCCAGGAAAAGCACACAGAAAGCAAAAAGCAGTTGAGTTAAGCTCCTGGGAAGGGAAGGAAGGAGTAGCGGAGTGTGTGGTGCTGGCAGCAGCCTGGATCGGGGCTGCCAGACAATGGTGATGGGAAAGTTTAATTTTAGATAGTGGGAGCAAAACACTGCATCGCTTGGGGAAACAGGGACCACAGAAGAAATCAGGCCTGCAGAAACAGCTGCATCAAGCAGGGCTAGCAATGAGGGGAGGAGGACGGGCACACAGGCCCCTGTGTGTCATTGCCAAGCAATCTGAAAAGGACTCCAACGTTAGCAGAATGGGATTTTTTTTTTTCCCCCTTCTCTATACTATATCAAAAAGACAGCTGCAATGCAATCTGCTGTTTGTGTAGGGAAGGTGTTAGCAATGAGCAGGACAGTGCACACTCGGGAATCGTTGCTGGTGGAAGCAGCAATCACCAAGCGGGGCCGGCGGGGCCAGTGGCAGGGCAGGGGCTCAGCTCCCGCGCCTCCCACGGCATCTTCGCAGCATCCCCCCCGACGGGATCGGGGTGAAAACAGGCACCTTAACGGCCTTTCAAAAGGCCATCATTTGTCCCTCGGAGAACAAGGCATTAATCCTAACTCCTGTCTTCCAGACAGAGCATGATATATATACAGGATTGGATAAGGCTTGTAAACACAAATATAACAAAGCGCCCCAGTGAAGCTGAGACGCTCTACGTCTTCACTACCTCTCCCATCCCTCTGCAAGCCTGTCCGGGTTATTCTTCTTTTCTTTTTCCCCAGGAAACAAATGCTTTTAATTCAGGCCTCTAAGAGGCAAAGATGCTTCCAGGGCAGCAACCTCTGTGCCTCCTCATAGACACAGTCACATAGAACAAAGAGAAGAAAGAGTTTGATAATAATAAGTAATTATAATTATAATTAGCACATATTTAGTGCTTTACATCTTCAAAGCACTGTACAAATATTAGCTAATGAATATTTGGTAAGCAAACAGATTTCAAGCTTCTAGAAGAATTATTACAAACTATGAGGAAAATATTTTACAATATTTGGCTGACTTTTTCTCACTCCTACATTTACAAGGTTATTAGGCTTTGCTACACCTGCAACTTAATCATAGCGAGCTATTTTGTATTTGTTACTCTTATAGTATTTAAATACTGATGCCTTTAGAATTTAAGGATTTGGGGTGTGTAGAAATAAACTCTTTAAAGCATTTTTAAGAGAAAACACTGTGTGGGCGATGTGGGCAAACATCGATGTTGGGTGGGCGAACATTTTGCCCCCACTTTTTCTTCTTGTTTTAGTGCACTGGAATATGACCAGCCTTAGGTCTGGACTCTGAGACTTAACGAACGCACTGATCCTCCCTAGCCGTGCTCATGTTCCCACGTAGAATAACCCAGTTTCACCCATATCTAAATGTTTTGCCTGAAGTTGACCCAAGGCTCTCCAATCTATTCCACATTTGGCAACTTTGGGGATTCCCACTGGACGCGGATGCTGAGCAGCCATTTAGGACAAGAGGTTTGGTTAGAGGGACCGTCCCATGGTCGGTCTTCTGTGCTTCCCTCTGGGAAGGTGCAAAAAGTGGAATGGCATATTCAGAACAGGTATTTGCAGTTATTTTGCTAGAGATGAGGTTGTGCGCATCATTCTAGGTAACAGAAATGCAGTTAATACCATCACAGACACCACCTTGTAGTAAACATATAGCTGAAACTGCAGAGGGGGTGTAATTCCTGGTATGAGCTGCTGTCTCCTCCAGGAGCTGAGGTTAGCGTCGCTCCTTTGCAGGGATCCTACCAGCTAAAATAAACCAGAAGAAAGTACCTTTCCTTCTCGGCCATCCCAGTGATACACCAAATATTGGGTCAGATATTTCTCTTTTATCGTGGATGGAACTGTTTGTGC
Organism: Gymnogyps californianus; assembly: GCF_018139145.2. Classification (NCBI taxonomy): domain Eukaryota; kingdom Metazoa; phylum Chordata; class Aves; order Accipitriformes; family Cathartidae; genus Gymnogyps; species Gymnogyps californianus. The sequence goes on along the minus strand of NC_059483.1, from coordinate 3,275,838 downwards.
TTCATAGTATTGATAATGAGAGGAAAAGCAGATGCACAGACATAGCGACTGCTCCTAAACTTTTCAGAAGATCTAATAACTCTTTGAAGTTCAGCCACCCAAGTGCTCACTAAGCCAAAACACTCAGATTTAAAAATTCTGATGTATATAGTCAAGCTCTTCTAATGAGCTTTTCTTGATGGCTGTAATTGGTCTCTTATTTCCTTGTTTTTGTCCTTGACTTTGAAGTTTTGATTCATTACCTTGTGCAAATTCTTCTCTGCACCATGACAAACAATTTCATACCAATGATTCCTCTGTTTCCTTTGTATCCAAGTTGCCTTTTTTAAGCCAGCACTCTCTTATCTCTTCATAATCAATTTTCTACTTTCTAAATATCCACTGGTTTGGCACCTATAGAGCAAGCTTTCTTCACGTGAAGTGATTAAAGTATTCAGCTTGCTCTCTTTCTTCCTTCACCTTGTCTGCTTCAGTTTGTGCTTTGAGCAGTAGCTGGGCAGTGTATATATCTTGCTGCTTAAATTCTGCAGATTATGTGTGATCTCTATATTAGTTTCTCTTCCAATTGCTTCTGCTTCGCTATCCTTGCACAATATGCACTCAGCATCTGCTTCTGCCATTGCCTCTGAAAGCAGAAGTGATTTCTCCTGCCAATTTTCCACTTTCCAAAAAGAAACTGTTCTTTCAAGGCTTGATCTTGTTGTGTGCTTTAAAGTCAGTAATAATATAGTATACGCGACACGTTACCGAACTGGGGATAAAACAAGAAACACAGATAGAGCAGCCAAAATATTTAATAACAAACTCTAATATGCACTCTGCTTGACAGGCCAAGGGCAATACCACGTTTCTTGAAACGACACCAAGCTCTACCAAGAGGCAATCCGGACCCCAGGCACTCAGGCCAGACAAAAGGCGTGGAGCCAGGCACAGGGACAGATCTGTTTTTCTGATGTTTTTTAAATACTTATTTCTGGTCGACCGGAAGTTTAGTTATTTCCAATTACCAGTGCACAGAAATGTAATTTTTCCACATATTTTTGATAGGAAACCTGTCCTGTGTTGCAGGGATGTTTTGATACTTTGGAAAGTTCACTTCAATTTCTTGTATCTCTGCTTCCCATATCACAGTTTGACATCTATTTAGAGTGCAAACCTTTCAGGCTGGGACAACCTCTCACTTATCATGGGGAAAAATAAAGAATACATTGTTATTTATGTTAGCTGGTAACAATATGTAAAGACAACGCACATGTAGGATGGAAACTGATTTTCTCTCTGGCTAGACTTTACATATAAGGTTTTCCTAATAGGAAAGTAAGTTTATTCAGTGCCTGGCATAGTGAATCCTCAGTTTGATGTAAAGGCTTTCAGGCTCTACATTCATACAAATAATCTGTCATAAACAGCTGCTGCACTTAATTTTAGATAGGGATAGAGCTGAACACAGAAAAAAATGTAACTAACCAAAAATCAAAGTCAAAAATGAAACTAAGTGGCGTTTGGGGTTTTTGTTGTTGTTTTAACATAATGACTAGTATTTTCCATTACTGTCACTTCTCCTCTGCTGTTCTGGATGTTGTCAATGTCCATATAATGCAAAAAGGTAATCCAAAATTCAGGAAGGGGTCATCCTTACAGTATTTCCAGTTAATCAGAAATATAAAGCACCATAAGTACTTCATCCAAAGTGAGTTTTGTGACTTACTTTTCGAGGTCCATGTAGTCTTGATGAGCTTTGTAAGCTGCCAGCTCCTGAGAATGCCATGTCTAGATCTTCGCTACCCCACCCACCACAACCAGCAATGCATGGTGACAGCTTCCCGCATTATCCCTTAGACAAGGCAACAAAAGGGTATGTGCTCAAAGGTTTAAGAGCGAAAATACAGGAAGAGAGAGTCATACATGGGAAACAGATTTCATTCCTTCTGTGAAAAGTCAGGTTCAGCCTTTAGCCTTTAAAAAATCTTACAAAAAGGCAAACTTGATTCTTAGACCTGCTGAAAAGGTACTAAACTGTTTAGATGGTAGGTATCATCAGGCTGCTTCTCAGCAGGGAGCTCTGATTCATCAGCATCAGGGTTTCCCCAAAGCTTTCTGCCTACATCTTCTACTTAGCTTGGCAGGGACATTGTCAGAGAATAAAAGACTTCTTCCTCATGTCAAAGAGCTGGCATTCATCAAAATGATAATACTTTTTACCTAGAGCACCTTTTAGATGAGGTTCATGAAGCCTGTAAAGAAGATGATAAAGAGAAAAATGTTGCAGGATTTTTTATTATATTTTTGGCACTAAAATTGATACTACATGAAATGAAAGATTTTTCTTTTATAAGTTTCCTTTGGCTTTTACTTTATAAATATTCCTTGGTTAAGTCAGTGAACTGGTTTTCACACGAAGCATAATCCAAAACCTGTTAAGGCCAACAGAAAGCTTCTTATTAATTTCAGCAGGCTTTGGATCGAGCTCCAAGTGCAAAACTGCACACTGAATCAAACAAAGTTTTTGTATCGCAAAAGCAAGATTCACACCTTGCAGAATCAAGCACTTCATGATGAGGATAGTCTAAAATCCGGTAAATCTTCCAGGAATCTTTCTGCTGATTGTTATGGGCTTGGGATCAAGTATGTTGTATCCAGCCTGCAAAATCAAGGGTGTTCTCTGACCAGTGCTGGGCACTTTGTACTTTCACCTTGTACAAAATGGAAAACATGCGATGTCCTAAAAAGGGGGCTTTCTAACCCTCCAGACTGGGCTGATTTATTGTAGGAAGAACCGAGAGTGAAGCAGTTCAGCCACAGCTTGTTACATCCCTCCAAATCTCCTCTAGATCCCCAAACCTAACACTAGCTGTCTTTATCATTGATACGCAGGGTTTTTTTTCATTGAGGCATGGAGTGTCTAGGTGGTTGTAGTATGATTAAATGGTCATTTTTTACATTTCCTCCCCTAATTACCTTTTGTTCCTCTGCTTTATAACCTAATGATACTGCCTTCTTCAGTTTCTCCTTCCATTTATTAGTTCCCGCCTCTTGTTTCAATACAGCCATTAACCCAAATCCTGCTTCGCACCTCGACTCAGCCACTGTGATGGCTGAAAAAGGTCCCTCCAAAAATCAAGGCAGGCTTGTCATGCTCTCACTTTAGTTGTTGTTGGGGTTTAGGGTATATTGAGGTTCAAATATGGAACTGAACTAAGCTACAGTTTGAGAGAATAAAATGAGTTTGAAAGGTCTATTTGTCTCTTGTCAAGGAAGAAATCCCCTCTTGTTAACTTCAGAAGTATCAGAAGAAGATGAAGCAGCAGCAAGTTCTCCACATAGTCCATTGACAGAGTAGCCTATTAAGTAACTTTATATCCCAAAATGTTTTAATACCTAATTTGACTATAAAAGCGAAATTATCTGAATGCCAATAAGTGATCAATAACTCCATTGTTTCATTTCATTACACTTCTATTTTCATTTTTTAAACTGCAATTTAAAAAAAATGTTTCAGCACAAAATTAGCTGTTTGATGAATTTGAAATTTTTGTGATAGCTTCCATTTCCACCACAAAAATCTTCTCGTTTGTGAGGGGGTTTAATGAACAATATGAAGATAATAGGAAAGCATGCTCACGCTCTCCAATGAAAGTGAAGTTCTTATGATTTTACTTTTTAAAAATGTTTCCCAACACCTCCTCTCAAAAGGGGAGTTTTATTTGGTGTTGATGTTTTACTGGTTCTTTTATCATTATGATGACTTTTATTCTCTGCTTCAGACATTAGTTTCTATACCAATTGGGTTTTATGTAAAAAGTAGCAAAACTCAAGGTTCTGAGCTCCTGGACAAGCTCACTCCCAAGGTGCGCCGGGAAGCGCAAGGGTGGCATCCTATCAGCTGTAACAACTGAGATGTACCTAGTTCATATACTGTTAGGAATAGCTTCTTTACAGTGTGAATATCTATTTCCCTATCCACCCCTAAGTAACTTCAGCGTAGGCATGAGCTGGTCCATTGATTTTTTTTTTTTTTTTTTAATTATTAGCTGATTTTACATTAATGCAACCCAGAAAGTAAATAAATCTCACAACACACATCTAGCCATTTGCAGGGGTGAATATGGGAGTGTACGTGATTTCTCATCATTAAGTATTTCTAATGCATTGGATAGACCAAGCTATTTATACATAATTCTGTTAGACTTACGGCTGAATCTCAATACCAATCTAAGATATACTTGCTAAAATCTTAGATTCTGCTGTGAATTATGGCTTTCCTTCTTCCATCGTTTTCCAGAAAGACTTTAAATCCAAACCACATTGTGGGACAGAGATTGATATTCATTACTAATATCCATCAGAAGTTTATTCTAACCATGTCCTAGGAACAGAATTAACACAAAATTAAAGAAATATGATTTAATCTTTACCCAACTTGATACTACCTAGAAACAGGTAAAAACAAGCCTACCATCAGCTTTAGATTATAAAGCTCTGGTTCAGTTTTAAACTGACAATTATTCTGAAAACTCCTCCTAAACACTTTTCTTTACAGAAATATTATCCCTTCAATCATCCCAGTGAAAACCAATTACTTAACATTTGAGCTATGGAGCAACAATGTTTGTGTGATAATTCAGGTAAAAACAGAAATCTTGAGCAAAACCAGGTTTTGGTATGTATCTGTCTGAAATATTTATAATTCATAGGGTTAAAAAAAAAGAAAAAAGAAAAGAAAACACTGTAAACAAACTTAGAGAAAGAGTGCATTTGATCAAAAAAGATAAACTCATTCATTTCTAGCACTTTTTGTAATATTCCTTCATCCCCTCTATTTCCTTGCTTTGTTTTAAAAAAAAAAAAATCCTTAAGCATTATAAATAGTGATGTTACCTGTGTCACTCGAATATTTACTTAGTTATCTTATGAAAACAGAAAGTGTTAACGGTCTGTTACTTTCTTTAAAAACATTGATAAGAACTCATGACAACTTGTTACACACAACTCATGATTCATTGCAAATATTGGGACAGGGTCATTCATGACCGCAAAGTTGATATCGGGTGAAATGAGGGTCAAGATGGCTTGAGTAATGAAGACTATCACAGTCTGATAAAAACATCCCAACCCACCTTTCAGAGTTTTGAGCAACACTCAGAGTCAGCAATGCCATCGAAAAGAGTAGCTGAAGTGTAAATTAAACATATCTCTCAGAGACTGCAGCTCTGCTTATTTTTAGGGTGTGTGTTACGCAGACAACGATTTAAATATATGTAACTGAGATGTAAAAAAAAAAAAAAAAAAGCCCAGCTGAAGAAATTATTGAGGAATTATCTGCCTTCAGGTTCTCCTCCCCTTAGAGAAGGGAGGTTACTGCAGGTTTGCTCTCTGTATCACCAGATGCCTCCGCTCCAAAAAGCCACGTTGTCAGTGCTGACACTATTTCAGCAGCTATCGCACAGGTCCCACTGACCTGGTACGTGGTTCTCCTTTTACCTTCTTCCGCTGTCTGGAAGCAGCCTCCAGAGATGGTATAAACAATTTTGGATTGTTTCTACAATCCAAAAGCAAGCTTATCCACAGCAAGATACAGCGGTGCTTAAACCAAACCGTTGACCCGTTCTGGCGAGTGGTCTTGAATTTTTCAACAGGGCACACAGAAGGGCTAGTGGCAAAGTTGCCCTGGAGGTCACAGGTTGCCAAGGCCAGGAGATGTAGGGTGGGAGGTGGCTGTAGCTGCACCCAAGCACACAGATCTGGGGTCACCTGTCTGAGAACATGCTGGAGGATAAAAAATTTTCGTACAACTGTCTGGTCAGGTGTATTCTGGGTTAATTTAAGGAAAAGAACTGGACAGCTGCTTATTGGGCTCAACCATTCATGCTTTTCAGTGGCAAGCACGCAGACATTGTTCCAGAAAGGTCTAGTCTCTAAGAAATCAGAGATTTGTAGGAAAGATTTGAGAAAGCTGGGAAAACGTGGCTTGCAGAAAAGACGAGTTCTTCCGCTATCCTTCACTGGTAAAGGCACTCATCTATCAGCATCAGATGAGAGAAAGCTCGTGGAAAATCTCTCCCACTTGGTTAGTACCAAACGGGAGAGGGTATGGGGAGCTGGGTTTAGTCCTCTCCATTAGCCAAGAACAGCAACAGAAAGAATTATTAGGTGCTTTGAGTGATTTATCACCCGCTTGTGTTCCTAGATAAGCTAACCTGTTTGCAGTCCAACAGAGTCCTATGCTTTGCATCAACTTGTTCCTCCTTGCATGGCCAAGATAATGAGATCTTGGACCTTCTAAATGAACTGAGATTTCGATGAAAGTTTAGAGGGCAGCAAAATGTTTTCATGGGCAAATGTCTAATCTGCATTTTCTAAGTTCACCTTTTAACCTTGGGTATCTGCTCTCTACAGGTTTAAGCCACAAAGAAAAACAGGAGGTCACTGAATGCCAAAATGTACAGAATGGTCAATTATCCGACCGTGAATCACACTTCTGGTGTATGTACAAGCACTTGAATCATACTTCCCTGGACTTTAAGTATATTTCTGCATAAAGCTGGTAGTTATGTTTTTAAGCCCCATCCCCACTGTAACTACGATTCAATACTTACCCGCTCTATTTTAAGTGGCACAACCTTCAAGTGACAATATTATGAAAACTGATTTAAATGTCTATTAGATTAAACTTCCTTAACTATAGAGCTATTTACTTTTAATTAGCTATCTCTGTATGCTTACCCATATTTGCAAAGGCACAGAGTACAGCGTCTGCTAAGGTTTTGGAAAATGGTATGAAAATAAAGAATAAAAGACACAATTACTCGCACTAAAGATGGATCTCTACCCCAGCCGGCTTTCCAGGGCACAGCCCCAGCTCCTGCACGTGAGCTCCCCGTGCTCACCCAGACTCTCTGCCTGCCCTCCCCTTGGCACGCGGAAGGGCTCAGCTCAGTGTGCTTTCTCAATATGCAGCTTTCAAGGGAATATATGCTTATTAGCAGAAGGAATAAATTCTACACCTTGTGTTCATCCTTCCCAGATATAGAAAAATTGCTTCAAAGTGGATGATGAAGAATAATAAAGAACACTAAAGGAACCAGAATATTGAGTGTGCAGCACTCTCTTTCCTTAAAAAATGACTGGGGACTGCAGGGGTTGGTGAGCATAAAGCTAGTCTGTAGCTTATCCTACAAACCTTGTCCTCCAGAGGGAAAAAGCCTGTTGTAGCATTATCTGGATGATCTTCTTGATATTTCTTGGCTTCCTACAGCACAGCATGGTAACGCCTTGCAAAACTTGACTAAGATTGCGAAGACATCAGCAGTAAGAGAGGACTTAACTTCTCGATGAGGTAGATATCTGCATTTCCCCTGCTTCTAAATAACTCAGGCAAACCAAATTATCTGCTCTGTCATATATAGGAACTCCCAGTCTCCATGGGGAGACATTCACATAGACTGCGCACAAAAATATTTTAAAATATATTTTTCTAGTCATTTTCTTTAATACGATTCAGAACCAAAAATATTTATTACTCCACTTGGGCACTGAACCTTCTCCTGCAGTTTTGTTCTCCTGACTTTCCTACTTCTCCTCCCAAACCAGCCTGCCACTGGGCAGCCTGCCACTGGGCAGCAACTGGAAGTCACAAAATCAAGTGAAATAAAGTGAAATGCAGTGCTGCTCTTTGGGGAAGCAAGCATAAAAGCTTTACAAAAACGGCAGCCTTGTGCCTCAGTGGATGAACACTGGCATTTGGCACTTTGTAATAGGTTAGGAGCTTCAAAATTTATTGTAAACTTAATGCAGTTTTACAGCCTATCTTCAAAACATTTACACAGACAGTAAAAGATGATGGATATTTTCAGAGCATTCCTCTTCCCCAGCAGTTTCCCTTGCAGTAACACTGCACAAGCAGCAGTGATTTGAAATATATTATTGATGCATCTTTGAAGATCTATTATATGATACCTCATGTTTATTGCTATTATGCAACTGGCTTCTAAGTGTCCTCTTCTATGCGAGGCAGAGCCGAGAAGATACGATCAGTATTATTATTATTTGTATTGCAGTGATAGAGGCAGTAACCCAGCAGGGCACCATTGATTTAGATACCATACAAAAACACAGGATGACAGAGTAGCTGCTCTTTACATTTTACGTTTTAAATAAACCAGGAAAACAAGACCAGAAAGAAAGATACAGTATATAAACAATCAACAGAGAACGACGCACACAAAAGATAGATGTGTGTTTGCACCAGTAAAGTTAATGAGATCCATACTTTGCATTTAATGGTAGTCTCTCCATTGACTCCTTCATGATGGAAAGTTGGAGAGGTGAATGAAGAGCTAGATAATTAGATGCCAATACAGAAATCCTGATTGGGAAGGTGGGCAGAGTTATGGGGAGGTCAACTCTTTGATTACTATTGGATCTTGAATGTTTTGCTATAACATGTCTAATCTCTTTTCATACGCAATGTGTTTTATGGATTATGTGGCTCAGACATTGTTTTCTTTGCACGCACGCTCTGGTCTTACTTATTCTCACTAACGCTGCTACCATCTCTAAAGCTAAGAACTGGAGGAAACTTACAGTGAAAAGCGCAATAGATTTTCTGTTAGCGTTGATTTAAACAGAGGTCCGGGATGTTTCTATAGCCAAGAGGAACCGTGAGCACAGCACTACCTTAGCAGGGAATGTCCCATTGGACAACGTTTGCTAGTAAAAGATAACGACAGAATGTAAACGTAACAGTATCTTCTAATCAGAAAATGAGTTGGCCAGAGCAGTAAGCAGAAGAACTACCTGAAATGTTTAAAGAGAGCAGCCGGAGCAGAGGCCATTGGCCTTGGATCGGATAAACACTAAATTCTTCTTTAGCAAGGAAAATCCATGGGAGAGTATCAGTGGTTTTGTAAAGCCAACAGATACAACGATGTCTTATAAGAATGTCCCGATTTCCTTATTCATTCAGAAGAGTTCTGCATGCCCCCGAACCCTAACTATGCTTTTCAGCTCTCGACAATTTGTTCAGTAGTTCTCAATTCAGGTTATTTTCAAGGCTTACTGCAGGTCCAATAGTAGCTTTCAGCACCCTGAAGTGTTAGAGAAAGAAATGTTCACTCCAGCAATTAAGCGGTAGCCCAACCTATAAGAAGCTGAGTGCAGTAAATTAGACAAATTCCTAAAATAATAAAAGCAGTTCTGTGTCTTGTCTACACCTGCAGCACTGCAAATACGTGTTTAGCATAGGACATACTCAGCTCTCATGGGGAGCTATGTTCAGCATGGAAATATACGTATTATCTTATTATATTGGGAATATATGTTATGTTTATGTGTAGAAATAAAATTTCTAGTTTTCCAATACTTTGTGCAGTGTAGTCCACATTAAGACCTTCTTGGAGCTCTTTCTCAGGCTTTCTATGTAACACACCCATTCTACTTGCTTTATGTTTCTGGTTTGTTTTTTTTTTTTTTTAGCATTTCAAAGCATGGCCTTTAAAAATCATAGAAATCCCAAAATGCAGCTGCAGCCATTAGGTTCCCAGGCACAGATTAATCATACCTATATATAACCTGAGTGTGAAGCAGGAAAGTACAGATCTTATGATGCTCTGTGTTACAATTAAAAAGCCCTTCATTTTGTGATTCCTTCTTTTATTACATTCTCTACATTTCTTCGTGCCTTTAGGACCAACACCAAACATCCACAATCTCTAAGTATTTTTATTCTATTTACTTCTAATAGGTGACATTCTGAACTTTGTTTTAAGTGTGGCTAATTCTCTTTTCAGAACTGTCAAGTTGCATGGCTGAATGCCTCTAGGACTGATGGCTGCACAGTACCTGATGCTACACCAATATACAATAGCTGCGCATCTACACAATGTTTTGATAGTGTGACAGTAGCTGTTGGTAGTAACGCATTTGTGTTGCAATTTTGGCTAGCAGTTGTCATAATGCTGGTGAATTTCCAGTTATTACAGAAAATTAGTTTTCAGATGGAGCAATCATGTCCTGGAGCTTTAGGGTACAGGTAATCACTTGGAATCTGATTCAGGGAGGGCCTCAGACATGTTCCTAATAAATATATGTATGCTGGAGATTATTACCGCAAGGTGATACATTACAATTGTCAGCATTCAAGAAGTTAAAATTCAATATGGTTATATGCATTTTCAGGGTGGAATCTATAAGCATGCAACTGCTTGTGTGCAAATATGTTTGTGCATATGTAATTCTTTCCCAGATCTGATTTTCAGCATGTCTTTACTATTCATGTACTATTTTTAGCTTTCTGGGTGTTATAGTAATAGGAATCCATTTAAAGTATGATGTTAAAAATGAAATGATGCCTTAGCCACCATTTAAGTTCATAATTTTTTTCTAATTGCTTAGAATTTTTGAAAAATATTTAATGTTCACTGCTAGAGCAGATGGAGCTGTGAGCTGTGAACACTTTTCTACATGATAATATACTTTGGTTCTGGCTGATGGTGTTGCTTTGTTTCTTCATTTTCTCATTAAACAACACTCAGGCTGGAAAAATAAGAACTTCAGTATTTTTCAAGAATTTCAAGCTCAGAGGCAGGCTAAGCAGTACTCAGGGGTAAGTGCAGAGAAATACTGCCTTCTCAGATGCCAGGCTATTTCAGTTAATGTCTTTGCCTGCTCAATAGTTAGCAAAAATCAAGCTTTCAATTAGTATGAAAGTGTGTAAAATATATTATGCCTCTAACCATGTGGAGGAATTAAGGCAGAGGACCCCAGCTTGAGGGATGTCCCGTCACTGTTCTTGTTAATGAGAAATATCCATGTATTCATGTTGGAACTTTCATAACTGCACGTATTTATGTAAAGTCTCGTGTCCGTGGATGAGAGGATACGGCACAGGGAAAGTCATCTAACAAATGTGCTGGCTGCCACTCAAAACTTAGCGTTATTCTGCTAATCAATACAGGAATTAATAAATGGATTAGTACTGCAACTGACTTGCCATACTGCAAAAGGGAGCCGTGATAGAAAATTAAGTAACATCTGCTGCATTTTCATCAAATAAATTTTAATGTGATAAAAATAAGCAAACAGTAGGATCCCATTTCGGTTAACAGAAAAATACAGTAGAATGAAGGAATGGGGCGATTCGGATCACCGTTTGTGTCCAGGAGAGAAACTTCCTCTGCAGACTTCATCAGCCGTCACTGGCTGACAATTCTGGGAAGCTCCTGGATTACTCTTCACCGCAATTTCTTGCAATGCTGTTTCTAAGGAGTAACAGCTTACATGAGCAATGGTTTTGAAATCTAAAGTCGCCTAACAAGTAGATTTTCCATCTGATGCTACTTTTTCTTTTCTTGTTGATGAGCATAGAAAGTTTTGCTAATTTTGTATTAAATCTGAAAATTTTATGAAGAAAAATTAATGAAATTCTCCTAACTTGATTTTTATTTCAAGTAACAAGTCCATCACAGGTGACTGTGGTAACTTGGCCAATTTTTAGCCTCTTTTGCAAGTCTGATAATACCTATAGCCTATGGTATCTACTGGGGCTCTAAATGATTGGATAAATAAAATCCAAATGAAAAATATTTATAGAATGCCAGAAAATGTGCCAGAATACTGTTTATTATAAGTCACTGATCTATGGTAGAGAACTTTGTGTGTGTATAAAAAATACCTAAATAGATATGTACTTCTGCCACCTCTGCCCACAAGAACCTTCTGTAGAGACACGAGACAGGCATTAACAAATAGAGCTCTACATCTCCCAATGAGATGAGTTCCTTCATCCCATTATACGGATTTCAGAAACGAGAAACAAATTTTTAAAGACAAAATTGTGTGAGGCTTAGTTTTAGGGATAAGAGCATTGATTATCTACCAGATGGGTTCTGTTTTATTTTTATATTGAGAAGAAAACCTGTAGACAAATTTGTTTTTGTTTCTCCCAGTAGAAATTTTTGACTATTTAATTAAAGGCCTCATTGCTCCATCATTAAATTCAAAGAAGCATATCTAATGCAAGCACTTAAATGTAATGTCACTTATTAGTCTTTAATGAAGAGAAACTTATTCTTTCTCTAAAGAACAGCTGTAGAAATAGTGCCCATGTCACCCACAAAATTATGTATTATGAAGAGTATTAATGTGTATTTAATGACTGTAAAAATATTCCTTTACAAAAAGGACTATTCTTTCTTGTTCGGCTTCAGTCGTAAAGGAGGTTAATTAAAGCCAGAGCATCACAAATTCTGTAACACTACAGGTCATTCATCTGTACCAAAGTGTAACACAATTCTGCAAAATCTCATTGACAGTGATAACATAAAACTAACTGCTCCTCTACTCGGTAAAGATCACTGGTCTGTCTTGTAACTTGGCTCTAGCTTTCATGAGCCAACAGCCATGAAATCTGCCATTAAACATAAGATTTATCTAACCCTTTTCATATTATGCTTTATAAATATATATATATATATATATAAAGTGTTTCTGATATTTTGGGGGAAAAAAAGGGAACTGTGAGAAGTCCAGGTAGCCACAGTTTTGAGATTTTTCCATGGAAATTCCACAAAGCAGTGATTAAATGTTGTATGTCATCATCAGGTCAAAAAGTGAAAGTCCACAACGCTACTATCTACATCCATACTTCAAGGTTATGTATTTGATGTTTAGTCACTTTAGCACCTTTTTTTTTTTTTTCCTTAAATTGATAAATTATTCAAAATGAAAGGCCAGAGCAGTATCATAGTAGATCACCCAGGGTGGAGAGATTATCAACAGCGGGAGATTATCGGCTTCTCTCAGGCAGTATCTGGAGATCAGAATAGGATGGCCAGAAGTGAAACAAAGAGAAAATGTTTCAGTGCCCCCCCCCCCCCCAATAACAAAAACCAAATGCACTGAGATGCTAATTTGTCACTCTTTCCTGTAAGCAAGGGTAATGCTGTTATTTTGATTATGAAGACTATGCAAATACGCGGGTGTAAGGTGGAGTGATAGCATTTCATTCCAAGTACACATCGTTTCTAATCATATGCGCAGTTTTTATTAATCTGATTTACCTGATGTAATCCTACATATCCTTCTTTTACAAACTATGTGTATTTGGTACCCATAGTACCAATATTACCTGGTGCATTCATTTTGGTTCTTTTTCTTGTTTTCCAGTTAAAAACTACTGAAAACTTTAACATATAGCAGATAGTACCCTGCAACTTCTCCGCTTCCTATTAAGCCTTGATCTTGTTCATAACTGTAAGTCACCTAGAAATTGAGAACAGCCAAAACAAATTCATTTTGTTGCCTTGCATCATTCAAGCAGCTTCCAAAAGCATTGATGCACTTCTATGTACTGAGTGTTCGAGTCTGATTTCAATCTCATAAAAGTGAAGAGTTACTCCACTGAAATGTGTGGATTGCCACCAGTGAGAAGAGAACGAAGATGAGCATCAAACCCTCGTAGTGAAGATCTGCCCATTCATGGCTTGTTTGAGAACTGCTCTCTGCAGTTACCTGATTCCCTTTAATTATGTGACCTTCTAATACTCATCTGGTACTTCTCCATATTTGAATTTATTCTGTTCCAGATAACAATTTTTCTTGGGAAGTGTAAATGGAGACGTGTAAATTGCATAAAGGGGTGAATGAACACCCCAGCAGATTTCCTCCTTGTTCCACAGACCCTGTAGCTTATAAAATTCTCCTTGGCCCTCTCTCTCTCACTTTTCTGTATGCAAAGGGGAGCAGACGGTACCATATTGGCTCAGGTGTAAGATAAAGGGATTTTTTTTCCCCCCAAAAAATGAAATATGAAAAAAAAAAAAAGGACTTTTTATTTGCCACCTGCAATTCACTGCACGCGTTCATTTTCTCCCTAAGAGCTCCCGTATCATCTCCCAGCAGCCAAAGCTGTGCAACTGTTGGTCACCACAGAGCAGCAACAGCTGGGGGGGAACCTCCAGGTCTGTGGCACACCACCCCAAATTGCTAGCAAAGGACAGACTGCCGAGGAAGCCCGGGGCTGCCCGATGGGTGGGCTGCCGAGCCCGGGGTAGCGTGGCAGGGGGAAACACCCGGGAAATGCAGCAACTTTACTTTCTGAGGTTATTTTTTAAGTAAAGTATGACCACACATTCAAAGCAACTTGATGCTCACCGTGCCTTGCGAAGAGCTTTGAGATTTATGAACGGAAAGTGTTAAATAAAGCTAAGTAATACATCTCTTAATATAGAGATATACTTAGACAATATGGAAATGAGATGGGGGAGTAGAAAATGTGACAGCTGAGTCGATAAACATGGACTTGTGTTTTCATTTACAAAGACCTCCAGTATAGAAATGATAATTATTTACTGCATTATAAGATTCTGAATTCCAAAGAGAGATTTCACCAATCTGATGTATTACACAAGTGTCTATTCATAGACCACTTCTTAATGTACTGTCTCAAACATTTTCAAAGGCGGCTACACATCCCACAGCTATCTGTTTCACTTGAGATGCCAGATTGCATCAGTCAGGGTATTCCCATTAAGTACTGGGTGCAAGCACGCTCACTAGCACACCTGACTTGACAAGCTATATTTTTTTGTTACAGGGAAGCAAATCTGTTTCCTCTTCCAACATCACCAGCAAAAATCAGGACTTGAAACCATTCTTATTTTACTTACCTCCATAAAAGCTTGTCTGAAGTAAACTTGCAGACAACCAGTAAAGCCTGAAGTATTTACTAAGCCTCCTGTACCCTACTAAAGAAGTACATCAAGGTGTTTCCAGCTTTTTGTATTTCATTCCTATTTGCTCCTTCTTTACCTGCAGATTTTCTTAAATCAGTCACTGCCGGGCAAGAAAGACCCTGAGGCAATAGCTTTAGGGATGGATATGGATAGAGCAGAGGTGTACACAATTTCCTCTTTTCCCCCTGGATCAAGCTGTGATCCTTCTCTCCTCATCCTCACCCTGCTAAGGCACAACCTGCTTACACACAGGTACGATGTGCAGGACACTTAGAGGTTACATTTATGCTTTATACAAAAAGGAAAAGTCTTCCCTCCCTGTGACAGAAGCATTGCAGCTGTTTGTCAATGGAAGATCCTCTTTTCCCTTTTTTTCCCTGTGCTGGGAAGGGCGGCAGGCTCAGCTCCAGCTCCCGAGGGCAGCGTATCACCCCACCAAGCCTGAGCTCCTTGTTCTTCTCAGGTAATGCAACAGCTCTTTTGTATTAAGGGACTAGGGGAGGAAATAGGAAAAATGTTCTGTCACTTAAAGGATAGCTATGAAAATAATATCTTTGGCCGTCCTTACATGCGAACAAAAGAGCAACCGAACCTAGAAAGGAGTTGTAATAAAGGGAACCGTTCCCTTGGAGAAAGAGCATGGGAAGGATGGAGGAGAAACGTGTACTACTGGGCAGACTGGAAAGGGAATCTCAGCAAAGAGCTGTACCTGGCAACTAGAGGCGCCTGCCAAGGTGTCTGACCGTGGTTTTCTGCAAGAGAGAGAGGTAAGGAAGAGCAGACCATGGAGTAATAAACTGTGTCAAGCTTTGTTGGTTTAAGTAAATTTTGCTCTGTGGAGGGCAGCTGTTACTAACACATCTGTTATCCCAGTCCCTGACTGCCACCGTTCGCTAACTTTTCCCCATCTTTGTTAGTTAAGTTCAGTATTACTTATATCTTTGCATATCTTTTGTATCTTAAGTGAACAATGAAAACAGAAAGTTGCCAGGCTGAATAAGAGATATTGCAATAAATGTTTTTCTTTGCAAAAAAATATTGTGCGAAGCCAATCTCCTGGGATTTCCTTCTTGGTTAGGCAGCTATGAAGGATAAAGAGGAATGGATGTAGATCATTATTAGACTGTTGAATGCTTAACTAAAATGAAGTTGTAATAGAGCTGGTGCAACAGCAAATGTTTACACATAAATGAAGGAAATTCACACTTTTCTGTATATTATAATACAATTTGTGCAGCTGCCTCAGTCCTGCAGAACTTGTGCTTAGCTCTTACTCATCAGTGATCTCTATGCCTCTCTGCCTAGAAATGCCCATACGAAGTGATGACATAATTGATTATTATCAATCCAGTTGTTCACAACTAATTTGACTGGTGTTCCAAAAATACTCGCAAGGACTTGGTCAGCTCAGATCCAAAACGCTTAGTTTGGGATCAGTGCGCACACGTGGAGGTGTTGGGGGGCTGTCGGAAATCAGCCTCTGTGATCAGCCGTGCTGCTGGCTCAGACCCGGAGGGCAGCGTACCCTGCCACCTAAGCCCTAAGACACTGTGGGAAGATCCTCAGCCATTGAAATAACTCCATTGATCAGCTTTTTCTTTTCATGGTTTTCAGTTTCGTGGGTTTCTCATTCTGTAAAGTTATAAGGAGCTTTTCAAGATCTGCATATAAAAAACGCACTGGGTCTGTGCCGTGGTTTAACCCCAGCCAGCAGCTAAGCACCGCGCAGCCGCTCCCTCACTTCCCCGTGCCCCCAGTGGGATGGGGAGGAGAATCGGGAAAGAAGGTAAAACTCATGGGTTGAGATAAGAACAGTTTAATAGCTAAAGTAAAATATAACACTAACAATAATAATAATGAAATATAATAATAATAATTGTAATGAAAAGGAATATAACAACAAAAAAAGAAGAGGGGGGAAAAAAGAAAAAAACCAAACAGTGATGCACAATGCAGTTGCTCACTACCCTAGCAATCCACCCCTCCCGGCCAACTCCCCCCAGTTTCTATACTGGGCATGACATTCCATGGTATGGAATACCCCTTTGGCTAGTTCGGGTCAGCTGCCCTGGCTCTGCTCCCTCCCAGCTCCTTGCACCCCTGCTTGCTGGCAGAGCATGGGAAACTGAAAAGTCCTTGGCTTAGGATAAGGGCTACTTAGCAACAACTAAAACATCAGCGTGTTATCAACAGTATTCTCACACTAAATCCAAACCACAGCACTGTACCAGCTGCTAAGAAGAAAATTAACTTTATCCCAGCCAAAACCAGGACAGTCTGTCTTCCTGAAGGAGTGTAACCGGGGCTTATTTTTTTCTATTCTGTTATATCTTTCTTGCTCTAAAAGCTTTTCACCATAATTTCTCACTTTTGTCTCATCCTTACTCTTCTTTACTTTACTCATCTTTAAATTCATTTTGTATAAAGCCTCTCTGCCAGTCCCCGCTCTGGCATTTTTTGGCTTGTGCTTGATCCCTCAGTAACTTTTTGGGTTACAAGAGTTTACTTTGCTTGTCTGTTGGCTTTTAATTGTGGATTCAGAAAGACTAATAATTAGGTACTGCCTCTAACTACCCTTTGGTAGGTTCATAAGTATGGCTGCTTTACTGATGTCCTGGAGGGTATTTGCATTTGGCATTCTCAACATTGTAAAATGCAAACCTCGTTAATAGGCAAATTGTGTCTTGCATTGTAGAGATGCTAATAGAAGTGGCATCACTTGCCATGAGATATTCTAATTTATGACTATCTTTAAAGAACATACTTGCCAATTAGTGTCTTTATTAGAATAGTTACTTTTATCATTTGAAAATATGGCTCTTAATTGGGACCAGCTTTGCCTAAGGGAGAAACATTTGTTAATAAATAAATGAATAAACTAAACCTCTCCATCAGTACCCATGGAGGGAACCAGCTTATATCACATGGGCACCCTTATAGATTGTATTACTTATTATTCTTAAACTCGTTCAATTATTGAGAAAGACAATTTCATCTAATATTATATTGTCTTGCTGGGAAAAATATAGACAGGATATTGGAATTTGCTTGTTTATTAAAGCAAGTAGCTCATTAGGCATAATTAAGATAGAAGAAACAGGAGCATTAGATTTTCGTACCACACAGTCAACCCGATAGCTCTAGTAAACGCAAAAGCTCCATAGTTGCTCTATTAGCACATTGATCAGGTTAATGTAATTAAGGTGCCAATTTTGTTAGAATCTGAAGATAAGATGCAGAATGCTTAGTGTTTTTCACTTTAAAAATGTAGTAAAGAAGCTGTTGAAAAAAATGGAACTTAATAGGACTGAAAACCCCACTGTTCAGCAAAGGGACAGATATGAAGCAGAATCTGGCGAAGGTAGGTACCATGGGGACATCACAGTGTCCTGTGCTTGTCATGACTCTCTCATTGTGTTTCCTTCCCCAACAGACGGTGAGAAGTTAGAGCAAAGCTAGTTACAGCAAGGGGACGTCCTCCCCGAAACCAGGTGTGCGTTCCCAACAGCCACTCCATGCTCATCCTTTCACTATGGAGGACTTGATCCCTCTGGGGTCGGTGGCATTGCACTCTCCAGCCCATGACTTCCCAAACAAGAGCATGCCTTGCAGAAACACACTGTTGTCCACACAGAGGTAAAGCAGCAGAGAAGAAGCCAAAGCACATCTGACTGATCCTCGTAGGATCCGCGTACGTGTAAGGTGTCCGGTGCAGTAAATAACCAACCACAGGTACATTCATGAGTCAGCAGGATATTCTATTGATTTATTTGAGCTCAAAAAGAAATATCAATGTTGCACGACTGCTTTATACATACAGTCTGTTGGCCCTGGTAGAAGCAACAACGCAGTTGTGCATGGTGCAGTCCCTGCCACGTAAAGCCTGGAAACAACTAACACCCGGGTTCCTTTGTACTGGCAGTACTGGCCATATTACGTGTGCTTTTTAATTCTCCGTTAGGCCGGAGGGCATGTCCACAGCTTGGTGTGGCCATGCCTGCCGGTGTGGAGGGGAGAGCCTTTTGCTCCAGGTCAGGGAATCAAGTCAACCTGCTCAGCCTTCAGAGCAGAAGTCTTTCACTTCAGATATCGTGCCACTGAAAAACCCTTCAGCAGCAAATTATTTTACCTAAATCCATTTTAAATATATATATAGATGTGCGTATTTATAGCTGCACATGCGTACCTACTTCTGCCCTTAGCGATGGCAGCTCTGAGCTGCCTCTGACAGGTCCCACAAGGTGGGCAAGTGACATCTCTCCCATGCCCTGCCATCTGATTGAATAACATGCCGTGCATAAATGACACTTAATACATGATTGCGGGGGGGGAGAAGAGTCTGAAGGTTGCTTTTGGCTTCTGTGCAGAAGTATGAGGTCTGGTCCTTTGAAAAATAGGTAAGTTGGCAGAAAACTATTTTCCTCAGCACAGTATCTGTGTGATGTCCCTTCGGTATTTAACCACAAATACCTGTTTCCCAGACACACAAAGTATATCTATTTTAAAATAAATAAATAAAAGCAGCCAAATTAGGTCACCAGTCAAGTCATCAAATCAGCAGTGCTATATTCAGAGAACATAGCATTGTGCCTCACAAATTATCTCCCAATCCCACCTGCTCTCAGATTTTTATAGCCTGGCTATCTGCTCTACTATGATTGCTCGATAGAAAATAAACAGATGGGGCCGAGAAAAATCCAAACGAATAAATGGGGTAGAAACTGCCTCAAGCCTTTTGAACAGCATCAGGGCAGCTTTTCTCTTTTCAAGGATTTTTCTTCCCCCATTTGAAAAATAAACCTGCTGGAACACAAGATGTGATTTGGTTTAATTTTCAACTACATGAAAACACACACACGCACACAAATGTGTGTTAGATGCTTTTGGGCAGAGAGAAACTCTGCTTTCTTTCATGGGCTTTGCTGCTGTTTTAAATCTGGTAATTGCCTGATCAATATTGCTATTTGAAACTTATATGAAAACGTGTGGAACTTTCTAACGGCAGAGAATATATAGATTCCTTTGCTGTGCTGCAGGACTTCAGCAGCAGTAATTTCAGTAATTAGGCTGCTTTTCAAATAAAGGCCAGTTCCATGGATACATGACTAAGATAAATTATGCCCTGGATAAGCTTATATTTTCCTGCATGTGCTTGCCCTTTCTGTGTTTACGTCCACGTAAGGAAAGCCTGAGTAAACATCTTTTCTTTTCCTCCTCCCACCCCATGAGACATCCGCATACTGTCTTAGGCTCGAGTGCTCTTCACCTGTCCTTAGCACTGGATATCCTACATCAGAGGTGACCTTACATTTGTCCTTTAGAAATTATTCTTTTCTTGTCAATCTTTTTTCACTCATAGATTAGTTGACAGAATGAAATGAGGAAAAAACAGAGGAAAAATCGTGATTTTCCAGTGAACGTAATCCAGACTTTAGACCCAAAAGAAAGATGTTAAAAAAAGGAAGCAAGATCAAGAAAAGAATGGTCTGGATTTTTTTTAGCCTTTTCAGTTATTTTACATCATCTTATTTAAAGCTTATTCTAATAATTTCTTGCTAATGTCAAGAAAGAGAAAATAGAAAAATGAAGCAGCTATTTATGATATCGTTATGTGGATATCTCAAAACAGCACCATCTTTGCTAGAGAGATGCAGCTCATCAGTAGGAATTTGAGCAGAGAAATTGAATATTTTTACTTTTGCGGGCTCAGGTGTCAGCAGAGCCCACGCCGTTGAATTCAGGCTTGTCAATGCCGTGCCTGAACTTGGGCAACAAGCCATGGTCCCATCGCAGTAAGCATGGAAGTTGCCCCGGGATCAGCTCTCCTCTCCATGAGGGCCACAAGGAGAGGCAGGCAGGGAGCTGGGCAATGAACTGAAGTTTTACCCACTGGAGTCTGACTTTAATCTGGCTGCTCCTGAGTCAACAGCCATAACATCAAGAAAACCACAGAGATCTTGACTGTTGTGGGGGCTGAATCAGAGTGAAAGTCATGGTGCTGGTACCGGGATAGTTACTGTGCTTGCCTTGTGTACAAAGGGCACGTTCCATCCTACGGACATAAAACTCTGCTGAAATAGTTATTGAAAGGAGTTTTGCCAATCAGGAAAAAATAGGGTTGTCTGAGATAGATGTTTCTATGGAGGCCTGGTGCCATCGTAGCAACGGGTGGAGAGAGCTGAAGGTCAGACTAGAAATTCAGTGAAGACGCATGAGCCGCAGTCCATCTCTGGACTCAGACAGGTAAAAGTGAGGAGCGATTGGTTTGCTAGCCAAAATGCGCCCAGAAGAAAATCCATTTCAATATTGAGTACTTTCCTCAAGGTTTGCCTGACGAGAAGAGTGAAAGAAAAGAAACAGAAGGAAGACACCGAGAGAGGTTCAAACCATTGAGCTTCAGTCAGCGACACTGGCATCTCAGGAGGCATAATGAAGATGTCTGTGGGCACCAGCTAGCCCCATGGTTGGGAGTATATTTTGCATCAGCAAGTCCTGATTTGTCAAACTTTTGCACAGAGACACACCAGGAACTACCTCAGCTGCTGGGAAAGGCCTCGCTGGGGCCATGATGGAAGCTGAAACCAAACCTGGCACGCACAAAGCGTGCAGTTTTTTCTGTGTGAGACAGAAGAGGAGCCATAATATAGTCCTGGGGCTGCATGGAAGTTCTGCTCATACAGAGACATTTGGCTGGCTACAGCTGCTCTGCGATGCCACTCGCAAGCTAAGTCCAACGGAACAGAAATACCGGTATGCAAAAAACCTCCAAACCTCCAATGCTTGTCACCGAGGAGACAAATTGTCATCACAATAAATAGTCATCCTTCACTGTGAAAGTTTAAGTCAAAAATCATAGGGATGCTCACCTGGAGACTTAGCTGACTACTCAGCAGCAATCAGAGCTGGTGACAAAATCCAGACCCAGACCTGCCTGGAGAGGCTTTTCCTGGGAATACAGCAAAGCCCAGGCCCGCCAGCGAGCTCGCCTACGCTACGGCAGCACGCAGGAGCTCATCTCTGTCCTTACTGCTACTTTTGATTTAGTTTCACACATTTCTATCCCTTCTGCAGAACAAAATAATGGAGCGTAACATTGCATACAGCAAGACAGTAACTACCCCTGTAAGAAAAGTCTTACCTTTACATATTCTGTAGCTAATTTGTGTCGACAGGACCAAGTCTAATGGCTCCCAGCGGCTCACCACGTTGGTAAATGGTCTCCCTCACTCTTCCACGCCCGTGTTCAAAATCAAACTCTCTGCTGTTGAGATGCTTGTTTGCATCTGCTGAATTTAAACTTGATGGGTAGACCTAGAGAGGGCAGAGCTGAGGGGCTGGAGGAAGGCCACCTCTCCCTGCTCTCCCCCCAACAAATTACCAGCTCCTGGCTGGGCAGAGGGAAACACCACTCCAGTGCTCGGAGAGTCCATTGTCCATCGAATTTGTCCCAAAGATTTCAGTAGCTAAGGCAGCTGAATTTTTAAGTTCAATTTGTTTCAAATTTCATGTGCATTTTTTTTTTCCCCTGGTAAATATAACTTAGCTCAAACCACAAAAAGCCTTGACATAATGACTCACGGACTTTGTTGTTCAAAATCTGTTTCCTGCATATGTTGGTGGTCCTTGTTGCTTTATATTTTCCATAAAATATCAAATCTCAGTGAAAGAAAACAGTGTTTCACGAGGGCGTCTGACCACTGTGTATGACAAGAGATGTGTGTGAATACAGCACCTGTACTGTGCTGCATAAGGGCTCAATCTAATGAGCCACAGTTCCCAAAGCCCCGTTAATTTCAAAATATGCCAAATATTTACTGTTATTATCTGAAATGCTTTTTTTTTTTCTTTTTTAACCCCATGACTTTATGGAATGGGTTTGTTCAAAATAGACCCCAAGAAAATGAGTAAAAGCTAAAAGTGACAAATGATGTTGATCCCTTTCAACTCTAAAGTGTTTGAATCAGAAGCTGCCACACAGCTCTGTTCAAGGTCCATATGTTTTTTTGATAGGAAACGTGTTTTGATTCAGGAATTATTTCTAGGGTTCATTAACATGTAAATTGCTCCATGAGGAAATCTAAAGGAGATTGAGTCCAAAGATATGTAAATATTCAAATGTAATTGGGGTTCAAGCCCTACATCTCTATTTCTGCCTGAACAGTTCAAACAGAGGAGAAGGTTTTCCATCCTTCTCCCTGAAATCCAGCAAAATTTCTTGTCACATGATTTGCCTCCAAAAGCAGTCCTGAGGCATGAAGTTCAATAAATAATTATAAATTAGCAGAGTTAGAGGATTCAGAGAGCAGGGAAAGTGTGGGCACCTGGAGTCGGCGTGCACACTCGGGCGCGGAGCCTTCCTCATCGCCCGAGCAGTTCTTTGTTCTCTGCTGAGTACAGCTGCGTGTACGGCAGTGCTTTGCGCTAACCTGTTAAAGATCCATTCGCTGGTGCAAATAGAAAATGTTATCTTCTTAGAAAATATTATGTCTCCTATTACTTTTGATAGATCTCCCGTGGAATTCTTTTACAGTTAAATATAAATCACATATGGAAGAATGAAATCCGTTCTTGTAAACACGGCATATGCACAAGGAGTAAATCATGCAGATGCAATCGCTGCTGTTGTCATAATGTGTCTCCTACGTGAAGCAGGGTGAAGAGGGATAAATAATCCTCTGGCTACGCCTGCACCTGTGTGATGTCATGCTGCATGTCACTGGGAGCTGACAGCTCAGAGGAAAGCAGCTACTGGGGAATATTTAATGAAAAGTAAGGTAGCTGTCTGGGGAGCTCCTACTGCACTGTGTTAACACACACAAACATGCCGGGCCAAGGCAGCTGTAGGAATATCCCTGAAGACCAGGCTCAACGTGTGAAAATCAAGATGTACTTTGGACGTACTCATGCCCAAGTGTCTACTGCAGTTGAGGAAACAATTTATGACATTCATTCTCTTTCTTACTCTCTGCCCACCTCTATAGAGCAGGCCAGCGTGCTGCCCTGGGCTGGGCCCTGAAGCACTCCCCCCTTTCCATCATTGCTCGCGGAGCCCCTTGCCCTGGAGCCCTCATGGGCTTCCTTACACCGCAGCAGCAGCAGAGAGCAGAGGCTTCGGGAACCAGGGACCGGTTCTTGCCTCCCCCACCATCTGCCAGCCTAATCTTTGCAAATTAGTTAAGCTACTTGTGTTCAATTCCCCATCTGTAAGCCGGACACAATTACTCCTTGCCTGTACGTATAGGAAGAAAATAGTCTCTTCATGATTGGGATGTATTTGGACTTTCTTTGCAGTGGAGATGACTAGGTTGAAAACGTATCTCCTCCCAAATTGGATAGCCGACTTCTGGGTGGGCAGACGGAGGCAGTGGTACCCGGCTGCTGACGCACAGTAACTCACCTTCTGCCTGCCGGCTGTTCGCGGGGCCAGCGCCAACACCGACTGAGGGCTGTACGCAGCACACGCCGTTCTCCCTTCGTGGAAATCTGCTCCCAATTGCTGTAACCAAGTGATATATCCCTTGTTTAGTAGTTTCCGAATTATTTTCAGCCCTTTCCAGTCTTTGTGTTCGCATAATTTACTGTTATTAACATAAAATGAATCCAGTGTTGTAAGGCTAAATCCATGCAAACCAAATATTAGGTGCTTCATTCTGTCCAGTGTTGGTTTTCAGTGCTGCCACTTTTATAATATAAAAAGTATTTGAGTAATTATAAAACATACATTAGTATAACGACAGCTCGTGCTTATAGCCAGGATACTTTTGAGGAACAGACTTTCAATAACCACTTCGCTTTTTATGCAGTGCTTTCCCTAGAAATATTTTATTAGTCTAATTAGGGCAGGCAGTGAAAAGATTACTTTCAATTCATTTTAGAAATATGAAAGATCAATAAAGGAGATTGTTGTTTGAACTCCCCCATCACCTGAACTTTCCAAATGAGCACAACCTTCCCCCCAAAAAGCGCTCGTATGGCCAAATTAACACTTCAGCAGGAGGCTGAGAGAAAGCAGAGTTGTGCTGGGAGAATAACCTGCCCTCTAAAAGCATATATCTGGTGTTAAAATAAAAGACAGTATTGTAACACTTCCTTTACTGTCTCGAGAGTGGGGGAATAAGTTGTACAGGTGAAACGGTGACAGGCTGCTGTCAGGCACTGTAGCTGGTACTCTGACGAAACTATTGCAGAGTGTCTGTCCACGTGATGTTACAAACTCTCCTGATCAGCCAAGGTCACACAGACCTTCGGTTATTTGCTGAATAAGTGCTAGTCAAGCAAATTAAAGGAGTTTGGAGCAGCTCTACCAGATGCATCCCATTTATCTTGAAGTTCTCCACTTTCCCTACCTGAGTTTTGCAGTTCTGGTCACACCTTCAAGAAGGATGAATTCCCACCGAAGCAGGTGCAGAGGAGGGCTGCTTGGGGGATGTGGGCGCTGGATGACGGACCCTGTCAGAGGAAACTAAGAGAGCAAAGTGTGGTTGCATATCTAAACAAAGGTTGGATACACGCCATCCACTTGGCGGGAGCGGGTATGGCTGCTTTCTCTAAACAGTCCAGAGAGTAGATGTTGTTAAGCCAGCGTATTATACAGGTGCGTAAAAACATGGGTCTGGATTTGTCAGCAATGAAATCAGGCTGGAAATTAGAAGGCATCTAAGCATTGTAGGAATAAGGTTCTGGGACAATCTTTCAATCAGAAGAGGAGGCATGATGAGATCCAACCGGTTTCCAGACGGGGTTGGATGCATTGAGGAAAACCATGGCATGACATGGTTATTGTGGCAGCTGGAGCCAACCGAGCTGCAGGAGGTGCAGGTTCAAAGGCTTGGCCATGCACCTTTTTTCCCAAGGGCTCAAGACCAAGCAGAGGAAGGGAGAGCCAGGCAGGACTGGGGAGAAGTTAATGACAAGCGAAGGGCCTGGGTTTCCCAACAAGTGTGAGATAGAGTTGAATATTACAAGCTTGGTGACAGAAGTAAATAGGAATTTGATGGTCCTCCTGGAGAGGAGAAACAGAGACCCAGCTGGGGAACGGTGACAGGGGAAATTCAGTAGTCAACTTTCCTTCCTGGTACCTGGGGCTATTACACAGGCCACAACGAGTCCCTGTAGGATGAAAGAAAGGCAAAATACACCCCATAGGCGCCTTCATAGAGGCTTGCACTGTACAAGACATTTTGAACTGGTCTCTCAATTTTTCAGAAAGTTCTCACTAATTTTGTTACTAGTTATTCAGAGGTGCATTAAAAAATATATAACTCAATGGGAAGGATATTCTTCAAGTAAGCGCGCTCTCTCAAAAAACCAGCCTAAAGTGTCATTCTTTATTGAACTACCTGTACTATGAAAGAGTATGCCTATGACAATGCATGCAACATTTTAAGCCCTTAGTGCTACATGAGGAGAACATCCAAATTAAAAAAAGGATAATGAAGTCTGAAACAGTAAAAGTGCTAGCAGTTACTTTTTAATGGCAGCTAATTTAGTGGCATTGTTTGGACTATAGTCTCAGGCTGTAACTCAACCGATTTCAGCAGAATGATGCCAGTAGCTAACTGTTGTGTCAGCCCTCAAGAGCTACATATTGCTATTATTTTATTAATCACCACCAATAAACCATACTTAGGTAGAATTTAATTACTGAAGCCATTTGTTTTCTTTACTTGTGTTTGGGGGGCAAGGCTTTTGAGGATGATGAGAATTATTTGTTACTCATAGCATATGTTTTTCTGTTAAAATCTGAATTGGGCAAATTTCAATAGAGTATTGCTACAGTATTAATGTCAATCAAGTTTCTACTTAGGCTGCATCGAATTGCCATTTTGTGGGTCTTCCGATTTTATAAAGAAATCAGGTAAAATTCACTAATTTCATGGAATTTATTAAGGAGACAGTGAGGACAGGACCAAAAAATTCAGCATAAAATGTAAGGGAGAATCAAAACAAAAGCTTAGCTACATGTCTTTGATATGCTGACAGTTCCCATAGCTCAAGGTAACCTTTCTCCGTAACACTCCAGGGTTTCCCTTTATTACTGTCTTTATTAATAGAAGACCAGTATTATGCTTCAAGCGCGTTTTTCTGGTGAGCAAAAACACAAAGAGCAAAAGAAACGAAGACATATAATGAGCCGAGGAAAGACAAGCAGTAATAACCAGATCCCCCCCACCAAGATGAAGACCCAAGAAAGGGGTGACAGTGGCACTGATGTCCTCCCCACGTGCTGGGGCTGGAAGTGGCGTAGCAGGGCCACACTCCGCTGGACGCAACGCCTGTGTCAGCTCAGGTTTTTCTGCAGTAGTTTTAAATGGAAAAGGAGAAGACACCAAACTCGGATATAGCGTCAGAAACAATTACACAGATCCCGCTATCATATACTTATGCTGCATGTTTAGTTCTGGAAGAAATATGAGCGTTGCAGAAGCGTTTAGTATAAATGTAGTTATTCAGTTAGGGTTTCTGAGACAGGTGATGGATAGGAAGAGATTTGTTGACTGCTGTTTCCAAGCAGTTGCATTTCTGGTTGTGTAAACGATTACTATGGAGATACTTAGTCTGCCATTTTGATATTGTAGTCTCTGTATTTCCATCACTTGACCTTAAAACCGAATCAATAGTTTATGCTCAAAAATGTACACGTTAATACATTCTTGATACACCGAACAAGTTGTATCAGGATTTAACTTTATGGTCGTCCATATCACAAACTAAACAACAAACAGTACCACCAAGGGAAGGTTCAAGGACTAGTGCCTGACTTGGAACAATGCCACGCATCCTCTGCTGATCAGCTGATTTATACACCAGCTTTCTAGACTCCTTGTACTCTACGGAGTGCTTATGATTGTTCTGATTTTTAGCAGTTTTATTTGTACAGCCAAAACTTTGCACACATTTTTAGGAAACATTTTGAAGATAGATTGAGGAACTTGTAAATGCTGTAAGTATAATAAACTGTTCTCAACCCAGACAGGTAGTCTCGATACATTTGACTTTCGACAATGATATATTGGTTTCTTTGATTTTAGTAGGCAGGAGGATTTTTGTTCCAGTGCAGAGCAAAACTAGACCTTGAAAGGTCTGCCAAAACAGAAGCGTTGCTAGCTGAACAGTAGAATAGGTCTCATTTCGCCTACCCTGACTTTTAAGGCTTGGACGTACATACACAGCTACAGACTGATGGAGAGGTCAGCTTGGAAAGCTATGCTTACTTGTTGTTTTTTAATAAATTCAAAAAGACCAATAGATGTTAACAAGCAAAACAGCAGCAGCTGAAAGGAAAAATACCCTCTCCCAAGTTTTGAACTATGACTTTTTTACAATAGGAATCCATATGCCAATGCCAATCCAGGTAAACTGCTTTTTGGAAGTGTTGTTCCTAGAGCATCTTAGTGTACTGGCACACTGCATCACAGATACAAATAATCCAAAACTCAATAGTCTCACTTGCAGTAATGGGAGAGTTTGCTGTGTTCACTGACCCTCAGAATTTCTCGTTTCTTCCTGATGGTGTGACAGTGGAAAGTGGGTTCAATGAGCTGAAGTACAGAAGTTGGAAAGGTATTAGTTCAGGACCCTAAAAGGTGTCTTAGGAAATGTAAAATAAACAGAAAATAATTCCCAAATGAATACGGCCATCCTGTTTAGATTATATCTTTTTCCCTTACTCCTATATACTCTGTTCAAAACATAAAGCAGAGCAAACATATGTTGAGAGATGCTGCCTATTTATAAAGTAAACACTAACAACAAGCAGAAAACAAAAGATAAATGAAGAACATGTTTTGCACGCTAATCAAGTTGTCTTAACTCAGAAAGTAGTGAATATATGATGGTGCTAGTTTTTAAAAGTACCACTGAGGCTTCAATTTTTCCACATATTTAAAATACCTCTGCATGACCATTGTTCTGGAGACATCTCGGGAGGACACCTAGTCACAGCTTTTAATGTTGGTACCTAGACTGGAAAACAAGACTCCCATCAACAAAGATAGGAGTTCTTCCATCAGAGAAGGCATTAGCATAGGTTTCCAGAAAATCTAGTTTAAACTTGAGATAAGTCTTTGATTAACAAAATAAAGTGAAAGGTGTCCTTGCATATTGTTGATGATACTGTAAGCCAGCCTACAGATTCAGACAAGCTTGTGCAAAACACTAATTCGTGAAGGTCATCCAAGGCTCAGCTGATGTGTCAGGAAGGTTAGAGATTAAAAGTTTTCTTCATCTGCTTTCTTCACTCCAATTACAAATATCAGCAATGTTGGAATTCACCTTTGGCTGCATGGGACTTTGCTCGCTTTCCAGTACCTAGCCAGTATGTCATGAAGGTTCACACACAGTGTGTGTCATCAAAAATGAAAACCCCTGAAATACAGAAATGGCTAAGGTGCTTATTTCAGCAAGATATCCTTCTTCATATACAGTTTTCAATAAAAATATTACAGATAGTGGTTTAAATTCCACTGCTATTTAGAGTGTGTGCTGGGCAAAATGACAGAAAAGATCCAAGCTGTTATGATCTGATTGTGAATATCAGACTATAAAAGTTGGTAGATACGAGAGAGCAACATAGTTTTCTTATTTTATTTTGCTTTAGACGAGATGGCTTCACTTTCGCTTGTGGGAGGTTATTGTTGAGGCACAATAGCAGAGATTCAAGACTGGGTGAAATAAGACTTTTCAGGGGATTACTCTTCCTTACGTACTCTTAGGGAATACACGGGGGAAGTATGAATGGAGATGACCCAGATCAGCCTTGCTGACCTCCCCTCTATTAGCAGACAGACAGTGAGCAGCGTTTGGCACACGAGCTCTGCAGACACATAGATGCAAGGACTAAATCCCAGCCTTGCTGCCGCCGCCACCGCTTTCCACTTTTCGTGGTCTTGGCAGGGAGCTGGAGGCAGCAGCCGCCGGCAGGGCACCCTCCTCTCTCGCAGCCCCTGTCCTGCTTTGCTGGGAGAAGCTGATGCCTCCAGGGAGTGGGTTCTGTGGTTGCCATCACGTGTGGGCTGCATCTCCCCCTCTGCGGATTTAATTTTGCAATGCAATACTGTGCCAGCTGAGAAATGCTCCCTCTCTACCTGATTTGACCGCAGTGCAATGGATTATAATCTGCTGTGGGCACCCGGAGGTGAAATCCTAGCACTGCACACTGGTTAGCCTGGGACAGCCCTCCTAGCCTCACTTGAGCAGGAGTATCTCCCAGCAAGTACGAGCACGTAAAAAGACGCACTTCCAACACTGTAGAATCTCCGCAGGCTCAAAACGTGGGGGTGGAAGTGAAAATGTACAATATGTTGTTAGCAAGCGGTGTTATTTTTTTTCCAGCCCCTCCTGCCCCGCTCTGTTTTATCAATCCGTGCTGCTTAAAAAGACTAGGGTGAGTGCATATGTCTGCACACACGCACATAGCTGCCCTGTCTCAACTAGAGCATAGCTGATGGTTGACTGGGACTGTACTAATTGACTTCTCTTCCAGAAAGGAAGTTGCTTCCATTCAAAAAAACCAGCTGTTTTATTTGATTCCTTCTACCATTCACCACCCATAAGCCTTCAGCAGTGTACATAGTGTTTCATAACCAAGTCGGAACAGAGCATTTCTTCTCTGAGGAGCTGGTACTGTTGAGTTGCTACATAAAACACGTTAGGCAACTAGTGCATGGTACGCCTGTCAATGATGGGGTAAGGACCTAATGCTCAAACAAGATATCTTTCTGTTTTAAAACAAAAATAATTATTCTAATAAATTACTATTCTCAAGTACTGGGCCTAAGTATTGCTGTGTAATGATAGTCTTAAAATTTCTGTTGAGACAATGTGGTCTTGGGTGTTTAAGGATGTGAAATAGTTTTATAGGGGTCTTAGTGGATACTGTCCAAAGGGACACTATCACCTATCCTCGTGGCCCCTCCTTTCTGAGGGGAAATAACAGTATTTATGATTCAACTAATTCTAAGGAAAACAAAACTAACAAAAACATGAAAAATTTCTCTGCCAAGAGTCAGCTTGGAGACATTTCACTGTATCAGCTTCACAGCCTAAAGCTCAAAGTAGGGCAAAAATAGTACACGGTCCTTCATTGGCTTTTTGACTGGAAAGAAATTATTTCCATAGAATGTAATACATGTTTTTTCCTCATTTGTGGTCTCTGTCTCTCTCCGTATGAAACAGAGCCTCTGCAATGTGCTTACAGCAAAGGCGCATTATTAAAGTGCCCATGTAAGTGGTAGTTGGGAATGAGCGTAAACAGGTTTTGACACAGATTTCCAACAGATTAACATGCAGAAATAAAAAGGGAAGGGAGAGAGGGAGGAAGGAAAGTCAGGCTGATATGATAGCCTTAACTGAGCCATAATTGCCTGTAAAATCAGAAGGGAGTTGACTTTAAATAAGAATGTCATGAATATTGCCAAAGCATTAAACAAATATCCAGCTACTTGCCTTGTCCGCAACTTCTGTGCATGTGCTTAGATGTACACGTGGTACATGCAATTCGCATCAGATGAATGTTGCATGGGGTAGATCTTCTGAGACTTTTAGAAAGCTTAGGAGGATGGGATTGTGCAACAAAAGAAAAATTATCCCTGTGTCAAATAGCACTGAATTAACATTCACATATAATTTTTACCTCTACTTGATTCTTTTACTTGACGGTAGCAAATTCATTATTGCTGAATTTATCCACACTAATACCACGGAGTAGCAAACGATAATTTTTAAAGAGAACCATTATTGCAGTTGTGGGCTACCTAAGCAGCGCAGCACCTGTGTGCGACACAAAACTAAGCATGTTTGGATTACCCGAACACGTGCAGGAGGCTAGTGTTGGCAAACGGGTCAGTAATCGAATCTTTTCTGTTGACTGCATGGCACAAGGTAAGCCAAGCCATTCTGCAGCAACAGTTACGCTTCCAGCAAGAAAGAAAGGCAACCTGCAAACACCTGGTAAAGAACAACCACAGTAAGAAAGCAGCTAATTGCTGAACATTTTTCAGATCTAAAAATAATCCAGAAAGCAAGACAGTAAAGAGACAAACCACATACAGCTAAACAGAGCACACAGCGAAGTAACTTGCAGCAGGCATCAAACATTTCTACATAGTTAAATCAGCTGGATCACTCCACAGGACAGAAAAGACTACGATCCTTTGTTCCTACAGGCTGCTTCTGCTCTTTCTTTCTCTTTATTTATCATCTGTAATTTAAAATAAAGACAAGGAAGCAGGTAGCCCAAAAGCGGTAAAGGACACACATTCTTCACCGTTATTGCCTTCGGGACATCACGCAGGGATCAATTTTAACTGTCGTATTGAGTCAGATGTCAAGATGTGCATGTTTGAGAAGGGGAAAGCTCCTTGCTGATAAGGATGGCTTGGATCAGCTCTTTTATGCCATCTTTTGTCTTCCTGCAGAGGTTATACTGAAGGTGGAGAAAACTGGTATCAGTGCCCTGCTTTGCTCAGGCAGGCTCTAACTGGTGTAAAACCTAGTGAGGGACCTTTCTAGGGGGACTGTTTAAGCACTGAGTCCCACAAGCACCAAGTCTCTGAATCAGAAAGTTTATGACCAGTACCTTGATAATGTCCTTTTTCCTTGCTGGGCTGAGCTGGCCCTGGAAAGTGCAGCCCAAGCACTGGCACACCCCCAGCAACTTCAGCTCTCGTGGGGGATGCTTCGCAGAAAGCTTGTGGCATCCCAGGTTTGGCATCCCCTGTGCACTTCTCAAACGATCGACTGAGCAGACACGTAAGCGTTTTGAGGACAGTTTTGGCAGATAATGACTCTGATGGAAAAGCCATCAGGTTAGCACTCAGGGACGCTGACTCCTTGGGGAAGAAGAAGTGTTCACAGGGGACAGATGTGCAAATCAACACCAGTCCTCGTTTTACAATTAAACAGCCAACCTTTGATGAGATGTTTCCCCAGAGATCCCTTTGCTGGCTCATCGCATCCTTGCATCAGCTCCTCTCCGACCCAGCGCTCAGGTGACAGCGCTCGTACCTCCGGGAAAGGCACTATTCACACCAGCCCTTCAGCGTGTGTTTGCCTCCCAGTGCCCTGCCAGGGATCAGCACAGCTCCTGGGCCGTGTGGCCGGGCTGTCTTTCTCCGCATGGAGATGAAGGTCTGTTGTCAGCCTTTGAGGTGGGACAGAAAGGACCAGTGATGCCAACTTCTGATAGGGAAGGAGAAAGGAAGAGGTATTTCCTTGAATACCTCAATACATTGGCTTGAAGATTGTAAGCTTTCCTCTCTTTTAATGTCTTAGCTTAGGTCCACAACGGTATCTGCTTCCACTGGTCATTGGATATAGGCCTCTTCTCACACCTCAGCAGGAATTCATGTGTAGGGATGACTGATTTACCGTTCACTTCAGAAAAACTTGGGCTGCGTACAATAATCAACAATCAAACCATTCCCATTTTGAGTTTCCTCATACCACCTCCATGTTAGCAGCTCCCTATTGTCAAATCTAGCAGAATACTGCCATTCCCTGCTCTAATATCTCAGATATGTAATACGGCTTCTTTCTACCCTGGTAGATCTGATGAAAGCCTCTTCTTATTTGCCACGAGCATTCTTAAAGGGAAAAAACCCACATTGTTAAAAGAGTACAGTGCAGGTATTTAAAGAGGCAGCTTCTGGCTGCTCCTCCTTTCTCCTCTTGACATGAAGATGAACTTCCTCTGGTAGCTGACTCACTGCCCTGGGCTATCGCTCTAATTTCTTTGACTTCTGATGAGCAGATGCTCTAAATCTGTCAATATGAAGCACAAAAGGATCTTATTAATGGTCCAACTACTATGTTTTTCATGGGTAGTGCTATCAATCTTACCTTCTACATGTGCATTATTGCTAGCAATTGTTTACATATGCTGTAGCTCCCACTTAGTGCTTTATACCACCTCACTTCGTACTGCTGCCTCATATACAGCGGTCTTTATGCTACATATATCACATTTATATAGCTTGAGTGAGCTTGAGGCTCACTTTCTTTGTAAGGTACCAAGCTGTAAGGTACTTTTCTGTTTTCCGTAGTATATTGGTGTGCCTTGAATTATTCACTCAATTTCTGAGAAGCAGCATTAAGAATGTAATCTTCTGTTCATAAATCCATTGGAAGACTCTTAATAATGTAAGCCTTAGTGGAACATCCTAGCATTGCAAAGGAAGGAGTAAGCATTTCCTTAGGGTTTCAAATGGTTCACTCGCCTTTCCTTTGACAGAGCTAAATCCATTCTTTAGAAAAAAAACCACTTAGCTTTTGAAAGATTTCAACCATTCTTTTCTTCTTTTTCCTTGTAACGAATGATCAGCTGCTCTGTCACTACAGGAAGGTCCATAAAGCTTGCAGAATACACAAAAGCCGAATTCAGGACCATTTACGTTCATCAGTTAACACTAATGCACTCCCTGATCCTGCTGCACAGAGGTTTTGCTTCTATGGGCTTCTTTCTCCTGAAGATATCCTGGAAGCCTTCATTTCAGTAGCAAAACATCACCTTATAAACACTCAGCTGAGGTGAAATCAACCACACCAAAAACTTGCATTCATCTCCAGAAATGAGAATTCTTGGAAATGCTTGCACTACCTGCTACAGAAATGGTGGCACTGGCACCTTTGTGGCTGAAGCCCCCGTAGCCCACCCGAGCATGACGATCCTGAGCTCCCAGGGCATGAGTGAGGCTGTGCATAGGTTCGGTGATCTCTCTGCACAGGTCTGGTTTTCGAAGTGAAGATCTAAGCAGGGCATTTTAAATGTCTGGATGATTATTCTTTGTCACTTCCAGAGAAGAGCAGGAACAAGTGGGATCAGCGTCTTCTTGGGAAGAAATGACATCTCTGAGCGCAGGCACCTGGAGCAGCCGGTAAGTCAATAGGAGAGGAGACCATGAGAGGTGGCGGCAGCATCTGTGACTTCAAACAGGGTCTTGTTCCTGAGCCCTTGAGGTAGGAACGGGAAGATTCAACTGCTGGTTATTTCTCTGTATAGGACAAAGCACTTCATGTCTTTGGATCTCTGTTTTCTTACACCAACTTTTACGTGTTACTTCTACTTAGATAGTAAACTTCTTGTGGGGCAGCACAGGAGTTAATTTTGATGAGATCTGTGATTACAGAACTACTTATTTTTGCAACCACTCACGAAATAAATTTCAACATTTCAGATGGTATCTACCCACCAGCAGGCAACTGCAGCAGAAGATGCTAATACTATGTTCCGATTTGGGTTTATACAGCAGCTCCACAACTGTTCCTTTTAATGTAGTCCCAAAAGCGATTATAATTTCTCACAAGTAAAGTATTTGCAGTGGTATTTGCAAGTTTGGGAGATATGGATATGTGGATTAGTAAAATAAAGCTTAGCACCCATTGAATGTCTCATGGTCTTGGTGGTAGAGCGTTTTGAACCCTCTAGAACATGTTTACACCTATTTGACTTTTTTCTGGCTTTATCATACATGTAAAATCTTTCCTGTGTTTACTTAAATATCATAAATACATTTGAGCCAAAGCTGTTTGGTTTTGTTTTCTCCCACAGGACGTATCCAATTCAGGATATTATTTTCAGATATGGGAATATGCATGTTCACATACTGCTAACATGACCTCCGTAATAATATGATCCCTTTTAGGAAATTATGTATGCAGAATCAGTGTGTTGGTAACTGCTGCATAAAGCTGAAATTCAAAAGTGACAGTTAATAACTTATCTGTTGAATGTACCCAACTGTCCTCAGGAAAAAATAATTGTTTCAATTAAAAAGAAGAGTCAGCTTTGTTTTTATTCTTCTAACAGCTACGAAAGTATTTGTCTTTACCTTTATTATTGGCAGGCTACTACTCTTCAAATAAAACTGTACCCTATCATTACTGGAATAAAGTTTATCTGTTATGCATAAGCTGCAGAGAGATGTTTTCCCCCACCCTTTTTTCCCCCTCTCTGCTGTTTTTAATGGCCTCTATAGAAATCTTTCGAAGAAAAATTTGTATTGCTTTCTTTTTCCTTGGCACAAATATATTTTTCACTGTATTTCTGTGCTGAAATTAATACAATTCTATTTCTGTCCTTCCTTATCTGTACATTAACAATAGACTGTGTCTTGCTCAGAATTGTCTCCGTGGCTCCCATGCCAGGGAAAGGCTTAAAGGCCTTCCTGTTCTCATTACTGAGAAGAGCGGTTCATATTTTGAAAGGGTTTTAGTTGGCTACCTACGACTTCAATCCTGTACCTCTAAACCAGTGAAAACTCCACGGGTGGCTTGTGTGAGGACCGCATCAGGCCCATGACGCTGCTCTGAAATCGGAGGCTCTGCTGGTGAAAGGAGGCAGGTCTGCCTCTGTTTGTGGGAGATATACGTCAAAAGCTGAAGTGCCCGTACAAAAGTATTCGTTCTAGTTTCTCCATTTGGTGGTAGTAATACAACTTGTACGTCGCAAAAAGTTTCCTCTTGGCAGTTATTCACAAGAGTTGTTACACTCCTCGCTGTAATTATGATGCCGCTGGCAATCAGATTCATGAGCGGGGTGTTTGATGACACAGAAGTACTGAACATCACGCTTTCAGGATGTCCAGCTGCTCTGTGTCCTAGAGGAAGGAGGCATTTCTCACTCCTTTCTCTGGAATAACACATGACAACCATGATTTGAGGCAAGATGTTAGGTAAGACAGACCACATTTGATTTGATAATTCTTGTCCTATGACATGAACTCCTAAGTGTCTTGAGTTGACTTTTCTCTGGATACTTGGAATTTTACCTGGCTTGGAGAGCCTATCTCCGTAGGCTTCGCTGGGAAGAAAAGCTGCCACTTTTTCCCAGATCACACAGTTGGACTCATGGAGGATCATGCAGAGGTACGTTGGAATCAGTGGGGCTTCACATGGCTGGAGGATTTCATTCGTGAAGCATGAAGTGCAGATTCATTCCCTGAAAGCCAAACACCAAAGTTTTCCAGCAGAAAATGCACAAGAGTGCCTGTAAGTCTCAGCTACTTTTGGAAGAAGAATGACAGCACCATGGTTGATGAGGCAATCGGTTGACGCTCCTTCTTTCATCCAATCTTTAATTTTGACCCACAACAGTCCACATGCCTTGTACTCTTTAACAAGATCCCAGCTGTGCACAGCTGGTGCACAACGTTATTGTTATCAGAAGTCCTAACTAACGGATCTGAAGAAGTGTTTCCGTTATCAGCACCGACAGCCATCTTTGTTAGGACTTTGAAAGGGAACGAGGAGGGCATTATGCTGTATGTTTATCAGGTGATGGATGATTAATAGGTCTTAGCATACAATGAATGTGTATCTCTTCTTCACATGCTAATCACATGGCATTTATAAATGTCAGCACCTTATCGTGGCAACACACTCTGAATTTTGTGTGGTTTTAAAGGTATTTATTTTTAACATTTTTAACGTGCGTATTATTAAGGTTGCGTCATTTGAAACTTCCCTGTTGCAATGATTTAGAAATATGGTGCTTTTTTCTTTTAATTTCTGAAGCAATTAGATTATTGCATTTTAAATCTAGTCTAAAAAAATTCACTGCAGATAATGAAGTTTATATTAACGTGTTTCTTTAACTACCAAAACATAGCAGTGGGTGTCACCTTGGAATCTTAATCATGACAAAAATAATTTATAATTATTAGACTGAGAAGCTTCAGGGTTTTCCCGTTCTGCTTTTTTTAAAGTTAAACTTCTTTGCTTTGTAACCTAAGGCCTTAATTTAGAGTTAAAAATTATAGTTTTATCATTTAAGAATTGCATCATTTTCATTCAAAAATCCTGAATTTCATTATTTGGTCATAAAAATGTGCTTTATTATCAAATGTGATTAGGAAGTGTGAGTCTTAAGGGATTTTTGTAAAGGTTCAGGGAGAGTTTGGGTACAGAAAGTCCAATGAAAATCACACAAAGATTCTAGAATCAGCTGCTACTTAAGCCAAGCTTTTTAAACTCCAAAAGCCTTTCTTTTCCAGCTATAATTTTTAGGTCCATTCCGGTGCTCCTTGATTCAGGCAGAACTGCTGTTGTCTTCCAGAGACTTTATGGATCTAAAGAATTTGAAATTAAGCTGAAGAAATTAAGACTCCTTTAGAAATCTGCACCTTGAAAGCTGTATTTTATCCTTGGACAGTGAAGTTGTTGAAGCTAACATCCGAAGACTACTTGATGACTCTAAGTTTGGAGGTATAGATCTTTGGTTCCCAACAATTTTTTTAGTGATACATATCCACATTTTCAAAATACTTCATTGAAATCGGCACTAGCTGGCATCTTTGGCAGGGACCTGAACAGAGCGGCCAAAGAGTGAATCAGTTTGGAGCGAACACAGCCTTGCAGCTCCAAGCAATGGTTTCTGAAACAAGCATTGGGTTATGCTGGCAAAACACCGAGATTTTGCTTCAGTTTCTTCCTTGCTCCCTAATAAGACATCAGCCTCCAAGGCCGTCCATCCACCACCTTGCCACAGCACTAAAATCACTTCAACTTTGTATAAAAGATTTATTCTCCTACGTATCATCATCTGTATTGTCACGTATACGTGGACTTGAGAATATTTACAGATCACATCACAGATAATTCTCAACCAGTCGCTGATTACTCTTTTCTCATTGTATCTCCCTAAAGATGATGTATTTGATGCATTGTCCTAAAATGAAACACATATGATGTGAGGCTGGTGATGGTTAAAAAGAAAGGCAAATTTCTCCGAAACTCCTTGTAAGCTGTATCGCTCCCTGTATCACTGAGATATAAGCAGTCCTAGACTTACACAGCCCCTCAAAGGACTTTACGAATAGCCCTCACCTTGTAAAGACGGTCTTGGTATTTTAATTAAAGGTCAGACAAAACTACAGTGTAAACTTTGGAGATGTTTTGTAGCAGTCATTTAAAGTAGAGTTGCTTAATGAAGTCTTATTGTATTAGTCAAACAATGCCCAAACCCTTTCTAAGATTTACACAAACTGCAGCCTAAACAACGAAGCCTCTGCCAAGTTCGGGCTGCGAGTTCAGCATCCATAAATCACAGCCTGGCCCTACGTCTGGTTTATCCGTACAAATTGTTGTGGAAGCACTGCAGGGCTGTGCACCGCTTTACTTACTCCTCTGTGTCAGCAGCGGGTAGCACGTGGCGCGTCCGTCGGCCCAGGGCCTCGGACCCCTCCGTAACGCAATCGCAGGGCAGGACGTTGCAAATGCGTTAGGGATGGTGCCAGTTTTGTCTTCCGCTTGGCTTTGTTTTCATGCTTGTGTGACAACCTTCACGGTAATTGAAAACAGTTTGTTTTTACGTAATTAATATTACCGTGCTAAATATTGTAGTGGTGCTCTGGCATGAACATCCCAATTGTCAATCAGGGACACAGTTGTGCAGCAGCGTGCTTCTGAAGGTCATGCTGTGAGGCTTTATTCAAAGTGTCAGCTCTACTATTACAAGCGATCCTAAAAACCTGCAAGGCAGTTTTTCTTGCCAGATTTATGAAGTATTTTAGACTATTTGCTAAAAAGAATACGTCTGAATTTTAAACTGGAGTTTTTGATTTCTGACTCTTCTACCTTTGGCCTTATTTGTGGATTCGTTTGGGAAAAAAAAGCAGGTGACCTGGTTTGCTTGTTCATTTGGTGGTGAGTTACAACGTATGCAGAGAAGGTGGCACAACCAAAAGGCTTTTCAGGGAAGCCATCTGTCTGCACACACCGCTTCCATGGGTTTACCTTTCAGATCTTATTTGCTTTTGGTTGCCACCCAGTTGAGGGTGGATGATGATTTCCTCTGGCGCTTGTAAGGATGTTGCATGCTCAGATGGGTTATGATGATGTATTCTACGCATGTTCCTTTTGAAAAATTCGGAAGCATTTTCAGCGTTGATTTCCCTCAAGAGTTATTACACCCCACACAGATTGGCAGCGCCGTGCCACAGGGCCAGGATTTATGAGGTGACCTTGGAGACACAGGCACTCCCAAATTGAAAACACTTGGCGCTAAACTTGAAATATATTTATTTTGGATTACTGAGCAGTCTCCACTATTGTATAAATCAGAATGAGATTACACAAATAACACATAACATTTATATAACATTTCATAACATGAGGAGATTCATTCGTACACGGCTCAAGTACAACACTCCTGCCTCCTCCAGACTCTGTTTCGCAGTTGGGTCCAACGTTAAACCTTCACTAGGATTCAGGAAAGGCAGCGCCGGCCCTTCCTGCCCTCTCTACGAGCAGCGGACTATGTTTTGGGCCATCCTCCATCGTATGGGAACCGAGCATTCCTAAGGCGCTGTGGGCAGTGGTACTTAGCGGCTACTCAGGATTGGGCTGACTGAAGGTGCTCAGTTCTCTCCAACCGCTGGAGAAGCCCCGGCGCGTTGCTTCGCTGCTGCGTGGAGTGCTGCCCAAGCCCCTCGGACCCGCACAGCTGAGCCTCGCGTGGGGCTGAGCTTGGGGTCCCAGCGTGCCGCCGGGACAGCCGCCTTCCCGAGCCGCTCGGGGCGCTTCCCAACCACCTTTTGGAGCTGGGAGCTGTGCTAATAAAGAAGTGCCGATAGAAGGCAATGAAACATCTGAGCGAAGGCACATCGAATGCGAACCTGTAAGCAGCAACAAACGCGAATCCAACCTGCACTAATGTTAATTGTCATTCAGTTTATATCGATGCGCAGTTTATTAAACCATAAAGCAAGGCAGCAAGCACAGAGAGCAACTCTAGAGATAATTAAACATAATAAGGGTTTCACTTAATCCCTCAAAACCCAGGGGAGGCACAGTTAAGACTGAATACCCTCTTTGCACTGAAAGGCATTTTTGCACAGCCATTTAAGAGCACTTCCCGGTACGAGATTCCAGGACGGGGGAAAGGTAGGTCCCACTTTCACTTCTGAGTACATTTTTTTTTCTTTTCTTTGTGCCTTTAGATCACTCTGCTTATTAAGCCTGAACTCTGACTTTCAAAGCGGTTCGTGGCTCATGATTTGCATTGCAGTAGCAAGGTGAGACCCTTATGAGGGATCCTGAGGAAGGTCCCAGCGCCGGACAGCCGCTGGGCAGAGCAGTGGCGAGAAGGGCTGGAAAGCAGCAGGGCTGGTTACCTGTGTGCGCTCTCCTCTCCGGCTTGTCTCATCTCCCTGCACAAGACCCTCATTTCTTGGACGAGGAGGGTCAGAAAGGGGATGAAAGGAGAGGGTGGACTAGCCGTGCAAAGGGCTGAGCGAGAGACTGACAGAGCAGGCGGATGAAGGAGGGAGGCAGCTTTTGAAGAGTGAGAACAATTATGGCAAATTGGAGATTAATGCCGGAGGCCAAGGCAGAGAGGAGGGAAAAAAAAAAAAATAAAAAATGCCCCGAGCTGTAATTTGGGACTCTCGGGTCTCTCGTTAGTGGGACTGGGACTGGTCGAGGATGGGAGAAAAGCGGGGAGCGGGAAGTAATCGGGCTCCCCCGCAGCGGAGGGGCTGCCCCGGCTCCGCGGAGCCCATGGGTGCTGCGTCTGCCGGGAAGAGCCGTGCCTGGGCGAAAAGGCGAGCGAAAAAGGAGTCGGGCAGGGGAAATTTGGGGGCTGAGCCGCTGTAGCAAACCGGCAGGAGGGCAGCCAGCGTTGTACCGGGGGGTGTGTGTGGTGGGGGGGGGGGGGTGAGTGGGGGGGGGTCTCTGCTGCAAGCGGGGCGGCCGGGCTGCGGGGCAGGAGAAGGGTTAAGGGCGGCCGCGCTCCCGCGGCTCCTCCGCCCGCCCCCCGCGCACGGCGCAGGTTTGGGAGGTGGGGTTTGCGCGGCGCTCGCCCGGCTCCCCGGCCGCTGACGCTCAATGCTGCGGCCGCGGGCTGCTGCGGGAGCCGCGCACCTCGGGGCTGCCGCGCAAGGCGGGCGGGCAAGGCAGCGCCCGCGCCCGCGGAGCCGAGCAATGCCCCCCGCTCCGCCCAGGTAAGCGCGGCGCGGCTTTGCACCCGGAGGAGGGAGGCAGATTTGAAAAGCGAAGGGAAAAAAAATTTAAAATGGGAAGAAATAAGGAAACCGGTTGCAGTGAGGGGGAAGGAGAGCGCCGCTGGGCTGCGCGGGGCGGCGCGCAGCGGGTGCCGGGGGAGCGCGGCTCGGGCGCGGGGTGCGGAGCGCGGGGTGCCCGCGGGGCGGGCGGCTCCCCGGGCAGGGAG
Source organism: Gymnogyps californianus (assembly GCF_018139145.2). Taxonomy (NCBI): domain Eukaryota; kingdom Metazoa; phylum Chordata; class Aves; order Accipitriformes; family Cathartidae; genus Gymnogyps; species Gymnogyps californianus. Next base: position 3,233,940 of record NC_059483.1, on the reverse strand, counting down.
ATGCGGGGGGGGGGGGGGGGGGGGGGGGGGCGGGCGAAAGGGGGGGTGCGGAGCCCGGGGCGCGGTTCCCGCTGCCGCCGGGGGGGTCCCCGCGATGCCCGCGGAGCGGGTTGCGGAGCGCAGGGCGGGCGGCGCGGCTCCTCGGCGGGGTGCCGGGCCGTGCTTGCTTCCCCCCCCTCCCCGGCCGGGGCGGAGCGGAGCGGCGTGCCGGGGTCGGGGAGAGCTGGCCCCGGGGACGGGGAGAGGGAACCGCGGTGGAGAGCGCGGGGCTGGGCTGTGTGCGTGTGTGTCTCTGCTGGCAGAGGGATGCTCCCTCCCGAGCTGGCAGAAATGCATGCATAACTTTTTGCTTGATCCAGCCAGTGTTCCTTGCTCGAGTTTTAGCTTCTTTTGCGTTCCCCAGGCTGATGTTGCTTCCGTGTCGCGAGCAACATAATGCAGCATGTTGTTTTATTTATCCCAGACAGGAATGACTTGCTCTCTAAACTACAAATTAAACGATGCTGCTTGCATAACAAGTGGAAATAGTTTGTATCTTACATACTAATTATCCATCACTTTTTAGACTAAGCAAAAGCGGGTTTTTTTGCAAGGAGGGTTCAATAAAGCAGTCTGACGTCTTGCAGCAACGTATTCGTTTTCCCTTGCTGGATTAATGTGGGCAAAGGATTAAGAGCCAGCATGTTGATTGGGCACCCTGAGGTGCAGGGAAGAAGGGGAACATTCGGCTATGGAGAAAAGTCAGTTTTTGTGTTTCTGCTTGCACATCCTCTTGTTTACATGGTTTAGGTCAGGACCTGCATCCTAGCAGATAAATCATGTAGATGAGAGCAGAGACTGCTCTAAGCCTCCTATTCAAATGGTCACGCTACTCATCAGATCCTTTCTGACACAGCATCTACCGCGCTCCCTCCCAGCGCGGCGTGCACAGCCGCCCACCAGCCGCCGTGGGGCCGGGGTTGCCGTGGCCCGTGGCACGTCCCAGCAGCGGCATCACGGCTGTCGGAGCCCCTTCCCTCGTTTCTCTTGCTCCCTGCCAGCAGCTCCATCCCAGGTGGGCAAGCGGTGCTCCAGCCCAGGCTCCCGCACGCCGGGGCTCCCCACGCTGCTGTCGTGGGGCACGATGGCCGGTGCCGAGCGTGGGAAGCAGGGTGATGGGGCCCTGCGCTTGGGGCCAGCCTGGTGGACCCTCCAGAAGCCTTTTCTGCTGCTTTCCTGGCCAGGACACTGATTTTTCTTCTTTTCTGGACCTGAGGAGCTTGCATTTTTACCCTGCGTTTGTAAGCGCCTGAACACTGCTTAAATGGCTCTTGAATAATCCTTCAAAGTCACCTCCCCTCTTTAATCTAATACCAAAAGGACTTACCTTACGTGGCTAATCCCGCTTTTACTTGCTGTACAGCCTCATTTAGAGGTGTGCACACTGCAAATTTGCCCAAAGCAGCCTGCTTTAGACAATGGCTTCTGCTGGCGTGCAGTAACCTCTCCCTCCTGTGCTGAACTCTGGGCAGAGCTGAATACATCTGACAAGGTTTTTGCTTGATTTCAGGAGGTGTTTCATCAGATCCCATCAAGCGAACTAACCCTTCACAGGAAGCCACCTTTGGTTTGTGTGTATTTGTAAATACCACCTATTTGGAGGCTCCGGAGGGTCTCCTGCCCGTGTGCCCATGTGTTAGCGAGCCTGGAGGCAGCGCTTGGGTGGCGAGGACTGGAGTAAAGCAGGGTGTGCCTGCAGATAGTTGGAGTTGAATGATCCTGGCAAAACTCCGGCGACTTGGAAATTTTCCATCCTTACCTTCTGTAGTGGAGTTGAGCTCTCTTCTAGCCCATCTAGTGTTCCCAGAATTTGAAGCTTGTGCTGTTCTACATGATGACAAAATACATGTTTTGAATGTGAATGACAGCAGAAGAAAAGCTTACCTTTGCAAGAAGCCTCACTTCTCCCTTAGCATGTAAACAGTAAACATGATGAAATGATATTGCCTTCAAACCCTAACTTTACGTGCGTTAACAGTGATGTCCGGAGCTCCTTAGCCCCTCGCCTGAGGTCACCATGGGTGTCCGATGAGGGGCAAGTGTGCCTTCAGTGTGCTCTGGGTGGTGGGAGGGGGCGAGTGGCGGCGCGTCCTCTTCTCTGGGCCACGAGGACACCTTTGGCCGTGGTGTGGCACAAGCCCTCTTGGATGGGTGGTCTCTGAGACCACAGCCATCGTTCCCTGGGGTGGCCTTCGTTGTATTTCCAGTGTTAATCCCTCCATGACTTGTTTCCCGAGTGCTGATTTTTAACCGTCAGCTGAGGAGTGTTTATTCTAGAGGGAAGAACAGCAGCACTGCAAGACAGCAAGCAGCTGGTGAGAGAGCCCACCTTGGTTCCCAAACTTGCACCTCCTCATGCATGAAAGGGTTTCTTGTTGAAATCCAGGTGTTTTTATTTATTGGGATTAACATTTCTTTGATTTAAAATACGCTCCTGTGTTACCCCATCAGGGACAGCTAACAAAACAGGTATGAGCTCCTGCACAATTTCTACCACAGATGCAAAACTTCAGAATAATTTTGTAGATATTCTGGTGCCACATAACTTATTTCCCTTGGTTTAGGGAGTTGGCTTCGTCTGACAGTGCTGTGCAGTTAACTTGATTTTAAAAAAAAAAAATCAGAGGGAAAGACAAGGCAGAGCTGAAGGAAGGATAATTAACCACAAGATAGCTAGATCATTGCCTTTTTATTTTCTTTTGTGGTCTTTCTGAATTTTATTTGGTGAAGCATGATGGAGGTATCAGCTGCCCGTGGCTGGGCTCCATCAAGGGCACGGGTGGGCACAGCCCCGGCGCCGTGCAGGCAGCTCCTGGGCCGCAGGCGGTGTGGGAGAAGATGCTGTTGCTTAAAAATACTCTGCTGCCTTTGAAAGTTCATAAATCATCACAGGTCTATTTTTAGCCACGTTAGATTAGAGCAAGTCTGGGGTTTCTTCCCACACCTCTCCTCTGTGGCCTAAAATGACCCAATAACGTCCCTGTAAAAGCTGTTGACACGCTCCTTTTGATTTGGCTGGCGACCTGTTGTTCAGCCCCAGTGTTATACGGAGGATGGGGCTCAACTGGAAGAGGGTTTGGTGCAACAGTTGGGAATTTTCCTTCACATGCAGAAACTGGAAGCCTGCTGCTTGGTGCATGAGTGATGTGCAGCCCCTGACAGGAAGGTAATCACAAACACAGAAAAGTAACATGAATCACACGAAATCCACAAATGTCAGCTCCGAAGCTCTAATCTAGGCGTGCTGCCAAGATTTAAACTTGCACACATCTTTACTGTTATCTGCTACAGTGGTTACTCAAATATAAATATGAATATCATGACAGTAGTGATTCATTCTTTTTATTATTAGCAAAGCAAATATATAATGATGACATCCAACTGATTTACTGTTTCATGCGAGTACACAACTGTTCCCTGTCCCCTACCATCATCCACCAAAAATGGTGATGTTAAAACAAAAACTCCTGTGTCAAATCTGCTTGCAATCTTAGCATAAATGAGGTTCACATTTCGTTATGAACCCAGACAACAGTGTTTTCTACACTAAACAGGGGTTTCCAGTCCTGTATGCGTTGTACTTGGGAAATAACTTCATTCTTTGCTTTTCCCTAGATACAAGCAGTCACTTTTTATCTTAATCTGCAGGATAAAAATCTGTTTCAACAGGACACCAAGAAAAAGAAAGATTTGTTGGTTTTTTTTTTAATTGCTGGGTTAAATCACTGAAAGTCAAACCCTCAGGACCGACAGGGTCAAAGTATTTTAAAAACTGGTGACTTTGTCATATGCATGATTCAAATTTAGGAAGCTAGAGCATAAGGAGCAACTTTTGACTCTGCAATGTAAATTGGGATTTTTGCTCAGGTACGTAACTACAGCATAGATGTATCAGCATGTGGACTCAGTAAGGTAAGTGATACACTTATTGCATTACTCCACTTCAAAAAAATGTTTTGGGGACTCAAGAAAATAATCTACAACTATTACATTTTTAAATTTACCTTTACAGGGTTTTTTTAAAAAAATTGTGTTAAACAGCTCAAGGTTTCAAAAATGAGGTTCTACCACATCTGTTTCTTCTATTAATTCTTCCATAAGCTCCCAGTTGATCAGCAGTTGATGCTCTATTACTTGAAGGTTTGCTGGAGATGTCTCAGATATGGCCAAACATCTTTATTAATGAATAAAAATTTTGATATATCCAGTACCAAGCTCTCCTAAGGTGCATTATACTAAAGATGAAAAGAAGAGTACCACGATGGTACTTCACCACCTTTTCTCCTATTTGCTTTTCCAGAGGCTTTGAGCCAGGCTTCAGTGAGACCCAGTGGCCACAAGCGTTATTAACCATCTCCCGTGGGCTTTCCCCATTCTTGTTTGCAGAGCAAGATGTGGTTGAAAGACCAACTGTTAGGCTTGGCTTTCTCCAGATTTGTTGTAACCCAGGAGGGCAATATGACAGCACTCCCTGCCGTGACGGTTCGTCTTCCTTCGCAGTCCTTTTTCACAAGTAGCACAGTCCAAAGGACTCTTCCATCAGTGTCCCTGCACCTCCGGCAGTCTTTCTCCGGAGTAGTTTAATTTCCGACCTGGTCATCACTTGCATCTCCTGGGATTTCCTGAATTAAGGTACTTCTGAGGTGCCTGGCGTGGGGGACTGCACCCAGCCGAGGGGACGTGGCCAGAGCTGCTGAGACTTGAAACGAGTTTCCAACGGCTGTTGGCACTTGGTAGCTGTTCAGGAGACAAGTTAGTCCTGAGCTGCTTCTAATTCCAGACGGATTTACTCTTCTGTAAGTTCTATCGCTGTAAGATCTTTGTTGGCCTCAGACAAAATCTGTGCTTATAATTTATTTATGTAAATGTTTAGCCAATGAAGAGACGTGGTATTTAAACCCAATCTACATAAGGTTTAGCAGGTCGTTTTAGTCAATTAGAAGACTAAGAAAGGGAACAAATAGCATGCTTGGTGTTTGTAATGGAAAAACCTGTATTACGAATGGTAATTTAATCTGAATAGTACTGAATAGCAATAACCTACTGGTGTTTTTTTAACCGAACTGTAAGTGCATGGTTTATTAAACTCTTTTTATGCAGATAACGGTATTATTTGGGAAGACTTACAAACAACATCATACTCAAACAATTAAACATATTTCCATCTCTATGCTTCCAGTAATAGGAGTGTGAAAACCCAACTAGCCATCTGTGAAAGTCCACAGAATTGCTGAGGATATTCAGTGCAGGCTGCTTTCCCTGCTCCCTTCCCTGCTCCCTGGCTGTATGTTAATGGTTCTGAGCTCCCATTTTTACATCTTTCTAGCTACAGCTATAAAACCTTGACCAGAGATCTTTCCCCAGTTTGATCCGTAGCCGTGGTTTGGGCGATCTCCCCCTTCCTGGCCTCTGTTAATGAGCAATCAGTAGAAAAACTGAATTCTGCTCAAACCCCTCCGCTGGGTTTAGTCCCACCTTTCTCCAGGCCAGTCTTCTGACTGAGCCATGGTCTGTTCTTCTGTGCCTTTAGGTGGTCACACGCCACTCGCTACCTGTGAGCTAACGGCTGACCTTAGGGGTTGGAGAAAGCCCGTAAGCTGTCCAGGTTGCTGTCAGGCAGGTTTCCCTTCCTTGGACTGATAGTATTAGGCTCATATCTGAGCCAGATTCTTCTGTTAACTTAGCTGGAGGTTTGTACCAGGTTTGAGTCAATAATCTTTTATAGGACAGGTTGTATATTAGCAAAGAACATGTATTGGTGAGTCAACAGCAAAATAAACATCCTGGCTGACTGCCACAGTGCTGAGCTGCTTGCAGGGGGATCTTAGCCCACCCGTGGCAACCTTGGTTGCTGACACTATCAAGTGTGAACTGTTTGCTGGGCTGATGCGCTGGATCTTCTCCCCTTGGACCTTTAGCGGGGCCCCCACATTTTATATAGCATATGCGTGAGGAACCTGTAGCTGGTGGGCTACCAATGGTGCATAGATTCATTTAATGTGATTTTCTTTTTCCATGGTATTATTTGATAACACTGTACTTCGTGTTAATGGTGTGACCCACGAGAGGTGTTTGAAAGACATGCTCAGCGCTGAGCGGAGGAGGGTTCTTCACCTCCCGCATACAGCACTGAATAGCTTTCATCAAATAAGATTTTTTTTATCACTACTACCCTGCTCTTGTGAAATGGAGGCAAAAGCTCTGTATCGTCTTGTCATGAATGAATGGATGAATCTTCTTGTTCTTTGTCTCCCAGTCTTTTGGAAAGAAAAAAAAAAAAAGCTTCTGAACAGCACTCAACTCCTAGCTTTTTTAAAAGAGTTACTTAGCATAAGAGCAGAACATTTGCCTAAGAGGGTTTTAGTCCAAGAATGACTTTTCATATTTAATTGATCTGTATTGTTCAATTAGGGAGATGTATAATGCCCTCTGTTGTGCATGTATAGCTGGAAGTAGAAATGAATGAAATATGAAGTACAGCAGAAGAGTAACTTCAAACAGAATCAGCTCTTAGCAACGTACAAAACAGGATTTCAATCCAGGCCTTGATATGCGTGAGTAAATATGAATTGTGTAAATACATCAGATCGTTAACTTTGACATGCAGATCATTTTGAATTACAATATTTGTTCTTATTCTGGCCAGAATTCAGTAACCTTTTTGTTCCAAATCATACTTATAAACATTTCCAACTCCTGAATTAACGTTCAAACGTATTTCAGTGTGGTAGGCTTCTCTGGAAACAGCGTGTTTGGGCTTCAAACCCCCCCCCCCCCCCCCCCCCCCCCCCCCCCCCCCCCCCCCCCCCCCCCCCGCCATGGTTTCCCAAATAAAGGTGCGCTGTTGAGCATCGGGAGCTCAGCCGAGCACGCAGCAGCGTGACACGCACAGACACGAGTGACCCGGGTCCCACAGGGTGGCAGCACTCAACCCACAGCTGCGGCCGGAGCAACTTCAGCCCCGGCTTGCGCTGCTGCATCCCGGAGCGCATCCCGGAGCGCATCCCTCCCTCCCCTCCTCTCCCCTCCCCTCCCCTCCCCTCCCCTCCTCTCCCCCAGCCGGGGAGCACCCACAGCCGGACCGGCAGCTTTGGGAGCACCCCTGTCGTGGTTTAACCCCAGCCAGCAGCTAAGCACCACGCAGCCGCTCCCTCACTTTCCCCCTCCTGCTCCCAGTGGGATGGAGAGGAGAATCGGGAAAGAAGGTAAAACTCGTGGGTTGAGATAAGAATGGTTTAATAACTAAAGTAAAATATGAGATAAGAATGGTTTAATAACTAAAGTAAAATAGAATACTAACAATGATAATAATGAAATATAATAATAGTAATGAAAAGGAATATAACAAAAAAAGAAGAGGGGGGAAAAAAAAGGAAAAAACAAAACCAAAAAACCCCAGTGATGCACAATGCAATTGCTCACCACCCCCTGACTGATGCCCCAGCAGCGATCCGCCACTCCCGGCCAACTCCCCCCAGTTTCTATACTGGGCATGACGTTCCATGGTATGGAATATCCCTTTGGCTAGGTCAGGTCAGCTGTCCTGGCCGTGCTCCCTCCCAGCTCCTTGCACCCCTGCTTGCTGGCAGAGCATGGGAAACTGAAAAGTTCTTAACTTAGGATAAGCGCTACTTAGCAACAACTAAAACATCAGTGTGTTATCAACATCATTCTCACACTAAATCCAAAACACAGCACTGTACCAGCTGCTAAGAAGAAAATTAACTCTATCCCAGCCAAAACCAGGACAGCACCCGTCTACGTGGGCCGGGGAAAGAGCCAGTGCCAGTTTGCAGGCTTTTAGATGGGTATTGAATTTTACGCCTATAACCCTAATCACAATTTTTACAGTATAATTTTCTCAGTATTCCTAATTCTGAGGAATCCGTTAAAAAATGCATCATTTTTCTCCTTGACACATTTCTTTCATCAGTGTTGTGATTCTCTGTTGACCCACAAAGCCATTCTGCTTCTCAGTTTACCCCTCATTTTTCCCCACTGCTTTTATAGTTGCTGTTATCCAGCTTTACTTACACAGCCTGATGCAGCAGGGCCTCTTACATTTTGGCTGACAGGTAAGGTTTTTTTGTGGTTTGCTCAGCATTACCCTCTCTCTGCTCCTCCCCAGCTCCTTTGATTTCAACACAAGATGATCAAGAGAACAACGGGATTCCTCTGTTGGATCCAACACGGTCAGACTTGCTGATAGAAAGTGCCAATTATCCATGAAGAATGATTTTAAACTTTGCAGAAATCAGTGCCCACGAGCAGCGAGCGCACAGTTTGTGCAGAGAAGCTGTCCTGAAAGGTGCGTGGCACAAGGGATAGTTTGTCTGCGTGCAGTTCTCCTACTTGATGACTTGCAGGAAGGCTTTCTGGGGATGTACACGTGTCTGTTAAGGATAGCTCAGCGTTAGTCCAGTCCAGAAATCCATGTGGCAGAAGAGATTTGCCGGCTGCTTTGCCAGCTCCATTTTCTGTGGGCGTCAAGCAGGCGTCTCTCGGCGGGCAGGGATAAGGTCTGCGGGCAGGAAGGACGGGCAGGGCAGATGGAAGGCACTGAGCATCCTTCCCTCTCTGATCTCTGCTGCCGCAGCAATATTTTCCTGTTGTTGGCCAACACTTCCTACAATGAATATTAAATGAACATATCACACACTGTTTTAGTGGGGAGGCACAGACGGGAAAAGCAGATCTGGTGCAAGGCTAAGCGTAAGACTGGGTCTTTCCTAGGGAGCACTAGTAATGCGCTGGTTTGAGGGAAAGAATTGCTGGGGTGAATTCCGTGTGCGATGGGTCTCTTCTAATTGCAGATGTAGGGAAAAAAATGCTAGTCAAATACATCTGAGAATGAAGAGCGCAGAACGTGGATTGACTCAATTTTTTCTCTAGTCAAGTGGAAAAAAGGAAGCCTAGTATGAGAAAGCTGGAAAGGTCAAACTAATTTGTACTTGTGTGATAATGGGTAATACCTCTGCTGTTTATGAAACTTGCAAAATCTTTCCGGTGTTAACCACTGTGATATATCTGATGGTGATCTTGAGAAATTAAAAAGGAAGCAGCAATTGTTCCACCCTCTTCAGGCCTAAATCTGTTTTGGTTTAGGATTCCTTTGAGAAGTTACGTATTCTTTACAAATTAGCTGAGATTAAATTTATTCAGTTCTCTTGACTTCAGTATGCTGTGGCTGAAAGAGGGAGAACATTTTAAAGAAAAAAGATTAATAGTGAGGTTGATAAGAGTAAGACTGAAAACCTGCCTGTGTCATGCTGCTTAAGCATTTTGACTGTGTTCCCCTGTTTGTTTATTTTGCTGCAGTCTTTTCTGTTTATTTACTAGGGTAAGTGGAAATTTTATATGCGTGTACAGCTACTGCTATTAAAATAGGAATAACTGGTGACCTCCTAATGCCCGAAACTGCCTTCTGCTGCCTCAGTTATTCAGGCAGATTTGCAGCTTCTTTTAGTAGCCACTGGAAGTTGTGTGAATTTTCCTGGGATTCTGGTTTCTTTCCTGGGAGCGACAATGCAACCATACTGCATAATTTTCCATGAAACAACAGGGGACTATATTGGGAATCCCTCCTGCCTCGTGCACAGCAAAAAGCGTAGGCTCAGAGGAATTCATTTGCTAGGCTGATCGCTGAGACATTTAATATCTAGAATGATTTAGTATATCAAATTCTAGAGTTTTGGGCTGAATGTAGCTGCATTCGTCATTGTTGCAGAACCTTGACAGTGAACAAAAGGTGCTGCAGGGAACCATAACTCACGCAGCAAATTAATGGGTTCCCGGCTTCGCTTGCTCAGCTAAATGGAAGCTGGGAACGGTGTGGCCTCACCGGCCGAGGGCTTTCCGCAACAAGTGTGCGGGTTAGGAGTTTGCATGTCCTTCATCCCTGCAGTGGATATTAAAAGCGTAGCCCTCCTGCCAACTGGCTGTGACTGGCATTTTTCGCTCTTGAAGGTACTTCACTATGAATGACTTGAAAGGGGGAAAAAAAAAAACCCAGCTTGTTAGCTGTTATAGGAGCATGATGCAATTGTTTTAACAGAAATTTTTTTTAGTGCATGTCCATAGGAAAAAAAGGATTTGATTGAGGTTTCATATACTCTAAATTTTATCATGTCACACTGCGACAGAAAACTTAAAGCTACGAGCACAGTGTGTCCAGTAACACTCACAGGCCACGTACCATCACTGATAATTTTTGCCACCGGAAAGGTATGTGCATTGCAAGGAGATATCTGATCACCTTCAAATGACGGGTTCTCCCCGTCTGGTCTGGGCTGACAGCGAGCTTTGTCCATAGACTGCTCTGAATCCCATGCAGGCTGTTTTAAATCAGAAATCTCTCCAGGATCCTCAGCAATAGGCATGTTTTAGACTATTGGCCATAGGAGGGCTGCAGCCCCACATCTTCCTGGCTCTGATTTTGCTCTTACCCCTTTTTTCCACTTCTGCCACCCTTACCAGGAGATTAACCCAATTCCTGAAAAGGCTCCTATCCTCTTTTAGTTGCCAAATTACTGGACGTGCTGAAAGGCAGGGCAGAGCTGAGAAATACGGGATGAGGAGAGGTGATGCTCTAAACTGACAGTTTAGTTGGTGGTGTGTTTTTTAGGCAGGGTAGGGTCAGCCTGTTTGCAGTGATCAGCAGCTCCTGAAACTTGGATGTGAACTGGAGTTGTTGAGCATTTCATCGTGGAGAGCTGACTGTACATTTGGTAATTGGCTCAATCACCCTCAAGGGCTTAGAAGTTAAACATGCAGCAATGCCTGAGAAAGCAAATAGATGGAGGGGGATGGATGGCAGCGCAAAGCGGTTTGAAACTGCAGCTGAATTGCACCAAGAGGGCTTCAGAAAATGTGCAGAACTGGGTAGCTGCTAAGTACTGCCACTGCGTGTTTTTGGCCACGTCAGGCAGTTTCGTCAGCTCTGAACTTGCACTTCTGAAGTTCAGGAAGACTCTGCGTTGTTTGGCAGATTAGTCAGCTGTCCAGAGCACATACAGAGCTGTCCATTTTGCAGCATACAGAGCAGTTCAGTACACCCACATTTGCTCCTTGGGGGGGAAAACCACCAGAAACCAGGTCACCTGCTCTCACCACAGGTTTACGTATGAGCTGGAGATGCCCTTCTCCAGAAAACAAAACATCACGACTAATACGGTCTTCTAAAAAGCAAAGTGCACTCTAGAAGATGCACTTTTGAAACTGTCTGATTTAAGGCCCTGAAATGGTTGTGTCCCGACACGTTCTGAGTACGTTGGGATCATGTCATTGCACAGAGCTCTGCTAACAACGTGGATTAAGTGGGTTTGGTTGCTGCTCCTCTGTTACCTTCAGTTTGGGGTGGGTTGGTTTGTTGGTGAGGGGTGTAGGGTTTGCATTTTTTTTGGTTTGGTTTCAATCTTGATTCTTTCCTTTGAAGAGCAAGTTTCAAGGTCAGTCAGCGTTTTTCCAGTGTGTACGTACGAAGTCTGACCGTACCGCATGATTGTACCGTCTCATCTGTTTTTCTACTTCAATCTTCTGGACCACTGAAGTTAGAAACTTGACAGCATGTGGCAAAAGATGCCAATAATAGCTCAGTAATACCTTCTTCTGGTTTGTTCAATCCTGCGTAAGTGGGAGCTTGCAGCGGAGCTGAATAGCACACCGTTGGCCAGCCTTGGGTGGTATGAACAGAGTCCTTACAGTAGATGAAGTGATACATCACAGCTCCTGGGCAAACATTATATGGAGGAGCCCCCCCTGCAATAGCTAGCATAAATGGGCAGAAGTGCAATGGTTGGATTGCTGCTTATTTAATTACTTTAGATTTGCTTCTCTGTATACACTTGCCTGCACAGCCGTGCCTCTGAGGCTCTCCCTCCTCCTGAGCGGTCTGTGCTGAGCAGGAGCAAAGGAGGTGGAAGGTGCTTAAAGAAACCGGGAGAGCTGCAGGCTTTGTCGCCTCTTTGCTTTGGGAGAGGAAAGGCATGGGAGTTACAAAGGAGGTGGAAAAAGGGCGAAGAGCACGGGGCATGGCAAGAAAACTTCAAAAGGCCAGAAAAAAAACTTCCTTTTCGATTCTTCCTTCCTCCTCTGCTCAGACTCTTCTGTCATTTACTGCTTCGGTGGCTCCATTCACACAGTGGCTCATGCAATGTCGCTCATGCAAGCAGCAGTAAGAACGACGTCCCGTAGAAGACTGAGATGTGGATGCTTCTCCTCTGCCAGCACAATCTGAGGAAGACTTGCCAAAAAACCTGTTTCTGGTGGGTCTGCTGCCAAAGAGGCTCTCGTGCTTCAGAAGAGGAGGGACTGACAGCGGTTAGCTGAACCGCCCCGTTCCTCCATCCCCAGGGACCTTCCTCCTGGCTGCTGAGGTGGTGCGGAGGGAAGAGGTCGCCCCTTCTGCTGGAAGAAGACATCTGGCGCAGGTGTTTCTGTTTTGGTCCAGGAGGAAGATCCTTCAAATCCTCTTTTAAAAGCATTTAACCTGGCACTGGAGCGGTCTCCAAATCGCAGCCAGCCCCGGGACCAAACCCTCAGCTGTTACGCTGCCGTCTTTTTCCTTTATTTTAACATGTCGGGAAGTTCTGAGATTTGTGGTGTAAGTATACAGTTTTGTGGACCAGCCAATGCTTCAAATCATTCCCAGTGTATCCAGAGACAGCAAGGCTACCTCTGATAGCCTGCTTGCTATCAGCACGCAGTGTATCTCAGAACCATTTTATTATTATGATTATTACTGTATTTTAGAACCATTACCTAAAATGTGGAATCACTGCCCCTAGAAAAGTGGATTATCCTTTCCTGGATAGCTAATTTTATTTCACTCAAGAAAATTTGATTCATATTTCTGAAACATTGCCACTAAACAGCTTTCTAAGCAGAGTTGCAGTGCAAGACCAAATTAGATTCGTGTAGGGAGAAGGGAAATATTGTTGTTGCAAGTGTCCAAAGGGGTTGAAATGAAAATAATCTTATAGATCAAACTTAAATTCAGTTCAGATATTACAGAGATAACACAGTTCTATACCTGGAAAATCTCATCTGTCAAAAATAAACTTCAGGGTCACATTTTAAAATGGCACTTGTAGTTGTGGATCATCTAGCTTCTATCTCTGGCAGACCTGGGGTGTCAGCCCCATGCATTACCGTGGCACAGATCTTGCAGGGTAGTTGAGGCTGTGTGAGTCTGCTCAATTAAAAAAAAAAAAAATTAAAAAAAGAAGGTGGGGGAATGCTCTTCAAGGATTTAGAAAATTCTTCACAAATTGCACCAGTCTGAAATGGCAGATACTGTCTGTCTCAGTGACTTTTGGATAAGACTCTGAAACTTTAGGCCAGACTATAGCTAAGCCCAACGTCTCCAGGAGAAAATACCTTGTCAAGTTCTGCAGTTTGAAGTAGAAGCAGTTTGAATCCAACCTGAGAACTTACCTGACCCTTATTACTGTAGTCTCTGAATGGACTTAAAATTTCAGTTCCTTAATTATCCTTGTGGAATTCTCCTGAGCTGGTTGTGCGCTATTTTATTGGAGATGAAAACCTGAGATGCACATGCCAAGATGGTCAGAGATACAGAGATATTTAGGCGCTTCAGTTTCTAGTAAGCCCTACCCAAATTCTTTGAATTTTAGGGTACTGAGCTATTAAAAAATAATAAGTTTATCGCAGAGGAGAAATCTTAGCCCTGACTTCTTTTCTTATCCCCCATGGATTGCATCATAACTCTGTCTTATGCTTAAAACAGATTTAATTATCTTTGCTCCTGTGTTTTTGCTTTGGCTCAGTCCTTCCCAACTGCATGGGATTCAGGGTCTCTCTGAATACTTGCTTTAAAACTACCAATACCTGGGACTGAAAGTATTTTTTTGAAAATGTAGTCAAATACGATTTAGCTGTCTAAAACATTACGAGTAGACCTAAGCATTCGCATAGAAATACTTGGCAATATCTATACGAATGTAGTGTCATCCATTAGTATTGTGTAAAATATAAAATATCACGCAATATTTAAATCCAACTGCAGTGAATCCTCTATAACTACACTGACAGTATCTAAATTTAGTAACTAATTAAATTCCACGGAACAGAAGAATGCATTGCTCCATTGCAATCCACTTCTTGTAAGGACAACGATTACGTGTATATATCTATATATATAGATATACTATACTTCTGTTTTTATATAGTGTAGTATATTTTTATATATAAGAACGATATACCTGTGTTTTCTGAATTTCTACATCTGTATTTCAGCATCTCTGCTGAAAAGGACCCGGGGACCCTGGCTGATGCAGGCTGAATGCAAGCCGGTGCTGAGGCTCAGCCGCCCTCGGGTCTGGCCCGTGGCCGTGAGGCTGGGGGGGGACCGTCACCCCTCCCTTGGCACTTGTTAGTCCACATCTGGACCCCGCTGTGACATGCTTGCTGATGGAGATGGTTGAGCTTGGGGGGGCCACCGAGGTGGCAGGGACCATGCCCTGAGCCACCGGGTCTGGATTCGTCCTGACTGTCTGCTCAGAGCATCCTTTGTCCGCAACCAGAACAACTCTTTTCACTGAAAAAGCCAATTCATGCATTTTCTTTTCCAGCCACGTCACTGACCGAGCCGCTGGCTGTGGAAGACTCCGGCTTTAAGACTGTGATGAAATTAAGCGTGTACCCAAGTCCTTACAAGATCAGGGCCAAACACTTTAAATAATTGATGGACTGCTTTATTCTTTAGCCTTTCTAAAGTAAACTGAGTTTCAGGTGAACATGAGCTGACTTAGATGTTTAGTTGGGAAAAAAAAGAAAAGCCCTTTGAATTGCACTGATTTCCCACAGGATTAACTTGGGACCAGAAAAAACTTCTTCAACTTCCTCCTTCTTTCCCTCTCTCTAACCAAATACCTTTTTTTTTTTTTTTTCTGGTCAGGTTTTTTGGATTCTTTTGCAGGGGAAAAAAAATCCTCTTAAATTAAACATATAATCTGAAAAGGGGAGGAGAGGAAAGTTGTCGTTAGTATTTGTGAACTCAAGTTGGCCAACTATCCCAAGGGTATTTTGATTTTGCAGAGTATATGTCTGTGTAATTTCTGTAAATGTTTATAAATTAGTAATACAACTAGAGTAGATGCGTTTCCCATAACACCTGCCAGCGTGTGTGAGACAATGCAGAAGTAAAAGAATTGAAAGTTACTGACCCAAATATTGTGTAAGTGGAGAAGAAGAGGCGAATGGAGGCCAAAAAAGTCAATAGCAGAAGGAGAAGCAGATAATGAGCATCCATGTTTTGATTGCTGAACGGTCCTGTGGTCTTGTAGACTAGTTTGTAGGAAGGATGTCATTTGTACAGGCAGGATATGGAAGAAAGTAGAATTAGTTTGTTGAAAAACAAGCAGGAAATGTGTGTCTCTTTTGGATGGCTCCTCATATTCCACTTTTGCAAACGGCTAAACATATTAGCTGAAAATAGAAGCATGGCAGAAATAGCAGAGTTACGCTGGGCTTCAGGGGGAGGAAGCTGCATTAGAAAAAAGGAAGCATAGTAGTCCAGAGAAGCGTTGCTTTTTGGAAACTTCCCTTTGAGCAATTTCTTTCTCCAGTGGAAAATGTCAGCGAAACAGGACACTCCTGAGAATTAATTTATAAGACTGTTTATTTTTAGTAATGATACAACATACCAAATTATTAAAAATTCTGAAAGCTACATTGGACAAAGTGGTTCGCAGCAGAAAATATGCTTTGATCCAAAATGCCTTTTTTTCCTCCTCTCTCTTTTTTATAATCCTTTTACTCTTTGGGTCCTATTACATGTCTAAACACTTTCTTATCCTTTTCTGAACCTGAATGTGTTTAGAAATCATACCACTGCCTTTGAGGTGACTTTGATGGCATTAGGAAGGGCGTAACGTGATGGTATGTTGGTAGTACGAGTGGGCTGGACTTCAGATCTGGGAGAGCATTTCCAGCCCTCCCATGTGATGGGATGTTGTTGGCGCAGACACCCGTTATCATCGGTCACGGTTAAGTTTTGTAAAGTCTTAAATACCTTGCACATGTCAGCAACTCTGCTAACAAATATAAAAGCACTGAAAAGTTTTTTTAAGACCAATATTCATAGCTGAAAATGAATTCCTGCTGTTGTCAACCCATTCATTATCCTCTTCATGACGAAAAAGGAGATTCATTCTTCTGCTGTGAAGGTTCCCCCCGTCCATTCATCTCCTTAGCCACTGTCACTCATCCCCTTCATTTCTGAACCTTATCATTTTGTATTCCAGATATTGGATTTGATCCATCCATCAGCTGTCAGTAACTTGTCAGAGACCCTGGACACTTCCAGATGTATTTCTGTGCAGGTCCTGCCAGAAGAGAGGAATATTGTGCAGAGGGGGCTGGGCAAACCACAGACTTGATCCATTTTTGCTGTACTTCATCTTCAGATTAGCCTTTTTCACCACTTTCCCCCGAAACAGAACCAGAGAATTTGTAATGGGTAATTTTTGATTTGTGAGGAGTTTGTGGGTTTTTTTCTATGGATGGACAAACACTCCTATTTCAAACTGTTTTGACGAAACACATAAGGGAAAATTCTGCCCTCCGCAGATAAAAAGGAGGGTAAAACTTTGCCCATTGTATTTCTTCAGCTGAACTTGATGCTAATGCTTAGAGAGAGGTTTCCATGGTGAACGTAGAAAAATCAAATTTGAAAACTGTTTTCTTTTGCGTATTTGGTGCCATTGTTTTTAATGGTCACTGTTCTGCACGTTTAACAGCCATTATCCACACCTTCTAGCTTGTGAATACATTTACGTATTTTAAATCAACATTAGCAGGGAAAAATCCATCATTTTGCCCAGGGCTGCTTATGATTTTTTATTTTTTAATGCTGAAATGCTCAGGATATCCTCCAGTGGGATCTGTCAGAAAGGTCTCTTCTAGCAGACAGCTTTGCTTATTTGATAACTTTGTTTATTGATTCCTTACATCACCTACTTCTTACTCACTTAGGTTATATTTCATTTCTGTTCCTTCTTCTATTGTAAAAGCGCAAAATGAAAACCTGGTAGCAGTTTCTTGCTTTATTCATTTTTTTTCCCCCAGTGGAGCCTCATGTAGTACACTCCTTGCCTGTTTACCAAGCACTTTTTCGCTATTTTTTTTTCTTGAGCGGAAAATTTCTGGCTTGGAAGCAGTAAACTTTTAATACAGATTATTCAGAGCCATACCTGTAGCCTAACCAATGCATCCAGGATGCAGATGGATTTCCAGCATCACTTTCTGCATCTTTCCCTTACGAAGCAGCTCTCGCTGCAGCCCGGCCCTGCGGGCGTCCCACGAGTGTGACACGGAGACACTTGTGCACGGCCACAGCCAGGGAGCCCTTAGCCCTGGTACCGCAGTCCTGATCCCCAGGACTTCTTCATACCTAAAGGACTGGTGATGGGCCTGCCGGTATCCATCGGTTCTCAGTTTCACACCTTACTCATTATTATTTTCACTCCCTTAGGAGAGAAAATGTCACGGTGTCATCCTGAGAGCCCGTGACTCCTCTGTGCCTTTCTCCAGGTCACTTCTGTATCGGTCGCGGGAGGCTGCAGCCTGGGGAGCGTGCTCCTGCCTGCCCTCGCTCGCTCCTGCCTGCCCTCGCTCGCTCCTGCCTGCCCTTGCTCGCTCCTGCCTGCTCTCGCTCGCTGGGAAGCGCTGCCTGCGCTTGGTCTCGCTGGAATCGCGCCAGTTGTTGCTTTTTGCATTGTTTCATTTTAGTTGTATGCTGAAATCCTGCTCTTGTTCCCTCTCAAGTAATTAATTAGTCCAATTTCCATTTTAAATTTAACTCGAGCTCACTAAAAATTTGCCAGCCCTGCCAAAGTGCTGACATGTGTTTTACCAGATATGTGTTACGAAAGTCTTTCAAAATAATTCCCAGATAAAAGTCAAGTACAGTGAACAAAATGCTTAAAATAATCTTAAGTGGCCCTGAATATTTAGTTGTGTTGATGAATAACAGAGAATGTGTTCTGGAGGAAAAAAGAGGATGCAAGATTAATTTTCCTTAAACCCCTTTGCCAGGCTCTTGATTTTGGCCTTACCACAGGAGATACTCAACATCTGGCAAAGCAGTGAAATCTGTAGGTAAGGAGATACTGTATAATATGATTAAATACCTGAACTTCTGAATGACCTCAAACCTTGTTGAGCTGGTGCCTTGGGGGCAATGTTACCCTCTTGAGTAGGCGCAGTTCACTGAAGATGAATTTGAAGCTTTTATCCAGTATACATAGCAATTTTCTATTGCTAAGTAAGAAAAAAGGTAAAAAATAAGGAAGTAAATTATATCTATTTACAACCTATACGTATAATCTCAAGGTGGTACCATCGTCTGTACGCTCAAGCGGCAGTCGTGCCACGGCAGCGCAGGATCGCTGCCGCTCTCGTTAGGGGCTGTCCCTTTAAATGACTGTCATCGTTGTCTGACAAAATTTAAAACATTACCTTGTTAAATATTGCCTGTTTAATATACATTTCTGTGTGATTTGACAAATGGATTTCTTCAGTTTAATGCAGAAGAGAAGCTAAATGAGTTAGTAAATGTTAATGTGTCCATGTTCTTCCTAGATAACTAGTTGCCCTTGGGACGGTATCAATAAGTGGCATTTATATGATATTATGAATGTGTTAATTATGTGTAGACAAAATAATGAGTAAGCAAAGGTCAAGGACAAATGCAGTTTCCCCAGAAATGTGCATCAAAAGAGCTTCAAATATTTGAGTCATTACCATTATTGAATATTCAGTGTTATTTAAATTATGTGCATTTTTTTCATTGCTTATATTTTTAGGCTAGAAGATATTGAGCAACTTTAAGGGCTGTGCAAATGTTTTGTAACAAAATTCAGCAAAACTTCAGCAGTAGCTGGACTATATTTTCTACATACATTGGTTACCTGCCAGGTGGAATTTGGGATTGGTTTCTTGTTTGAGCTGTAACCTTGTGATGTTTTCTTTTCCAAATTTGAAATGAAGGAAATGAAAATGTGGCCACGCTGGCTGTTAAGCTGCTGAACCTTGAAACTGAATGCAAATCAAACCAAAATGCGCTTGAGACCATAAATACCCAACTTTGCCCTAGTTCATTGGGCTGTTCATCATCAATGCACTTTTAAAAAGCGATGCTGTTAGCATGCTGGAGATTTCAGTCTTTGCTTTTTACTAGCAAGCCGTAAGTATAAATACCTCTTTGGCAGGGACCCTTCCGAAATCCAGTGGGTTTTGTGACATGAGGCAAGAGGAAAACCTAGCTGATCAATACAGCCATTAATTAGAAAGAAAGGTTCAGCCATGATTTTTACTTCTAAACTTTTACATATTGACATCTGGCAAAACAGTTAAGAAGTCAATAAGCATCTAAAAGTTACTGTACTGGTAGGTTGCTCACTGAGAAATAGCAATTAAGCCTTCTCTGTCTCCCAGGACCTCCTCTCGCAGGTGTCTGGAAGCATCTCGCTACCAAACAAGATGCTGTTCACATATGAAATATTCATGTTACGACATCAAAACATGTTGCATATTATTTCAGTACGGTAGGCTGAAATTAGATTCACATTTTATTTTGCTTATAAATGCCTGTCAGAGTTGCTAAATCAGTTTGTCTTTGCTGTCTTGAAATAGCGTCAGTTTGAATTTCCTTCATGCTGCATATTGTTTTGGGCAAAGACACATTACTTCTATATTCAAGATGGAGCACCTCGTACTCTTTAAATAAAGGTGAAAAAGCTCAACAATTAAGATTATTTAAAAAAGCTTCCTGAGGTGGCAGGTTTAAAAGGTGACCCTTTTAAAGAGATACAGAAGCTACCA
The DNA here is from genome assembly GCF_018139145.2 of Gymnogyps californianus. Lineage (NCBI taxonomy): Eukaryota > Metazoa > Chordata > Aves > Accipitriformes > Cathartidae > Gymnogyps > Gymnogyps californianus. The sequence goes on along the minus strand of NC_059483.1, from coordinate 3,214,056 downwards.
AATGCTGATGCATTGTGATCTTTGCTTCCCCCCTTGTGCAAGTATCGTGCATATGGTGCATCATTACATATTATTTAATGGTTGTAGGGTATATAACAAGGCATTCTGGCATCTAGTGCTGGTGAAAGTAGAGATAAGCTTCGAGTACTGGATTATATGAGTTCTTTAATACAGCTGAGGAAGGATCAGACGATGGCAGCGGTTGCAGCTGCCCTGCAAGTGTTAAGCTTAGGTTGTGGATGCCTGGTCCATGGGGCATGGGCATCTGCATCCGCATCCTTCAGACCGGTCAGTGGGTCCGAGAGGGGATCAGGGCAGAGACTTGGTCTTCACCTGCCTGGGAGCTGTCTGTTACGGTGGTGGCATGACACACAACCCAACGAGCAGCAGAGCTAGGCTCCTACGGACCACTCTCTGACATGCAAAAGCATCTGACAAGGCTGTGACCTGGTCCTTTAAATCAGCAGGCAGGGGAATTAATTCACTGTTAGCTTTTTTGGCACTGTAATATTGCATTCATGCATAAATAATCTCATCTTAGTTATCCTGTTGCTAAAAAAACAGCTTCTGTCCCCAGTCTACCAGACATTTGCATTAGAAATATCCCGTCAGAGAAGCTACACATGCTTGAAAACATCTATTATTTTCTTCCCTGCCTCTCTCCTGTGTTCTTGTCACCCAGCCTGCGCCTGCGGCTCCTCCCGCCCGCAGGCATCGCTCCCAGCTGCACCCGGCAGGCGCCTCTGCACGGCCGCCTGCGCCGGTTCAAGGGTCCGCGGTTTTGGAAGACACAGTTCTTCTCAGAAGCCACTTCCAGCATATCTTTTTTTTTTTTTTTTTTAAATTAAAACCAGCTTTTTAAACTTTTAACCTTCCTCCTTTTCCGCTCTACTACTACCCTAAGTGTACCGCTGAAGTTTTTAATGCAAAAGTGCCACTGTCTTGTGATTTTCCCTGGATTTCCCTTGGTCTTTTAACATAATTCTTTTTCATGATTACCAGTAGATTTTGTAAATTAAGGGTATACAGTTTGTTGACGTTGCTGTTTTCATTCACTGAATAGAATCATAATATAATTCATAATATATAATAATAATATAATTCATTTCATTGAATATAATCCAAATAAGCACAGCAACTGGGTGTAAAGCCTTCGGATTACTCTCAGCAATAGCTCATGGCATCTCCAGTAGGTCTGCAGCGAGGCATAGAGGCTGAGAGACGTACAAACCCAGCACAGCCCTGCCAGGCATTTGCTCCCATAGAGGGGATTTGTTAGGTGCCGCACTGGGTCCTGCACCCCCTGCGTCTAACTCGCCTCTCATAATTTGTCTCCTGCTATATACCATGATATCTTTTCAAGATCCCTGAAGTGCCTGTGTGCCTCCTTGGCGTGCTCCCAGTTGTTTTCAAGGACCTGCTTTTAAGATAAAATCACATCTGCAAAGCTCCAGCCTCGACAAAACCTCCGTACTGCTCTTTTCAAAAAGTGAGGCTCTCGTGATGAGCTTCTGCATTTTCCATTAGGGGAGACTTTTCAAAAAGATTTTTTTGAATGATTTCTTGATAGCTGGCAATCTCCTGAATCATTTCTTATACAGAAATTGTTCTTCAAGGTGTTTTGTTCCACTAACAACTGCCACCAAGCTTGGTTTGTCACAATTTCCAGCCTATAACTTGGAAAGCGGTGGTGTCTATAGCTCTGGCCTGAGGGGCTGGCGTTGTATTTCTTGCTCCGAAATAGTGGGCAGGTCACCTCATTTTTCTGTGCCTCTGTATTTTCCTGCCTGGCTTTGTGGTTTTTTTGTCTGTTCCTTTGGGATCCGATAGTCTTCGAGCTTGAACAATGTGGCTGATCTGGGCTCTCTTTTAATCCAATGATAAATAGTTAATTTTGGAGGTTTAGGTTGACAGCAAGCCACCTTGGAGTGTCAGACTGCGAGACTTTGGTTTCCTTCGATAATCAGATAAGGAACCGATATTTCCTGTAAACCCTCCCGTAGTGTTCAAGTCATACCATTAGAGCATTAAGTCAGATACATGACACCCAATTTCAGAGTAATTCCTGAGGAAAAAGCACATTATATTTTTTTAATGGGCTTCCCAGGACTTACTTTGTTTCTTCCTGATGAATATGAATTCCAGCAAGTTCCTCTGAATTCTGACCTTCAAATACACAAAGGCTTTTTTTAGAGCAAGAATATGGTCTTTAAAATTATGTACTGTCCACGTGAATGTCTTCCTCTCTTCCCTTAAAATCCCCTTAGAGTGCCAGAATAGAACTGTTACAAGTGTTCCTAAAAATTCATCTGTGTATTTATTATGAACTACTTGCATCTTACAGAAATACTATTCATGTCAACCCAACCAGTACCAACCTTTTCTTTCCAACTGGCTTTATTTGGATTGTGTGCTGCATACAATGTCGTCGCTTCTCTTCATCTCCTTTTCTTCTGATTGCCAAGTAACATCAAGCAGATTGGAGAAACTTCTCGTAATGTACTGCGTGGCTCGCTATAATAGTCTTTCCCAAGCACCTTGGTTGAATAAATATCCATTGAATAACTGGAGAATGCATTCATATTCTTTTTATTTTGATTTATGTTCTATCTTCCTATCTGTGCATCTTCAAGAATAATTGCCAGTTTTCACCTCCTACAGAGAAAGTACAATAGAGCTGAAGAATAAGTAAAATGTGCTCTGTTTCTCTCGCTCTCTTTTGTAAGGGAGCCTTTATATTCTTACCCATGCATACACTAATAATTTGCAAACTGAAAATCATAACCTCATTCTCAGCTGGACTTGCTGTAAAAAGCTACTCGTATGCTTTCTGCGTTTCCTTTCCTAGTGACGCTTGCCAACGGGAGACCTGTACATATGGCCCATTCCCCTTTACGAAATCAGTCAGTCCAACTCCGATGTAGTAAAGGTATCCCAAATGAATACGAAGGTTGGAGCCAGTATGTTCCCTATTATAGACATCATATTCCCATGCACTGCTGGTCTGATAGCAGCCAGACTGTATGTCATGCATTTTAATGATCCTGCCAGTACAGCATCTCTCAGAGGATTAGTGCACGGTCTCCCCATGATGGGTGGCAAGTTCCTTTCTGTCATCTGATAGAGGATGCTGTTAGGGCTGACTGCCGTGTGAAATATCTCTGCATGTTGGTAAAATACCGCGTTAGATTTGAAAACACTCTTGAAGCGCTGGCTGTCATTGCTCTGCAGGGACCTTTTCTTAATCTGAACAATAATAAGGTCGGTTGGGTGCAGCATGATTTTTCCATCAATTAGTTCAGTCATACTTCTAACAAGCCATATATAATCATGCATGTTTAACCTGCAGGTTACACGGCCTAGCTAGCTGTGTGACCTACAGATCACAGAGCTGATAATTTCTTATTTTGGAAGCAAAAAATTTAACAGAGATTTCCAGTTGAATTGTCCCGTCTCATGCTTTCAGGTTCCTACCTAGCTACTAACCAAACCGCAGAAGTAAAGCACTTGTAATCTGGACCACCATGCCTTGGTCTTCTACCTGACCCCTCAAGGAAATGAAACCAGAAGCACACTTTGCTTGTGAGACTTTCCTTTCCACATTAAACAAAAAAGCTCTCTAGGTGACCTGATGTGCTGCTCACAACGCGTTTCTTCTCAACTTTCTCCTTTTCTGTGGTCGTGAACGTTGGAAGATCTCACTGCACGCTGACGGGTATCATCTCACTCGCTGCAGACATCTGTGGAGAGTAAGACACGCGAGCCCCCCTCTGCCTCCCTCCCTCTGCTGTTTTGCAGATTTCTGCGTTTGATCTTAGTTCAGTTCTTACCTGTAGCACCAAGATTCACCAGGCTTTGGCTTGGAAGGGTGTGGTGTAAAAGCTGTGACACCGGGGAAAAATGTTCACACACTAGAAAGTATTTTCAAAGCTATGGGAGCATTTGGTTTGGATTTAGAAATTACTAAAAAAAGCGTTACACGGTTATCATTTGAAAATAACAACTTTTCTCATAACAAAATGGCATGTTATGTGAGCCTGCAATAATTCTGCATCTTCGTGACTACCAGCAGGGAAAGAATAGTCAGAAAATTACCATTCTACTTGAAATTCACTATCTCTGAACACCCTAAAAATCCTAAAGATCTCATTTATGGATGCATTCAGTGCTGCTTAAGCAAGAGATTCCTCCAGATTGTCTAGTGTTTATGCACTTTCCATTGGATCTCTTCATCTTTCAAATTTGTGAAGCTTAATTATGTCATTGTGGGGTGCAAAAACCTCATTCAGAGAGAACTGAGACCTCAGTTTTTAATAATCCTTCTGGCACCATTTTTATCTTTGTTGAGGAAATAATAAAAAAATCAGCCATTCAGACTACCAAACTGTCCTCTTTTTGCAATGTGCAGTTGTAGTTTTAATCAGTACATGCCTTAACAACCCTAGGAGGAATTCATTATTTCTGTTGGCACAGCATGGTGTACTTTCCCCTTCCACTTGAAGTACGCGTCTCGCTATTTGCAGGATGAAGTTTGAAAAGTTTAATTACAAAATGAAAAAGAAAAGGTCATAAACCAGAAGGCAAAAAATCTCTCAACTCTTGCAGTTTTATGTTGAAAGTTACTTTAAACGGTTGAGGTTGGCCATGATGTTCTGAGTGCTTATATCAAAGAACAGGTTACTGTTCTCTTCCTACGCTGTATTGCCACGTAACTGTCTAATTTGACACTGATTAAGTGTTAAATTATCTGTCGGAGTTCTGACTTTTAGGTCAGGTGCATTTAAGCAAAACTGTCCCATCAACTGAACTGCGTCTCAAAATCCTGGAAGTCGTTGTAGCGGGACTAAAATCAAGACTTGATTCAAGATTACTGACCACACGCAGGCTGGTACACCAAGCCTACTAGCTGCTTCACGTAATCCCAAATCAGCAAAACACAGACACAGAATGAGTAGTAAAACCTATGCTCAACACAGGCACTAATACAAGCAGAAATAAACATCACTACAAGGTCAATATAGCTAAATTGGTATCCTCCCTGTATTATAAGAAAGTAATGAGAAACACCTTCAGCCTCAAACAGAAGTCAGCAGAAAATCAACAAACGGCTACCGCAGACATCCTTTTTCTGGCAGGGACCAGGGACAACAGGCAGAGGCTCTGGCATAACAGAAATACACACACACGGGCACGCGCAACCTTTAAGAAAAGGACAGACGCAGTCCGGTAAGCAGCAAAACCACCCACTGCTGGTTTTTTTATGAATAGATGGTAGATTTGCCTTCTGCACACTGGTGAAATAATGAAAAAATCCCGGGATTTTGAAGGCGTAAAATTGCCGACAATTTATGTTTATAGCTGTAGACGGCCACACAAGTGAAACTAAATTGAGTGCCGGATGGAGCTAAGAGGAGAGGGAATCAGAAATGCAAGTGAAAGATAAGGTTGTAGAAATGTCTCTCTCCAAAGCTAATCAGAACTAAGTATCCTATTGCCAGCAGCACGGAGAATGTTTCAGATAACAGATAGTGATGGAAATTATGTAGGATAATTACGTCGGAAATAACAGCAAAGGGGGTGTGTGCTGACTCAGAAAATTGTCACCCAGTTCCTCCCTTTGTCACCCCAGAGTGGGGTACTGGCTGCTACGTGTAATGTCGGGGGAAGAAAGCTCAGTGATTAGCTGTGTGTAATACCTAACACCTAACATAGTATTCAAAATGTAATCGCTCTAATTTGCAATTGTAAATCTCCTGTTATCAATTAATTTACATTGTACAAGTAACCATCTGATTATCTTTGTGCATTGCTGTATTTACACGGCAATTTAATTGTAAGTAATTAGCATGTAATTGCATATAGTTATTTATACCTTGTAAAGAAAGTGATGTATTTATATGTAGTTAAAATAATTGCAGTTGAGAGCAAATCTTTTGACTTTTCTTCCTTTTCAATGTGTCTAACAGTTTCTGTGGCCAAAATTGCTGTTGTCTAGACAAAGTTGGGTCTCCTTTGGATGGGTTAGGGTAGCTTTCCGCAAGCTTAGGCATGCGGAATTCCAGTTTGCTTTTGGCCTGTATTCATTTTCCATTTTAAAATATTTTCTCTGTCTCCTAATACTAACCTGCCCCTCCTCCTTAAAAAGAGAATTTGTAATAGGAGGGAGTGCTGGGTCTCTCGAGTAGAAATCCCAGCGCAGCCCGTGAGGAAGCGGTGAGACAGTGACCTCCGTTCTTGGCACGGATGAATGCTTTGCATGTAACAGCTCTAACAAAAAATATTACCCTATTACAGTAATACCTACTAAGGGTACACTTTATGAATGCCATCAAGGGCAATGGTGGCTTTCATGTCCAGTACTAGTAATGGTAATTTTATTCCCCTTGCTGCTATCCTTACTCCTTCAGTCCTCCATCACCCCGCTTAGAGTCACTCTGATGCCAGACTTTACAGTCACAGCCCGTTTCTTGCCATCCCACCCTCCAGTCTACAGCAGTTGTCCTTTTAAAAGAAATATAGTGTTTTCTGAGCATTACCATAACAGAGGATCTCTGAGATCCAGGTCGGGGCTTTTGTCCCCCCTGATATGTGGCAGAAAGGATACCTTGGGTTTAGAACAGCTCTGGGAAAAGTCTTTGCTTCGTTACGTGTGCTGCGAGCTGTCTGCTGGGAAGGGTTTTGATGGAGAAGGGAGATGCCCCATGCTGCTGCTTGCTCAAGGCTGGTTCATTAGCATTTGTGTTTCTCTAATCTGAAGATCTGGGAGAATATTTGGGATTCACAAAACAGCTTTGAGTGGCACGAAGGATGGTATTATCTTATGGGATAGTCCGTGTCTCCTCTTGGGCTGGAGCTGCTGGGTGCCTTGGTAATGAGGGGTTTTTTCTTTGCTTTGCTGGTTAGACCCCTGAGTTTAGTAAAGGATTTTATGTCTGCTCAAAGGAGAGTATCTTTTCACTTCTCATTGCTGCTTCTGCATTTAACAAAATAGCTCCCAGCCATGCCACTGTCGGATTCATATTGTCCGGAAATGTTATGCCGTAGCAATCATCTCATTGCTGGGACTGATGGAGAAGCTCCGAGAGGTACCTCTCCTGTTCTGCCTAAGTGAGTGGTAGGTGGCATCCAAGCCACGTTTCAACTCCAGTCTTTCCCATTTAGCATTTCCCCATCCCAACATTTTCACACAGGTCCTGTGGAAGGAATAATACGTGTTAATGATAACACACCGTGGACCTATTCGGCAGGGCTGCCGGCCAGCCCTTGTCTGCAGAGCAGGCTTGCCCATGGCCCTGCCTTCCCATGCCCAGCTGGGAGCCGTTGTGAGGATAAAAGCGTGCCTGAGGGGAGGTGGGAGGAGATGGAGCTCTGCAGGAGCTTGTTGGAGAAGGTGGCTGGCAGAGAGCATCAGGCTCTGCCTGGGGGAGAGCAGGCTGCCTGCTGGCTCCAGGACCTGTCCCCGGTGAGTTGGCGGAGGGCTCTTGAGGAGCGCTGTGGGTCCTGCTGCCCTGCTCAGGGAAGACTTGTGCTGTCAAAAGGCTTTGGGAGTTGTAGAAGATGGTGGAATAAGACTTTTGCTTGAAGGTAGTGTCTGTCTTTCTGAGGATTAAGCACAGGACTGGGTAAATTGCTCTGGTCAAAAAGCAGGGTTAGGCTCTACGTTTATTTGTGCCTCTGTTGAGCTCTGTTTCTCAGAACTTTATTTTCTTTACCCTGCTATCTCCTACACAGCTCCCTTGGTAAAACTAATGTTATTATGTAGATAATACTTTGGCTTCCAGAGGATATGAGCATGTACCTGGAGTTAATTACTGACTTGCTGCTTAGTGTCCTGCAGACAAGCCATCTTCATTTATATATAAGAAACATAAGTCCTGATACAAGAATTAACAAACATAAGGTGCTGAGAGGTCTCCAGGTGTGTTGGTAGTAGTAGTTACTATCATGTCAGTTGGAGAAGCCTTGTAGCTAATGAGACTCCTGTGAAACATTTTGCATGCTCTTGACCTCTGGAAGGTGGTCTCTAATATCTGCTGTTTTTCTCATGGATGTAAATAAGGATTAATAGGATTAATTTGTATTCAGAAATGTCTAGGAGCTGGGCTCTCACTGACTCCTTGGGGTCTACTTTAACAGTGTACTTGAAATTTATTTGCACGATCGGGTTGCAAGCCATACACAGCATATAGTGGTCAATTAAGGTCTAAAGCTGGTCAAAACCTTAGAGGATATTTTAGTTAACTCCTGCTCAAACTATAGAAAAGTACTATGAGATGAGTATTTTCCATTGTTGAGCTGCAGTAGCGTACATAAAGAGGATTTACTCTGTGCAACGCAGCTTTACAATGTTTTTCACTGGAGCTTTTGCATTGGTGACTTCTGCGTCGTGTTGTTCCTGGCTCTCCCTTCTGTTGCATTTACTTGTTCCTTCCTTCTCTTCTATTACATATATTTATATTTCCATGCATTTTGGTAAGCGTATGAAAGGAAGACTGAAAAGAAATAGGAACAGCTTATCTAGAAAACAAGCTGCTAGATAGTTTGGTGGTTTTTTCCCCTCCTCCCCACACGTCTCTTAAATAGCAACTTCTTTTAGGTACTTGGCCGATTCCCTTGTGACTTGCGCAGTTGCTCAGACCTCTGGGGATGAACAGCCAGGAGCTGTTGCCCAAAAGAAACCCCTGACACCCCTCACTCCTACTTTTGAGATAGCACAGTGCTAATCGTAAGCTTTTGATTTTGAGGATTAAGTAATATCCTTAACGTTGTACAGATATTCTAAAGTTCATGTTATCAGTGTTCATATACAACTGTGTAAATAGCAATGTATGGCTTCTGTAGGGGCGGAGTTGGTTTTGGTCATCAAAATATGCATAAAATAACTACAAAGCCAGGTGAAACTCAGGCAGTCCTGTGGTGTATAATTGCAAGCAGCATGTATGTGGCTTAGTCCATGAGCAGCCTTACCCCATGGAAATACTAGTTAAGGCATAGGTTTCAGTGTATTAGTGAGTTTATGACCTGTGTAAAAATGTCAAGTCAAACAGCTGCCTACTAAATTATTCAGTGTATTGATAGAATAATGACTTTGAAGATGGAGATATTGGACTTAACTCTTTCAAGAGGAGAGGGGAGGGGAAATGAATCAGCTGCACTTGATTCCAGCTGGATGACAGCAAGACCCCTCATGTTATGTGCCACCTTTGAGCAGTAGATTCAAGTGGAATTAAAAGTAAGAGAGAGGATTGATTTTGACACTGATGTGAATTTTAAATAAAGTGCATTTTTAGTAGAACTGGCTAGAAAACCAGAAACCTAGAAAAATGGGCTTACTTACCAAATATTAAGCTTTTTAATTTTTTAAAAGGAAAAACTATAACTTATTTTTTTCAGGAAAAACAAATATATGTGACGAAATCAAAACTTCTGTAAAACGTCCATACTCCTTAAGACATTGGTAGAAAAATTTTGAGCCGCCTTGCTTTAATTTATCTCGAATGCTTGCTAGCCAACTTTGTTGCAGTAATAAGAGACTTCAGACAGAAAGCCAGAGTCTGATTTATGTACATGTAGCAAAACTGTTTTGTTACTTGTTTCTTTACCTCTAAGCTGCCCTTGACCCAAGGCCTTAGTTAAGTACATTTATATAAAAGATAACTGTTAATGCATGCACAAAGGAACAAAACTTCAGTTTTGTTAAAACTCTAATTTCTGAAAGTTTCAAGTGTGTGAGTGCTTCTTTTGATAGAGCTAAATTTCTCAGCATGTTTCATGTGGGATATATAAAGATACACATGATATATTTATACCTTCTTGCGAGATGTACAAAATATATTTATACCATCTTACAGAGCCCTCATTATTTTTATGAAGAAGCATATTTACTTAAGTGCATACGTAGATAATTTTACACTTTCTGTGTATACCTTGCACGTTAACATTTTATATTAGATGCTATGAACATCTTATTTTCAGATTTTTCCATATTATGGGGAAGTTGGTACTCTCCTTTTGGCTTTCAAAACATGTTTTCACGTCACCAATCGTGGCCCGGCAGCCACAACAAATCTGTTTTGCTAATAATAAATGTTCGGTGGAACAATGTAATTAGCCAACTGGCTATTTTGCCGTGGAGGCTGCGGTTAAGGAAGTGGAGCTGCTGGGAGGGGATTAAATCCTGCTCCAAACTGTTCAGGCTTCCCAAGCATAGGCTGCCAGGAGCCGGGCTGGCTGGGTGGCATCCAGGAGCCTGGGATGCTGTTGCTGCCAGCACGGCTGCAGACCTCCCGTGCTGCCTCCTGCGCCACTGCTGTGCTGGGGTGCAGGATGGAAGCTGGAAAAAAGGTGCTGTAACTTAAAAGATTTCAAGCTACATATTGATGAAATGGGAAATAAGTGTGCAGTTTTAGAAAATAACCACCAAAAGCTTCTGTTTTTTGTCTCTTCTGAGCTCTGCTCGTCCATCTCTGTCTTGGCCAAGTGTGAACGTTGGCACTTGCTGTTAACACCAGCCATGCTGCAGTGTTGTTTCCACTCATCTGTAGGGGGTCAAAGCTTCCTCCTGTTTCTTAGTGAGAAAGAAGTTGCAAGTTTGTACTCTTCCCCCCACCCCCAAATATTTTTGAAGTTCAGTTGTTTCCATTTAGAACCAAACATCCTTTTCTTTTTACAGTTTCCTTTTTTTTTTTGAGATCCTGGATGCTTTGCACTTATCGACAGCACTGTAATGTAACGCTCCTGCAGCCAGCTCAGATCCCCCAAATATCAGTGGGATCAAAATGCGATCTAGCGATGTTTTACTGTGCTCAGGATCAGGTTTGTTCTTCTAGGTGTTCTGCCTACGCAGCTGAAAATACGGTGTGGTTGGCCGAGGCTTTTATCCTGGTTCGTGGGATTCGCGGTTGCCAAGTTCCAGTTTTGACCTTCACGAACAGGATTTTGCCTGCTCTTGTGGGGTTATTTGTGATCCTTGAGCAGGTCCGTCTGTGGCTTCCAGCCCTCCTCCTTTCCTTTGATCTCCTTCCTCTACCCTGTGGGCTGCATCAGCTTAAGAGACCGTCACCCCATCAAAATGAAGCTGCTGGGAGTATTTGCCTTTGAAAAGCATGTCACTGTTAATGTGCTCTTTTTACTGAAGTGTGGCCTTAGCTCTTGCTTGAGTTTTAGTGTCAGGTGCCAAAGGATGAAGGCAGGAGTACCTGTTACTGAGAACAGAAAAGAACTGAGCAGCTAAGAATTGAAAAATACTGGGCTTTATGTTCACTGTCATTTAAAATAGTCCTGTTACCAAAACGATCGAAGGACTTTTCAGCCTTCTTTCCATCTGCAGCAGCTTTAGTACCCATGGAAGATGATGTGCTTGGCTGATGCTACATGGACCACTGACTATGTAAACAAACCTGGCCTGCTTCTTATGACACAAATTTTCTGCATGTAAAAACATAGCCTGAAGGCATGACTACGCTCCACTAGGTCAACAATGACACGGCCTGGTGCTGACATACTAATTTTTATAGCTAAATTCATTAATACTTTTAGATTACCCAGGGTGTAGGCGTACGGACCAAGAGCTGCGTGTTTTGTTTTTTTTCCTGCATTCTGTACATCTGTTAATGTAGTCAAACTAATTGTGTGATTAAGATGAATAGGACTTAATAATGGAGAGGACATCATGGCAAAATTGATGAATCTGAAATAGGGGGAAATTGTTGAACTGATACATTTGCAGCAGTGGAATACAGTGAAGGGAAGGAGAGTAATTTATACCTATATTAAAAAAAAAAAAGGAAGGGATTTTGGCAAATCCTATGCTTATTATATTTCCTTTTTCTCTAATTTTCCCTGAAAATAATACCACTTATTCATGTTGCTGCTGCAATAATTGAACTACTGGAAGGAGAGGAGGAAAAAAAAAGCTACCCATATAAATTACTACTTGAGACCTGTTCTGTTTTGACAGATGTCAAGGCTGGGTAGCTTAGCTTGTTCTACTGTTTGTATGAAAAGGGCTTGGTATCACTAGGACGCAGACTAATAGCTTTCTGTGCTTCTGAATGTGGATAGATTACATTGCAACAGATTATTTTTTTTTCCCCCTAGTCATAACCTAGTGACTCTGAGAGAATAAATTGATAAAATATTCCCTAGTTCTTTCGCAGGGTGTTGCTGCAGGAGTGGGACGTTAAAGGGGAAGGGGAAGAGAGAGAGGTAGCCTGTCTGCCGGATGAAAAATACTTCTGGTCTGTTAATGTTTCTGTTTAGATTTAGGAAAACCAGTTACAAAATTAGTTAAAATCTGAAGGAAGCAATTCGCTACTGTACATTAAGCTCCTCTGGTTTTACAGTTAGTATTTAGAGTGTGTGCTGGTTGTAGGTGACACGTGTGTGTGGCCTTCACTTAAATCTCTTGCTTCAAAGTATTTTAGTCTTGTTGTTCAGGACTTGCCTATTTTTATACCCTTTAAAAAAAAGTACATAACTTGTGCATTAAATAGATGGCACTAAAAGAAATAAATGGATTTTCTGGACTTCTGTTTTTGTGTACTGCTTTCAGTTGTCACAGATGGGGGACAGTCTCGTCTCTGCCACTTGCATGGCACGTACTCCTTTGGCTTGTTTCAGATATGAAGTTTTTGCTCCATTACTTCCACCAGCCTTTCTGGTTTTGTTCTTGCTCTTAGGTTTTTAGCTTGTACTCATGTTTATTTGCTGTTTGCTGCTACTAAATAATGAGATTTTTGGATGTATCAATTAGCTTCATCTATAAACTGATAATTTAGAAGGAACTTATCTTAGAAAACTAAGATTGCATTTTGTTATCGGTTCTTCATTATTCTTGGGTATTTTATGAATCCTTTGGAAGAAACCTCTGAGATATCAGAAACCCATGTTATGAAATTGTTAGTGATGGAATTCCCCTGAACAGGAAATCCTGAATGCTGTTTCCTGGGAACTGAGATTTATTGTACCCCAGTCGCTAAAGGCATTCTTCTGCACTTGGGAAGTTTGTGTGAGGCTTTGGCTGTGGCAGTGTATACTGTCAATTTTATTACAGTTGCTTTCCTTGCTGTGTGCTGCTTAGAGCAGACTGAATTAGGTTAAAAAAAAAAAATTTTGGGTAGTTCTTGGCTGAATATTAAGCCTGCAAACTATTGGCAGTTCATGTATCAGTTTCCTATTCTCCAAATACTGTATATAAACACCTTTTTAGCTGGCTGTTAAGGTCAAGGTGGCTTTTGTGGGTATTGCTGCTAGCTGTCCCTAGTGGCATCCAGGACTTGCTAAATTGATTGTCTTAAAGATTGATTATGCAACAGTTCTGTTTAGTTACAATTCAGCATTTTTTTTTTTTAAACGAGGTTTTTCTCAAGGCAGTAAAAGTCGAGGCATTTCCTTGGATATCCACTGCCTTTGCACTGAGTGCTGCTCTTCAAGTCAGATGCTTGCTCTCCTCACTGACTGGGCTGTCAGTGAGCCTCCAAGAGCTGGAGCAGCATGTTAATATGCCTCTGCTGATTTTTTTTCAGAGCATTAATAAATGGAAATACAACAGTGCATGGGCTATTGAATCTTCAAGTACACCCCTTCATTCCCCGAGACTTCCGAAAGCAAAGGGTTAAAAAAATAAAAAATACTACTTGTTATGTTGAGGCACCCTTGAGATGAGCAGGCTCACCCTGGCTGTGTGTCTCCTACACCAAACACCCCACAGTGCGTGCTTGTGGTGGCAATCTGCAAAGTCCGTGGGGAATTTCTCATCCAATTTTGCAGGCTTGATTTTTTTTTTTTTGGTAGTGTCACTGTCATGTCTTCTGTTCATCTAACCTTGTTCCATGTTGGTTGAATATAGCAATATAAAGTCAACTATCTTATACTGTTGCTTTTTTTTATATAAAAGAATGGGGGTAAGCACCGGGAGGTGTATATTTTGTGGTTGGTGTGGACATGTTTAACTTCAAAACCCTCTGCAGACTTCATGTGTCTGTGCACTGTGTGACCTAGTTCTGTAACTTAGCACTTTTTGTAAGAAACCAACTTAGAAAGCAGGAGACCTTGTTTTTTGGAGAACATGGTGTTGAGGGAGTATGTGGGCAATCTGAAATGTCTTCTGGTTTGCAAGGACAAGGAACAAATTAAAAAGAAGAAAAACAAACAATTTAATGGTGATGGAGCTGTAGCTCTAGCAGGGATAGACTGTGGGCGTACATCCATTTTATCTTGTTGCAGAAGATTATTCCTCAACACATAAGGTCATAAAAATCTCACACTGCTGAGTATTAGAAGATAATCTTGCTAAAAGTTTAAAATGTTTTACTAGCAGTAAATATTTAAGACCTTCATTTACAGCAATCAGGAGACTATGTGAATTACATACCTTAGCTTGCAAGTAAGCACTAAATTGTCACCTCAAATAAAAACTGGATGGCAAAATATACGAAATTAACCATCAAGGTTGGTAATTATTACAAGTTGTGTAGACATTAATTACTCGGTGCCTCTTTTTTTTTTAATCACTGACCTTTCTTGTTTGGTATTTTGTAATTGGTTACAAGTGATTAGAGATATTTCTGATCACTTATAATTTTTGCTTCTGGCACTTCAATCCTAGTAAGAAAAGATTTAATATAATAGAGTGATAGGAACAAGAAATGAAGGGGAACTAATGGTCCCCTCCCTTCCCTGGTAGGTATAGCCTGTTAACTTCTGCTTGCTCTTTCATGCAAAGAATCGCTCAGATGTGACATTGAACAATATCCTTTGTGCTGTGTCCTTCAGCTGAGGCAGGCTTTTGGCCAAGTAGAAACTTGAAAAGAAGGTGCAGAAGTGTTAGAAGATCCCGTCTGGTTTTGTAAAGCTGTGGTGGACTCTTTCAGTCACCGACAAGCGGAGTGGCTCATGGGCTGGTGATGGTTTTGAGAGCTCAGGCAACCTCTGTTCCTTGGGGAGAAGGAGTTAAGCTTGGGTCTTGTACAGCATTAGAGCTACTACATGGGCTCTTGACATCTCATTAAAAATTAAGAAGATTATAAATCTGCAGCTCACAGTGATGGTGGATAAAATGTGGTTGTTTTCTTAGCGAGGAGCTGGTACAACCCATCCCCTTCTGTTGCTTGGAAAACAAGCTGTAGTGTGGACAGCAAAGATGATGTTATATCTGGGTGATGAAAAAACACGTGCAAAAAAATTGCCTGTATCTGAAGTGAATTTTCCCTTTGTGTCACGAAAGCCTGACATGTTCAGTTAAAATAACCTTTGGTAAGCGGCTGGGTTGATGCACTGTATGCAAATGAGCAACGGATCTCTTAATCAGCAGTTTGGAGAGACGAGAGTATCACTCGCAGACAATGCGAAACAATTGAATGCATTTCATTACTTTGCATTTAAAGTAGAAAGGTGATGAACACATCATCCTCTCCAAATGCAGTCTCCTGTAGTTATTCTGGGCTTTTTACTGATATATGGACTCTTCACCTGTATCGCTATGGGAAGATAGCTTTGAAAGAACATCTCCTTCAAACAGGTGCCTCATCTCTGTGTGCAGTCAGTAAGCAGTTGTTCTGAGCTTATTCTGATGGAGCAGGGAAGCCCATTTTAAGTAATAGAAGACAATTTTAAGGGTTATGTAGCTTAGAGGTTCAATTTATGAGCCAGCTGGTGAATCATTTTGAGATTTCTTTGACAATCTCTCCAAAGAATTCTGGTGTCTAAAGAGTATTTTATTATCAATATGCAGTCGTGCAGGTCAATGTTCTTTTAATTTGTGAAGCAAATGACATCAAACAAATGGCATTGTAAAGCCTAAAAATCCAATATAAACGTGTAATGCTCATCCCCACTTGATGAGACCAAGGTGTTTTGCTACCTCAAAATAACACTTTGAAATATTTAGTTTTCACTTTTTTGTTATAATAAACCACATGGGATCTCTATTTTGACAGCATTTTACTTTGAAGTTAAACCTATCAAACCCTGGGAGAGCTATGATGGTGATTAGGCTTTTTGAGTTTTTCCTCCATGAGATAGATTACACTTGCAAAATGCTTTTGGCTGACTCACTAAACAATGTTTAAATGCACAGGAAATGCTTCTGTGACAAATGTGTACTGGATTTATATTTCAGCTTCAGAAAACTGTGTCTTTTCCGTTTAGCTCCCATAATCAATCTATTGTGTTAGGAACAATGTTTGAATTCACGAACAGGAGGCAAGCCAAGGATTCAAATGTTACTGAGGAAGGGCTGCACCATGCCTCAGCTGCAGCTGGGAGATGATGCTGAATAAAGTGTGGGTTCCTGTTGTGCAAGACGTGTGCCTCGGCAAGGAAATGATGTGGCTGATGCTTGATACCATCTTTGCTGGACCACTTGCTGTTCATCTGTTGGTATAGGTAGTAAAACTGGGTGATAACTTCAGAGTTAGTGTCCTCTTGCTTTGTTTTCAAGAGGGCAGCAGAGCCAGGCCTAGGGCAAGGGTGGGTGGGCAGGCATGGGCTTTGCTCTGAGAATTGCCCTCCACAAGCAGGAATAGGGACAACAATAGGAGCAGTTGCAGGGAACATCTTTCCTCCTGAAGGCTGGTAGGACTGCTGGAAATGAAAATAAGCAAGAGCGGGTTCAGATGCACTTGATTATTTAATTACCTGTATTAATAAACCCATAGGCTAGCAGGCTTGTGGTTCTCGCATTTCTTTAGCTTGTTGTTAAGTGAAGAATATTGCGTTTATAGAAAGTGAACGGTTTGAAGGATATCAAGTTCGTATTAGAGAACGGAAGCAGGGAAAGCTCTTAAACAGTATATAGGGGGTTTCAGGTAAAGACAGATCTGCAGTCTGAGGGCTTCTGGAGTGCCTAATTTGAGACTGGAGTGAAGCAGAGAGACACAAAGTCTCATAGTTTCCTTATTTAAGCTTTCTCAAAACCAGTGAACTTGGAAGATAGGAAAAGACTAGCCTATGGTTTGGCAGGCAATACAAAACAGTGCCAGAGCAGGCTAGTTCAATAAACCTAAGCCCAGAATAGAGCTAGGGACAGTAAAAAGATGAAAAAACATTATCAGATGAGTTGTTGCACGTTTGAAGTGACCAAGGGAAAAATTTTGGTTTGGGGCTTCAGAGCCTGATGCATCAGTAATGTTCCTGCCATCGACCAGGCTTGATTTCCTCCCATAGAGAAATACCATCCCCCTTACTCTGCAGTCTTATCTCACATAAATACTCTGAGGAAAGATGCATTAGGAATGTCAGTATTAGCATATTATGCTAATAAACTTCCAGGTGGGAAATGCACCTCGGCTTTCTGTGGGATAGCTTCTTTCAGCTCAGTCTGCATTAGTGTGTCAATATAAACTTGGAGCATAACGTACGGATTTCTGCTGGCAGCAGACGAGAGATCAGCACTTCTTCAGGCTCTCATCAGTGCTCCCTGTTGCCAGCTCCCAAAGAACTGCCTCCACCTGAAAAACAGAATTATTTAGTGCAATTATACAGTATTTCTGTGAAATGAAGTGGTGCCTCTCTATTTTTATTTTCTATCCTTAAGTGATTTTTTTCCTTGAAGTATGTGCTGTTCCTTTGTATGAAATGAGGATCGTGCAAAACTGAATTTCTTTTTAGGTTTCTTGCAAGTTATAGCTTTGAGAACAACTGGAGTGGTGACTGGGGAGCCACATTAAAACAGTGTTGTTGCCTTTTCCTTTGGAGACAACTTCATATCTGTGTTCTGAAGCTTTGTCAAAGCCTTCTGTTGACAAGGGATGCAGAAAATACTGAAGCTGCTAAATTCAGTTTTTAGTGTGTTGTCTTCCATAGTGTCACCTAGGGGAGAGAGCACTGTTTGTTTCCCTCAGTACCTGTTCCAGTCTGTTCTTCACTTGGGATGAAGGTGTGTGTTTGAATTGATTGGAAGCTATGGCCAAACCCTCCAGGCAATGGGAGGTTTTTTATTATTTAGCAAAATTGCTTGGGCACTATTGAATGTTTTGGGAGTAATTTAAATTCTTTAGGTTTTCAAGCCTGGAAGTCCAGGTTCAGTGCTGCTTGTGAGGATAATGTACCATTACTTTAATCACCATCTCAAACACATGACTATGAAGAGCAATGTTCAGCCTTTTGCAATGACTATGGGATGAAATACTGTACTGAAAGTAAAACATTCGGAATTTGCCTCTTCCCTGGTTTTGAAGTCAATAACACTTTGCGCTGGCAAAGAGGTTGAAGAAATAGTCCACAAAAATGTTTCTGTTGTTGGAAGCTGAAATTTCTGAAGGATTTGACTAGGTACATGCTGCTGGTTTGATCTCTTAAGTAGCCAGAAGTCATAATGTAGAGGTCTTTTAACTGGTCACATGTTCCTTCTACCCCAAAGTTATTCAGTATCCAAAGCACTCAGTGGGCATATGGGAGATCAGATGTCCTGCTTGAGTGACTATCTAACCAATGTGAGGAGCTCCAACAGAAGAAAGCAGTAATAGGCTTAGGAGTAAGTGCATCTGCTGGGATTGTGGGGGAAGAGAAAAATGAAGATCTGATCCAGAGTCTCCCACGGGAGTGCCAAAAAAACCCACCCTAGCTCAATTATGCACACAAGCATGACAGGGATTTTAAAAAAAAAAAAAAACCAACCCAAACCAAATGCAGTTCTGAAGGTTGTGACAGGTGTTTTATAAGAAACCTCTCTTCTCCTTTGGCTCTCTGCCCTATACACCCACATAAGTTCAGGGATACTTCAGAGATGGATAGGCAAGTATAGAGAAGATCAGAATTTTCAAAGTAAAAACTGGAAGTTTTTTCTTCTTTGTTTTCAGCAGCAAGGATGGATTCATAGCTGTCTAAAAATATGTAGCAATGTTGGTGTTGGAGCATTTCTTAACTTGTGCAAGTTGTTCTCCTAAACTTTCTATGACTGAAGTGATAAGTTGAACAGTTACAGTAAATAGAGTAATATTTTGATTGGTATGAAACCCTTCATTTCTTCTTGATGTCTAATTAGCGTAGCTCTGAATGTCAAATATTTATCCGCTCTACCCAGTGTTGTGCTCACTTCAGTGGGGCTCCATCTGGCTCTGCCTTCCTTCAAGCCTGTTCCTCTACAAACGAGCTTGCCCGTACTCGGCACTGGTGCTGGATCCCACCTGTTGCCCATCATGTCTCTTGAACTGGAAGGGAGCCCTTCCCTCCAGCAAATCTGGGTGGCAAGTAGTGCTGTGCGAAACCACAGATGAGCCAGTCTGTGACTTCTTTCACTTTGTGAGTCTACCTCTGAAGAGCAGGCTGAGAAATGTCATACCAAGTCCTTACTGAAAGCTGCTGATTGCTTGTGAGTGTACATATTTGTTAAATGAAGCCGTAATAGGCCTGTAGACTACCCGTAACGTAATTCCTTAGCGCAAAATCTCCCACAGCAAAACTAGTAAAAGCATGTGGTATAGAAGCCTTTTGTATTCTCGGGGACTTCAGGAGCAACTGTATTACAGACTTGAACAGAAGCTGGGGGGGGGGAGTCCTCTGACTTCTTCATCTTGAGTTATAATACAACCTACAACCCTTCAGTTAGAAAATGGATGACCAACGCTTATCTTTAGACCAAAGTGTCAGACGTTTTTGTGCCTCTCCTATCTGGGATGTGTTGATAGTGCAAAAAAGCTTATATTTCTTAGCATGTTTGCTGCATTATGGTGCTCACCCAATTCTAGTTTCATAAACCTATCTTCTGCATCTACCATATGTATTTTGTGTGTCCCATAGCCAGCTACTGAACATGTGAAGCTATAAGATTAAAAACATGTATTGAACAGGTTTCCCACTGTTGTTCTTATTTTCAAAACTTGATTAGTGAGTAGTTTGGATGATTTAATGGTTGTATTGGAACTCCTTGGGAAATGGCTGTGCTTCAGCCCTTTTTTGGGGGTTTAGGTTGGTTTGTTGTCAACTGAGGGCTGCACTGAGTTAGCAGCGATCGGTGGGGGAAAGCTGAGGATTTATGCCAGCTTTGGGAGACCAAGAGCATTTGAGCAGTCGGGGAAGATGGGGATTCACTGTGAGAGGCTTTAGCAGCTGAAAGTTTCAGCCCTTAGTGAAGTCGGAGTTGAAAAAAATAAGGTTCAAGGAGTCCCAGGTGAAATGGCTGAACTTCAGTGTAATGTGCAGAGTCTGCAGTGAGCAGTGGGCTGGTGAATGGTGCGTCATGGCTGGGGGCCCTCGGAGAGGGAGAGCTCGGGGAGTCGAGGGAAACTGTGAATCAAGCGGTAGAAAAAATTCTATAGAGTATCTGACCAGTTTACTGCTTTTATCTTGTGGTACTTTGAAAATAGCAAACTAAAAATAATCGAAGACAGCCTCTTTCTCTGCAAAATAAGTTAACGTGGATAAGAATGAATTTAATGACTTAAAATATCAGTATAACTGACTTTCCATATGAATTTCTACTTTCAGGTATTGGAAATTTGACTGAAGTCTACATATCATGCACTGGAGAAGGTAAGAGTTCTTTAATTCTAATTTTGATTTGTTGGTGATATTAATTTCTCTTCTTTCCTAACATCATTGCATTGAATGTCAAAATCTTCTTTGCATTGTTTGTGCCGTAGACTAAAGAATCTGCCTCTTAGTTTCTCAGTACACTGACAGTGCGGGGTTTTTTACCTTTTTTAAAAGAATATATCGGAAGTCTGCATTTACATTCTTAGGGTATATATATTGCATTTATGCAATTCTACATTGGAAGGTTTATAGAAAACATGGAAGAGCTTGCCTGCAGAAAACTATTTTTGTAAATGTACCATTGTTTAAAACAACGTATATAACTTAATGAACCTTTTACAAAGGATATTGATATCTTGTCATCAATAGTGGGTTTTTTCTGGTTAGGCTCTTATTTTTCTTGTCAAGAGATTTTCAAAATTGGTGTTTAATTAATCACTGAATGATTCACTTTACGGTTGAATTAGCCAAACAAACCTGTGGTGCTTCTGAAACTCAGATTTTCTTAATGGCATCTCAGCTTGAATGTCCAAAGGAATCAATATTGTTAGTTGAGAGGTGAGGTTTGTCCTATAGATCCTGAAATTATCTTGTGGGGTTTTGGGGGTTTTGTGTTTTGTTTTGGTTTTTTTTTTTTTTTCCCCTGGAACAGCATCAAGTATGAAACATAGATTTCAGCATGAAATAACTTGCTCTTTGGAGTGTCCAGCTCTGGTCCAGTCAAGAACAGAAGGCTGTGCCTTTCTGGCTGTACTTTCCTCTGCATTCCTACTATGTTGCTTTTTGCCCTGTCCTAAAACTGCCCTGCCAAGCTTGGCTTCCATGTAGCCAATCTCCATGGATAAAATTGCTAGCAAAGAACAACATGCTTTTAAGTATGAATTATGTTATCTCCAAAGGAGAACAAAACCTTTTCAGAGCTTGCAAAGAAATATTTAAAAAAATACATGTGGTCTTCCTTCTTAGTTTTAGGCATTATTGCCCTATCTGTTCAGAGAGGTTACAGATGCCTTCTGATCAAAATATTTAATTTCTTAATTCTTCTTTTCCTTGGAGTAATTCAGAAGTTTCTCCTTAGTCCTGGGTGGTGTTTACAATGAAAACAGAATTACTGCTGTAGATCAAGTAAACTATTCTTATTCAGCCTGGGCCTTCTGAAGTTTACAAAGCTATCTTTGTGTGAGGTTTTCAAAGATAGTATGATAAAATTTGTGATAGATCTCTTTCTAGTGGTCTGAAAGGAAAAGCTTATTTCTTAATATAAAAGATAACTTTGAATAATAGACTCCTCATCCCTTTGGACAGTACTCCTAGATTAGCCTCAAAGCCCTTTCTCAGGTGAAATCTCGTTTTCAGGTTCCCCATAGTAAAAAGGAGATGCTGATACCCATTTCATTTGGAAAGTGTTTTCAATCTGCTGATGAAAAGTACTTCTGAAGAGTTAGGCAACCTTGATTAATTGAGCCTGAATAAGAAGTGCAGGATCAAATCTCAGGATATTATTTTTAGGCTGCAGACTTGTGTTCTGCATTCCAAATCCTTCAATGCCAGTTTGATAGCAAGTGTGAACGACTGGAGTAGACGGCTATATGCATACTAGTAATGGCTTGCAAATGCTGACACCACTATAGACAGAGGAATGGAAATTGCTTTCTGTTTACAGAACAACCTAACTATTTGGTGTAAACTACTAATTAGCAAGAATGTGATCGGAATTTGTGTTAAATGCCTCAATTCTGTGATATAACTGGTGTGGCATTTGTAGTGAAGTGGTATTTAAAAAACAAGCGAAGTACTAAGTGAATAGGAGTGCTTAAAAGTTTAGTGATGCCATGTGTAATGTTTAGGTCTGATAACTGGACCACAAGTCAGAATTGTGTTCTTGTGGTGTACGGGAAGGGGGGGTCAGAATAGCAATAATCTGATCTAAGCCTCTGAGATGTCGTGAGCAGAGAACTTGCACAAACTTTGCGTGTCTAAAATCTGCCCCTTGCTGATGGGGCTGTTGGCCAGCAGCATACCTTGAGATCCAGCATTGTGCTATCAAAGAACTAAGCACAGCACGATTTTTAGGAAAGCAAGGGGTCACACATGTTGTTATGCTTGACAAAAGTACGCTTATGGGGACTGCAAATTCAGGTTTTATACACCTCTCATCTCTAAGGGAGGGAAGGATTTTCTAACCCATGCTCCTAAGCAGCATGTGGTCCTTGCTAAGCCATAAGCAAGGCGTAGAGGAAGCCAAGTTTGGGGTTTTGCTTCTGGTCTGGTGAACCACAACTGGCTGTTGTTTACCTAAGTGACTCAGTAAGTACAGATTTGAAAGGAAATATTTGTGCGTTGTAATAGTATAATTATAAAATTCTACTTTATTATCTGTCAAGCTAATTAAAACAGCTACAGGCTAACAGTCATCTTAGAAAGCTTGTAGCATCTGTGCATTCTATTCAACAACCAGGCTTACAGTGTAAGTTTAATTAGAAATATTACCAGCAGACACAGTGTATGGTTGCGCTGGAGAAATGTCCTTGCCTGCGTAGGAATACTCAGTGTGCTGGGTAACAGCTCTAGGAAAGGAAACTATAATGAATATACTTTCTGCCTTATAGTCTGAATAGCAGTTAATTACGGCATGGTTTGAAACTGTGGGGTCTTTCTTCCTCCACTGGCATCCAGCACCAAAGTGGTAGCTTCCCATTTGCGTGGTGTGTGAATGTTTGTGTCTTGTAGCTGTTGGCTACTTGAATCTGGAGAACTGCCACTCATTCCAGGTGGAAGCTTGCTCAGTTGGAAGTGCTGTGGGTCAGTGTGTAAGAGGATTACTTGGATATAGGCTTGCTGCATGTAATTTTTTAGATCACTCCTTCAAGGACAGGAGTTGCTTGTGATGTGCATGCATCCCTCTGCTCAAGATCCATAGAAGATAACTGTCCTCCTTCCTAGGCTCCTTATTGCCAGATGTGTCTGCCACCATGTCCTCTTACTCTTTGCCTAATTCTCCTCTGAAGGTCTGCTACATCCTTTCCTCCTGTATTATCTCCTGGTTTCCTTCCCTCCCGGTTCCTTTCTCCCCCTCGCACCTTCTGTGCCTCTGCCAGCCCTTTCCTTAGACACTTCCTTCTCTCGTATTAGTTGGGTTTCTCATGCCACCAGTGCTCCCCTCTGTGTGGAAAGCCTGAACAATTAAAACTGAGTCAATTGTTCTAAAGTAAATTGTTCTAAATTAATTTGAAAAACTGAATTAGCAAAATTGCCATTTTACGGTGGATTTAGTGGTGTCTTTTAAAAGATGAGCAGTCTCTGCTCTCCTTGAAATTGCACCTCAGAGATAGTTTGCTAATGTTACAGCAGAATGAAATGACAACTTTTTGATACATATAACTTGGATTACAGTTAATTATTGCAGGGGCAGCATTGTGCTTGGGATTTTTCCTATGTTGTATGTAACAGTAATATTTAGGATGGAGTACTCATGACTCGACTCTTCTTCATAAGAACATGATGAATACAAAAGCACCAATCAGATACTTGAACAAAACTTATGATAAAGTTACGTTAAAACGTCATGGGCACCTGCCAGATCTCTCCCTTGCAAGCAGGTTTTGCAAGACGAGCTGTTACCTAAAGAGATGTGCCTCACTTCAGTGAGAGCCTTCTCTTGCAGTTGTGCAAAACCTTCAGAGTGTATTGTCTTTCAGGGTACGTGTGAAGATGTGTTGTCTGTGTTCCCCGAGTGGGTATATGGGGCTGAAAATAACGCCAATGAACGTCTGGTAAGGCAGCAATGCCATTATTTATGAAATCTGATGCAAAGAATATTTTTGCATGAAGCAAATCTGCCCTTCTGCACTTGTTTGATATGGTAAAGAGATGATCGTGGCCTTACAAGAAGGTTAGGATGTCATGAAGTTCAATACACTCTGAAAATAGTCCTGTTAAAGCCACCGTTGCTTGTGATTGATGATGCAGGTTACGATGGTAGTTCTAAATCTTGTGCTTGTGTGTGCAAATTGCTATTTTCCAGCCTTTCCAAGGTTGCTAACTTTATCTTATGGTGCAGCCCATATTTAAGGATTTCATGTTGCATTAGCCTTTGATTAAGGGGAAAGTAACTTTGATGATAAAATGCCACTAGAAGTGGTTCTGTGGACTAGCTTGGAATAATTTATCAATCATCCTTCATGACTGAGAGCATATTTTGGACATGAGGGTCACCCTTTGAGGATTAATTTTCTGAGATAAACAGCTAATGGCTGTTGGATGATTATGGTCAAAAGCAATTATTATGGTATTTTTAAGCTGTTCATTACTACAATAAAGAGTCACTAAACTGAGTAAGTTTTAAGCCATTGCTTAAATAACTAGGTCAAGATGCATCAGCCTTGATTCAAAGGCGTTATTGAATGATAGAGTTGCTGACACATCCCCACTGCTTGCTCTGGCAGAGGCAGGTCCTGGCAGTCGCTTTTGCATATTTTTGCCTTCCCCCCCATTAACTGAACTTTCTGCACCCTTTAGGTTAGCAACTAAAATAGCCAGTTGGCAGTTTTATTGGAGTCCCCTGTAAATAGCAAAGTAAACATGTATTTTTCCAGATATTGTGAAGAACATTTCGCAGCTGGCTTATGTTTATAAGCGGGTGTCACTGTCTGCTTCTTATCCTCTGGGCTTCAGGCTTCCTTTCTTCTGTCTCCTTTTTTTTAATTTCTGCAACACTGTTGTCAGGTGAGCTTAAAACTGTAGAGGAACAGTATATTGTGAGGACAATTCCTGAACTGCTAAAAGACAGAGCCTTCTCATGGGTGTAAAAGTGGTAGAGTCTGAAAGCAAAAGTATGTCTGAGATAAACTACTTCTACTTAATAAAAAAGGGAGAGCCTTAAACAACAAAGATATAGGTAGCTGCTGTCAGAAGCACTACTTAAAAGGAATGAGAAACTGTCTTATGGAGGGATTAGTGTATTGAGAAATAAACTGCTGAATCACTGGAAGCAAGCAAGCAATACAGAGTCTAGAGGCTCTGCAAAAAATAAAATGGCTGCTGTAATTCAATTAAAATCACAGTAGGATTTGCTGTTTGAGATGGTACATCCGTCATCCCGTACCTTGTGGCGGCTGGTGCCTCAAGGGATGCTGAAGTGAGTGTAGAGCTGCTGAAAAATGCTGGAATGACAGGTCTGGAATGACATGATTCTCCGTTTACTCGGACAGATGCATTTTCCCCAACACACCTATTGAGTTTGGACTGCTGCTTGGTCTTTGTGTATTTGACAATTTTAATAGATTGTTAATCTGAATCGAGAGTCGTTGTTTATCCTACAAACTGGAAGAACACCACCATATGCTTTCTTGCAGATAAATAATCAATTGTTAACAAGATAATGTTGAGGATAGCTAAATTAAATGAGATTTATTGTATTTAGTATCTTACAAGTATTGTGGATATAGGCTGGACTTCTAAAATCAAAAGCCATTTTTTAACCCTTTCAAAACTTCTTTCTAGGAAGCAATTTAAGCTAGAACAGTTGCTCACATTGCTAGAACACATGGGTTTAAAAGGCTCCCTGTAGGACCCGTGCCAGTTTGAGTAATTTGAAAAAGCATATCTGCCTTTTTGGGATTGAAGAACTATAAATTCATTCACTAATCTTAACTTGATAAGTAAATTTCAGACCTTCTGTGTCTCTATACTCAATGTTTCCTAGTTAGCCAGGGCAAAAAGCATTAGTAATCTACGAAGCCCTTTTCAGAGGGAGAATTTCTTCAGCTCAAGCATCTTGATTAGAATCCAGCATCAAAATAAACAGAAAGAGCTTTCTCAGGTGTGGAAGATTCAGAGGCCTGAATACAACCAAGCAAACAGCCTGTGTGATGTGGCAAAGTTAAAAGCAGAATCCTGCTTGGGTTGAAACAATGGCTGTCATAATTATAAATATTGAAAGTTATTATCTTGGGCTTTAATAGAAGGGAGAGAGCAGTTGGAGGCAGCCTACTTGAAGGTACGCAGCACAAAGGAACAAAAGGCTGAGAAGGTAAACCACAGCTTTAGCAAGACAGCTGTAGCGAGCCTTTCTTCCCAAACTGTAGCACAATGACAACACATGCAATAAGCATTAAAGAGGTTTGTAGAAAGGAAATTTGATCTCTTTAACCCAGCTTTGCCAGGTTGTGGGGTCAGACTGGAGAGAAGGCTTGGAATGAACAAGGAGGCAGCAAGCTGCTGGCTCATCACAGGGGAGGAGGACGGGGGGGAAGCCGGTTGTGCTCTCTGCTGTACAGATGTGTCTGGGCAGAGCGTCTTCCTCATGTGGAGTTTGTAGTTCTAGGTAGCTGTGCTTGGTCTTGGTGTGCTCAGGTATTGCTTAGGATGAGTCAGCAAGATGCACCAATTGTTCAAATGCTTTTATTTTTGTAGCTGACTTCTTCAGCTTTCAGTGCAACTGGCTGGTGAGCTGACTAGGAGACTTTCTTCCAAGCAAATGTTTAAAAGAAACCAGTTTATTTCAACAAGTTCTCATTAAAAGCAAGTATCTGTTGAAAGCTTTCTCTACCTCCTGTCAGCTTGTTGGCAGGCTGTTGGTGATGGTTGTCTTAGAGGGTCCAACTGTGCAAAGGGAGGACAGTGGGACTTCTGGGATGCTCACGGTGAGAGCCACGTGTCTGGGAGCCTGAGACCCAAAGCCTGGGCGGTGAGGTCGGATCTGGCTGCTTTCCACTGCTTGGGCTGTCGACCTGCAGGGCTTGGGAGCTGCAAATCAAATGTTTTTAAGATTTTTCTTTTAATTATTTAAAGATGTGCTCGTGATGTTTGAGGGGCTGAGTGGCAAGGCAACTGGAATAGCCTCCACTCACTTCATCAGTGACATCCATGGACAAATCAGAAAAGGCTTGAAACACCCATAAAAGGAGCTCTGTCCTCAAGTGAAGGAGAAGAAATCAGGTTTGAGATGAGCATCAGTTTTAATCAGATTAAATTGCACCAGTTGTACTTGTTTTTCAGTAAGCAAAAAAAGTAAGCATTTCTTGCTACGAGTGGGACAAGAGATATGGCAATAGTTTTGACCATTACTAAAATGGCTTCTTTGCTATCAAATCTTGTGTTAATCATTTGAAATGCCTTGAATATGCCCTTAGCAATTTTCAATAGCATCAATTAACATTTAGGAAATTAATTTCAGACTACTAGAATATTAAACGTTTACTTTAGAGATGTAAATGAGGTGTACCAACTTGGCATCTCACATGCCCCTTAACCCAAATATTCATAAGGTAAAAAATTGTCAAGTCAACAAACACGAAGGTGTGTTTTGTGCTGAAATTACAAAATATGAAGTGATTGCTGCCAGTTTTGATACTGCACCGGTGTACTGAAGTTCTTTGCTCAGATTCATGGTGCTGGACTACTTTGAAACTGAAAAAAGTGATACCTCTGGCTAGAAATTAGGAAATCCAAAACTGAACCAATGTCTGGATGAAACACCAGAGCCTGTCTGTCCCTCACAGTTCCTTGTGGCACGGTTTATGCTTTTTTCTCTTCTTTTTTTTTAAAGATTTGATTCCCAAGAAATAAACAACTTAAACAGAAATTAAAGTGCTTCAGGAAATCCATAATTAGTTAAAATTAATCTTTGCTTTGCAGATTAAAATATTTAGTCTAATCTTTACTAGAACCTAATTCTGTCACCCTTTTATCAACACAAAATATTATAAATATGATGATATAAATATGTTCTGTTACAGCATGACTTACTTGAGAAACGGTTGCCTGTTCTGTCTGTCTTTTCCTATATTGGTCTTAGGTGCATGTTTGCATCCCTTGCACCAACAAAAGTGCTTTGGCAAACTGATGCATTGCTTCAAAGGATCAATCTGCCAATTGAAGGAATGAGAAATATTCCTTAGGGCACACTTTGAAATCTATTTTGAATTTTGATTCTTAGTTTCTTTTATTTAGGAGCACAGTTGAAGTTAGTGTCTTTATTGGGAAGGAAAAGAAGATCTTCTTGTTTTTCCTTAATTCATTCAACCTGATCATTGTACCTATTTATACCATCTTAGGAGGAACATCTTTGCCTCCTTACTGGAAATGTGTCTTTTGTTTCAGTTTCTCATTATCTTATTTTTTTTTAAATGGTAAAACCTCTTGTATAACATGTTGCAAGTTTTGTTTTCATAGAATAGTTGAGTTTGGAAGGGATCTGTAGAGATGTAGTGCAACTGCCCTCCTCAAAGTTTTCTAGTAAAAAGTTGTTATTTCAGTGCTTATTGAGTGGCAGCTGTCCTCAATACACCATGTGGCATAAAGAAGGAATCAGAATATGACTCATTTTTTTTTTTGTCTCCAGGATGTAATTTCTTCTGGTCTTTTTCATCACTTCAGCTCCCTTGCCACTTTTAAATCTTTTAGAAGTTATCACTTTAGTCTCACAGCCACTATTTTCATTCCTCTTCACATAACACAACTCCTTTCCATCAATTCTTTCCTGTAGCACTCTTACTATTAGGTCTGTATTTTCCTTTGTACTTCTGACTCATTACCAGTTATGAGCATGCAGCAATGTATGTTAGTTGTCGCTTGCTGTAATGTACTTATTTCAATAGCTTAACTGCCCAATATTAGTATTTCCTGAATATGGAGCCGTCCAGCTAATAAACTGTATCTCATGCACTACTAAAGGTAATGGGAATTTGGATCAGCTTTGTGGTCCCCTACTTCAAAGTAGTTCAAAGATTTCTTATTTCCTCGTTTTCCTCTTAATCTTTGTTCCTCTCATTCCACAAGAATTATCACAATTCTACTGTATCACCTGCTTTGATACGTGAGATGTTATCTTCAGCACAGCCCTTGAAGTCTTTTTTTTTTCTTCCACAGGAAGCAGATGGAAAAAACTGTTTCCATGCTGAACAGATGTGTCCTGATTTTTCTTTGGTTTTGTTTAGGTTTTGCCACAGTCTGTTATCCTAGAATTAAAACACCTCTTCAGAAGCTGATGATTAGAGCTACCTTTCTTTTTCCCCCTGTAAAATGTCACTATAGCATCTCTTTCACTTTTTCTCGATGACTTCTTTCAAAAGGCATGCGGTACTGTAGCTGCAGTAGACTGTGCATTGTTATATCACTTCAACTTTAGCCTTCACCATTGACAATCTCATACTAGTAATTCTTCTTTTTGATACTGCTACAACAATATATTGTTCATAATTCCTTTTTTTATACATCAAGATCTTAAACTTTCCGATCTTTAGCATTCGAGCATCCTAAATGGCTTGCGTGCTCTTGGGGCCAGCTCACATCTGTTTGACTCAGCACAACCTTGCTCCGAGATCAGTCGATGTGTTCCTTGTTCCCACCAACGCCTACGAAAACCCGCCCTAGTTTCTCTTTTACTGTTTTTGCCTTATTGTTGACTTCTGTTGTACTTTATTGTGTATCACTTTATAGCTAGCTACAGTCTTTCTTATCAATTTGTAATGGGGGTTATATTGATTAGCTTGGCTAGGCTTCTCTTTAAACTGGAAATGAAGGGAATGACTGACCCACCGAGGAAGTACGAGCCCGTTACTTTCTGGTACTCAGCAATACGTGGGGTTTTTTCAGCATCTGTTTGAGACTTCCATGTTGTGCACTAATTACAGTTGCCATTTAATTAAGCTACGCACAAGTCGGGGGTGGATGTGGTTATATGCAGGCCCTGAAGTCTCGGCCGTTCCGGCGGAGAGGATCTCTGGCTACGTGTGTGACATTCTGCACTAAAGCAGAAGGGCTCGTGGCTATGGCACATGTAGTACGGACGGGTGTTACCTTATTAAAATTCATCTGCTGGTTTTCACAATTAATTGCATTAGTGTGAACTTTGTGTTTCTAAGCAGGTGCATTTGTATAAAGACCTCTGGCCATATTTGTCTTTTCTCAAAGAATCGTGGACCTTGGCTTGCTCTTTCAGCGGCGGAGAGAGTCTGCAGCAGCTCAAAGTCATTATGCAGCGTTACAAATAACTTCAGACAGGAGATGTGCTACTTCTCTCTCCGGTGGAGTGTTGCTCAGATCTGGAAGTTGCTTTGATTTTCAGGCAGCACTGTAGATCTGGACTAAGTCTGGGCATCCCCGTTTTATGCTGTCTCTTTGTTACTGTCAGAACTCATCACGTACATCTGCCAGACCATACATGTGGCATGCGTGCTAAGTAACTTTGGGTTTTGCACAGTGAATCTCCCAAGGAGATGCTGTCATCTTTGCTGGATTTTCATTTCTTTGTCTTTAGTGCTTTCTGCAACTTACTGCAAGTCACAAATCACATTGTCTTTGCTGGTTATGCCGCCTGGCTCTGGTCAGGGACACGCAGTTTTTACGCTGTTGTAGGTTTGGGTTTGCTTTTTATCTTCTGAGACCTTTTTTTCCCCCTTACACCGTGTGTTTACCATCTGCATTTTAGAGATACATTTCAAGTATTTTTATAACCCCTTATACTGTATTTTCAACTCAGTTAATTGTACCAAGTTCACTTTCTGTAGTAATACACAAAGTGGTTGCAGTCTTTTTGTTGTTCTGCTACAGCCCGTAGCAGAAAAAATCATCAGTTTCCAGATGACTTTCATTTTCCTTCCTAAGCCATTTTCGTGTAATTCTGCATTCCAATGCTCTCTCTGTACTAAAGCTCTTTATGCTGTGGTGTATTTTTAACTAATGATGTGTCACCGTACCAGCTTGGATTTTCTTGTATCTATTCTGTAAACAACCAAAGTTCCTTTTAAGGGGGAGGAGGAGGAGAAGAAACGGTGCCAGAGAGTTACAAGTCGTGTTTGTCTTCATGCAAGCAAAAGAGATCAGACTGGCCTAGGACCAATTTAATTAAATCTTCCATTTATTGGAAGATGTCAGTTAGGAATAGATAATACTTTCCATCTGAAGTGCTTCACTGGTAGAGAATAACGTCTCTGTGTGAGCAAGCAGCTTCTGAATGTTACACAAATGTCAAAGCACTAGGAAAAGTTTTAGGGCTGAGAGTTTGCTGGTGAATGTTATCTCCTGGCAGGTTTTTCAGCTCCAACTTTTCCATTAAGAGGGGCAGCGTCAGCAGAGTGGTTGGGGATTACAGGAGCCAGAAGGACCAAAGCATCATGGAATCAAAGGGAAACTCAGAGTAGTTATTCTTGTTAGTGGATTGCAGTGCCAGGTCCGTGAGGAGCAGGAGAACGTGCGGGTTTAGAGAACAATAGTGGACCAAGTAGCTCTTACATTTATATTTAATGAACTGGTAATTGTGACATACAATGAGATGACAAGAAGAAACCTTCTGGGATTGTTTGAGAAAGGAGTTAGGAAAAGGACTTGGTCAAAGTAAAGCAATACATTGACCAGAAGACTTTTTTTCTTAGCAAAGTGTGTGGAGGGAGGAGACTGGAGTGCTTTCCTATATATAATTTTCTGCAGTAATTGAATATAGTTGTAGTTTCTGAAACTTTAGATATATATACATATATCTCTAAAGTCAGTTACCTGGCATATGTATTCTTAAGTTGCAGAAATGCAATTTCACATACTGTAGATGAGGTAACTAATGGTTAGGTAATAACCATTTACTGATGTAATACTGCCCTCTGCTTAAGGAATGCCAAACTTCATTGCGTAGTTGTACACTTGAAACAAAACATACCTGAGCAAGAAGTATGTGTGTTTTTATCCAGGATTTTGGATCATTTTGGTCTGGAAGGCTAGATCCCTGGTATTTGTGGGATGCAAAATGTGAGCATTGACTGGATCAAGGATATCGCAGATGGATCCTGTTACCCATCTGGTGGTGTGGGTTCTCCTTATGGCTATAAAAATAATGTGAAGTTTTTTGTTATTCTGCTCTAAAATGTTTACGTAATAATTTTAGTTTATTATAAGTCTTGACTAGAGGTTGTTAGGCAAAAGAATGAAGCAACTTACGTATCCATGAAAATCAAAATGGCTCATTTTGATTAATCGGCTTGAAATAAATACCAAAAAGATGAAAAATTATTTGCTTGTCATCTGAAGTGACTTAGTAACGCTTGATTCTGCTAGTATACATCAGACGTTGTTTTTGCTCGTAGCCACTGTAAGCATATTGTATGTGGGATAGCAATATCTTGAATTACCATTTTCAGAGAAGCAGTCCCCCATTTCACTTGCTCTTTTTTCTTTTTCTGGGATCAGCTTGTGGTCAACTTCGTAGACAGAACCTGTTTGACACTGATCTTCTAGGTTAGCTACACAGCATTGGTTTTTTATCCCATAAATATTTCTTTGTTTAGTTCTAACTGTGCAAACCTGAATCCGCTTCTAATACTTTGGCCCAGGATTTGGCCAGGGTGATGTGGTACCTCGTGCACTCCATGATGCCGTCTGCGCTGGGGGCAGCCGAACCTTGAAGTGGCAAAATACGTGGGAGACACTTGAAGTAGGTTACAAATACAGATAGAGGTGGTGATACAGAAGCGACACAGCACATGGACATCTGGCAGGATTTCTGGTTCCCAACTTGAGTGAGAAATATCAGAGGCACAAATGCGATCACCACTTGTCTTGTGGGTGGTTTTTTTTTTTCCCCTCCCAGTTCACCATGTCACTTGCACTTCTCTTGATAGAGCCTCAGCTTGCAAGCGCTCAGGCATGTCTCAGCCTTAACCAAGGAATTAAGCCATCTGGGCTGGAAGAGATTAAAATATTAACAAGAGTATAATCAAGATAGAGTCCCTGACAGCTCTCTGCTCACTAAAGTATAACCTCATGCCTACAGAGGTGAAGGGGGCTGTTCCATGCCAGAGGAGGGTGAGCTTGCAGAGCTCCCACCATGTGCTCCAGCTGGCTCCTGTCCCACGAGGCTTGTAGGACCTCCCTGAGCCGTTGTGCAGCACACAGAGATACTGTGCATTCGGCTGATGTAAATCCGTGTCACTCCGTTAGCTGCGCTGGAGTGACATTGATCTGTCCAAACCGATCATCTGTCCCGGGTTCTGCCAGTGGTGCTCATGGGGAAAAAAAAGCCAATTTCAGAATTCCCCCCTCAAAGTCTGGGGTTAGTAACACAAAGTGACAGAGTTAAACCTCTGCATTTTATATAAATATTAGATGTGATATGTTCTGCTTTATTAATAAAATCTGTTTGGCATTCTGTTACAGAAGAACTAATTGGGTCCATAGTGAGTGCATAAGTTAGGGTTGCCTTATGCAGCACCACTAATTTACACACATTGAGGTTTGAAAATCTTCTCAGCATCTTTAGAAGAGATGTGAAGTTTTGGTAAGTTAAAAAATGGCAAAATGACTGAAGGATGTACACGTATATGATTCTTCTTCCCAAAGCATACACGTGCAATCGTGCAATAGGTAAAATACTAGGCAATATATGAGGTATGTAAGATAGAGTGTTTAAAGCTCTCTGCTGTTCTCCATTTATCAGACCTGACCAGATAATTGTAATTATTGAGCTAATTTAGCATGATTTCCATATAACAGAATGTGTGATGATTAATATCTTATCTTATATTTTCAAAATGAATCAGTGAACATTTGTCTCCATAAAGATACAGAGGAAAGCACTGAGACATGAAAAGGTACGGGCAAATGTGATGTCACAATTTTTTTATCATGATGATAATTGGAGAAATGGTTCCTGAATTACACAGCAGCCTTTTGTCCTCACTGAAATTAGCTGAGTGTCCAATGCTCCTGGAATCCTGAAACGTGAGAAGAGATGGAAGGTCAATGGCTCACTTCTGCAACAAGCCAGGATAAGAAACCCCAGTCCATACTTTCGTGAGTAAGAAGAAGCAGAGATGGGGCAAAGTGAATGGCTTTCCCTAAAAAGCATAGCAAAGTAAGCCAGAGAAATATGCTTTGAATCCTGCAGCGTGACTGTGGGAGGGAGCATGTGCCCAAGCAGCTCCCAGGTTCCTGGGGCCGTACACATGGGAGTCTCCCCCATTTCCCCACAAACTGAAACGCACCGAAGATGCATCAAATATGTTGTGAATATCAAAAGTTAACCTCTGCTGTTGCAAGCTTAGTACATTATTTTAACAAAGTGTATGGACCAGTTGGTGTGTCTAGCAGAGAAAGCTGGTGTTTTTTAGACCTCTGATCTGTTAGGAAATTAGCTTGTGCGAGCAAATGTATGCAGGATCTGGCTTTAGTTGCATCAGGATAGACTCACATTAGATATTAGGAAAAAAAACTTAGCAAGAGGAAAATATTGGAACTGAGTGTGAAATATGGGTCTCCATCTTTGGATGGAGCACAGGGTGCATAGTTGCTGTCAGGAGTGCCTTTGTTACAGGCATTTGTAATGAAGATTTAAGGTCCCTTAAGGTCCTGCCTCCTTACAGCCCCTGCCATACTTCATGAGAGCCAGACCGTGTCCTGAAGGAACGGCATCTCTCTGGCAGCAGGCTGTATGGGGAAATCAGCCGAGAAGTGCTTACAACTTGACTGGGTTTCAATCAGAAGTGCTTTGGAGTACAGGAATGATAACATGGAATTTAAGTGTACTATGTGTATGAGGAGGACTGTGTTAATGGAGGCTGGGGCCAAAAGATAGTCCCTTCCTTTATTTCCATTTAAGTGGTATGAAAGGTTGCCTTTGGATTTCTATTTTAATTTTTCCCCTCTTGAGAGGAGTCTGGTGCCTTTAAAGCAGGCTGCAGTCCCTTCCTGGGAGCTAGATATCTATTCTCAGCTCTAGTACTGTTTCATATGCATTAAGATATTAGATAAAATATATAAACGTAGCCAAACTGGAAACGCAAGCTTTCCAGTTCTCAGGAGAGTGGTCTGATGACTACACTGCAGTGGCAGCAAGTGCTGTAGCCTGGCAGTAGTATGTGATCCAGCCCAGTGAACTTCTAATTTCTTGAAGCCCCTTTGGGTCACAGCAGCAGGAAGGAATGAAGTAATTTGATATTGGACATGCCTCTGTAATGTGCTAATAGGGACTGTAATGCTTTTGGAGCAGAAGGGCTCAGGGTCACCAGCTGCTTGGATGAGTTACCATCTCAACTGTATAAAGTCTCAGCTGGTATGGTTCTCCTGCCAGCGTCCTTGAAGGGAGGCAATCGCAACTATTGTTCACTTAAATGTAGCTTTATCGGGTAGAAATTTTCTGAGAGTCGGGAGCTCGGTCCAAGCAACATGCAAAGACTGCCAAGTTTGCAGTCTCAGTGGGATTTAGTTATGGATACACCAGCTCTTCAGCGTAGCGACGTGTGAAGCACTTTTCCTGCCCAGAAGTGACGTTGTAGATGTCTTTGGAGCTTCAGCACCAAGTTTCAGTGTTTGCCTCCAAGGCAAGCTTTTTGCTAGACTGAAGTTTTAAGAATCTAAACCGGGGAGTTAAGTACTTCCATCATGTGTGGAGCACTGTTCTTTCAAAAAGGAGATGGCTTACATTTACAAAGGTGTTTTCAATATATAATAATCACAGTGTGTCTAGAATATACCCTTTAATTAAAACAAAGGAGCTTGAGAGGAATGAAATAAATACACCTATAAAATGAGTAAGTGCTCACAAGGTTTTCATTTAATCAATAGTCGTGTCGGCAGTGATTGCAAAAAAACCTTCAGTACACCATTTTAATCAGAGATGTTTTTCCTGGCACGGGGGCGGAAAATATACTGATTAATTAATTTCTATTCCTGGAATGAGACAGCCTCCCAGCAGAGCTAATGTGAACAGCTTGGTGACATGGCAATAGGCAGTAAAAATGTAAGTGGTCCCTGAGTTCATGTCGTCAGACCCAAGGCAAAACCCACAGCCAGCACTGGAGCTGATTAATGAGTAGCTCTGGTCTGGAAGAACAAGTGGCAGAACTTCACCAGGTTCCCCCAGTACTGGTGCTTTAGATGCATTGGGTTTATTGAACTTTTTTTTGCCTGGCTGGGAGCTATTTTATGAGTTTTTATATATAAGTAGTTTTTAATGTTAGGGCTATTTCAGGGTAAAGATCTTTCCTTTTTGATTTGCGTGTCAGGCTGGCTCCCGCAGTCTGTCCTTGCTCAGCAAGCAGGATGCTGGTTTGTTGTGCCCGTGGGGATGCAGACTGTCCCAGATGAGATGGGAAAGGTAACGGGCTTCCTTCTAGGAGGTACTGATGTACTAGTTGCATATAATTAGGAATGTTAACAAGGGCATTATTGTGCTAATTATTATGCCTAATTATGGAAAAACTAGAAAATTTCATGGCCACTTCCTGCTAGACAGAACTTACAAGCTTTCCAGAGACTAAATACATTAATTAATCTCCTGTGCTTGTTTAAATATAAGAATATACTAGGAATATTTTCTGTTCCAGGGGAAAAAAAGGAAGAAACAAGAGTATGTAACCTTTCTAGTGAAGCAACCCATTTAAATAAGTTAAACTAAAAATAAATACAGAAATGTTGTTTTCAGTGATCCAGTTGATGAAACAGCCCAGCAAGCAGCTGTAGGAGAACAGGATATAAATTGGACCATGGGGAGGAAGAATGAAATGGGGGAGAGGACACAGAAATATTTTACCTTGGTTTTGGTGGCAAAATTGGCTTATCATGAAACTCTCGGGTAAAGAAGGGTGGACTTGGAAGGACTCTGGCTTTTCAGGGGGCAAAGGAAGCTGTCTGGGAAGGGGAGAGGGGCTACCTGGGGTGTAGCATGATCCTCCTTAATACATTTGTTATTCCTAATGCAGTTGAGTATGGTCTATGCTAGTTGAGTGGACTGAATGTTTTAGGTTCTTATAAATCTTCTCTCTGACTTTATTACTATAAGTAGTTTTCACCTGCTTTCACACCACAGCTCCAGTCTCCACAGGAGAGACACATGAGAGGCTTGGTTCAAAAAGCAGGGTCCTCTCCTCCATGCGCTAAATCCCCCATTCCACCACCACGCAGAATTGATAAACTACCCTGTACCACTTGCAATATCCCACGGAGAAGTTCGTCCGGCACTTTGTCAAGCTTGTATTGAGAGGTGACCAATTCCAGAGCGTCAGGGCTAGAAACACTTAAGCAGCAATTCACAGGAGGGCAGTGGTACACATGGAGCATCCCCCCCCCAGGTCCAGACTGGGATCTGTGTTGCGTTAAAATATGTTAAGAACCTCTGGAGACTGATCCTGATTCTTTAAGCTGCTCTAACTCCACAGGAGTAAATGGACTTACATGGAGTCATACTGGTAAAGTGCACATGCCTAAAAGCTTTGGTGGGCGTTCGTATGCAAACATAATCAGCTTCTAAAATCATCCTAAAGCAGTTCAGTGGTTTATTGCAACCGATAAAATTAATTGCAATGACATTCTCTGCAACTGGTTTATATGCTGAGAATTTTAGGTGGCCAAATATGAACGTATGCAGCCATGATGTTAGAAGGGCTTTTATTAGACAGTTGCAATTTGCTCTTAGTTCATTAAAATCAGTAGATGGATGTTATGATCCATTGAGAATGACATGAACTGTTAAGAACTTTCAGTATGGGATTTGGTTATTACAAACTGTAACTCAGCTTTCTTTTATTGCTGCTCTGTATGTGACAGAGTTCACATCTTTATCATCCTGTGAATTAAGTTAGATTTTAAGAGGGCATTAACTCCTTAAATTCTTTTTC
The DNA here is from genome assembly GCF_018139145.2 of Gymnogyps californianus. Taxonomy (NCBI): domain Eukaryota; kingdom Metazoa; phylum Chordata; class Aves; order Accipitriformes; family Cathartidae; genus Gymnogyps; species Gymnogyps californianus. The sequence goes on along the minus strand of NC_059483.1, from coordinate 3,175,978 downwards.
TCCAAGTTTATTTGCATGAGAGGGTAAGAATTCTGGCCTGACTGTACTATTTCAAAGAGTTAAAACAGTTGGACCATTCACTTGGTGGGAACTTTGAACGGTATCATTTAAGTATGAACAATTTGAACTTTGAGAAGTAACGCTGAACAGTTAAGCGAGCTACTTTGGATATAACTTTACCCATTTGCACCCCTTTCAGCCCTGTCACAATTGCTTGTTTCTAAGAAGTCAGTGCTGTATGTTATAGAGCATTACAGAGAAATCATACAGTCAAGAATATCTTGTGCCCCAAGCATCTCAGAAGTTGAGCACTCCAATCGGTTGACTCAAATATTCATTATGAAAGCAAACCCCTGCTGATTGTAATGAGAATTTTGTCTGCATAAAGCTTTTGTGACTGGGTCTTGAGTGGTACTTCAGACTTCTTAAGAGCGTTTCAGAATCTTTGCTCTAAGATAATCCTTTCCTAAAAATAATGCAAATTGCTCTTAGAGCCTCATTCAAAAATGGTGGTATTTTTCCACTGGGTCAAATGGACTTTGGATCAAGACATGAAACTTTGTTGTCTAAGGTTTTTTTTTAGGATAAGTATATCTTTCATTTGCATGCAGCTGTACTGCGCATCAGATGTACAAATGGTCTTTGAATCACGCAGGGTTAATTAGGATAGCCATGTTATGATTGAGTTAATTAGATAATCTAAAAGCTCATCCCTGTTCTTGAAAGCCATTCAAAAAAAGTACGGTTTGCAGAATGCTTAGCTGCTCCTCATTCAGTCTGGAGGCAAAATGTTACACAGAGAAAGGGAGACTGCAGTGAACGCTTTATTGCTTGACTATCTTAGAAATGCTGTCACTTAAAAGGCCCAGAAACTGCCAAGAAAAGTTTGTGGCATCTCCAGTCTCTTTTTTTTTTTATCAAAAAGGCTTTGAATAAACCTTAACTTTTTTTTGACAGATCTGTAAATTTTCTGGGAGCTCTTCTGGAGTGAATCTACCCATCTTTACTGTTTTGCTAGTCATCACTAAAGGAATGTATTCCTCAAGGGAGGGTGAACACCCAGAGAAAAGATACAAAATGCTAATGATACAAATTATAATTAAAGCTAATTAGAGATTAGGAATACAGATGGAGGAAACCAGGGAAGCTAAAAATTTGGGGTTTTGTAGAGCTCACAACCCCAATGAAGTTTAAGACCTGGTAAAGGGCGGGAGTGATCTCTGGGGCTCTCCCCCACACATCTCTGTAGCACAGTGGTGGAGAGTGTTACTGAAAATAATAATAAAAAAACCTCTACTGTTTGTGATAGGAAGTGTGGTAATGGTGGTAACTGTCCGTAACGGCAATCTCTGTCTTAGCTGGAAAGGGAAAACTTGACTCTGTGGAGATGTACTTTATCTTGCAAGGTTTTTAAATGAAGTGGAGCTTTTTGCAGTCCTGAACAGATGTTTATGTAATAATAAAATAGATTTTGCAAAACACTTTTACCATCAAATTGAGTAGGAAAAGCAACTCTGTATCGTGGAGCTGCATGATTTTAAGATTAAATGGAATAGAAAAATCACAAAGTACCTTTTCTTAACCTGATGAAACTCCAGTAAGACTGCAAACTTCTGATTTTTAAGTTGTCAGGTGCTGCTTATCGCAACAAATGGGCCATCAATCCTGTAAGATTGAAATTTGCTGGATTTAAGTGGTGGAATTTGCGATAGGCTTTGCATTTATCGTAACTGATTTGTGAATGGTGGCAGACCTTCATTAGCTTGACATAAATTCATTAAAGAACTGTGCCACAGTACAAAAGATCAGTGAATGAGCACCTGAAATATTGAGCTCAGATAGCAAAGGGTGTTGCTAATAACCAGTTGTGAATGAGTTTTCTCCAAAGGAAAGATTGCGCAAGTTGAGTACAGGCACTTGCTTTGGCAGAGTATTGGCTAAACATAAACAAAAACACATGATAAAGTTGATGCTAGAAGACACAAAAATTAATGAACTCTAGGTGTTTATTGGCTTTGCAAGGATATAGAAGCATTCAGTCATGATACCTAATTGCAAAAATCCAGGTTTGAGTACTTGGTATCTTACCTCTTTTCCTCTTGACAGTTCAACGTTTGCACTGTTTGGTTAAATCTTCATCCAGTGATGATGCATTCCTTAATTGCTTAGAATTCGTGAAAACAAGTCACTTTGGGATTGTTCCAAACCCCAGGAAATCGATGAAAAGGCAATGGGATTTGTATCATATGTCTTTGTTTAGATCCTTAATAGGATGACAAATTATGAAGTGTTGTTTATAATGCACAACACTAAAGGTGTAAATTATGGAAGACAAGTATATTTTTGCTTTTTTTTTTACCATTGGTAGTATCACACAATTGTAAGTCTTGATTTGAACTGTTTTCAAAGTTCTGGATGTGATTTTTTTTTACCTATTCTGTCAGTTGTTACACATTCGTCATTTTTTAAAAGTATTCAAAAGTCACTTTAATCCTTTGTTTTATGGAAAAACCAAGGTCTAATATTTTTCAATATTTATTTAGTTCTCTAGAGATCTTATGAATTGAATAAATGTAATTGCATATTGATTAAACACTAAATCCCCTGGAATAATAGTCAAGATTTCTTAAATATTGGAAAATCCTTACTGCAACTTTTTGCATCATTAAAAAAATTCTTATATATGAGGTGTTTTATCTACTGGGAAATGGTGTTGGGCTCCACAGGACTCTGAATATCTCCCTTAACTGATAATTTGGGCTGTGTTAATGGACTAGAGTCTTTGCTGAAACAAGCAAAATTTCCAACAGGCCTAGTCTTACTGTTTGCTTTGGTTTTAATGTTAAAATAGGACATTTTTAGCCATTTTGAGTTTTAGCTTGGCTTTGGAGATGTCTGCTTGACGTCTGCTAAAACTTGTGGCATTAAGGGACTGAAATGTTTCTTTGCTAATGTCTTTTAACACTAATGCCTCGAAATGTCTGTAATTCCCTGATAGGTTTCAAAGGAAATGCAAGGTATTTGAAAAAAAAAAAAAACAAAAAAAAAAAAAAAAAAACCCCAAAAACAAACACAAAAAAACCCCCAAAACCCCAAAAGCACTGTCCTTTATTTCTATAATGCAGGAGTGTCAATTTAAAAATGGCAGCTTCTGGAACAAGAACTATATTACCAAGAATTTTTATAACTTACTGTATTTGTGAGGGCTCAGGAAGCATTTGTACAAAAAAAAGACGACCTGTATATAAAAGCTTTCTGGGAAATGTGATGCATTTACATTCTATTAAATACCTTTTAGAAAGGATGAGTGCATTTGAAATGTTTGTCCTTTCAGTGCTTAAAAGGCTCGGCATGCACCCATAAGTTAGGAGTGTGTTTTATGTTATTTGTATATATGCATCCCTGGTCTCTGTTCTTTTCCTGAAAGTATGTCTATTTGCATTCTTAAATCACTCCTACAGTTGTGCACTAACGAACAAGAAACTTTGTGTAGTGCTTCATAAGTTAGAAAATATTCTGTAGTCAATTATCTTAGCAATTGCTTTATTTTTTGTTTTTATTAGTTACAAAAATGCATTTTAAATGGTTTTAAAATAAAATATTAATATATTTTCTTTTAAACCTGTAGTCCTCTAGTCTGATGCATCCAATTGTTCATTAAAAATAATTTAGATATAAATGGTATTGTACCAGAATTCAGCTCAGAGCACTAATTACATATAAAAGCTTTGGTTACGCTAAATGTTCAAGTACTTGTTAAAAACAGACCATTCCCAATCATCATCATTAGCATGGATATTATTAAAGAACATTAAAGTTTATTTCAAGGAAGTTCTGACTCAGGGGAAGACAGATATCTGAAAACAGAAATGAAAAGGCTGAACTTAAATTCCTTGGAAATGAAGAGAAGGAAAAAAACGCTAAGTCTAAATGTTTGACTGAACTTTTTCAGGAGGGTTTGTCTACTGAGTTAGAAAATGGGACAATAAGGACAAAATCCTTTTCTGGGATGAGTATAGTATGTGTAGGTTTGTAGTTTTTTTTCTCTATATACTTGGAATACATAGAATCTTCTGGTACAATTTTGCTTGAATAGTGCAGAATGTTTGTAATCTAGTGTGTTTGTCTTCATTTCCATTGAAGAGGTGTCCAAAAGAAATAATCCAGGGGTTTGTGTGTGTATATATACACACACAGAGACTAAACACTGAACTAGCCTGAGTAGTTTATTGGGCTTGACACGGCTGTAACAAGCCAATAAGCAGTTTAAGTTTTGTGCCTATTTTGGAAGAAATCCTTAGTAGCTTGCTGTAAGTACTTATAGTCATGTGGAAGCAAAGACTACTGTCACTCCCCTCAGTGCTTCCATTTCTGTTCCAGCACCCTTAAGTGTGTTTTTCCTTGTTTTAAAGTTATTGTCTTAAATTCAAAACCAAGACCCTTTCCCCTAATAAGCAGCTATTTATTGCCACTCCAGACTAGGCAAATCTTCATCCTGTATTTATGGTCCCTCTTTACTTTGAGTAGTAGGGTTGTATTCCTGAAAGAATCAGCTACAAAGGATATTTTGAGGAGCCTTGATTCTTTTATCTAGGTGAATAAATGTTCATGGTTAAGGTAATGTAGATGCTGTGAAGCTGAGCATGAACTCTGAAAATAGTGGAAGTAAGCAGATGCATTTTTACAGTGCTGTAAAGTAAAATCTTTGTAAATAAGCACTAATTACCCCTCTGACAGGGAACAAAACCAAAATCTGTATCAATTTAGGATGCTAGGCTTTCTGTAAGCTGTTTTTGTGAATAATCCAGTTTATGCATTTATTAACCTATAAATATATTTTTATAAATCTCAATGACATTTAGGTATTTTATTAACCACAATAAATGCCAGAGAAAATTGAATTAAGAAAGCTTGTAATGTGCTTTACTACCAGTTTTAAAACTTTGCTGAGCTGTAAATGGTCCTGCTTTATATCAAGAATAAATCTGTTTGAAGACTACAGGAGTAATTTTTTTTCCTTTGTTGCCAGAGGCCCTGACCTTTTTGTTGATGGCTGTTTTTTAACAGCTTCACCTATATCTTATTCTTTTTGATTCTGTAGAAATTTGATTATCTGCCTTGAGCAGTAGTCATAGCCCCAGCAAGAGAAGGGAAGCCATTTAGGGGTGGTACAAAATACCTTCCAATACTGCAAGATGAAGAGCTTGGAGGATGCTGGATAAAGTTGTAGCTGCCCTGATTCCACAGACACCTTGCAAAATGCATACACAAGCTTTTCCTTCTATTTTTCCAGGTCTTGCAGTCACAACTGCAAAACAGGTACTAGGTTTCCCCAAAACATGAAAAAAAAAAAAAAAAATCCGATTCCAAAAGGTGACTTTCTTCCAGATGAGAACTTTCCCCTTCATTTGCAGAATAAAGTACATAACGTCCGCAATTTGCAGTGGATGCACCAAAACAATTTTTTCTAGGTTAACTTTTTTCTGGTTTGCTCTTTGGTTGCTGAAGATGCTTATATAAAAGTTCATCCTTTCCTATTTATCATCCTTTCTTATGCCTTCTGTGCAATGTTGAACTTGTACTATTTGTTTACATGTCCTACATGCTCTTGGCTGCTAGTGATAATGTTCGCTTCCTTATATGCGTGCATTTTTTTCAATATTTGTATATGAGAAAGGAAAACCGGACTTAACGCAGTGTGGTTTTTCTTGTGAACCCAATTAATTTTTTCTCAGTTAATGAAGTACAATGACCTCATTATTTCAGAAAGCCACTTCATTTTTATGGTACCTAATCCAGTGCCTGAGTTGAAGTTAAAATTGGTGGAGCATCTTTCTGGGTAAAGACACTGATGTAACTAAATCTGGATTAGTATCTTAGCTCCATGATCATTCCTTGGGACTAGCTATGCGGGCAAAACACCTTCTTCCCGTGGGTTAGGCTGATACAGTTGAGGAGCTCTGTGTAGCTGAGAGCAGAAACTTAGCGGCATGTTCTAAATGTGCTCTCCAGTGGCAGCAGTTCAGGTTTAGTTGGCGAACTTCTGTTGCTCCGCTAGTTACAAATGAAAGCTGCAGGATGCACCAGGCTCAGGGTACCGCTGAAGCACCGGAGTAGCTCCAAGCATCTGCTCAAAAGGTATAAGGCTGAAACGGAATGTTTAGGTGAATTCATGATGTGGGGGATGAAAACACTTTAAGGGATTATTAGTGTAAAATCAGTTCCTGTTGGTGGGCTATAAAAATGAACCAGACGCAGGGCAGAACAGGTATCTCTGAGTGAATGGGGCAGTGCAAGGAGCAGCAGCTCCATTGGTATAAACCAGGACAACTCCATTGATTTAAAAGTATTCATAAGAGTATAAACTGCAGGCAGAAGGATGTGAGAGTCAAGGTCTCAGAACAAAAATATCTCCATCTTTATCTATATTTTTTTTTTTTACTTCGTCTCTGGAGTGCATAATCAGGGAAAGGCCATATCATTTGTTTCTATTGACTTGGAGGCCTCATTTGAGGAGCCACTGACCACCTCATTCATTTATAAATGCTTCCTTATCTATTACATGTGTACCCACAGATCGGAAAGAAACAACGCGCTTAACAGCAATATCAATGGCAGTGAGCATCTTCCATCCTGGAAGAGGAAGGTGTCCGAAATTCCACCAGACTATTTTGTTGTTGTTTGGGAAAAGCAGATATAGTTTAACTTGCATGAAATAGTTTAACTATCTGCTATTAATTGAAATGGAAGATGGGACAAGAGGTGGAAATAACTTCTTATTGCTTCAGATTACGGTGTAATTTAAATCTTGCATGGGTGGCCCTAGCAATCAGGAAAAATGAGACGGTGAAGCCAGGCATGTTGTATGATCTGACCCATAAAATGATATGTCATATGACATCTCGATGTATATTGCATAGAAACCTGTAGCAGAGTACTGCTTGAGAGGGTTTGTGTTTGGGCTTGAGAGCATTTGTGTTCAGTTTTGGATAAAGACCACATGTAGAAATGTCCAGAGCTCTCAGTACTGGCACCTTTCTCTAAGGAACGTTCCCCACTTATTTAGGGCATTTGCATGGTAAAACAGAAAATGTAAAGTCTCTATGTAGCTGCCAGAAATACACGTGTAAGATTATTTTCTGGTTATGACAGCAAAAGGGCTGGTAACAGAGGCGGAGCAGAGCCAGGGCTGGCCCTTGCTTCAGTGCGGACCCGAAGGAGCACGGGGGCTGCTGCGGGGTCGAGCGTTGGGGATACGCTGCCACCGCTCCTTGGGAGGGTTTTGTAGCAGGAGGGCTCAAGTATGTGCAGTATCTCGTGTTGATAGCTTGTAAAAACAAACACTAAGAAGTTTCACGTTATAGAGTTATCTGATAAAATTTCAGGAATCGCCCACATATTAGTAGATGCAGAAGAGACTCATGTTACTTACGCGTGGATATGAAAGGGTGAAAACAGAAGGTATGGCTTTGGGGTGATCTGAGATGTGTGATCTAATAATGTTTCTGCTTAGTTGCACTGTGTGTAGATAGTACTGAGACTGCAAATTGCGCTTCCTTCCTGAGCGGTGGTGGACTGAAGTTAGAGAAATAAGCAGCAGAAACTCCCCCACTTTGTTTTAGGGCTGTAACTCACCTGGAGAGATGTCAGAATCCAGGTGGAAAAATACTGTCAAAGCTCTTTGCAGCCCATTTCATATAGGCATGTCAGCTACAGGTCAGTTTTTTAGGACTATTTAATTTGGTCTAAGAACCTGGATTATTTTTGTGAAGATGTAAGCAATAAGGAATGACAGGAAAACAACACTGGTGTGTTAGGTATGTCTTATTTCTGGGTGAAGAGGAGGCTGGCTGGAGACAGACACATCTGTCATCTTGGTTTCTGGTGAGCACACACGAACTTCTTAGCCTAAAATATGTTTTATCTTGTCATATTTTATGTTTCTTCTTGGAAGTGTTGTAGGTGTGATAAGTTTATTTTTGTTTTAAGCTCTTATGCTTCTCAGTAGGCTAGTTCAGCAAAGAAATAACCTTCATTTCTGGCATAACGTAAAATGTCCATCATTCAGTATTACTGTGAGTAATGCCCTCTATGATTTAAAATGCTTTTATGTGGACATTTATTTCAAAGCGCGAGCTGGCATTGACCACTTGCTTACTGTATTGCCCCAGAAACCAAACATCAGCTGAATTTTCTTCTCATACTCTCATTTTTATTGTTTTATTTTTCAGAGTAATGACTAGCAAGACCTACCTAACATTTTCCGTTCCTTTTGTCTTTCTCCTGACACTGGTATTGGTAATGGTCACTGGCCTCACTTTGCTGAACAGCAGCGTATCTTCAGAGCATTTACATATTCAAAGGGAAAATAAAGCAGAGCCAGTGTGAATAAAGTTTGCTTTATGTATGCATATGCTAGTCTTGAAATGAGGTTGCTCTGGAGATTTTTAAAGAGTCTTTTTGACTCTGAACCAAATACCTGTGTGTAGTAGGAGAAATCCCACCACCTAACTTGCATCAATGCCATGCAGGGGTAAAGTCCTCTAAATGCTGCTGCAGGCCAGCATTCAACACCATGATATTTTGAATACAAGATGTAAAGGGCTTAAGGAAGAAAAAAAAAAATAAATCTGAACTTGAAGGTCAAAACAACTGAAATGGAAGTACTTTGAGTCTGATAATCTATGATGGTATTTTATGAACTATAGCTTTGTATCCCTGGGTCACAGTTTTCTATCATTGATCACTGTTATCCTAAATCATTTCCCTTCTATAAAACGGACTGCTTGCCTGGACTACCTGCTGCTGGAAGACAGACTGTGGGGAGGGGTTCAGTAGCGTACCCATCCTTCTAGTGAGGGCAGAGATCACAGCGCACCTATGCACAGAAGCCCACGGTATGTTATCCTACTATGCAGACCAGCTGAGTTCATAAAAATACTTGAACTTTAGCTTCTATCAGATACTGATGGTACTTAAAGCCAAAAATGTTTTTGACTAATCCAAAATACTTTGGTTAGAAATAATTGCTTTCCTGGTATTTTTTGTAACATTCATCATGCTCTTATTCTATCTTCTTTCTTACTCCCCCAGTCTATAATTATTTATGTTTTGAAACAGAAAACTTGTACCAAGATGAGTACAAGTGTACAGCTGTTACTTTAGTCCTTAAATCCATAGAACGTTTATTGAGCTGCAACCTAATTAGCATTGCTTTTGGTGTGAGTGCTGGGCCCAGTGCAAACTGGTTGATCTTCCATTTCGTTTGTTTGTGTGTTAGCACTGTAGCTGAAAGTAGCAGGAAATGATGACAAATACAGATTCCAGCATTCACTTAATAGGGTTTTCAGAAATTATTGACTAGTACACAGGCGATTTGAATGCTTTACAGCTGGCTTTACTTGATTTAATATATACGCAGGTACACTTAATATTCCTCTTTGTAAATCCCTTTGGTTGTGGATAAGAAACTAGCAATAAGGTGGTTTCAGGTTGAGCTGGTAATACCCATAAAGATGTTGCGTAACTGCTGTTGTCTTCCAAAGGACTTCTGAAGAGACCATCCAGGCAACTGGAGTCACTGGATTGTCTCCCGGCCCTTGGGATTAGGGACTCGGTGGTACTGTGACCATGGCAGGGTGGCTAGCTTCTGACATGAGGGTTTGCACTGAAGGGATGCGGAACAGTGACACGGTGAGAACCGAAGTCAGGAGAAGATAGTGGATTTAAGAGCGAAAACAGCCTCCCTTATAACAATATTAAAGTCTGACTGGAATTGATGAAAGCAAGGAATTCCTCCCAGCTTTCACGCTGTTCCCAACACACCCTGTTGTAGCTTGAAGGAGTTGCGAGCTGCTTGAAGACAGAGATATGGAGGGTTTTGTTAATAACGAATTGTCTGTTTTGATTTGAAATACTCTGCTCTTCTCCTCTAAAATCAGCTGCTTAATATTATTTTCAGTATTCGGTTTGTACTGACTAGTGTGCTCTAATTAATGTATAATTCAAGTATTTTAACATTCCACTAGTTGCTGTGCATTTTTAACATGCTAGTTAACCTCTTAATGCTGTTTTGCTTAATAACCTGGCCAATTGCCTCTTATTTACAATGAAGAAATCTCATTAGTTAGAAATAATCTGAAAAATCCTGGCAAAACAGAGAACCTTGAGAGTCAGTTCTTGGATTAATGTTTATATTTCAGTTTGAAATTCAGATCCTGTCGCACAAGTATAGAGCTCATTGAGAAATACAAGAGGCAGTGCGGGGAGGGGAACACCTGATCTGATGATGAGGTTGGCTGCTAGCTTGGGTGGCTGAAGTTTGGATGGTTTCACTCCTTTCTGCAGTCTAGTAAAAGTCAACTAAACGGCAAATCACCGAGGGATTTGGAGCATCTATTTCCCCTAAAGATGCTGTGGTTTGACTCTGGCATTTACTTTGCTAATGAAGGACCATAGTCCACCTGGAAATCCATGAGTCACTAAGACTATGCTTGGGCTCAGTTTGAAGTTGTAGAAATGCAGATGGTTCATTAAAATACCCCATTTTTCCTTCATTTAGAGACTGGCATGCCAGAGAATAGCTGTGCTGCCCAGCCAGGCTTGTCGGATGTCTCTGGAGCTGGGCTCATCTCACCCATCTCTGGAGAACATTAAAACTTTCTCTTGCCCGCCTCTGTCAGAGCTCCCAAAAGACCACTGTGTTGTTTACTGCTTTGTTAATAAAGTAAGGGCTGAAGAAATCACACTCATTGGTAGAGCTAACAGGAATGTAGCCTAGAAATGGATTATTGCAAGTTTTATCCTGATGGCTAAATTATGAGCTATTAAGAAACCCCTTTTTTACGTTATCTTCAGTATAATGCAGGATGAAGTGACCCTGTTGGGTGGTGCCCTGGTGTGGGGTATCATCTGGTATTTGTTTCATAAAGGCATTTTATGATGTTATTTATCTTTTCATATCTTGTCTATCCAATAAGGCTAAGAAGATATCTGGCCTCTGAAGCAGTGGTGGCCCATTCTGCTGAGCCCGAAATCCTTTGAGAAGACAGCATGAGTTTAAAATGTTTGAGAGATCAATTTGTCCATTTAATGAACGCAGAGCAAGAAAAATAACGCATGTATGCATATGTCACTGGCACTTAGGCATATGCATGTCAGTGTTGATAAAGTAGTGAACTTCCAGTGTTTTGACTAGATTAGTGCTCGTCTCTTCAGTGAAGCAATGGGGAGGTTCATTTAACACAGCATCATCAATTTCTGTTAGGACCAGATATATTTTTTTTTTCTTCTCAGGCTTGAGAATTCATCAAAATAAAAGTGCACATAGCCAAAAAAATTCAATACGTGTGTTTCTTCTGTATGTGGCACTTCTACTCGACAGCCTCTTCAGATGAGAAGACAGGAGGGTTACATGAGCTGCAGTTATGTTTTGTGCCTATGGAGGGGGTGAAGGAAGAGTTGCTTTCTTTTTTTTTCTTCCCCAAGAGTATTATAATGAAATGGACTCTTGTTACATTTGATCACAAAAGCGCTTCTTAACATGATATTCAGGAATGTCATTTTCTTCTCTTGGGCAGCCATAGTTCACAGTTGCTTTGGCAGCTACATTCTATTTAATCTGTCAATTTTTCTCACATTGTGTAGCTGCTGTGAAAGAAATTGGAGCCGTTATACTATGTGCTTTGATACAGTTTGTAAAATGCAAGGTGGGAGACAGTAAACCAAACACAGCATGCCAGTAATTTCTTTAAAATCGCTGATGTTCCAGCACTACGATTCCCTATCCTAGGGAGCTGTCATTGTGCCTCATGGAAGAGGGCTGCATTGTTTTAAATGCTTCATTTTCATTTGTTTTGATGTTTTGGTGGTGCCTATTAAATACACTCTGCAGTGCTTGGAAGCTTTCACCCAGTTTCTTGTTTCTAATGACTCTCAGCTCTCTACCTCGTCTGATTTGTCTGTGAGAATGCAAGTCAGACTCCTCCATGTGAATCCTGCATGCATGGCTTCAAATGCAACTATGTTAATTGGTCTTTGAAATATTCTTCATGTTCAGATCTAGCCCTTACAATATTTATGAGTAATAGCAAATGCTCTGTGGCAAGAAGCTGCCTCATTCCATGATCCTGAAGGGATTTCGTAACGCAGATCAGCAGTGAGGATTTCTGATTTATGGTGGTAATATTGGTGGCCGAACAGCAGCGGGCATAGACTGTCGCTGTCTATGGAGGTAAAGGGGTTGCATGTAAAGCTGCTTGTAAAGTCATTATAAACTCTTCTGTTACTGTAAAAAAAACCCAACCAACCAAACAAAAAAACCCTGAAAAACCCCACAACAACCTTCAGTCTCTGTAATTATTAAATATAATGTATTGGATGCAGTTGCCTCTATTCACATTTTGCATGTCAAAACTATAGAAGATGAAAGAAGTTCTTGTTAGAACTTAGCAATACACTGAATCGATCACGGTGGTATGGAAAACTCCATAAGTGCACAGGGTATTCCCAAGTGCAACATCTCTCAGCTAGAAAATGTTACACTGCTTTCCTAGAAACTGTTCCCAAAATGGACTCATGTGGGGGCTTTAGTATTATAGCTATGCTTCTTTGAACAAAATATGTTTCTTTTATTATTTTCCTAATTGGTAGAGTGTAGCATCTCTTCCAACTCTTGGACCTGATATCCAGGCAGCTGAAATTGGGAAATGTGGGGAACTGAGGTGCATGGTATTTTCAGTGCTGTTTGGCTGACTACGTGCTTGAAAACAGTCATGTGTAATAATTCAGTTTATCTCCTATTATTTGCTTCTGCAGTGTCTTGGAGGACAGAGTGAAATTTCACATATTTGTCACAGTTGTTATAATTTGTTTTGAGGAAACTGTGTACACTGAGAATCACTCAGATCTTTATTTCTAACTATAGCTTTTGTAATAAGAAATTGTGAATTTAAACTGTATTCTTTGAGGTTACACTAACCTTTCTGTAAAGGATACTTCAAAACTTCACCCAAATCTTCTCTTTTACACTGTTTTGCAACCTTCTCAGTTACTTTTGGTAGAGGCTTTTCTTATTATAATACTCTGTATTCTGGATATATTCTAAAGACTTTTTTTTTAGTCTTATCCTAGTAATCACATCAGACTTTCTATAGGAGTATTCAGGTATAGAACGAAATATATTGATGGAAGTGTTAATAAATGAAAGTCAGAATATTCACTATCTTTTCAGTATAAAATCCTGAGCCCCCCACTTTGTGGATGTGGGCTCCAGCCTTGGTTGGAAGCTCACTGTTTTCTCCTGGAGCCATCATGATTTAGAAGCCCTGTAGGGAATATATTAGGTGACCTGTCTCTCCACACCCCCCCTCCGTCCACATTAATGGGTAGAATATAGAATATCTCTCGGCATAATATTTATTTCTTGATCTCTTTCTAGAAAAAACTTAGTGAACCAAAAATGATTCCTCTGTGGCAAGTACAAAGTGATTTAGCAGAGAAGTGTGATGGCCGCTTATGGCCATGTGGTTTAAAAAAGAAATACACTTTTCAGATGGTATTTCAGTACACTTGAATATTTTTTTTTTTTAAATTCAGTGATGGAAAAATAGAGGAATAACTATGTATGATGTCCTACATTGTAGGAAATACTTGGTTGCATTTTAGATTAATGAATAAACATGCTGTATCTTAATTCAGTATTATCACTTTTCTAATGCTTCCAAATCCAAATAACAGTGACTTTTGTAACAACTCCATAAAAACAAGGCAACCTGAAGAAGCCAGCAGGAAGCAGTAAATTCTGTGCGTTTATTCAGTGTACGTTTCACAGAACTGGTGCCGAACTCAGCATCTCTGGTGGAGCCTGATGCAATTTCCCTGAAGTTAATGGAATTACACCAGGTCCGAGTCTGACTTCTGGTCTCTTGCCATGACCTCGTGCTCGTCTTTGCTCTGAAACTTCTGTGTTGTGGTTTTCAGATGACTCTTCATGTGTCAGTACACTGGCGTGTAGACTAAAATCTAGGGACTTTAGTTCTTGCTGCTGACCTTCACAATGTACTTCTATCGATATTGCTAAGTTTAATGGTACGTTAATTTTATGCAAATTCTATTTTTAATTTACTGTATTATTATCTGCTAGTATACCATACTCCTCCTGTAGCACCTACTGACATAAATTACACTGAAGCAATTATCAGTATGAATTCAGCTCTGCGCATACCACTATGTTTTCAAATTATCAATGCTACTGCTCAGAACAAATGAACAAATCTGTGGTTAATTGGTCCTTTTTGTAGGATGTTCTGAGCATGTTTTTATAAAAAAGGCACTAAACATTCCTACTGACTAGATAAGAACATTATCTACCTACTTGTTCTGCATGAATTAGTTTTTTTCCCCCCTGTTAAAGTATTATACATACACAAAGAAACGTCAAAATAACTTTGAAGGATTTGCAAAGCCAAAAAAAAGGTTAGAAATTTTGCCTATGTGACTGTATTTCAGTTACAGTATATTTTTGCAAAATAATAGTCTTTAATTACATATTTTCTATTGGCCTGTCACTTTGGATATTTCTCCTGTGCAGGCTCTGGTTGTCTTCAGCAGGTTCCTGCAAGGGTCATCCAAAAGCCCTTCTCTCCCAGCTGTGTTTGAAGTCTAAAACCTTGCATTTCTTTATTCTGCTGCTGTCACATTTCAACACATTTTATTTGCACCTGTTTTAAAGAGTGGAGGGGGGGGAAGTGTGCTAAAATTAAAAGAAAAGTATGGCTGAAGGCTGGGCAGTGTGTCGGGGTGCTGGATCTTGCTGTGGTTCACCTCCCGTCGCTGCTGTGCAGGTCAGGAGCTGTGACATGGCTGCACCGAGCGTGGGAGCCTGGGGCTGATGAGCAGAGATACTATTACTGGTCAAGGCAGCACTTGCAAGAAGCTTGAGTGCTTGTCAAAAAAAGCAGGCGTGCACCAGGAAATCAGTTTTTTCCATTTTGATTTCATGAGCGCACATCAAATTCTGATTATTCCCGTTTAGGGTCTGGTGTTGAAAAAGCCTGCTGTGAAACTAAACCCCTGAGCATTAGCTTGGCCCCAAATCTGGATATGAAGAGGAAGAATGAGCACAGAAGCAAATAAAGTCTGTCTGAATCAGGCTGCTTGTGATGTCTCATTACACTGATGAGTTACTCAGCGTAACTAAGGAGATGTGAAGGGCTGCTGCTCCTGCTTTCCCTCAAAATCCATGAGGGTTTTTCCATGGGTGGTCGTGGGAGGATGGTGCAAGGCTGGCTGGAGGGATCACTGTGCTCCTATGACTGGGTCCTCTGGGACAAAATGGCTTGAGATTTATGAAGTCCTCTCTTGAAAATGTAGCTCTGGTACTTCATTGTGTGCCTTTACATTGCATAGCATGGAGAATAATGGATTAAAATGAGCGTTGCGATATGAGCTGCGGCTGTTGAAAGGGAAGTTTAAAGGTCCCAACATGGAAATGTCATGGTCCCAGTGTGACACAATCCTCCTGCTCTCATATGTATTACATTGTCGTTGTGTACTGATTCAACCCAGCTGCTGTGGGTTTGTCTTAAGGAGAACTCATTGTAAATGCTAAGTTCCTTATAGTAGTTTATGCTGTTTATACCACAGTGTCCCCAGTTTCTTACAGGCTCCTACACAGAATGCTGCTGATCCTATCCTTGCATCATTGGCGCTTTTAGTGCGTTGTAGCTTCTAACGCAATATTACTTTCTTGACGGAAGTATTTAATAGCCATGGGGCTTTCCCTCTGTTTCAATAGGAAACGATGACGATGAGCCGCAGCCCTTGGGAGAAAGTCCCTTTTGGCATTTTCACTAAGACTTTTGGCCAAATTCTGAATAGCTGAGAGTGCCTGGTTAGATGTAATTCCTTGATTTTGCTCTCAAGTAGAAAGATAGATGTATTTTTAAGGCTGGTCTAGTTAGACTTAACCTGCTCCAGTGCCACAGATAAAGAAGTCTTCTTTAATGTATTTTCCATGGGAGAAAATCCAGGTGCAGGTTGTGCCAAGAGCACTATTTATGTATGGCTCCACTGATTTTTGCAAAAGCCTTTTTGAAGTTGGTGTCGCTTTCGATACCTCGCCGTTGTCTGGGGATAATGTTCAACTCTTGATCTTGTGCTAAAGCCTGGAATCTTTCAGAAATAAATTGTGGCTTATAATCTGTTATGAGAATTTTAGATTAATATGGCTTGCAAATAGGAACTTTCATTTCTAGAACATAAGCTGAAACTGTCTGTGTAAGTGGAAAAGTAATTAACTTCAATAATCTTTGTATATTTCTTTTCATAAAAACAAATCTGCTGCTGCAGTCTGTCATCCAGCTTTCAGAGAGTAGTGGTTCTGGTAGCTCTAACATTTACGACCGTGTTGCAAGTGTCTGAATTTGCTCCGACAAAGGTATCCTAAAGATGGCTGTAGGCATACTATACACTTGGTTCTGCCTTGGAGTCCTTCCTAATTTTGAAGGTATCTCTCAAGAATTATATGAATCAAAATGGTTTGATTACACCCCCTCAGCCCTCCCCAGATGGAAAACATTGGCTATGTGAGGCTCACCTTACCCGTTCAATATGGCACTAGGTTTGTTGGTTGATCAAGAAGCACATTCTGACCAACTTTCTTTCTCTGTCCACTTCAATATTTTTTGGAGCTGACTTCCAGATTCAGGGAGTGGCGTCCATACGAAGTCAATATCTTCCAGTATCTCTTCCTATTTCTGTCATTAGTAGTTTTAACTTCGGAGGATATCTACTCCTATTTGAAAACTGAAAGAAAATCATGTTGGTTGTAGTTGAAGCTATTAACCTCCAGTTAGAAAGATTTTCAGGTGTTTGGACCCTCTTAATGGCTCTAAGAGGAGGCAGGTTGTTGTCTGGTGTTGGGGCTGAATGAGCAGGCATGCAGGCATTAAAAGGTGTATTTTGAGACGAGGTGATAGTTGTAGTCAATGGTAAAGATATCAAAGTAGGAGAATTGCCAAAAAAGGAAGAAAAAAATAAAAGTAAGCTCAGTGTAGAATCTGCTTGGGCTCTCTGGTAACTACTGTGCACTTGAATAAACTTGAGAAAACACATGGATGTTCTCTGTGTGCATTTTTATTGAGGTCTATCCAAATGTAGTATCAATGAGAAATTCTATATTTCATTTGAAAATATAGCTGTGCCTGCATAATGGTCCATATACTTTGGGAAATATTGTATATTGTTAAGTTTTTCTCTTATCCCCTTTTTATAAAGGAGAGAAGCAATAGCATGGGGTTGCAGGAATAGAGACTGGTACTGATGAAATGATTTTTTATTTGTAGCTCCTGATAATGATCTTGTGAAGATGTACAGATGTACTTCTGGTATATTATGTATAATAAAAGCTCCAAAAATCATATCTATAGAGTTGCAGAAAACTTGACTACAGTATTGAGGAGATCCTTCCCTGCTGTATTTCTTCTGGTAGCCACATTGCCCGCTTGATTCTTTACTCGATTCAGCAAAAAGTACATGCAAATGCATGTATGGACTTTTGTGCTTATATAAATCGTGCTTGTATCTTCCTGTTTGAGAGAACTCATTTGGTGTGTATTCAGGTAGCCCTGTTAAAATGCTAAAGTCCCAGGATTTTCTCGGGGAAAAAAAACCAAAAGAACCCAAAACTCAACAAAATCCAAGATTAATATATTAGCTGAAATTAATTCAGCACAGAAGGAGTTGTTACACATCTTGGGGCCTGCTTACTCTTATACAGCTGTGACATAGCTTCCCAGATGGCACAATTATCTTTCTAAAATATTGTGGAAAACTTTCATTTGTCATTTGGATTAGTGCAGTGAGCTTTCCGTAAACACAGGCAGAGAGATCTGCCTATCTGTGTTCTTCATGGCAGTAATTAGCAGTAATTCACTTGGAATCAGAAAAACATTTTACAGGAATAGGGAACAAGCCAATTTCTTCCACTTAAACTTTTGAAATCGCTGTCCCGCATGGGTGTGTATCAAATCTTTGACACATAACCAGAGCTTTACATGATTTGCTTTTTCTGAAGAGTATTTTATGTTCTCCTAATTGGACTGCCAAGGTTCTCACATGGTGGGCATGTTTTCAACATGGACTAGACTGTAATATTTACAGCTATGTCTTTAATGTAATATGTAGGATGATAAAAATTGGGCTGCTTATTCATTCTTCTATCAATCAGGAAGGAAGCTATAGTAGACAATGTGCCTTCTGTATAAACAGCATCAGGCCCATTTTGTATATCATGTATGAATTTATAGAAATGGTTTTGGCTAATCATGCCTGAAGTATAAATGATGTCCCAATTCTAAAACGTAATGCTGTTTACATTTTTTGGAAGGGGGGGGGGGGAAAGTACAGAAGGTAAAGCTCTAGGATTAGAAGAAGATTGCTCTTGGGTTAGGAAAAGAAAAAAAATCCAAAAGTTATTAGATTTCTTTACCAAATCTCTTTGGTTTTTGTTTTTAGGACTTAATCTGTTTAAGCCTAAATTTGAGTAAGAAGAGTAATCTATAATAATGGAGTCTTGAATGATCTTGTTCAGAATGATAATCTAGCCGGTGGTCCTTATGAGCAATTTGAGCTTTACCTGAATTTACTTGCTACTTGTGGAAAAAATTCAAGCTAGATCTTTGTTAGGTGAGAAGGTAGGTGGATACCTACGGAATTACCATGTTCCCAATTTACAGTTTCTCCGTATTGTGTGAAGTGACACCTTAATCAGCAGTGGTGTGACACAAAGGTGTCGGAGAAAATAGGATGTGGATTGACAGATTCTCATTAGAGGCATTCTGCACTGCTGGTGAAGGAGACCTGGATTGCTTTTCTTTCTTCCCTTGTTTTAGGAGAAAAGCTGTTACCCCACAGCTGCAAAGGGGATGTTTTTTTGGTTGATGGGGTTACTATTGGAAAAACCAAATACAAATAAAATAGAGTGCTTATAACTAAAAATAAAACCACTTTAGTCATACTAATTCAGTAGACCGGGGCTCTAGGAAGGGAATAACATCCTCAAAGAGAAGAGGAGAGGGGGCACTTCTCTGCAGGTAAATTCATGCCTTTGGTGCACAGAGAGGTAGGAGTCCAAGTGCTTTCAATTACTTACAAGAGAAGATTCTGATGCAGAAACCTCTTGTCCAGATATATACACTTGACATTTTGCTGAGTGAAATAGAGTTGGTAGGACAAAATAGTACTGACTCTGTGGAAGTTATCCATCCTTAAACTTGATTTTGATTCTGGCAAGAAACTGAAGGCACTGAATTAGGTCATCTTTCTGTTTGTGGCTATAGGTGGTGAGCCTGGTAGCAGGTGGGGAAAGAGAAGTCCTGTCTGAACACCTCGAGCTATGCTCGAATGTCTGTGATTGGGAATTCTTTGGCAGTGTTTTTAATTTAGAAAGATAAATTCATCAAAACAAACCCACTTTTTTTTCCCCACAAACATACATTTTGGTTTTCTTTGGGGAAAAATATCTTTGAAGTGTATTAAAGAATGGCTGAGGTTGGCAGAGACCTCCAGAGACCATCCAGTCCAACCCTGATCAGAGCCGAGACAGCCAGAGGAGGTTGTCCAGGGCTGTGTGCAGTTGGGTTTTGAGCATCTCCAAGGATGGAGAAGCCACAGCCTCTCTGGGCAACCTGTTCCAGTGTTCAGCCACCCTCACAGGAAAAAAGTGTTTTCTTATGTTTAAATGTACCAATGAGAAGAGCTTGGCTCTGTCTTTACAACTCCCCACCGAATAAGATCTCCCCTAAGCCTTCCCTCCTCCAGGCCGAGCAGCCCCAGCTCTCTCAGCCTCTCCTCGTGTGAGAGATGCTCCAGGCCCCCAGCCGTCTTCATGGCCCTTTGCTGGACTCGCTCCAGTATGTCCCTGTCTCTCTGGTACTGGGGAGCCCAGAACTGGGCCTGGGGGATGAGACATCACAGAAAATATCCTTCATGCCAAGTTTTTGTTAGGATTAATCAATAGTAGAAACCGCATTAATGTAGTTTAAAGCATCTGAGGGAATGGCTATTCTGGAACAGATGACCTTCATTCACTCGCAGAAAGCTTCCTGGAGAAGGAGGTTGTCCCAAAACAGGCTGTTTTTATTTTGGGAGCAGAGGGTGCATTGGCAGGAGTTGGGTTTCCTTTTGGAACTGAGGTTGTGTTGGCAGGAGAGGAAAACCATTCCACATACAGGCTTATTATTTATATCCTTATTGTAAGAGGGTTGAGAAATTACACCCTTCCAAAGGCTTCTGGGGCAAATATGGTGATAGAATTTGTGAGGATTTTTTTTTTTTCTTATCCATAAGGCCATCCTATATTCCTGTAATGATTTTTTTTTTTGGTGGATTTTTTTTGATGGTCAGATACAACTTCATTCTCCCTGGAAGTGGTTGCATCTCAATCAATCAGTGGAGCTCATGGGAGGAGGTTAAATGCTGTGCAAGCTCATTTCTATGTGTCCTGTGCAGTTTTAGCTCAGGATAACCAAGGGGGTCAACTTGGCATCTGGGTAGTCACCTCAAGAGCTCGTGCCATGAAACGAACTACTCCGCTGCAAGTGCTGTGCATAGCTCTTAGCTGCCAGCTCCATATTCAGGAACAATAAATACAGGTTTTCATCCCAGTAATGAGTTTTCTGCAGCAGTGTGAAAACTCCAGGGTTTCTTGTTATCAGAAGATAATCATATTCTGGCAGTGGTACTTATCATGCCTGTTAAATGTCCCAAGGATGCGATTATCTCCTGATACCTCTCTAGCCTGTTAAGCTTTGTTGTTTACTTACAGTGGAGAAAGCATTTGTAGTCTCTGAGGTTGATTTTATTCATTGTGGTAGTAATAGGAACAAAGTGACCATTTGCTTGCTGGTATCAGGCAGCCGGATTAAAGCCCAGAACATATTAAACTAGGTACTGAGAAAAGTGAATGTATTTAAATGACCTCTCCTTCCTCTTGTATTTCAGTAGCTTCCAGTGTGCAGATAGTCTTAACCAGGCAAAGTTAACAGGGATTCTGGAAGCAAACACAGACTTCTTTGAATCCAAATGATCTTTCCTTCCTATCGAAAACTTAGGTTAATTCTTTAACACCTATATGACACCACTGGACTTTCTGAAGCTGCCTGGAGTTTAAGGTGACAATGTTTTAACAATGTTAAATGTACCCAGGCTAACAGACTGAATTTCAATTAAAAAAAGAACTATTTTGAAGTATATTGGTATGTTTCTAAGCAAAAATGTACTGGGAATAAATGATCTCCTGGCCTGGAGTTAAGCAGAGAGAAATCCATTCTACTCTCTTCTACCACTGTACTCTCAAAGCAGATCTTTCCCGTGTCCTAGACTTCTGATGTGCTGCATGGGCATCATACCAGGCAGGGGTTTCTAAGAACTATAGAACAAAATGGTTCACATGTTCACATTTTATAAAATATTATGTAGAAAGAGATCTTGAATACATGTCTTATCCGGCTGTTATAATGCAATATTTGGCAGGCCTGGCATTGCTGAGGATCTGGTAAGTACCACTGTGTACTTGATTAGTAACTAATTGCATTTCCAGATATCTTTGAGAAGATTTAGGTATCACTAAGAAGGTTGCGACTAATGATAGTCTCTTAATTACTCTATGATGAACAATATCTATTAAATATTTTTTTAAGATAAATGAGCTAAGTATGAACATTGCTGGGTTTTAGCTTTAAAAAAAAAAAATCCTTGAAAGCAGACTTCTAATTTGTTTAGAAACACTTTTCTAGGCACTGTATTTGCTGGCACACTCTTAATTATGTGAAGTCAAATTCTGCTTTTGTATGAACTGAATTTACAGGGAATGAGAGTTTAACCCAGCTTCCTATCCCCATTTTTAATTGCCCATTTCTAATTGTATGCTTTGTTGCCCCATTACTTGATTTTTCTTGTATGGAGCTACATTTGCTGTACTCACACTGGTGAGGCCGCACCTTGAATACTGTGTTCAGTTTTGGGCCCCTCACTACACGACAGACATGGAGGTGCTGGAGCGCGTCCAAAGAAGGGCAATGAAGCTGGTGAAGGGTCTAGAGAACAAGTCTTATGAGGAGCAGCTGAGGGAACTGGGGTTGTTTAGCCTGGAGAAAAGGAGGCTCAGGGGAGACCTTATCACCCTCTACAACCACCTGAAAGGAGGTCGTAGCGAAGTGGGTGTTGGTCTCTTCTCCCAAGTAACAAGCAATAGGAGAAGAGGAAATGGCCTCAAGTTGTGTCAGGGGAGGTTTAGCTTGGATATTAGGAAAAATTTCTTCATCGAAAGGGTTGTCAAGCATTGGAACAGGCTGCCCGGGGAAGTGGTTGAGTCACCATCCTTGGAGGTATTTAAAAGATGTGTAGATGTGGTGCTTAGGGACATGGTTTAGTGGTGGACTTGGCAGTGCTGGGTTAATGGTTGAACTTGATGATCTTAAAGGTCTTTTCCAACCTAAATGGTTCTATGATTCTATGAATTAGACATGCATTTTAGAAGAAAAAGACTGTGCAGAATATAAACAGCGATAATGTGGTCAGGTTGATCAGCACGGGCTGCCAATCACCTGAGAAAGCTGTACTGAAATAAAACCTTGCCCCATTTTTGGTCCAACCTCAGAGTTCCTGTTGTGGTCTAACCCCAGCCAGCATCTAAGCCCCACACAGCCGCTCGCTCACTCCCCCCACGGTGGGATGGGGGAGAGAATCGGAAGGGTAAAAGTGACAAAACTCGTGGGCTGAGATAAAGGCAGTTTAATAAGTAAAGCCAAAGCTGTGCACACAAGCAAAGCAAAACAAGGAATTCATTCACCGCTTCCCATCGGCAGGCGGGTGTTCAGCCATCTCCAGGAAAGCAGGGCTCCATCACGCGTAACGGAGACTGGGGAAGACAAACGCCGTCACTCCCAACGTCCCCCCCTTCCTTCTCCTTCCCCCAGCTTTACACGCTGAGCATGGCGTCCTATGGTCTGGAATATCCCTTTGGGCAGCTGGGGTCAGCTGTCCCGGCTGCGTCCCCTCCCAGCTCCTTGTGCACCCCCAGCCTCCTTGCTGGCGGGGTGGGGTGAGAAGAGAAAAGCCCTTGACTCTGTGTAAGCGCTGCTCCGCAGTAACGAAAACATCCCTGTGTTATCAACGCTGTTTCCAGCACAAATCCAAAACACAGCCCTATACCAGCTACTATGAATAAAATGAACTCTACCCCAGCCAAACCCAGCACAGTTCCCAAGGGGCTGTGGTTGAGGTGGGTCTCGGGCTGGAGCTGAGGAGCCGACAGGCTCCTGGTGAGTCACGCGGGAGCCCAATTTGCTGCCCGTTGCGGGAACCAGCCCCCAACCCCACGTTGCACGGCAGCATGGATGCATGGTGCTTGGCAAAACACAGGAATGCAGTAGTTAGCAGTGTAAAAATTTGGGGATGTTATGGAGGAAGGCCAAAGTTATTTTTGGAGAAAAAGATATGAAAAAAGTTCTGAATTTTCTGCAGTAATTAGTAGAAGTAACCTTCCCGCTTAAGAATGAAATGCAATATATATACAAGTATATGCATATATATAGAAATGTATAGAAAGTAGCACTGACGTGTTGATGCAATAAATGAATACTCTTGAATAACCATAAATATGCTAGTGCTGCAGAATAATGCATGGCACGCTAACATATTGTTCATTTTTAGCGGGGTTGTCTTAGTGAGGTTACAGTGCAGAAAGTTTAGATATGTGACATTCCTGTATATATCTGTTCTGTGCACTGTGTATCTATATATAGCGCATAGAGGCAACGCAAAGTTTAACCTACAGTATGTATGAGATGTATTTGAACAATACAAACTTCTGAAATGATGAAATTTCAGTCACAGTACTTACCAGTTAAAGAACTTCCTTTGAAGGAGAAAAGTGCAGCAGTAATTTCATTTTAGTCATTACTCTAAAAATAATTTTCTTATTCATTCCATAAGAAGCATTCTGTGCATGATTTCAAAATTTCCCCCGAAGTATCATCTTTTAAATGTCATCTTTTTTTCTTCTTTTAACATGAGGCTTGATGTCTAGATCTCTAGACATAAAGGTAGCCACAGCTTTTGTCACGTTATCCAGGAAACAGAGGTTAACTCTTCTATGCAGTGTTTTTTGGTTAATCAGACCTTTTCGTTAATGCAGCATACTACCCGCTGAGTTGTAGACCCGAGATATGCAACTGCCCTTGAGTCTTCGTTGAAGGTCAGCCCACAAGTGGAAAATGTCGTACACGTAACCTGCTGTGGTGGGTTGACCCTGGCTGGAGGCCGGGTGCCCACCAAAGCCACTCTGACTCCTCTCCTCAGCTGGACAGGGGAGAGAAAATATAACGAAAGGCTCGTGGGTTGAGGTAAGGACAGGGAGATCACTCAGCAATTGCTGTCATGGGCAAAAGAGACTTGACTTGGGGAAAAAAATTAATTTATTACCAGTCAAATCAGAGTAGGATGATGAGAAATAAAACCAAATTTTAAAAACACACCTTCCCCCCACCCCTCCCTTCTTCCCAGGCCTAACTTCACTCCCGATTTTCTCTACCTCCTCCCCCCGAGCGGTGCAGAGGGACGGGGAATGGGGGTGGCGGTCAGTTCATCACATGTTGTCTCTGCTGCTCCTTCCTCCTCAGGGGGAGGACTCCTCACACTCTGCCCCTGCTCCAGCGTGGGGTCCCTCCCACGGGAGACAGTCCTCCATGAGCTTCTCGAATGTGAGTCCTTCCCATGGGCTGCAGTTCTTCACAAACTGCTCCAGTGTGGGTCCCTTCCATGGGGCGCAGTCCTTCAGGAACAGACTGCTCCAGCATGGGTCCCCCGGGGCCACAAGCCCTGCCAGCAAACCTGCTCCAGCCTGGGCTCCTCTCTCCACGGGTCCACAGGTCCTGCCCGGAGCCTGCTCTGGCACGGGCTTCCCACGGGGTCACAGCCTCCTTTGGACACATCCCCCTGCTCCAGTGTGGGGTCCTCCACGGGCTGCAGGTGGAGATCTGCTCCCCCGTGGACCTCCATGGGCTGCAGGGGCACAGCCTGCCTCACCATGGTCTTCCCCACGGGCTGCAGAGGAATCTCTGCTCTGGTGCCTGGAGCACCTCCTCCCCCTCCTTCATCACTGACCTTGGTGTCTGCAGAGTTGTTCCTCTCACATCTTCTCACTCCTCTCTCCTGCTGCAATTGCTGCTGCCCATAACTTCTTTCCCCCTTAAACCTGTTATCCCAGAGGCGCTACCACCATCGCTGATGGGCTCGGCCTCGGCCAGTGGCGGGTCCATGTTGGAGCCGGCTGGCACTGGCCCTGTCAGACATAGGGGAAGCTTCTGGCATCTTCTCACAGGAGCCACCCCTGTAGCCCCGCCACTACCAAAACTTGCCACGCAAACCCAATACACCTGCCTAGTTATCGGATAGGAAAATGTTATCTGCTTCCTCTGGGGACCTTCCTGCAGGGACGGGGACTTGCTGCTTGGGAGACCCTGTGTCCCAGATAACATTATCGTACTGCATGGAGCTACAGTGGAGAGCATGAGGTGGAAAACAGGCTTACGGGATGTAGCAGGCAAACATATCCGTGTGGTGTTTGAAAGGAAACTCCTGTGCTGGTGTTGGAAGGTGTGGAAGTAAAGCACAACCAGGCAAATCGAATGGCCCAATACAAAGAAAAGCGAATTTTAGCTTAAAGATCCTGTGAGACCCTACCAAGTAGGAAGCTTTAATGACAGAAATAGTGAATATCCATCTGATTGGGACCTGAAAGATCAAAGTCCACCAGGCTTTGTCATCGATAAAGAATGGTTATGCATTAGTTAATTAACCAGGGTAGCTGAGGGATGATCTTTGGAGATAACGCTTCCTGAGTGCCAGTTCAAACCTGTTTTTCTTTTGATAAAAGATACAGCTTAGAAAGTGAGATTAGATTCTGTGCACATACAAAACAGGGTGAAAGAGCACTATTAAATCTACCTAGGTACTTGGAGTAAAAAATAAATAAATAAAGCGATAGGAAGAGATGTCTCTTCTTGGGCAGAAAGTGGTTATTACCAAAGATGCGATGGATCAGAAGTTAGCTGTTGCAGGGAGGACAGATGAAGAAGATGCTATACTGTCAGATGAGACCTTGTGCTTTTAAGCTTCAATTCCATTATTGATTACAACATCTCTGTAATAAATCAGGTACGAGCTTGCATTTAATTTTCAAAGACTGCAAATTCCATTTGTTCTACAACTTCTGAGTGACACAAATCTTTTAATGAATGTTAAAACGATTGTTTCTCAGATAGTAACCAGTCATTCATAGTTGTCCAAGCAATGCACTTGTATTTAGAACATATCATGTGTTGGATGAATGGAAATTTCTCAGTTGTCAACATAGTGCTTTTTTTTTTTGATTCCTTTTTGTCTTTTCCTGAGATGGAGAAAAACCGGTTCAAAGTTTTATTAAGTGCTTATTTGTCATAATGGATACCTTATCCTAGTGTTGTTTTATGGACTGTAGTGATTTACAGAACAGTCAACCTGGATTTCCAAGCTGTCCATCAAGAAGACTTATCTACTTGCATTTGATAGAAGAAAGAAAGGCCTGATTTTCTTCCTACCCCGATGTGTATTTTGACTGTCCATCTGTGCATTTTGATTGACCCTGTATTAGTGATACTGAATGAATCCTTTCAGATATCAAGTGATCAAAAGTAATGCTTCCCCCTGTCCTTTTCCCTGTGCCTACATAAAACTCGGGGGGGAAGCAAGAACTTATTTCATAGTAAATTCTTCCAGGATACACACAGCTCACTGATCCTGTGTGATGGGTAGCCTGGTATTTTGATCCAGGGTGTTTAGCTGCAATGTATAGAGGGACCAGCAACTATGCCAGTAGTGGAAAACACAATTACAGTTGCATAGGCTGTGAAGGGCTGCCCTGGGAGCTCCCAGCCACCCTCGCTGTTGCTGAGAGCCATTGTACGGTTAAACGAGAAGAGAGCACGTTACAAACGAAGCTCAGTATTTAAACTAGCTGGAGAGAGATGTGCATAAACACCCTAAGGGAGCTATAATTACTCTTCCAATTATTGCTTACCCTGAGAATGACTTCTTACCTCTTACAACTGCAAAAAATATATTTTAATTTTTCATGGCTACTTTTCTTCATCAGGCTTCTGCTCTCTTGCTAGACCAGTAGGTATCACGAGGGTCTTCAGAAATAGCTCATAATACATAAACGATGGAGCTGGAGCGTTAGACTCCTCTTTCTTGTACAGCTGTTTAGCTCATGCGAAGCCAAATGTCCATCCTATTTAATTAAATGCCGTCTTTGCCCCTGTAGTGATTGCTTCAACTGGATGTTGTTTGTCACTAAAAAAGTATCATATTTGGAAAGTGTCTGATGATGTGATAGCAGAGCCTTTTTAATGAATCCCACTTAACAGGGTGAATCAGTTTGGGCTAGGCATGATTTAGTTTGTGATCAAGAGCTTGACTAAGAATTTTATAGTTGATGTTGATTAAGAATATTGGATGATAATTAATGCATAACTCCTGTCTTTTACGTGTCTGGAGAATCAAAATAGCTGAGAGCAGTGGTAGAAAACAGTGGGATTGCCAGCTTATTTGAAGCATTTAGCTGTAGCAATTTTATCCAATTGATAAATTGCTTGTGGACTGCAACAAGAGAGGTGTCTTCCATTTAAGTCCATCTCTGTGTTAATTATCACAGGGACCAGAAATCCCATGAGGATGAGGAGGCTCAAATGTCTCCAGAATTCAATTTATTTGCTTGAATAAATATTATAATGTAACATTTCAAAGGCCTCCTCTCTCCTTAATTTCTAGGACTGAAGGAGCAGAAATTTGGGATCGCAATGTACCTCTTGTCATTTCCAGTTTGCATTTGTGGACTCATCTGCAGTTGGTTCGGAGTTTTCGTTTAATTTCAGAGAGAGAGGACCTTACTCAGTATCCATGAGTACGGGTGAAAACAGCCCTTTGAGTTCAGAGGATTTGGATAAGGCATCTTTTGGTTTTTATTTTTGTCTAATCTTTTTTAATAGAAACGTATCTCACTGCTAATAATGTAATGTATTATTTCTACCGCAGGAGAAAAACAATCACAGGATGAGACCTGCAATAATATTGAACAGACAGACTTCAAGTGACTATTTGCCTAAAAAGGTGTACAGACTTAAAATAACATAAATTAAGAGTTATCTGACAAAATCAGACTTCTATTGTAAGAGAAGTTCTGGCAGTCCAAAATCTTGTTTTTCAGCTAACTGAAACCAAACCTGAAATTACTCTTAAACAAGATTCTCCACACTGCTGCAGAACCTTCATATTTTTTCATCTAGATAAATTACAAATACAAAGCTTTATTATGTGTTGCACTAAAGATGAATGAAAACAGTATTTTATGCAAATGAAATGTTGACATAATTGAAACAAA
The DNA here is from genome assembly GCF_018139145.2 of Gymnogyps californianus. Lineage (NCBI taxonomy): Eukaryota > Metazoa > Chordata > Aves > Accipitriformes > Cathartidae > Gymnogyps > Gymnogyps californianus. The sequence goes on along the minus strand of NC_059483.1, from coordinate 3,147,495 downwards.
ATAAGTACAGACATTAGTTTTACTCTGTTTTAATCTCATAGAAATCATTTATCAAAAACTTACATTTGGAAACACTGAACCTCTTCTATGAAATTAAAAATGAACATCTTTTACATACCACTAAGTAACTTGATTTGGCTCCGACACAAGAGTTTGTATCTGAGTAGAGAAGAAAGCATATTTTTAAAATCAGAAGCTTGTAGAGCAGTTGGATTTTTAAGGAGACAGGAATTAATCTGCAGAGGTCTTCTAGCACCCTATGAGCACGGGTGAACTGGTGCCTGGTGGCTTAGTCCATGTCTGGATAACTAATCTGCAGTTTGTTGAGTTGAGTTTGGAGAAACGATCCCAAATCCCTTCTAAAATAATACTGAAATGATGTAATGGGATCACATGTGTTGGTCCCCCCCCAGAGTATTGTCCAAGGGCTCGTACTGCGGGAGGACGGTGATGGTCTGCCAGGGGAATACTTTAGTCCTGATCCAGTGGGGTCAGTACGCACACACTTACAATACACTTTGCAAGTGAGAGCTCAAACCTGTTCTCACGTGGGGTTGGATTTTTTGTTTCTGGTCACATAAATAGCTGTTTTCCTGGAATTCCCGGAGCATTTTCCTGCTCAGAGACTCTCCAGGGCCGGGTGTGAGTGAAGCTCTACTTGCTGTGCCACACCGGCTTGCTTTTGAGCTGAACATCGCAAGAACTGGGTAAGGAGCACTTGGAGAGCTCACCCTCTTTCTGAGGAACATTATGAAGACAGAGGAGCCCAAATTTGTCACCTTAGTATCCGGCAGGGAAATGATGGAGAGAAGAGAGGTTAGTAGTGATAGGGGAAAATAAATCCGCGCCCTTGCTGTTCCCCGTGGGGCAGCGCGATTGAGTTATTCCTGGTGCAGCTCTTCAGAGGGACAGTCTTGCTCTCGCCTTGCGCACAGCCTCCGAATGCCCTAACTGCAGCCTCCACGGGGACTTTCGGCACTGCCAGTTTGTGGCGCTGCCTTCTCCCTGCTGCTTGTTTGCTAGACGTTACGAGAGTGTGCGAATTGATGTGGTGTTTTGAATATATGAACAATTCTTGAGACAAATCCAAAGATAAGTTTCCTGAGATTACGCTGGGTTTGACTTTGGCTTTTGGCAGCATAGGCATCCTTAGCATGACTCATGTTTTAGTCCGAGACAAGGTAAAAATGAAAGTGCCCCTGGGTTCTCCACTGGTGAGATTATTAAGTCCCTGTGGGACCTTTGATATTGCAGATGAAATCTCTCTTTTATCTTAAATCTTTGTGTCTCAAACTTCATATTTTTTTTCCTCTTGATGGTAGAGACTGTACAGCCACCAGATAAAATGTCAGAACAGTGTTAGTACGTCACAGGGCAGTGTTGGAGCTGATGGGACATATGATCCTTGCCCTTATTTTGGCATATTTGGGTATAACCAGTTCACATATGAATACTTTTAAAGAAGATGACTAAAAAAAATTGTGCAATTTGATCGAGTATAAGTTCAAATTTCTGAAGCTTTCAGTATATTCGTGGCTATTTGGAAACATGAAGTGTTGGAAGTACAAGATTTGAGCTTTATGTAGCCTGATCAACAAATGTGTATTCCCCCTCCCCTTCTTTTCCTTTCTCCCTTTAGACTTATGAATCAGTTTTCCCCTTCAGCAGATAGTTTTTTCTTTATTTTTCCTACTTGGATACTGTAAAAAGTAATTAAGATAATCTTATCAAAGGAACATGAAACAGAAATTTAACTGATTAAATTTCAGACCAATTAGTCATACAGAAGCCTTTGTGTAGACCTTCTGTGGATTCTGCACCGCTTGTACTTTCCATTTCCTATTTTACAACGGCATGAAGTTAGGAAATTGCATTCCATGGAGATGGTAATTAACTTTGGTAATTAAAATACCACCTTCGTAGCAGATAACCAGTCAGTTTCAGGTCAATGACAATTTTTGATGTGACACATTTAATCTTACAGAAGATTGAAATGTAAGAAATTACATGTGTAATTTTGGGGGGAGGGTTGCTGGGTCTCTTCATGGTGAAGTATCATACAACTTCACTAAGATGGTGGAACAGGGGAAAGGGGGGGTTGGATTTCTGTCCAGGACTTAATAGTAAATAGATACAGAATATTGTGTTTTAGTTCATCAAATTGTCTTGCTCTGTATGTGGATCATATGGCTTCCTTACTGCTTTTAACATGCTATTATTTCATACCTTTGCTTCTAAAGATTCCTTTTTGGGATGGGAAGTGGTCTTTAGGCAGTGTACACACTGAGTCTGCTATGTGTTGTAACAATAAGTCTCTCTCTTGAAGTCAATTCATTCCTTCAGTTAAAAGTATTAAATTATCTATATGACCTACAAATATGTGATTTATATGATGTAGTTAATCTGAACATAGTCTACAGATTATTATTTGCTCTATATGAAAAAGAGAGCAAATGTGGTATTTCCCTGTTTCACCAAGGTGGACCTAGATAATCTTGAGACATTAAAGAGAACGTGAGGACTAAAAGCAGCTAGCAAATGTCAACCCCACCTCTAGAGAATTGAACTAGATGGAAAAGTAGGGAAAGAAAAGCTTTTCCATTGTCAGAAGGGATGCCTTTTAGCCATAAATTGAGTTGACGATTTGCCTTGTGAAAGTAGAACTTTGTTTAAAAAGAATGCCATCAAATGTACTAAAATACATCTTCATACGTCTCGTTTAGATACGGACTTGAGAAATGCTATTTTATTGGGGGTTTTATTGTGAATATAGAAGATTAATTGCCACCTGATGCTGTCTTCCATATATAGATCAAGCCAAAACCAGAACCAAAAAGTTCCTGTTCCAATACCACAAATTTTGCAGACTGAAAGAAACAGTTGTCATTGATCTGGAACAGTATATGGGAAAGTGGTAGAAAAAAAAATCCAAGTGAAATAAAATGGCAAAAAGATATGAAAAAATCTTTCAATACTAGGATTTATAGGCTTTTGTGTCAGCAAGCACAGAGAAATGGTGGGGGAGGAATGAAGGGTCTGCTGAACACTAATATCAGAATAGATCTATAGTTATTTGGAAGTCAATCTAAAACTTTTTGTATAAAAAAATGCAATTAAATATTTTTCACAGATGTCATTATTTTCTACAGATGTCATTGCTCACTCTCTAACTTTAGAGTCTCCTTTGAAATAAAAGGAAGATTAGTAATGAGATGAAAGTTGACTTTAAAAAGAAATTAGACCTTAAAAGGAGATTATTAATTACAGCTATCTTCAAATAAGATGGAAACAAGCCTTGAGGAAGATTATCAGTGTTTGTAATAACTGAGCCCAAGGTATGCGTACAATGTATTCAAAGCCCTGAAAGCCGAGGATCAGAAGAGCAGGTGGTGGGATGCAGCTAGTGAATAATCCTCTTAACCTCATCAATACTCAACCAGGGAAAAATGAGGGTGGGGGAAAGAGCCTGTATTGCTACTGGCAATGAAACAAAAAGGAGATCAAAGCCACCAGAGCAGCGCTGCTGAAAGTTAGCTGTGCCCAATGCTAACAACTTTGTTACAGAAATTTACTGTGTGATTCTCTGAAATCTCTTGATCAGTACAGAATAATAAATGAGTGGATTATTAAATATTTTAAGGAACAAAATATTTAGACTGTAGTTCAAAGCATTTTTATCAGTACGAAATCATCAGAGACTTGATGTTCAGTGTGGTGTGTCATCTAGAGAGCAGCTGAGCTTAATTCTATCGCTACTCAATGCATGTGATAGACACCCAGAAAAAAGATGGCTTGGAAAGAAACTAGATTTAGTCTCTTGTGAAGCATTATATCATCATCAGAATGACCCTTTGGGGCAGTTGGGGAAGAGCAGCTGGATGATGCACAGCATCCTGGTGATCTGTGCTCTCATCCCGCTGCAGCTCATGCTGTTTGTCCCAGCTGGATGCACCACTGACTTTCTCTGAAGGCAGGAGATCCTCATCCCAATTCTGTATCATGCACCGCACGTTCAGGCCAGCCAAATAAATACATATTTTTAAGCTAACTTTACTAAATATAGGACATCACTGGTATGTGCCAGTTTTCCTCCAAGCCCAAATTTTTTTTTTTCTTGTCTTTACTAACAAAGTATTTCAGCTCAAGAAAAAAATATTTTTCTGACTTCATTGGAGGAGGCATCTCAATGATATGTATTCCCATCTGCTTTTTATCGTGCTTCAAAAGCTTATGACCTGCTTAAATGGGACACTTTAATCCAAGAAACCCTTTACTGAATTTTTTTTTTAACCTTAGGTTCCTGCTGTGAGGAGCCCTCTCTAGAAGTGGGGTTATCTGCCCCCATGTTTCTGGGGAAAGAAGCTTCTGTTTGAAGCGCTGCCGGGTCTGGCAAAAGGACCATATTTCAAAAGCAATTGCTTGATTTATGTTCAGAGTTTTCTTCCCCCTTGGTGATGCCCCAGAGGAGTACCTGGCCGGCTCTGGAGTGGGTGTAATCCCAAGCTGGGAAAAGCCTGGAGTGATGGGCTCCTAATTCACCTTTTCTACTTTTAAAATTCATTTTTTGGATGAAAGGCATGGGATTGTATGGACAGTGCCTGAAGAGAAGAGGAAAGGCACTTTCATACCACTTCTCTCCCAAGTTTCTGCTCTGCGCAGAACTTATCTGTTATAAATAATAGGAAAAGAAATTGCAATTAGTGACATAATGAATAAGGGACTTGACTAGTGCTTATTACCCAGACAAGGCTCACTGTAAATGACATAGCCCAAGACAAGTAGAAAAGTTAGCCTGAATACAACTCATTGTGACAAAATCAAGAGGTTTTAGAAAATTATTAAACCTTTCTGAAAGTGGAAGTTTAGGGCTGTCACTGTGAATATTAATGTCTCCCATAAAAGAGGTTTTTGTTCATGAAGTCCAAGATCATACAATCAGCAGAAATTCAAAATTAATCTTTATTGTATGATAAAGGACCAAGACGAGATAAAAGAAAAGATGTATCTGAAGGGAAAAGTCAACCAGGGAAATAACGCTGTCATATAAAAACAGTCGAACATCTATGGTCCCTTCTGAAATTTGCTGTGTGGAAAGTAAGGTTTTACTTACCAGAATTTTTTTTTTTTTAATTTGATGAATGGGAAATCCAGGGAATCCTTAACAAGATGAGATGGTTTTCCCCTTTGTCCTTGTACGTGGCCATGACCCACAAGTAGGGAGTTAACGAACCAAAAAAGACGTGCAGTGTGATTTGGGAGTTTCACATCGACAAATTGTATTAAATAATGAAGGTATTCTGGGGTGATTTCCGTAAGTGAAACTGGAACGTCCAGAGCCCAAATAAAGTATTGAGTAAGATAAGGAACCTAACAATGTTGTTCCCCTGGCTTGGTGCTCTCTCATCTCTCTCAACGTTCACCATGCCACCTTGGCAGTTTGCTGGTTGCCTTTGCAATCCATGGTGGGGTCTTTTTCCTTCCTTTCTAGGTCCAAAAAAACTGGCTTGCTTCTAATTTTTCTGCCTTCATGACTAGGGCTCCTCATGGCTTCCTCGTCTGCCAGTCCCTCTTCTGGTTTGTAACTTCACGTGTCCTCAATGAGTTACCGCATCCTGAGCAGTGAGCAGCAATGCCTCTGACCTCGTAGCTTTGTTCTTCCAGAGCTGTTCAAGCTCCTCCGATAGGAAGATGACCGGAACAATTAGCACCACTAAATGACAGCAGTCGTGTGCTGCTGGCTCAACATGCCAGGGTGAGGTAGCACAACTGATGGTGAGAAGATCCTGATGATCGTCATCATCTAGAAGCAAATGTACTTGCACTTACTTCTGTGTTTGAGATTTCAAGCTCGGTAACACCACAACGTATTAATTATTTCCAGCGCTGCGTGATCAATCCCTTGCAGCCTGTCCTGACAAGTAGGAGAGTGAGGTTGAGCAGCAGAGTCAAGTCTGATGCTGCACACAGAAGCAATCTGTTCTGTACCGTTTAATTTGGTAATAACCAGTAATTTACAGCGAGGCTCTTATTGTCTTAATAGGAATACTAATGAAATCTAGTCTCTTCTGTCTGAATTTAGGAAGGTCACTGGTGATAGTTTTACTGTTTCTGCTGTGGAGTCAAGTGTCTACTATGTATTGTTGGTGGGAGATAAGAGGATGCTAATAAACTTAGTATGGACTTTTTATTAGTCTGGTCGGAAGTGAAAATTAATGCAGGTTTTATATTTCGTATATTGCTTGTTAAGCTCTCTAGGAAGCTTATGCACAAAAACTACTACAAAGATGTGAAATATTTTGAATAATCTTGTCATGCAATTAGCTTGTATGAATCTTAGCTGTGGACTTCACGGCAATGAAGAACTGAATCTGGCCTTGTTTGTGTGGGTTTTTTTTTTTTTTTTTTCCCCTCTACTTGTTTTCACTGGCTGAAAATCCAGCCTGAATTAATATTTTGGTGCAACTGAAGCAGAACTTATTACTAAGAAACCTCCTTTCAGACCGTGATGTTTTTGTATTTGAACTTCAGCAACTGATTTTTTTCATACTTGGCAACCTGATCATTTTTTAAATTTAAACAGTGTTTTGCTTCCCTAACCATTTGAGCTTAGGGCTCTTCAAAAAAGTGATGGGGTGTTTTGAGGTCTTCAGGAGCAAATGGAGAAGCCTTAGAAATACCTACTTAACCCATCACCTGTACAGATGAAAACATTTCCCAGAACACTAAAAGCAAGGTATTTTTCTTGTATTCATGGCTTGTAAAAATGTTCTAGTGAGTATGGTATAGAAAATAAGAAACAGCTCCAATTCCATAGTGTTGTAGTCATGCTCCTCAACCGAAAGCAACTGCCATGTTGCGAATAACTTAGAATAAAATAATTTTACCCTCCTACATCTTACTGTAAAACACAGGTAAGTATCTGAGTAGTCCCATGTGACTCAAGAGTACTCTCTACATGCTTTAAGAAAATCACGTGCAAGTGTTTGCTGGACTGGGACTACGGAGGGGCCAGGAGAAGGATGTGAATGAAGTAGCTGGATTGTTTCCAGCTGGATTCGTTCAGCAGCAGGTCCCTGTGGTTGGGCTGCTAGAAACCTCGGGGAGAGCCTGTTTGAGGAAAAAGAGCAGTGTAATTATTTCTGACAACGGGAGGGTGGAAGAGCAAAGAGTTAAAGAGCTGGAGTATGAGAAGCTGATCACTGGACTGTCCTCAGGGCCAGCGAGGTGCCACGCTGCAGAGGAGAACAAAGGTCACTCTTTATTCTCCTTGGGCAATTCTCTGTATCTGGGGCTTTTAAAGTGAGCAGTAGGTGCAGGAATTATTATTTACTGGAGCAGCAATAATCCAGCAGGATATGTGGTTAATGAAGTACATCGCTCCATGCTTCTTGCATAGCTGATGGCTTGTGGATTCATCTCATGTTGCAAAGCCCATGTGTGTTATTTGAACGAGTTACATGGCCCTCAGAGAGGTAATGTTCAGCCAGACTTCACTCTCTATTTGGAAAAGTCTCTTGAGCAAACAAATAATTGAGATGTACACATCTCTAATGTATAGGACAAAGCAGATATACACAGCATCGTGTTGTGTAAGTTGCAAGAGCAGCAAAAAGACTTTTAGTGCAACTCTGTTTTCCAGTAGATGAAAATCACAGCTCCTCTAGCCAAATTTCTGTGGGGCAGATGAGAACCAAGCCTGCTGGGGAACTGAGGACATCCGTATGGCATGCCGCCTTTGTCATTTTGTTCAGATCTCTTAAATCTAACGTTACAGAATTAATCTTTTATTGTTAAAGAAGGATTTAAGGAGAAATGTGTAACAAGTTGCACAAAGATTGTCATTTTTTTCCTGGTACTTGAGAATTAATGAACTTTCTGCTGTTGCAGAAGTATGCCTGGACCTATGTTAAATTAGGCTGTATGAACTTGGGCATAGGAGCAATCTTTTTTATTCCATGTTAGCCCAAGGATATTTTTGTCAGCAGTGGGCCTTTTGCATGTTACTAAACAGAGGTAAAGTCTCATGTCTTTTGGTACAAGCATATCCACTAGTCTGTAACATAATGAAAACCCAGTCCTTGGTTGGAGATTGCAGGTGCAAACACTTTATAAAGAAGTATTAAATTCATTTTGATAATAGGTGAACTGAAACTGTAGCCACCTTAAACTAGGGAACTAGACCCAAATTCCGCACCTGTGCTGGGATGCTTTTTAGAGTTTACAGGAAATCCCTGGATGGTGGTGTAGCTATTTTCAGTGCTGTGCTGGGTTTTGAACGGATTCATTTCACCTAAATTCCGCTGCAGGTGGCCAAATCCCCTGGGAATTGAACTCTCCATCTTGTTGCTTGTTTTGTTAGCCACTCATTTCCTAAATCGGGCAGTATAGCACCGAGACAGCAGCTATCGCTGCGTATGGATGGCGTTGCAGTGGGGGAGAGCGGTAGCCGAAGGAGATGGGCTCCAGCTTGTGCCATCCGTCTGAGCCCGTGGGTATCCCTGGAAATCCTGAGAACGAATCTCTGCCATAAACATAACATCTGCGTCTCGCTCTGAATGGTTTTTCTTCTACAAGAGGCATCGTTGGTAATGTGGAGCAGGGGGCAGGATGCTTAAAACGAACCGTAAGCTTTCCAACATCTCTGTTTTTATTGTGCTGCTCTGTTGCTGGCAGGTTTTGTGCCAGTATTCAGTGTTTTCCTCAGTTGCCTGAGCTGAATGTAGGTCTTAATTGTAAACTCTGCTCTTAGAGCACCATAAAGTTGTAGGATGAGTGATTCACAGCAGCCTAATGCAGTCAAGTTGGTGGCCTCTCCTTCAGCGTCATGCATATTTATCGGAGTCGATAGTATCTAAAATGAATTAAGTATATAAAATATATAGTGATTCTTTCACCAAAACCAGCATTTCTTGCTATTTATTGGGTCTCATTTGCAAAATAAGACTTGTTGAAAACTCGAGGTGCTAGTGCGTATTTTAGGAGTGCCAGAGCTAATCTGTTGCTGTGATTGTTAGTCCTTTCTGAAATAATCCCTACGTGAAAATGAGCACCGAAGAATCAATGACTCAATATAAGAATGATCACACGGATTTCCTCGCGTTTTCTAAAGCCCCTGAGATCTCATACCTCTTAAATCTCAGCCAAATTTCCAGGAAAGACTGTGTACTGTGGGTGGAAGGAAAAAAAAAAAAAAAAGTCAGAATGAAGTTTGGTGACCTTGCAGTGAAAATGCCGAGCTCCTGGCCTGGAAAGTATGGGACCTGTGAGCTGAAGTGCCCACCATGGCAGATATGTCACATAGAGCAGGGATAGGTGAATTCCAGATGATTTAGGACACAGTCCAGCATCGATTTCATGTAACTTTCCATAGGAGAAGTATTTCTGGTTTTCTTTAGATTTTGCACAGGTTTCAGCTCATAGACTTGTTGAAAAGTCTTATGAAAAAATAAATGCAATAATAGACAGTGTGCTGTGAGTGAATGCTTCACTTAATTGTTGTTTATTAATATGAAAAGAGTACAGTGGTAGTAACACAAGTCTTACACTTGTGTTAGCTGCAGTGAGAAGTTAGGTAAGTTGTGTGGGAGAGACTTGTGCAGCATCTGGAGCTAAATGTGTCTTTTTATTTAGCGCAGGGCAGATCTTATGGGTTGCTGAGTATCTTCATCGCTTTAAGGCTGATGAGAGCTGAGGGCTGTCATCACCTCGCAGGACCAAGCCTTGCGTATCTACGAATGGAGCGTGTGCCTGCTCTTTTATAGCATATTGGTGAAAATCTTTTATAGACCTAAATATCATGGGTCAGGAGCACCACAGATGCTGTGATCTTAAGGTATTTTTTCAATACAGTCAGTTTTAATGACATTTGAAAGAACTAACTGGTCTGAGGATAAGTATGATAGGGTGACATATGGCAAAGCAGATATGAATTTACCACCTACAGCTTGTCTTCATGTTTGACCTGAGCGGAGTAGAAAGGAACCTGCCTGGAGAGAATATTTGATTCTGGCTTTTTGCATATTTATTTCATCTGGGGATGGCATTTTCTTAACAGAGTGCTTATCCCTGCTGAAAATTAATAATTTTTTTGTGTCATTGAAGCAACAGTGTGGGGAATAAACCTTAGTGTATGAATAACTCTGTGTGTGCAGGGGCTCTGCACCATTCCTTATCTGAAGGTTCGAGTCAAAACTCATGCCAGAGCATGAAAAATTTAAATGCGTTTGAAGGCAAGCACTACTGCCAGTGTTTCCATTGCTATTCACCTCTTGTACAATAAGACATCGACGTTATGAAGAAGTTCTCATCTTGTATCTTCAGTCATATTATTATCATTGTCTAATTACGAACTCATTGCAACGAAGTAGTGGAAATTAGAAACTGAATCGCTGTGGCTGCTGGGCAGGTGCTACCTTAGAAGGCGTAATTACAGCTGAGTCTCTGCTGGGTGATGTATGCTGCTGTGTACGTGGAACAGGGATCACAAGGACTTCGACTCATGGCCAAAAAGCTGCTCCTGCGTAGTCCGCGAATGCAGAGCATCCGCCCTCCCCGTGTGCAGGGACTGTTAGATGAGTGGGATTGTCTTGTTTTGTTAAACGTACAATTTATTTTCTCTTCTGTTGGAAAAGCTTGGAAGTAAAATTTAGAAAGATCACTTTTCGTTGAAAATATTCAGGCAAAAGTATCATGGTTGAAAAATGGAATCCTGAAGAAAACATAACAAAAATATTCTGGAGGTTTTCAGTTTCTCACTGATAACCTGTAAACACGTATGAAAATTGTGTATATGTACGCATTTACAAAATTGTCCTTTTTCCCCAAAATCTTTTGTCATTATAAAAAGCTGTAAAAACCTGATGGAAAAGCTAGATGACAGAAAATAACCAATTCTCAGTATCACTTTATGTTGCCGTAACACCCAAATGCCGAAGGAGCTATATAAACACCTAGGAAACCACAATCTGTCTTGAAAAGCTTACAAGTGAAAGGAGATTTTCAAAGACATAAAAGGTAGATCGGTGTCTGGCTCTCGCTGAAAATCACTGAACACCTCAATCTGCTGAGCATTGTTGAAAATCCCACCCAAAGCCCCTCTCGGTTCGTGTGAAACAACGGGAATATGCACTAAAAGATCCGACAGCACCTCTCTACCAACTGTTTTCTTTGTAAGTCACTAATCTTTCTTCTTAAAGATTATATGTGATACTGAAAATATATTAGTGGGTGGGTTACAGACCAGAGGACTCATTAAAAAAAAAAAAAAAAAAAAAGAAAAAAAGGCTGCAGACGGCTGGTTTCCATCTCCTCCCTGGCTGAATTAAGAAAGATGTTTTTCTCCCCACTGCTCTTCTATCTCCCTCCTTTCCATTTTCTGCATTATGTTTCCTCCTCCAGACTGTGGCGATGGAGCTGAATGCTGATGAGACCATCGGCAGTCTGTCCCCAGACAGAACTTTTTAAGGTCATTTCTCCTGGTTCTCGATTGCTTGACCTGCTCATTTCTCTTCACCAGCTATGGTAGGCTACCCAATTATACACTGTTATTTTTATGATAGTTGCTTGTCCTTCCCAGCCTTAATCTTTCCTTTATTGCTAGGAATACTCACAGTCTCTGTAGTCTAGTTAGAGCTAAAGTTCATAAGAGAAATGTTTTAAATTGACAGTTTCAAACGAACAATCAGGAACGCACGCAGTGATGAGGCGGAATAGGCTTTCCGTGGACGTAGGTAAAAGCGAGTCGTACCGGCTGGTGCAGCGATGCTCTCTCTGCTGGTGAGCTCTGCTGGCATGGCTCAATCCTGAGGATGCGAACTACCTTTGAAGGGAAGGTTGCACGTACCTACAGATAGCAGGCAGCCTGGGCAGGATTGTGTTGGTTTTATAATGGTGTAGTTGTGTATACAAGTCATATTTTTAAGGATCTGACTCTAGTTTTCCTAGACCTTGGTAAGATATACATCCATCTCTGTTTTCCATTTCAGGCAAAGTCTGGGGTTTGTTACTGTGTTTGTTAGTTTTATTCCAAATTCTACAGCCCTTCTGTACCCAGTGTCTTGCTGAGTAAGATCATCTATTATTTATTATTATGCTGGTCGCAAGGTTTGTGCAGTGGTCACTCGGAAGAAGAGGTGGAGAGAGAGAGATGACAAGTCGGAGTATTGAAACATGAGCTCTGTTATCCTCTGATGCGTGAGGTCCACATACTGTGAAACAGCATCATAAACTGGCGAAATAAATTCCCTTATATCAAATTCACTTCCTCATTCTAGCAAGGATAAGCTCAGCATCACTAAAAGAAAATTGCTCTGAGACAGAATCTGCAAGTTACCCGTGTGGACGTGCGAGTCTTCCATATGGGACATTTCTCAAGTCAACACACACAAACTATGAGGAATAATCTATATGGACTATCTGCATGGGAAGAGACATGCCGTAGTCTGTATGCTCACACTAAAAGGTAGGAATCTTCTTAAGAAAATTCATGCTCTATGGGCAAATAACATGAACTGTATCTCTTCTGGTACAGTGATGCCCCTTCATCTTCAACCCCATCAACCGTTTGCTCATCTCACAAGTAACTACTTGTTGTACCTCCTGCTGAATTTCACAGCCGTGCCGATGTGTATGCAAGGTCCAAATCGCCCCCAGGCCACCGTGCAAGTCAGAAGGGACCAAACTCATCCCAGGTGTGGCTGGACCGACCCCAGCACAGTTGCAGGAAGGATGGAATTGGCCCCAGCTCTGTGTTTCAAAGCTTTCGGAGTTCTCTGAGCAAACAGGAATATGAATGAATCATACTTTAAGTATTTACATTTCTCAAATGCCTGAGAAGCTTTTTAAAGGTCAATCTAATTAAGACAAAGTTTGTTTGTACCAATATAAAGTAGTTACTATTATTGGAAATTCATTCCAATGCAATATATGGCATTTTACTTACAGTTTAAATTTTAGTTTTGTATGCTTAATTTGGAAAGAGCAGAAATGATCTTTTGGTTTCATAATGTCTTACTTAAAATGACATTTTAATCAATAATGATTTTTTCACTACAATTAAAAAAAGATTCATTCTTCTTGATGCAAAATAATTAATCAAAGTTTTTGCATAAGAAGGATTTTTTTGTATTGGAAATAAAATTGCCTAGACTCATAACAGCCACGTTATTTAGTGCATCTGTTTTTGATTGCCATCTTATGGGAACAAAAGCCTTTTTTCTATAATTTAAGGATGCATTTAAATTCAGTTTGAAAGACTAAATGTCATGATGTGTTGCCCTTAAAGGCTATAAAAATTGAGATCTATTTGTGCGTCTCCATAAGAATATCAAAGTGAGAAATAAATCAGGTTTTCCTTTAGTTCCTTTTCATATTTGAATAGTTCTGCCTGCTGCCCTTGTGTCTCCTTCAGACAAGCCTGCTGGCCCAAACTTTGCCCGACTGAGGGAAGTTTAGACCTTACAGTCCTTACTATCCTAAACTTTATTGTCTTTAAAAGATACGAAATTGAGGGGAGGGGACAGGGAGGGCATAATTAGTATTGTCCCACCGACTGCTTCCTTTTTAATGGCTGTCTTGTTATCTGAAAGCCTAGAGCCAAGTCCAAAGCATTCCTGTTGAGGGGTGAACCAGAAGCTCCAGGAACAGTGTCTGGCCCTTCCAAGCAGAGAGACTTCTCTCTGAATCAAAACTGACACTGCTGGCAGCAGGGCTTTCTCTTGACTTGATTTTTCTTTCTAGTAGTCTTTAACACTGTTTTCCTAATGTGAAACTATAGAAATTTCTATGTTGTTATTGGAATTCTGTAAAATCATAAAATGAGATGACACATTGTAAAAACAGAAGAAAAAAAACTCTTGGGTAACTGAGTTTCTTGGACACATTAAATACTTTGGGTGTGCTCCAGATGTTCATCTAGCTTGCAGTTTTGTCTTGTAGTTCAGTTGAAGAGGAGCAGTTCGTCCTGTGTAGCCAGAATTTTCCTCTCATAGTACACTGCCAATCTTCTCTGCCAGCCTGTTCATGTGTCGCGCAACATTGATCCCAAAACATCTGAATAACTGTACAGTAATAAGCTCTCATTCAGTATCTTTTAGAGAACATCTCTAAATGTAATGAGAATATGACCTACAAAAAGAAAGATATTAAAGAAACATCCACGTATCAGTAGCAGAGATGAAAAATTATGAGCATCAAGAAAAAGGTGGTCTTGAAGTTTGGAATAAAACAGAAACTAAGGGCTGTATCCTCTCCTCTGTTCATTATTGGCATCTGACTCCAGTAGATTGGAAGGACTCATAGGACTGGTTTGGAACTTGGTGAACCAGAGCAGTATGGAGAGAGGGTTTTTTTTCCTGGGAGAGTGTGATTTTGTCAATCATAAGAAAAGAAGTGAAGATATTCTTGCGTAAACATGCATGGTAAAGTGTAATGTTTTAGCAGCATCATAAAAAATAATTACTGTATCAGTCAGGCATAATTATCGCAGGTGTGAATGGGAACATACAGCATCATGTTGTCTCAGACATATGTATTTCAAGTATTTACAATTAAAAAAACCCAACTCTCTCACGTCTTTTCCCTGTTGCAGTGAGGCTGTATAGAGTGCTGGTGCCAGGACTGCTGCTTTTCCAGGCTTGCTGTTTTCAGCATGGTGAGATTTCTCACTCTGCCGTTGTCCTACATAGCCGCTGCCTGCCTTCTGTGTTTCACCCGTGTGAGATGCAGATAGAGGGCCGGTGCGTCGCTGAAGTAACCAAAATAGCAAAAGTACCACCGTAACGCTTGAATTCCAGATATACTCTATCCAGCGGTGTTACACGAAGCAGATAAAGATTTCCCCCTGATAGCCCTGCTATCGGATAGGTACAAAATGGATTGGGTGCCTCGCTATCTGAGCATCGGGGACACAAATACCAGGTTGTGCTGTAATGCAGAGGACATTAATGGGATGCTGAGCAGTGCCTGCTCGTCTCGGCCGTGCTCTGTCTCCGTTTGCCCGTGCGTTGCGGTGGCCTTCGCCGTGCAGTTTTCCTCCTCGGATGGGTGGTGTGAGTCTGGGAAAGGTCAGGCTGGTGTCCTTGCTGCTCACGCTGACTCCTCGTCTGATGGTTCTGTAAGAGAAAGCAGGATTAGGGTGGCGTTAGTTTAGCGTGCATGGGAATTGCATCAAACAAAAACATCTTTTCATGTGGAAAAATAGATTTTTGGGGTTTTTTTTTGAGATTAAAACTTTATCTAATGAGTGAATAGTACATCGATAGCTGTTACCAAGACCTCCCTTTTTCACATACAATGCACATCTTGTGGGGACTCTGTCACAGCTGGACTTTTTTCTCATTTCTCTTAATTTATGTTCTAAGCTCTTGGTCAAGGACTGTCTGCTGTGGTTCATGCAGTGCTGTGGACAGGCGGTCTCTGGTCTCGCGTGAGGCTTGTCAGTGCTACCAACAACTCAAAATTCAACTCCAGAAGCCAGCTACCATCGTGTGCAGCTCAGAGAGATGAGAGCTGAAACTGTACCTCTTTGCTGAATGAGCATGCAGTGTAAGAAGCTTGACTTAAATCTGGCTACTGTGAATGCTGCATAATCAGATACATAAAATAGGTCATAAATAATCATAGTGGAACCTCAGCATGTTTTTTTTTTGTTAGTTTCTGTGGCTTCTGAAAGAAAAGTAGTACTGTGTAGATTGTAGTAGAAGAGTAAAATAGCTATTGAAAGGCTCTTTGTAGTTGCTAACTTGTTTGTTGCTAATTTGCTTTTGGTCTGTACAGCCAGACGTGATGAAGGTGTGTGCAAGAAAACCTAATTTCTGTGTGTCTGCTGTCCTAGAGGATTGTTAGCAAGGTACATGAGTGGGAATAGCCCTAACACTTGCGTTTGCATCTACAACAGCATTTTTTTTTTCTTCCGCCTGCTGCTAAAAAGCTTTATCCCATTTCAGATAGACTCTTGCCATGCCCTGTAACCTGAAATCTCTCTACCTGATGCTCCAGTTCCCCGTCTCTTGCAGCGAAGGGGGAAATCTGGGGAGCAGAACAGAGCGCTCTCGGTCATGGCTCAGGAAAGGAAGAGGAGGCTGGCTTATTTAGGTTCAGATAAATTCTTCACGTATGAAGAATTTACAAAAGATGATGTTAATTACCTAAACAAATTTCACAAGAACACGGGTTGAAGACCCTTACTCCTGGAAAGAAGTGTCAGAAGAGACGTAATAATTTTTGTCAGTATTTTGGTTTTCTAATCAAAAGATGTGCAAAAAGGAAAGAATTGCTTTCTTGTAGCAGGGGCCCTGGTTTCAAAATGCTGCAGCAGGGAAGATGACAGGAATTGCTTTTGAGTTGTTCTGGTAATAATGACTGTAGATCGAATTATAATAAGGTCAATCTTTTAAATGTTTCGCTTTAAAAAAAAAAATAAAAATCCGCTTTTCTATTTGGACATATGTTTTAGCTCTGTGGCATGGCATTTATGTGGAAAATGATACAAGGTAAGACATGGAGTGCTGTTTAGAGGAAACATTGTAGATTATAAATAGATTAAAGATTCATCTGACAGAGGAAATTTTCAGTACACGTTTCAAACTGGATGTGGCTTTTTGCCAGTCTGCCTAATGCTCTCTTAGCAATATTAGGGTCAGCTGACAGACAGCTCTACCTAGATTTTGAGAGTTAATACTGGAGATGTTACTGTAGGCTACTTCTTAGACTTATATCAAAGGAAAAATTGGAAGTTAGCAGCAATTTAAACAATTGTTACCTATGCAAAAATCTCTGAGTTTAGGAAGAAGAGGTAAAACAGTACAGCTGTACCTTTGACCTACCCTATAGCTTTAGCAGATGTGCCCCTTGCACATCCTTAGTCTAAAATCGGTAAATTTTATTTGAGCTTGAGATTTTCTTCATTTATTCTTTTACCGCCAAATTTAACTTGCATGTCGGTGGAAAGTTATGAATGAACGCTTACATACTCTGAGCATCCTGTGGCATTTCCAACACAATGAACGTGTTAGACTAATTTAAAATGTATTTAGTTACAAGACAGCACGCTTGATTTCCTACACCCCTGTGTCTGCTCGCCTGGTCCTGTATGGACTCAGTCCTTCACCTTTGTGGTGGAAAATGATTGTCTCAATGTTACGAGTACACGTGTGTATAAGGATGCCAGAGACGGTGGTTGTGCACTTGTATAAACTTGGTGTGCGTAGAGGTTAATGGGCTGTATGGGTTTCCTTCTGTCTTCTCCCACTGTTTCCTGCACGATGATGGTTTCATAGCTAGAAAGCTATGGCAGCAGTTTAAAACTGAGGGAAAAGACAAAAACAGTGTTTAACTGGTTTTGGGAATTCTAGCTGTGTTTTAAAATGTAAGTCTGTGATTATTTTCTGTGTTCTCCATTTTGACTTTGCTTTCAGCTTCTAACTGAAAACGAATGTTATTGCCCTTCTTTACTGTGCTGATTTACTTAGCCAATGCAAAAGACAATTCTATTGTTAGTGTAGGATTTTCAATAATGTAAGGAAGCTTAAATAATCATTCTTATTAAAATAGTCAGAAACTTGTCATAACACTTCCAGAAACTACAAAGCTCTATTTCCAGAAGTTTCTAATAGCATTTTAAGCTGCAGTTGTAATGGTGGGGTAATTGATGGCAATACCTTGAAGCTAACTAGCTTATTTTAGGTGACTAGCTTACATACATTGTGTATGTATATTTAGGATGTACTTGTTCATGCTGAGAGCCTAACTCATTTCTACTGCTGGCTTTTAGGACTTCGGGATAAATTTAAATAAATAGATAATAGCAGAGATATTCAGAGGTGCTTCAGCACAACGTAGGGTACCGTTGGCGATTGCTGGGCTGCTCGAGTGCTTCTTGGAAGCTCTCTGGGCCCTAAATGGCTTTGGAAAATGTGGTCTTAGCTATTGAAATGTTTATGGTGTACACCCAGATCTTCTGTCTGGCCTAGAAATCTCAGCTTTAGAAGTCTAAATGCTGGGAGTGTGTACTTTTATGGGAATATTGGGTTAAGAAATTTTCCACAGTACAAGTTGCAGGGTATTTGTACGGGCTGATCAAATTGAATGCTTATCAGAGGCTCTTAAAACAGACATCTGCATCTTTCATCACAGTAAGTGGAACTAAGTACAGTTGCAAAGCTTCTAATTATTGGTACGTGTGAACTGAGAAGCGAGGCTGCCCTCTGCACATGCTAGATACAGCTCGCATTGAGGAGTGGATGTTATTAAATCTGTAGGAAAAAAAACCAAGGCATAAACAAAATTGTTAGTGAAAAGAAATAGTATTTGAAAAAATCCTGCATCTAAATTCACCTTGAATTAGACTCTTTGAGGATAAGGTCGCTATTTCTCATAAGAGGTTTTTCTGTGATGTTTCTGCTTTACAAAACAATGTAATACCTCTCTGAGGTATCTCCTGCCATTTTTCTCTATTAGCCGCCATGGCTCTCCAGTTATATTGCACTTTGAGCCTTTCCAGGAGACAAAACCAAGGTTTCAGATTCCTCAAGAATTAACATAAATGGAACTGATTTTAAAACTGAATTGTGGTAAATTAACACTAACCCACCACCTCTTTGTAGTCGCTCTCCAGCATGATCGGATCAGTCGCTTGCTGGCCAAATACGATGTCAGGATTTAATTTAAAAGCTTGGTTCAAGTTCGGGAAAGTGCACCAGGGTGCTGCATATTTCCATGCACTGAACATCATTGACTCCTGTTAGTGTCAACAAACAATTTTCATTTGAAATGTATCTTTTAGTCTTAGTAACAAGTCAAATTATTTTATGTCAAAATAATAGATTTAATAAATAACTTGAGTTCTTTGAATGAACTGCTTACAATAAGTCTTAGTGTTTTGTGGGTTTTTTTAATACAGAAGCGTGCCTGTGTACATCCTCTTTTTCTTCTGCTCATTCCCAGTTCCAGCCTCTGACACTCGGGGAGTTTTTATGTCTATTTTGCTGTTAAAATCATAGAATAATGTGGGTTGGAGGGAATCTGGAGGTCATCTACTCCAGCCTCCTGTTCCAAGCAGGTCTGGTTAGGTCAGGTTGCTCGGGGACTTTTCCATTGGAGTGTTGAGCATCTCCAAGGACTCCACAACCTCTATGGAGAACCCATTACTGTATTTTACCATCCACTGTGGAAAAAAAGAAAGTATTGACCAGGACAAATGTAAAAATATTAATCAGTCTAGCAGCAGTAATTAGCCAACCTTGGAGAGATGCCCAGATACTCACAATAACGTTCATGTGCTCTCATCTTTAGTGTAAAATCGAGTAAATTAATGTTAGAGTTAACACATCTAGCAATTTTCTCTGGTAGATACTCATAGTTGTTTTCCAAAAGGTTGGTGAAGGATTCGTTTCGGGGCACTCTGGATCATTTTGTTTTCCAGCAGAACAATCTGTTGCAATACCTTTTAGCTAATTTTGCTGCTGTTTGCCTTGAAGCATACTTGTGGATGTAAATACTTCTGTGCAACATGGCCAAACATGGGCACCTCCAAAATTCTGTATTCTCTGCTTAAATAACTTCATATCACTAGATACTGGAGCTCAAAATAAGGAAGATATACAGTGGTAATGTAAAACTGCTAGATTATTGTGTACGATGTGAGGCTCTTAGGAAGCTAAACCTCAATTTAAGACCTAATTATTTGAACAGTTATGAAAATTTCGCTCTTACACATTTTCCCAAAAAACAAAGCAAGAAGTTTCTTTCTTCTTGGCACCAATTTTTTTTTTTATTATTTTGTTCTTAAAAAGATTAAACAGTCTAGCTCCATTAATTAGGTTTTCTGAGATTTTTATTTGCGATATGCAAACTGAAGGCTGAGCGAATAGCCAGGAATTCAGCAGCCCATATGAATATGAACAATGAGACATCTTTTAGAAATTACAAGTTTTCTCATTGCGCTGCCAAATGTTGTACTTCAATTGAATCCCTTACGCAAGGGGACTTCCAAGAAATGTTATTTCCATTGAAGGTGTGTGATTGTTCAAGCACTTTTTGCAGCTCTAAAACATGTGCTAATCAGAAACTTTAATGGCTCTTATCTGGCCTTAAACTCTTTATTAAAAACTGGTGCTTCTTGCAGGCTTTCAGCAGCTTGGCTATAATGAAGAAGGCAGCTTTAGCTTTTTAACAGTTTAATGTTAGCTTGTGCGTCGTAACAACAGCGAGCATCGCAGCACCAGAGTAGTGGTTGTGTTGTGAATCTGCATCTACTGAGATAAAACAGCAAATAACCAGAGGGTAAGCGTGCTGAGGAGGATAAAACAGTGAATCAGAGGGCAGGAGAGGGTATACCAACCTTTAGGACCATCTTTTTAACAGTTGTGTGTGTTTGTAGAGTCTGTAGTAGCTGTGTAGAGGTAGTAGTTTCTCAAACCATTAAATGACAATAATTCATCTTTTAATTGGTAATAATAATACAAGCTTAAAAAAAAAAAAATCTTCAAAATTTCCTGTTTTGCAATGCTGAAATACTGATTTGACCGAGATCAGCATAGTTATTCTAAGCAGATGCTGCTTTGGGTGCTTTCAACGTGAGCCTGGTACATCTACTAAAAAAGGTCTCCTTATTCTCCCAAGGTCCAAGACAGCATTTCCTCAGTGCTCGTGTCTCAGGATGAAATGTTGGGAAACAAAAAGTCAATAAAAAGCCGCATTGGACTAAGAACTTCTGAAAGCCCCAGTATATGCCTGTATCTTTAGATGACTACTCTTTCTTTCTTTGTTTTGTTTTTATCATAGTCTGTGTCCTTATCCTCTAGAACACTTTTAGGCACTTTTGAAAATGTCAGCTGGGGTATGCTTGGTAGATTGAGAAAGAGATCATTTTATGAATCACCTGTTTTTTTTCTGGAAGAAATAAAATAACAAAATTGATTCCTTTACTGATCCTTGTCTTTAGGTGGATCTTGTTCTGTACATGGATCAATAAAAATGCGTCTTTAACAACGAGAGGATAGATACAGGGGGCAGAAAAATTAGTCCATTCATCAAAGACAACATGAAAGGACTATTGTGAAGATGTTACAAATATTAACATGTTGTGTTGCACTCCCATGACACTAGAAGTCCCATTAGTGATAAATATTTCCAGTTTTAAATATCTACAATTTTAGTAGCTGCAAGAGCTATTTTTATATAATTAATGTATGTTCAGAAATTTTTGTACATGTGCTCGTCTCAAAAGAAGCATTGTTATATCCTGCTCCATCCGTCCTTTCTGAGTATGGAATAGCAATTTAATTTTAAACCTGAAGTGGTAAGTTTTCATTTTTTTTTTTTCCTTTGCTCAGTCTCCTGCTTAGTCATACATAAATCAGAGGAATATGAAAGAACTAGTAAAAATGGCTGTATCCTTCTAGAGCTGTAATTTGGCTCCATGAATTATTAATTATTAGACCAGTATAGCAACAGCTTTTTCAGAAGTCAGTATGTAAATGTAAAAGGCTCACCTTATCAGGCAGGATCTAAGCAGTGGCAGTAATGTAATTCTTACCATTTAGCACTTTGTGGTACGTTGAAAAGGAATAGGATATTAGACCATTTAAACTTTCTGTAATATAACACAAAGTAAGGAAGTGCCTTTTTTTTTTTTTTTACTCTGAAATAATTTCAAAGAAATTAATACACATGGATTTCTCAGGGGTTTGGACTGGTGGAGATGTGGAAGCTGTTCTGTTTGTGAAGCATCACTGTGAGGGAGACCAGCAGCTGAAAGAGCGTGCTTGAAAAGGATAGGCTTTAGCTCCTTGTATTGGTTAGAAGAAAAGAAGAAATCCATGGAGGCTTGAAATTAAGCTAAAATGGATGAAAGGTAGCATTTACCAATACAAAGGCATCTGGTATTGTAAGTAAAATTTTCCTTCCTAAATAATGTAGCTCTCTAGTTTAATACTGTGGTACTATGTAAGTCTGGTGTTAATTTTCTTGAAGCCGTACCGATAGTGGTACTAGGGGACCCTCATGTTGTCCTCTGATTTAACTGGTCTGGCCAAAAAAAAAAAAAAAAGGGTATTTTTGTTTCTTGTCTTAAATGACTTCGTGTTTGGTGTAGTCCTAAAGGTTCTTCTCAAAACTTTGTCCTTCTCAGAGATAATCTGCCTTTTGGCAGTTTCAAAGTTGAGTGCAGTAGCTGATTAATTGAATCCCATCTTGCAAAATTTAAGTGCATGTAATGGAAAGCTGAAATACTTCAGCACTTACTTTTCTAATTCTGAAATTTCATTTTAACATTTTTAGTATTTTAGCCATACTGTTCTCCATATCTAAAGATGTTATTAAAATAAGGAGTCTCTCTTGTAATGTATCATAATCTATTTTTAAAAATATGATTTAACTTTATAAACAAATTAGGAGAGGGTATTAAGGAACTGATTAGGTCTCTTTTTGTATTGAGGTTTTTAATAACCATTATACTACAAAATTTATGTAAAGCAATATTTCAGGGAGAAATCCTAATGGCATTCTAATGTGAATTTTACCTGGGATTGTTTCACAGGACTGTGAAATAATCTAGTTGCTGTCACTTGTTTCTGATTTACAGAAGCCGTTTTGCTCCCATCTGTTGATGCAGGCAGACCAGGCAGGGTTAGTAAAGAGCAGTTCATCAGCCCAAAAAAGTGCGTGCAACACTGGTTGCAGCAAAGTAATTAGTCTACAAAAATTCAGGTGAAGTATGTAAGTTCCTAGCCCGGTTCTCTTGTTTAATGGCAAAGGTGAAGAATTTGGTAGGTGATACTGCAAAATAAAGTTGGAAATCTTCCTTTAATTTTCTTACTCCTTTTTGTTGTAGATTTTACCTGAATTTTGGGTACAATATGTATGCAAAACACAAATTTCCGATGGGAAATTATTAATAACCATATCTCTTGCATGTTTCTATTAAGCTAAATACACTCACGTATCAGCAGATTTAATAGCTTGGTCTAGGGAAGCATTCGTGAGGACAGGGCTCATGTGGGGAGCTGATCTATTATAGCTTTCCTATCCCCATTTCCTATTTGGGATAATTAGTGAATTTTTAGAGCTGTTTCTTAAAACTTGCGGGAAGGTCTGGACCAGGGATTGCAGTGGGAATCATGCCACTTGCAGGGAACCAAAGGTAACCCCTGGCTTGTGGCCGTGTGTGGATGCCGTCCATCTCTGTGCCACGGGTAAAATGTTACTTGAGGAAGCAGAGGAGGAGGAGGAGAGGCAGCAGAGTTTGTTTCATTTGGTATGGGAGATAGGTTTTCCTTCGTTATTAACTGCACAATCATGCTCTGATGACGCTTAACATGTGAAAGTAATCACGGCACTTTCTTCATCTCTGGCCAGGGGAGAGAGGGAGTGCATTAATTACACAGTCCTTCCAGGTGAGCTGCGCTTGTATGCAGCACATTACCCAAGTTAATGTGACAAAGACCATTAAGGATTATTTTTCTGATGAATTTAAACTGTTTTCATTACACCCATTTCGTCTACACTGGCACAGATTCGTGCAAAACGGGACAAGAGAGCACAGGGAGATGGAGGGGAGGAGCTGGTGTCTGCAGCAGAGGCAGCTTGCGGGCTGGCATGGCAGTGGTTCGGATCGGCGGTGCTTTGCAAGCAGCAGCCCCGGTAGCGCCGGTGCCCGCAGCAGCCCCGGTAGAGCCCGTGCCCACTCTCCCTCTGCCCCACTGCCCCGGGACAGCCGGTGTAGGCAGCCACCATGGCCTGGGCACTCACCAGAACTGGAGTCTCTCATGCAAGAAATTGGAAAAGTCCTTTGGTGGGGAAGGAAGAAAGATAGGGAGGAGATTAAAGATATATTTCTTAATCTTGGAAGCTATAGTGTGCACAAAAAATGGCGTGGCAAAACCGACCAGAAATGTGCTGAAAGGTTGTTAAAATGCAATTGAAGCTTACTCAGGGCTGCGTGCGGCTCTGCGGGAGCACCCTGTGAAAGCGCACCAAAGCGTGTGTCAGCAAGCCTTTTGCAAAGTGTTAGCTCGCAGCAGACTGATCTACCAATAAATAACACTAAAGTTCATAGGTTTTTAAATGGATGAAAACAAATTTGGATGGCTTTTTCTCATCAGTGCTTTTAGGGGTGCAATTTTTTTTCCTCAAAGAGCTGTGAATTTAAGGTATGTTCAGACACCTCTCGCATCCCGTGGCAGCTGCTGGGCTGTAACGCCATGGAGAAGAGGAGAGCTGGTGACCAGCGAGGTCTGTGCTGTGCCTGGCTTGGAGCTGCTGCCATTGCATGGCCCTTCTAGGGTTGGGCACACATGGGTACCGGGCGGCCATTTGCCATCTCTTTTGCGTTAACATTCCCAAAATGAATCCCCTCAAGAACTTGTAAGGTGGTGGAAAAGGCCAATGTGACTTACAGCCTTCCACACGTATGTCGGTGGTCCAGCTCCAAGGTTATGCCTACGCTGTGTGCGAGGATGCCGTCGCGCAGCAGACGGCCGTACCCAAGCTCACATTAGCAGAGCTGGCTCGGTGACTACCGAAGCAAAGTCACCGCGGTGTTGTCTTTGTCACGGGCTGAGAGCTGCTGGGGCCCCGGGTACGGGCACGTGTTGCACAGACATCGGTGCTGCCATGCCTACTATTTTTACTTAGCCTAGCTAGGCTGTGATGGCAGTGATGGTAATTATGCCTTTGATGGATGTGCCCTGAAAGCTTTCTTGCAGATCCTTGAAGCTAGGCCTTGGTTGCCTCTTGGAGCTGCTGGCCACGGCTTGCTGGAAAAAATGATGCGAGCACCAGCACTCGGGTATTGCCCTGAACATGGGGTCCGGAGAAGCACTCGCTTTCTTCACGTGGAACAGAGGAGCTCAGTACTAATAGTGCAAAGACTCGTTTAATCAGCACGCACTGCAATTGAGTAAAGAGTGGCCATTTTTCACGTTGCATTTTAGCTTTATCAGATCTGCTGTTTGGCTGAGTAATGTTTTTGCAACTGTCATGTAAAATCTGGCATCTGAAGCATTTTGTAACTGCGTCTGGGAGCCTGGGGTGGAGGAGGGAAGCGAGGAGGGGGGAGTGGGTGCTGCTCACCCCGGGATGAGCTCTCCTTGCTGGGGGGTCACCGCCGGCACACGGGGCTGACCTAGGGAACGGTTTGATAAAGCTGCGTGGGAGTGGCGTGCAGGCATCGCTCCCCCAAAAAGCAGCTCAGCGAGGTTTACGTGGCTTCAGTGCAAAACATAAGGCACGTAGAGGCTAGCCTTAAGAGGCATTTTAAAGCGGTCTTGTTTTTCAGAGAGGGGGATTGGGATGTGGCTTCATGTTCAGTGAGAGCTCCTAACAAGCATCCCTGGAAGATCCGATGCTGGGAGCCCGGCACCACGCTTTTCCTCGCTGTTTTCTGAGCAGCCACGCGGTGCTGCTCGGTGTATCCGTGCCCCGTGGGTGACTGCAGGCAGTGCCCGCGTCCTGGTGATTTGCCTGGATTTGGAGAAGAGAAAACCAGCCAGCCTGCAAACACGGACCCATAAACTGAGATGGCTGAAACAGAATTAATTTTTGCAAGGCAAATTATCGTGCATTGAAATGCATCTCCAAGTGAAGATGTTACAAGTAATTGTGCTTGGACGGCTTTTGAATCTCACGAATTAAACGTATTAGGAAAGTCTTAGTCGAGTTTCTGCAGTGCAGTTTTGTGCAGAGAAAGTCTTATTCTGCGTTTGGAGAAACAGTGAGAAGTACATACTTTAAGTGGCGGAAAACATGACAAAATGCTTATTGCTGGGAATGGAAGTACATCAGAAAATATATGGCTGTTATCCAGCTGCAAGTTTCTCCATTTAAATGCAAACAAAACAGGAAAATGAAATGCAATTTTTAGTTTAATCAACTTTCATGAGTCTTCTGGGAAGTCCAGAAGTATCTGAAAGGAGCCTCTGGGACCTGTTGGGTTTAAATATGAATTTTGAAGTCTGCTCGGTAATAGATGGTATGCTGTGTTTGGTTTAAAAATTAGGCTTTGCAAGTGACATCTGGGCCTAACTGGAAGCTAGCTGGCAAGGGGAAAGGCTAGCCAAATTAACTGTTCATTTCAGAGGTGGATTAACCCATTCTCTCGCTAAAAATGTGTCTAACATAACAATTCTTTGCCTGATGCATTCTACAAATCGCAAGTTAAAATAACAAACTTATCCATTATAATTATTAAAATAAAGAGAACACGTATGGATAGGAGAGACGATAAAAAAAATACACAACAGACTGTACCAGGCAGTATACTGGAGAGTTCCACCACAGTGGAACTTGCAAAAAGTTAAACTAAATGAAAATGGCCTCTAGTTATTCTGTCCATAAAATAATTAATTGGGGGGGGGGGGAATAATGATTATTAAGTAGGATTTTGAATATCATAGCATCAAACACCTGATCTATAGAGATGTTACAGGTATAAAAAAATATAAAAAGTTTGTGTGTTTTAATAAAAAAAAATCAGTGTAAGAACTGAGGAGTGCAAAAGGTATAGTGAAGTGAAATTTTTTTTCAGTCTCTGGCACTAGAATGGGCTGGGACATTTCTGCATTGATGTCCTCAGTGTTACATTTCTCTTGAGACCAATTACAAAGGTTCACAAGGTTGTTTTTATTTTCCTTGCTCTTGATGCCTTTTTAATGAGGCCTCCTAGTAAACAGCAAGCATTATGCTTTCCTGTTGTATTCCTGTCTGCCGCCTTTAAACATTTATTACTAATACATGTGGGAAATGATTTATAAATTAAATATTAGGAAAATGTACTTTTAAAAAACAGAAGTAGTTAGGGGGTATATTTTATAATTGTCATTGGGGGAGTGGGAGAGGAAGTCATGCCAAGGTTTTGCTAATGGAAGCGCAGTGAAAGGGACTGTTAAAGCATCATTGTGGTTTTATGTAATAAATAGAGATAATAGATGCATGGAGTTTTCAGTCCACGTATCTGGGCCTGTGGCTCGGTGTAATAAAATCTGAATGCAACAAAAAGAAAAGCCAATGTGCAGAGTGCCAGGAAGTTGAACGTTGCTGTTCCGTGCAAGTGTGTGTTCCCCCCGGACTGCCCTCCTGCTCTGCGCCAGCACTGCCAAGTCCCGGTACCCGCAGCATCCCATCGGCATCGTGCCTGCCAGCACCAGCTCCTGCCCTGGCACGTTCCTCCTTCTGCTTTGCCTCTTCAGTCACTGGATCTCCCAGATTCAAGTGATACTTGCAAAATATTCTCTAATCACCACCACCAGCGAAGCAAGCCTAATAACGCAATTATTTTGGAGTTGAAGCGTGAGTGACAGAGCCCTGTGTGGAGTCACTCCATCGTGCTAAACGCTCGCGTGTTGGGACGCTGCCTGCTGCAATATTGCTCTTGCTGCCTTAGAAATACCGAAGTCGAGTACAAATACTGTAATTGTTTAAAGATGTTGTATCTCATTACGGAATTTTGTTTGTTTACCGGCTGCTTAGTTAATATATTGGCAAATGCTGCTTGCTTTAAATCATGACTCAACTTGCTGGTAGACAAGGCTAGCAGCCTTGTTTCACCTGGGTTTGGAGAACCTGTTTTGCACTCTCATGCTTTGCTGCCAGATTCACGGTGAGGTTCATGGTAAGCAAATGCAAATCTGGGTTTGGTTTTCTTTTTTTTTTGATAAAAGTCCTTGCATTTGGCTGCCCTGCAGCAGGCTTTGTCTCTCTTCTACAGGTAGGCTGCTGTGAGCGGTCTCTGGTGATACCCAGTGGCTGCATCTCAGCTGATATCCTTTCCTTGTCCTGCTGGCAGGCTTAGATAGCACATCTCTGGTAGCTTTTGTGGGGGGAAATAGATGAATACATTGATAAAGCTCACCTATATACATGTGTGTGTGGATATATATGTATGTATCCCAAATTTGTTCTAGTAACCAATGCGTTCCTGGCAGGTTTGTGTTCTGGGCAGGTCTCTGCCAGCACAGCAAACTTGTCTTTGTATGCCCCTGTTACGGTGGAAAGCTTGGAGGGGTCCTGGTCCTCTCTGGTGACTTGAAACAGTGTTGGAAGCTGCGCGTAGGGAGGCTGTCGTTCCAAGAGAGTCATTTTAATTATATGTTTTAATTCCTCTGGGTCTGGAAGCTGTTGTGGGTACTCCTAAGGACAGAGATGCAGAAAGGGCTTACTCAGCGTGCTTGCAAATCTGTCTCAAGCAGATCTTTGCTTCATTTCTTGAAATTTGCATCTGTGATTACAACCACTTCTGTATGCTGCAAATTCAGCTCCTTCCTCCTGTTCCACCCTTGGAGTTTCTGTTGAAACTGGCTGAAGCTCTCGCGTGGCTGCGACCTGGCACATCCCCGCAGCGCTGCTGCCTCCGACCTCGGCTCTGTGAGCCCTGTTGCATCCCTCAGATGCTCAGAAGTAATTCAGCTGAGAGTTTGCTGTCTTTCAGATAGCCTATCCCTCCGAAAAGCCTTTTCAGAGATGTTGGAGGAGAGGAGCGGTTGTCCTTCGCTGCTGTACTGAAAGGTGTTTACTTCTCGGTGATGTCAGGCTGGTGGCACTTCTCTTCTAAAACACGACTGTTCCGAGAATATGAAATAATACTTTGATCATTTTCATCTTTTATCTTTTTAAGTAGCTGATTTCATTCTCGTATGAAAGCAATTGGCTCAGATAGCTAATCAAGCTGCATAATGATGAAAAGGTCAAAATAAAATAGCGAACTACCATGATTCACAGCAAAGACTGGGTTCAGCTTTCAGAGGAGTGCAGACCATTGTCAGAACATAAACTCATTTTTATTTTTTGCAAAGAAACTAGGTTACTGTTTTTTCCTGTCCTTTTCGCTGTAAAGTCATGTTGTCACCCGCAGATGATGTCCTGAGAAAAATAAGAAGAGTGAGTAGCTGACATCTCTTGTAAGGAAAAATTACGCTGAGAACATAGAGGTCCCTAATTATATTGGAGTAATAGCAGACTTGACGCTGCGAGGGGAACGTGCTCAACAGCAGCTATCCATTCTCCAGGCAAGGTTGGCAAGAGCCTCACCGCAATGCAAAACTCTGTCTCTCTTGCAGCAGTCTTCAAATTGCATTGCGTGAGTAGCGAGTATGGTATCGCAGTCATCCAACCTCACCACATCAGGCAGTGAAAATAGAAAATGATAGGAAATTAATCCTTTCTTGATGGTTTTAAGATGATAACCCTCTATAGTTATCCTCTTGAGCCGAATTTGGAAGATCTTTTATTGTATCGCCTCTCATCTCTTACCCTGCCGCGTACACAGGCGCTTTCCGAGCTGGTGCTCGGTGGAGGTTAAAGCAAGGATTGGGCCGGTGAAGGGGTGCCGTTATAAAAAGTTTGAACTTCAGTGTGTGTAATGAGAAGTGACTTGGTTGAGCTGGAATTTTCCCAAGCTCTTCGGAGCCGTGGGGCTGGCGTGGCAGCATATGCAGTTGGGTTGTTACAAGGACTCGTGGTGGCATTTATTTGAGAAGGCCAATCATTTATTTTTTGGTTCTGCTGTGTGGGATTTATTTTTAGTGTAACTAATCAAATGAGTATAGAATAGAATAGCATTAGTGAATCAAACAAACCTTTTCATGAGTAGAAGTAGCTTGATTTATTAAGTGGAATTGTAATCCAACATGAAGCATTTGATTACCCTCACATGCACTAATCCTTTTTTTTTTTTTTTGAGATCAGTTTGCCCCGCAGATCTGTGGGTGGTATTTTTTTGGAAGCCTTTTTCCTTAAGACCTTAAAATGGTATAAATGATGAGCTCCAGCTGTTTCTCATAGTGTGGTTTGGTTTCTGACACACACGGTACTGGATTTGAAGCTTCTCAGACTTTTCATCAGTAAGTATTATTTAATAGCTATTGCTGCATGAACATTGATTTTAATTTTACCAAAATAGGTGCATTAAAATGTTTACACGTTATTATTTATTACCAGCTGTTTTGTTAGTGTTGGAGATGGCGGTTTTTATTTATTTCTGGGTACGGCATAATTAATTTCGTGTGCTTATCTGGAGACTTCCTTGTCAGTTATTCATAGCCTGACTACTTTGTCTGCAATCTTCAAACCATTTGCTGTGTGATGTGAAATATTTCAGTGTGTTCTTGCATTAAGATTTAGAATAATGTAACTGTCTATTGGTATTTATAGCAGTCTGCTGCAGTGGGAGGCAGTTCACCTTTTATCCTCGGCAGCGTCAGTGGCGTAGGGAAGATCGGCTTTACCCACCTTGGGGAATCGGTTCTGGCTCAGATCTGGTCTAGTTCAGATTGTTTGTGTGTGCGTATAAAAATCACGGCATTGACCAGCTGAGCGGAATATCTCAGCTCCCCAGTGAATTGTTTTGTGACTCTGTGGGTTTGGATATGAAAAATGTGTTCTTTTCTGCAGGTGTGGAAAATATGCATAATATCTTACATAGATCCACATTGTCCTTCTGCACTGAGATATACGTGAGGAGGTTGAGGAGATGTGTGAAGTTTTTGTAGTTTCCTGGACGTTCCCCATTGCATTATGGTAGCGATAAACTCCAAACAAACCAAGATTAAATGGTCCGAGACTTAAGTCTGGTTTTACCCAGGACTTGGGTGGTGTGCTCGTGTGATAGACATGGTTGCTCAGCTCTGTCGCCCCAGCTCCTGCCTCCCTGTCCTCCTGCTCCACGTCCTGCCTTTGAACCCATCTACTTTTGCTCTCAGCAGTTATTTTTTCCTCAGTGGGGTTAATGGCAAGAGCATGGTGGCACATGGTGACTTTTAAGACAGTATTAAAAAACATTTCCAGAAATAAAACCTGAATTCAGAACAATCAAATTTCCAGAGGTAATTAAAGCAACTGTCCCCATTGATCTAAAGGAGAGAAAAATTGCATGTTACCACTCAAAAATAAATAGCATAAATTGAGATTTGTGTGCGATTCATACCACTCATTTATAGGATCACAGATTCATTAGAAAATAGCTATAAAGTCTGAGAAAACTGTAGTTTTTGTGTATAAATTGCAAACAAAACGAGATTGTTAAGATTAGCCTTTGAGTCAATACTTAATACTAATCTTGGTCAAAATTTAATAACCGATACTTGCTGCATGATGCCTTTAACACTTAAAAACTTTGGTTCCTATAAATCCAGCTGTTGCATGGCTTTCCAGTGTTGAGTGAAGCGATGATCAGGTTTTAGCCCTTCTTTAATTAAACTGACATCTTTTAACGTTTAAGGTGGTTTTGTAAATTTAACAGAAAAGCTGTACAAGTCATACGTCTTATACATATATACATACGTATACATATATATGTATATACACTGACCCTTAAGAATGAACATATACCTAGAGAGTATGGGTGTCTACTGTGACCCTTAGCGTGAGTGAGAACATGCTCCCTCGCCATATTGGTACTGCTGAGGTTGGTTTATGAAGGTCCCTTAATATTCTGCTCCAAGCGAAATACAAATCATTGAGTCAGCAAAAGAGTTTGTGCCTCTTGGCTGTTACATGTGATGACAGTTTACGGTTGAGCATGCAGTAATTATGCAGTTTAATCAGTTTCTGCACAGATATCAACCACTTAAAATGTTTTCTGAGTTTATCAGAAACATTGGATATCCATCTTCAAAGATTTTCAAAGGAGCAAAAAAGGAATACCATAGTTCACAGATGATTAAGTATTTTTTTCATATTTCTTTTTTTGCCAGTATTCGTAATATATCAACAAAATGAAGAAATAAAATGAAAACCAAGGAAATAGGTTCCATTTCTTTTAAAGCCCAGGACTGAACATAATGCTATTCAGCATGTGTCCGTGATAGATTTCATCCTTTCCTTCCAAACCAGGTAGCTCTCTTGGTGGGAGAGTGCCCGAGTGCGCTGGTGCTGCGGAAGGACAGACGGACATCTGTCTCACTGCATTCCCAGGGCTGCCAAACCTCGATAAAACAGTGAAATCCCCAAGGAGTCTAATTTCCCAAGATTCAAACCCGGAGGGGTTTGGCTAGCTTTATATGAGCTCCAACTGAGCTCAGAGGCTTTGTCCATCACGAGTAATTACCATCTGTAGTTGCTGATCAATGTAATGAGGTGGGGTACCGCAAAGGGTGTCCCGCTGCCAGGGCGCAGCTCGCAGGGAATGCAAATTCTTACAAAGGCATGCCTCAAAAGATATTTTGTGAATAAAATGGACAGACAGACTTCAAAACGGCAAGTCAAACCTTTTCCATGTTGGTGCTTTCATTACAGAGAGGGAGAGAGATGCGCTTCGTGCTGCTGTTTTCCATAATATACCCAAGGCAAAAAAGAACTGTTAAATTACAGTTGTTTCCCCTCTGCTTGGGGATTTCTTCACAAATCCAAAACATGGGTGGTTTTCTGCATGTTTGTTTGGTTTTCTGCAATTAGAAGCTGTAGCCAGATTTCATGGCAGTTTGAGTTGGTTTATCATGTAGGAGTAGTGAGAGGAAATTTGTTGGTACATGTTTTGATTTGCTTTCCTTAATTCCGTTTTCCTAAAACGAAACTTGACGAGGTGATATTTGGAGCTGCTGTAAAAGAAACTCATTCTAGTTCTTCTAATCCGTTGTGCAAGCTGCTAGGATTTTCCTACCTGGCCTTGCTCATGCTTTTGATATCATAAAAGAGAAAAATGATACCTGAGAGAACTTGTCATCCAAAAATCTACCTCAATGGTAGATTAAAAAAAAAAAAATACATAAAAACTTTTCAGTATTCTGTTGGAGAACTGTAGTGCCAGGGATCATTCAGGGAAGGAGGCTAATCAATAGCCTGAAATGCCTTTGGAGGAGCCCTCCAAAAGGATTTCTCTCTCTGAGGCCAGAGCATGCAGCTGGCTGGCTCCAAACATCAATCCCAATTCTTGCATTGGTCCTTCTATCATGGAGAGGGGCTACCATATACGTACACCTGTAACAATTAGAGAATTTATGTCCTAGAAAGTATATCCTGTCCTGAATGCTGTGACTTTCTGGGAATTGGTGGGATTTTAGCAGGGGATGAGCAGGACTTGGGTTTTACCTCCTGCCGTGGTGGCTGGGTGAGACCTTGGACTGGCTGGTACAGGTGGCCATGTGGGCTTCCCGTGGGATGCTCTCCCACCAAAGCAATGCCTGCCTCTTAGTATACTTACTTAAGGAAACACATAAATGTGATTTTATATAACATTTAAAATGAATTTGTATGGTAATAAAGTCCAGTGTATGCACTAGGCAATAGTTTCAGCTCACATAAACATTACCACTTGGAAGAATTTTCTTTCTGGCATTTCTTTTATAACTGCATTTCAGAGCCTTCTTACTGAGAAGGTTATTCCAGTAATTTTTTTCCTGCAAATAAACTGTTTTTGAAAAACAGATCCTTCCTAAGGGCAGTCAAGTGTCAGATACCGAGTTACAGATGGTGTCGGCTGCGTGTGGAAGCACACGCTCCATTTATTCATTACAGCTGCGAAAGCTTAGCTGTGCACACGCCAAGTGCCGGTTGTGTACCTGTCACTTCGGAGCTTTTAATGAACATTGATCATGTTCACCCAGACGTTTATTTGAATAAAGGGAATGTGAAGTAATTTTTAAGAATGCAATGTGAACTTTTTCTTTTTTTCGTAGTATTTTTATAGTCTTTAGGATGAACCTGAAAAGACTGTTATCCAATAATTCCCATCTGTGAAAAATTATTACTCAATGAGAAAAGGATCTGCAAATTCACTTTGGTCATCTTATGAAGGTTCATTTAAACTTTAAAGTATAATTTGTCAGTATACTGTATATTTTTATATATATTTTTTTTTTAATTAGTTCCAAACCCCCTATTCTCTGTAGTTTAAACTTGTCTTTAACTAGTCCTTTGTATTACCCTTGGGAAAACGAACATCTCTCTGGCTCTTCATGCAGAACTTAGTTATGCAATTTGGGGAAATAACCTTTATCTCTTTGCTTGTTTGAGTGACCGGTCTGGTCTACCAGGTTTCTTCTGCTGCTTAGGACTGTTCTAGGCGACATAAAATGTGAAATGTAGAAGTGTTGCATTGCCAAATCCGTACTAAGATTCGTGGATCTGTGGAGTTTGTGCCCTGAAGCACTGAGCGCTCGGAGCAGACAGATGGGGACCCAGTTAATAATAAACTAGACAACTGCATCTTCCTTTCAGAGCCATTCCCTCCTATGTAGGGCACAGTTTGCTGCATGTGTCCTATAAGACCTACAAAGTGAAACCACGGTGTGATGATGGAGACAGATAAGATCTTTTGGGAAACCCATAATCAACAAATGATTTTCAGGAATCCCACGGAGAAGAAATCTGTTATGTTGTATGTAACGCCACACTTGTTTTTAAGTCCTGTTTCATTAAATATCCATTTCTGCATGGGCTGTTTCAGGGAAAGTACCTAAAATAGATGTGGATGCTGTGGAATATATCATGGTAGCTTAAATTCCTTATTGTATTGTAGTGATAGAAAAGAAAAACCCATAAATAAAATGTTTCTAAACAAATGTAGTGCGAGTTTCGTAACTGAAAGAAGCTACATGTTTGCAGAAGGAGGAAAAATATTTAATACATTGATTTAATATAAACTAGTTAGTTTAAATCAAGGACTCAAGTGAAGTCTGCAGCCAAATAAACTGATCTTCAGGCTCTCCATTTGTGGTGACCATAGTAAAAAGAAATAAACCCATAGGTCATTACTGCAAGAATAAAGCTAATATTATTAGCTTAGGAGTCACTCTTAAATGTTGTTTTCATAATGATCTTGTAAGGTGCTGAGCTTTCACAATTGTATATTTGAAGGTAGAATCCTTATAATACAGATGGTTTCATTTCTTCAGGGACTAAGAGTGCAATGCAATAGACTTTAAGCTTTTTTTTTTCCTTGTTTTCCTTTTCAAATTATTTTAACAATAAACTTTTGAGTTTGATTTGGCTTGGAATTTGTGGAAGACAGAGAATATCAAAGTAGAGCAATCAGATGATAATCCTAATTACTGATCTTGTACTGGCAGCATCTAGTGTATTTTTAGTCTGATAGGATCAGAGTTATTACTAGTAATTTGATAAATTTTGTCATTTTCCTTTGAAGAAATTATTTTAGGCTTTTTTGTGAGATAACCTGCTCTCTTGAGAGTAAACTAGCAAGTAACTTATTCAGTGAAAATTCCTGACAAGTTTTAAGTGAGAATAAGTATTTCTAAGATCCTTCTGGTTATAAAACTTGACAATTTGCCCACAGATATTCTCCTCTTTTAAATGTTGTGTAGCGGTGGCAGTTTGAAATCTGATAGCCAGCTTGTTGGTTTTTTTCCAGGGAGCTCTTCAAATGTGTTCTTCAAAATTTAAGTTCAGCTATTCCTTAGTTTTGAAATACTTTACAGTATCTTGTATTTGGGCCATGGGCTTCCATTGCTAATGGAAAAAGCAGAAGAAAGCTGCCCGGGGGCTGGTCATGCCTGAAGTCAGTGGAGTGTGGACCTTCCCAATGGGGCTGGAGCCGCCTTCTCATGTAACATTGTGAAAATCCAGTTCCTGCTGCAGAAAGGTGTAGAAATCGTGTCCTGCTTGAAAGCGTTTGCGTTTGATTTCCACCTGGGGACTCATAACAGCAGTTTCCTTTCCTTGTATCGCTTTGGTTCGTGGTAAGATGCAATTATTGAATGCCTTCAGCATTGCCTCAAATAAAGTCTCTTCCAGTAGCCTACAGGTGATTATCCACACATCAGAGCCCTGACGATGATCAACCAAATTTATAGCACTTCAATTATGACGTGAAAACTTTTTTTGTGCTTATTGTGGTATTTTCCAAGGCTGTAAGTGGGGTTGGCAGGGAGGCAGTGGACCTGCCTGGCCGGGGGAGCTCGTGGTCTGGGGTTGCAGAGCCGCTCACTGCCGCAACCTCCCCGGCAAATTCCCAGCTCTCGAGGACCGTGTTCCCCTCGGAGCAGCTCCGCTTCGCCAGTTATTCGCTAGAGAGAGGATGACTGATGCTGCGGAGCAAAGGTGCGAGCTCCCGGCGGGGATGTGAGGGGTTCGGTTCAAGTCTCGTGTTTGAATCGGGCAGACCAGGAGCTGTAGCTGCGCTGTTTCAGCAAGCACTGTCACTGCAGGCTGATTTGCTGGCATGAGAATGAGCTGCTCTGCTCCTTGCGGGGGGGGGAGAGTTATTAAAAGTTTGTTGTTTTTTTTTTTAATGATCCACATAGAACCAATTTTGTTCAAGGAGAATTTTATCCCTGGGATGTTTAGTATTAAGAAATCCACTTTTACCTGTTTGTGTTCAATATAATACAGTGCTAGGTCCAGCACAAATCCTGGCTTAAACAGTGCCTTTTATTTCGGTCCTTTTAATTCAAATGTAAGTGAACTAAGCCAGCAAGGAGGCACAGGATCTTAAATTACCTTTGAGAAGGGAATGGATAATCAGTGAGGCAGAGAGCTATAGATAGGTTATCAGTCCATGAGTTGGTCTGACGGTGGCAGCTCCTCGGGAGTTGTTGGCTGGAGGGTGAGGACTGATAGCATCGGTGCTGCGCTCTGCAGCCGTGCCACGTGCGGAGCAAAATCTGTGCCTGGTGTAGCCAGCGAGGTGTTCAAAGCAGGGTCCCACCCCGCAGACAGAGGATGGTGCTTGCTCAGGGATGTGAGTTTTCTTACTGTTGTTTTCCTTATTTTCTTATATTACTTATCTTTCTTCCTTCCCCACCACTCAAGGTGAAGTTCTGTTTAACGTCTTGATGTATTTCTGTGTCTTTTGAAATAAGTGCAGCGCGTCGCCCCAAGTGAAGCCGTGCCCACAACTTCCCCACGCTCTTGTCGCTGCATTTTTTTTACAAACAATAGCTACTCCTTCAACGGTCACTTTAGTGTCTCTCATTGGGGTATTTGCAAATTAAAATGATCTTTTAGAACCATTATTTAACAGGGAATTTCCAAGGCACTGCTTAAAGTAGAATCTCACCAATTGGACAGCCAGGGGAAGATGGATGGGTTTTTGTCTTCTGCGTTGGTGGAGCTGATTAGCGTTTTTGTCATCGCTGAAGACCCCTGGGGCTCAGATTGACGGTGGCTCAGTTGTTTTGTATTCTGCTCCTCTGCACTTCCACGTTCCTCCAATGGTTATAGTGAGCGAGAGAGGAGAAT
Organism: Gymnogyps californianus; assembly: GCF_018139145.2. NCBI lineage: Eukaryota > Metazoa > Chordata > Aves > Accipitriformes > Cathartidae > Gymnogyps > Gymnogyps californianus. The sequence continues at coordinate 3,110,367 of NC_059483.1, read as the reverse complement.
ATTAAACATCGATAAATGAGTCGGGTCACATATGGAGTGTTCAACACACGGCGGTCTCTTTTACAGTAAGCCTTGTTATTATATAAAATAAAAGTATATATTCTGTCCAGCTTTCCAGATTTCCCCATAAGGTTGGAAGGGAGACAAAGATCAATCATTGATAAAGATAGCCTATGGCAGTGGGTAGATGAGGCTGTCAAGTCAAGTAAGAAGGCAATAAAGCACACAAAAATACTAAAATATTTTGATTCTTAGAGGCTTCTACTTACAGTCTTTGATTTCTGCAGCCTGAGGCTCCCAGATCATCTGCAGCCTGAAGAGGTCTCAGACCCTGAGTGCACTTTTTAATGCCACGTATTCGTTTGCAGAAAACAGGTTGGATGGGAATGAGCCTGCGGAGAGGGAGAACCTTTCCTTTCTGTGCCCGGTGCCACAGGGGGAAAGGCTTATAGGAAGAGCCTCTAGCAGCAAGTAAATGAAATTACCAATTAAGCATGCAATAAAGCTAACTCAAATATCTAATGATATTTGATCCACGAGGATTGTATTCACATTTCGTTTCTAAAATTTTGGTCAGCTGTTGTGATCTGGGATTTGCAGAATGCGGATCTGCTCACCTGGCACTGAACAGCACGTACAGCAAGTGCTTTAAAAAAGAGAAGCTCCCGTGTTTTCTTTGTCTTTGTGTGAATTTCAGGAGTCTCAGGGAGAGCTAGGGAGCAAATTGCCAAAATGATGTGTGTGGAGGGTGTGTGTGTGTAATATATTACATGTTTCATTTCTTATCTGACTAATAGAGGGCCGAGAAAGAGTCCTGAAATGCAAATAACGCTGACGATGTGGCAGACGAAGCGTAGCATGTCTTCCCAGAAACATGGGTTTTACAGAGTGAGTTAGACTGAGCATTTTTCTAGCGAACTGTAGTGTCTGTCTCTAAATTTCCAGCCCCCGGTGACAGTGAGTCAGTGCGGCTTGTGGAAGAGTTGGAAGGAAAAAGGAGCAGCGAATGCACCGGTCAGAAGTTACCGAGTGGGACCCCAGCTCCTGGGTCTCGGCTCCTTCCTGCGAGAGTGCATGGTTTGACCCTAAAACCGTCAGTCCCTGTCCTTTGGGGAGCAGATCTGGTATTGCTTTGGGTGCTGCAAAATGTCCTTTGTTCCAAGCACCGATTTGAGACCCCAACGTGGGGCTCAACTCGTGTAAGAGTGTTGGTGGAGGGAAGAAAGATGATTGCTTGGAAATAGATCTTGCTCTGTTTTTATACTATCTGGGGAATAATGTAACTGTTCACCAATTTAGAGCTCAGGTAGAGAGGCACAGATCTTGAAACAGCTGAAGGTGTTTTTCCTACACTTTTTAAAAAAGCTTTACATTTGGTAAAGGGAAAATAACCCATATCTGGAGAGCACTCAAAATACCACTCAAAGTACATTACTTTGTCTTTTTCAAGTAGAAAATATTGCAGACATTCCACCAGATATCCAGTTGGAAATTTATTTAATAAGAGTAAATAAAATCGCCAGGTCATAGTTATGGTCACAGAGCATTAGCTTTAGTGCCCACACAGGCACCATGGAGTTGATGGTGGGTTCCAAGATGTGATTCATTTAGAAGTTACACTGCAGCTTTATAAAGCAGATCTTTCAATCAGTTTGTCTTTAACAGCTCATCTAGAGGTAATTCAGAATTTGCTTTTCAGGTTAGATTACAGTAATTTTATTTTATGAAGAGTACTAGAAAGTCAAGTTTGGGGTAGCGCCATGATCCTTCACGTTCCGGTTTTCTCTCTGCGACAGACAAGCAGGAAATATCATAACTCTCATGTGCTGTTGTGTGGCTTGAGGTATGGCTTTTTGGGTGGTTGGAGAGAGAAGAGGGAGGTTGTGGATGTGCTGCCCGGCTCCCTCCCAGCCTTGGTGAAGCACGGTGGTCTTGGTGCTACGGGATGTCCCGCCATCCCACCTGGCCTTCCCGTGAGGTCCCTCCTATCCCACAGGGATGACCCGAGAGGAGCGGTCTGGCCTCCGGCAAGATCAATCTACAGATTTATTTGTGCATTTTTGCTCCCTTCCAAGGTCTTCACCAGCCAAGGTTCAACGCTGGTCACTTTTGTAAGGTAGATTCACCTTGTAACAGCCAATACATAGGTTTGAGCATGAAATGATGCGTGTATCAGTTTGAAATAGCGGCAAAGCAGTTTGAGGTCGTTCTGCGTCAAAGGCATTACCTGTTGTGATTTTAAGGCATCCTTCCATCATTAGCGTGAAATTTGCCAGTTTGCTGAAGGCTGGTAATAATGTGTTTGTCTGAAAATACCTGCTGTTCCCAGCCAGGCTGGTTGTGAAATTTAGAGAGTCACGGGAGTCCGTAGCAGCACAGTTTAACACACACAGACAGATTTTTGGATGCCCTCTCGGGTACCCAGATGTTTAGGGCTGCAGCTCTGAAGTTCACAACACAAACATGCAGGGTTTGTTTTCTGTTTGTTGGTTTTGGTTTTTTTTGTTTTGGTGGGTTTTTTTTTTTTTAAATCCCAAAGAAATTAAAAACTAAACCTCAGCGAAGCTGGAAGGAGAGTCACAAGTGCAGGCACCACGTGAAATACAGGTTTTATTTAAACATTTTCTTCCAATGAGTTATTGAAGCAATTTATTTGCCTAAGCTATAAAATAGTTTGTAGTGGAAATGTAAATAACAAATGGCCAATCCCTGCTGGTACAGTACAAAGAAAATATCATTTTGGGGACCTCTCCACTCGCTGTAGTTGATTTATTGGCTCCTTTCTAGCTACTGGTGGCCCATTGTGAAGACAGGAGGAAATGGTGCAAGAAATGGCATAATTTGTAATGGGAGCCTGCGGTTTCTGTCGGCCTCGGCGTTCCCCTGCTCATCCCAACCATCCGTTCTCCTCTCCCCTCTGCTGAGGTTTGTGAAGCAGCAAGGACAAACGGCTAGGAATTTGGCGAGACAAAATTCAAAGCTGAATTATTATTTTACAAGTTCCCTGTGTAATGCAGAGTGCTTAAGTGGTCCTTCTTGTACTTAAAAATGAAACAGTGCATCAAGGAGTTTGCTTCAAGTGAAATAATAAATCAAAATAGATAAAAAATTAAATTTTCTTGTGCCCAGTTGTCAAAAAATTTTGAATGAACAAACCAATTCTAACATTTTCTAAATGAAGGTCATAGTATCTTTTCGAAGAATTGGTGTTTAAAAACAAGTGATTTTTCACTGATGGCAAAAAAATTGCTTCCATAACATGCCCAGTGGTGAAATGACTGCTTGAAGGAAATAACACTGGCAGAATTTTTCTCTGTAAGTGGAGAAGGTCTTTGGGCTGTAAAAGCTGTTGTGTGGTTAACTAATTTTCTTTAAACTGAAGGGAAAAGCAAAGCAGAGAATGTATTTTCTCTGATGAGCTGATATTTCTGGTTGTTTATGAGCTCCTTCATATTGTCACTGTTGAAAAGCGAAACAGGAGGAATATATGCAAGAGAACATAGATCGTCTGGATGTGTAAACTGAATTTTATACATAACCTAAAAATAGTTATAAACCAATGTAGAAAGTGGCATGTTTACTAGAACTGAATGAACTATCCCAGAAAAAAAACACGCCATCCTTTAGCTCTTTCTCTTCCTTGCCCTTCCCTCCGTCCCTGGGGTATTTACCCTCGGTGCCGCGGCTGCACGAGGCGAGGTTCTCCCGGTGGATAAATGTGAGGGAGGGTTTTTTTAATTTCCCCAGGTGCCAGCCAGGATTAGAATTGGGAATAAGTGAACAATATGAGAAAAACTCTCACAGTGTTTATCCGAGGTAAAACCATTCTCCGTCCTCTCACCAGAACCCCAGTAAATAGCTGTCCCAGTACGTTATCCCCACAGTTGCCCCGTTCATCCTTACTCTCTTTGAATGGATCGTGTCTGACACTGAACTTGTGTCCAGGAATGTGAACCTGCTTAAAAAATGGATGGGAATTAGTTATTCTTGGACGCAGCGTCTGTATAGGTAACACCACTGCGGGTCCTGCTCCCTGAGCTGGATTTGGTGATGAAAAGCAGAGCACTCCCATCCCTCTGATTTCTTAACGTGCGTTTGAAGTCTGTTACTTTTATCGCTTTAGGCATGAGATCTGAGCATTTCGAGGTCATTAAGAGAGGTGGCACGGCCACAGCAGCCGCCTTGATCTCTTTCTTGAGATTCTGGTGAATGGTCTTGGACAGTGGGAAAAGAAATTTAAGGTCTGATGGTCTTGCTAGGGACTTAACATCTGTATCACATATACCTAAGAAATATTCAGGAGGCGAAGACTGGAGCTACACGTACCGAACTGACACACGTAGTACAGAATTTGTGAGGTTTGGTTGCTGTGACCGGCACTGAAGTACCATCGGTATATTGTACTGCTACATCTGAGAGAAAAATTAGCTGTGTTGCTCTGAGTTCTGCTTGTGAGGTAGCAAGAAATTCACTCGGAGAAGATTTAATTTCAATAATGACCACTGAATAATTTATTCACGTAACTTACAAATATTTTTGTGGAAAACACTTGAGGTTTTAATTATGCACTCAGTAAATGATTTGTGCGTATCAGTGATTAGAAGTTTAATGAAAATCCGTGTATTTCTGAATGTTTTGTTCACATCTGGGAGCTATTTCTACTCTTTAGGCACCTGCAGAGCTGGCTGCGTTACAGCCGCTGGGAGAGCAAAGCAGGGACCCCCTGCCTGACCCCCCCACCCGGTCCCCTGCCTTGCTCTGCGCGGGGAGCCTGGAGTTGGATACTTCATCTCATGCAAACATCTCCTTTTTCCCCCCTCCCCTTTTCAGATAGGGCATTTTATTTAAAACCCTGTTGGCGTGCTGTCGATCGGTGCGTGGCATAAGCTTAGGAGTGGCATTTTGATGATATTTTGATTCTTAAAATGCACTTCCACGTGATAACAGCCAGGGAGATCGTTAAATGCAGCTTAACTATAGATTGCCATGGCTGGTACAATCTCGCCCCTGATCGTTAATGAGGAAAAAAACCCAAGGGTTTGCAGAAGGGCTTAGAAGCAATGCAGATGATCCTGCTTGAGATTTTCCACCCTCTGCTTTTCCAACAGTTTTCAATCTTTCCAAAGAAATGGAAGCAAAGTTTCAGTGAAGTAAATCCCCCGCCTTCAAGATACTACTCCAAAATTATCTTTGCAATTTGTTCTGTCATTTACAGTACACCTTGGTAGGTAGAGACATTATGTAAATGCACGGCAATCTCTGCCATTCAAAGCAGGAAAATAAAATCCGTTTGTTTGAATCTGCAGAGAACACAGAAATAAAATCCAAATATAATAGCACAGACGTAGCATCCCAGGCAAAATCCAAGCTGTTAGCATGCTATAGAAAGAATTTCTTCATCCAACAAGTAGAAAACTCAACTGTCTGACAGAATGTCTCTGGTTTCCACTGCCCCTTCGTTAGGTGGACTTCATTTTCCAGCAAAGGGGTCAATGCCGTACTCTGGGACAGGTCAGCAGCCTCTCTGGCCTCATTTTGTGTTTTGCATGAGGAACTGCTGCAGACCGCTCTTTCTGTTGATCTTTAGGAAGAAGGCACAGTTCGTGGCTGAGACAAAGCAGACAATATTCTCAGCCCAGTACCAACAGTGATAATTCCTCCCAACTCAGATTATCCTAAGAACTCAAAAGCAGCGTAACCGTGGGTTTCCTCAGTCAGATAAACCATCCAAGACTGGCACAAATGTGGAGTCACTACTGATTTTGAAGCAATGGCTGCTGTTCCAGCCCTGACTGTGATGCATTTACCCCAGGAGCCGGCTCGGGGGGCAGCTCACGCCTCTCCTCCCGGGCACAGAGCCCTGGCTCCCGGGGTAAGGGCAGCCCTGTGCCAGCTCTCCTGTGAGCTTTTTTAAATTTTCTGCTTTTATTCCTTGTTCCTTTCCATAGCATCCGCTTTCTTCTTTTTCTTGTCTTCCACGCAAGAGAAGAGTTGGATTTGAGATGAGTTGTGCCCGTGTTGTGTTGCACTGATTCTAGATTTTCATTTAGACATCTAATAAAGTACCTGTAGCTTCTCCCAGTTTCCTGCCCTTTTATATGCCAACAGTAGGAGCTACATTATGTAGAAGGTGAGAAAATAAACAATTAAGAAAAACAATTAAATTAATTCCTGTCTCAATACTATGTATTAAGAGAACAGTTCAGGGTAACCAATGTACCTAAATTTGAAATTTTGATTAAATAATAATATTTATAGCAACAATAAAGAAAAATATGGGAGTAAGGGAATTAAAGTGACCTTGAATCCAGGTACATTATTACTGTATAGATACTGTTTGACTTTAATTTTTATTAATGTAGATAATGGCTTACATGGGCCTTATGGCTGCATTACTAGTGCTCTAAAATTTAATTAGATTTTTAGAGCAGCCGTTAATGTCTTCTCTAGGATTATGTAATTCAGTGGCAATGCCAGAAAACTTCATCCATTTCATTAGACTCTGAAAAGAAACTGAAACGAGGTATTTTGTCTACAATACTATCTTGAATTCCTGAGCCTTTCTCATAAAACAAGTAAGTGCAATCACAACTGCTTGTTATCCTCGCAACAGAGGTTACAGATAACACACTAAACCATGGAAAGAAAAATGCTTTCTTGGAAATATTTTAAAAAGCTTTTTAGGATTAGGATTTTTGTTTCTGCTTGTGTTAGATCAAAGACTCGGAGTCAGTTATAATCGCTTGAGAGAAGCCCATTTCTAAGGTGAATACAAGGCAGGAATACGTATGTCCCCACCTCTCCTCACCAGCTTGATGGTCATCTGCTGTATGCCTGGTGTATGCGTGTGTCGCTGCAGGAATGTAGATGATAGTGGTTTATTTTCATTACAAAAGGAAGAAGTAGTGATTTTTTTTTTTATTATTGTCCTCTCTGTCAAAAATATAAATAAATTAGAAATGCATTAGGATCTGTATTTTTTGATTAATTCCAGGAGAACTTTCTGAAGAAGCAGCTGTGGTGGTACTGGAAAAAACGTATGAGAGTTGAACCAATTACAGGCAATGAAACAAATCTCAGTCAAAAAGTTTATAGATAATATCTCAGACTAATTTAGTTCCAATTAAGCAGAGTCAAACAATAGAGATGTAAAGCTAGCGCCAGGGATGTCTGCTCCGTACCTGGTGTGTAGAAGAGGCTAACCAGAATAAGCTGCAAACGGAAATTTGGCACACTGGTGGTATTTTTCCAAGATATCTGTGTAAAATACGCGGTTTTTTAAAATGACAAGTTATGGGCTGACATGTATAGTTTGCATTGTGCAAAGGACCAGTGAAGAAATGCGTGCTTCGGCGTTGTTCAGACTGGAATTGGTTTGTCTCCTTGGCTACACTCACTGGCATTGAGAGTGGTTCTTCCTTCACCTGACCGTGTTTCCTCCTCTCTGAGATAATAGTATGATAATTTTATGCATGGAAAAGCTGTAGGAAATAATTTTAAGTCTGTGAGGTATTTTGTTCTAAGTTTGGTCCTCATCTGCGTGTGTGCAGCTTCCCCTGTTTTCAGTAATTTGACTGAAATGTGTGTGTTTGCTGTCATCCAGAGCTGAGCCAGTAACCTTCGCTGACTTGCTAATTCAATCAGTTTTTGAATTATCCATGAATGAACTTCTGAAGTCTTCCCTAAATAAATGCAGAATAGCTTTTGGCCTGTAAATTATCCTTGTTTATGTTAGAAACTTAAGAGATGGATGGTTAGTTTTCACTGGATGTATGGCTCAATCCAGGATTACTTTCTTGTAAATCTTCTTTGATTAGATGAGCACAGCTTTCAGAACAAAGTTTCTTGCTAGAAGTGTTTGAAGGATAGGAGGCAAGGAAAGATGCAGAATAATTTGAAAGCATGTTTAGGGCAAGAGTGGGGATGATTAAAAAAAAAATCTGATTAGCTGATGAGTAAGAAAGAGGTACCTTATCCTGGGTGACCTTCAGTGGCAAGGTAACACCCATGGTTTCTCAGTGCATGCTCTGTATTAGGAGAAGATTTGGAAAGGTTTGCTGCTGTTACCTGTTCACATGTGCTTGCTAATGAGGAAAATGAAGAAAGTGGTAAACTTTCTGGCTTGGTAAACTTTGAGCTTCGTTATTCATCATGTCACGGTGATGACTGAGAGTGTGTATTAACGTTGCAGAGTAGAGATGTTAACGGATCAAAGGATCAGATGTGTTGGTTAAAGAAATTATAATGATAAATGACAGTGACCTAATTTATGAAACAATCCTCTAGTATAAAATAATTCACTAATTTGTAATCATATGATTAACTCGCCAAGAACAAAATCAATCATGTCAGAATCATCAAACAATATAACAGATTGCCGCAAGTTTTGCAGTAGTGCCTTGAGTGCTGTGCAACCACTCTTATCCCTCCACTGAACTCTGTGCAGGTATCCAGTGTTGAAAACTAAGATGAAAATTCAGAGGGCAACAGTTCAATTATTTAATACCAGTGTTAACTAGCAAATAGGTGAGGAAAGTGTGTCTGGCATGTAGAAATTATCTCTAAGCTTTGAAGGAGAAAGATTACAGGCACGTTTGCTGAAGGGTTTCCATATGGCACGGTGCCAGTGGAGCGGGGCTGGTGCTCGAGAGGAGCTGGGGACCTGAGAACCCCTGGGGCAGCTGAGACACCCGTCTGCTGCTGCTTGGTCTGCCTTTCTATGTCACAGACTCTGAGAAATGAAAATAAATAAGAAAAATTAGGCATTTAACTATTAGAAACTTTCTTATAGAAATACCATTCTTAAAGAACTAACAAAACCCTGTAGTGCTTAACTTTGGTCAAAATCTGTTATTGCTGTAATCCTATAAACCATTTAGAAATAGAAAAGCCAATAGTTTCAAGCGCGTTTTACAGATATCGAAGAACAGTGGGTGCATCGCTAAATATGAGCTGCATTACATCTGTTGGCAGTTGCAGAGACAGAAGCAAAACTCATTGATAGATGGCATGGAAACGAGAGACCATGATACGATTAAGGATCTGCAGCAGACTGTTCAGCGGGTGGGTTCGTATCCTCTCTCCTGAAGGAACACGTCTTGCATTTCATCGTGCCGAGTGGCTGGAGCTGGACTGGTGGTTCAGGAAAATGACATGAGAACCATTTATTAGCCGGGAAAAAACAGCGTCCAGCAACAACCATTATTCATTCAGCGTTATTGATTTAACTTAAGGCCACGGTAACTTGTTTCATGAGTAGTTCTGGCATCATTCCATGCGAAGGCTGACTTTGCCAAGGAATTCGTTATTAAAAAAAACTTGCATCAACCAGCCGAAATATCCAAAGCGTTATGGGAGATGTGAAACAGAAGTCCTGCGTTTATTTTGAGATGAATGAGCAGCACGGGAGCTGCCACTACTTACTTAGGGATCAACAGACTCAGTAAAAGTTATAATTAAAATGGATTTCCAGCACTTGTAGAATTGTGAGTCTGTCTGATACTCCTGTCTTCAGGTACTTATAAACTTTGTTTTATGTGTACCATCCCCATTTCAGTCTGAAAAGGTTCAGTGTAAATGGATTAAGGTCTTTACGTTGCTTCAGAGTAAGCCTCGTCCATAGAAGCGATCCGCCACTTCTGGAAAGCTTCGCTCGCCCCACGGGGACTCTCCTGCATTTCAGGTGTAAATAAAAATCATTTTTAAATCAAAGAAATCTACTCTGTAGTTAGTAGAATTTCTAAAAACATGGTTAATCCTAAAAAGCTTTTCTATTTGATATTTAATAGAGCTGAGTTAATAATTCATAATTTAATGTATCTGATTAATTTTGCCTCTTTTTCTCGGAATGTCTTCAAAGCACATAACAATTATCTCAAATGTACTTATTCAAAATGACTCAGTGACCTCTCTTTCTAGATCACTTATTCTTGATTCAATTTTTCATAGCAGTGCACGATTTCTATTGGTTATCATTCATTATTTCTGTTTGCTAATCGAGTAATCACAAATCCAGTTAAAACAAAACAACCCTGTGGCAGGAACGCAGGCTGAAAATGCATTTAAAATTCCTTTCTGCAAAGTGTAGTTTTAAAAATGCATTTTCAGTGACCTGAAAAAGCATAGACGTAGATTGCACATGATGCATAGAAAATAAACTCACAAGGGAAGATACTGGAGGTGAATTGATTTTAATACTCTGAAGAATATTCGTAGCAAATATTAAATATCACTTCCCTCAAGATGTATATAACTGAATCAACAACAAAGGCGTTGTTTATACCTGTCCCAGAGATCTCTGTGCACGGAAGAAAATGTAGAATGCCGATTTTCTTCTGAACAAGCCCTAGAAATAGTTCTGGTCCGTTGTGAGCACACAGGCGCTGGGCTGTACAGGGAGGGAGCTGGGGTCGGGTACCCATTCTCACGAAGCCAAAAGCCTTCCCCGGAGCGCGAGCAGGTCCTGGCTCGTGTGGTCACGAAGGTGGCTCAACGTCACCTTCTCAACAGCCTTGAGGAGACGATGGAGGTGGCCCCAGCTCATGCAGGGTTTCAGAGTCCCTTGCCTGCTTTTGAGTCCAGAGGCATGAGTGCTGACTTCTGCTCAAGTTTGAAGCAAAATCTGCCTTCAGCAGATGCAAAAGTAAGTGACAGCCTGGTTCAGGAGGGATGCCCTGTTATTTCACTCCCCAAAAGGGTTTTATTTTTCCTCTGTTAGGGTCCACAGATGTTCAAATTCGTACAACATTGTGCACTACGAATCTTCAAGTGCGAACTCTTCTAGAACTAAATGACGTGGTTTATAGCATGCTGTGTGACTGGTTCTATTATTGTTCTTATTTCCATTTCTTGGGATAATTCAATTTCTTCCTTAAATTGACTTTTACACTCTTTTACCTTTCTCTAGCATTTTCATTCCAAGGCCACCTCTGTACCCAAAGCCTTCTGCATCCTCTGTCGTTCACTCTTTCTCCCTGATGTCCCTGCTGCCAGGTATAGGGACAGCACTCTGCCACCATTCAAGCCCTGAAGATGCTTTCAGACGTGATGAGCCTGTAGAACTCATTAAGTGTGTCTCTGACCCACAAGTCCTCTGCGTTTTTTCAGGGAAATTTTATAGTGTTAAACTGCACTTATTCTGGAACCTGAGCCCAATTCAAGGGCCATTCAGACACTTAAATGTCTTGCTCAGTTTTCTGTCAGCTCTCTGACTGGACTGGAAACCTGCGAGGAATTGGGTTACCAAGAACATTCATTTCTCCGGGGGAATCTAAGCTTCCTCCTGCGCGCGGCGGGGATGAGGGACGGCACAAACGCTAGCAAGGCTCGAAGGGACTCGCCACCGGAGCAGAGTGGGTTGTTGTGTTGTCTTTGTTCAAGGTCAGAGGCAAATGAGTTAAAGTGTAGGATAAGCTGCCTTGTTCAGGGGCTGCAAACTTCGGGGTAGGGTCCCTGAACACCTTTCCTTACTGCCTTGGAAACAGGGCACCTCCAGCCGAGGAGGACCCAGTGTTCTTTTAAGAAAAACAAGTGATGAAATCATGTTGTCCTGGGAATTGATAGAGCTTTTTTTATCCAAGTGGTGATCTAACCAAACAAATTGTATAAAGATAATTAACTTACGCTAGCAGATGCACTGAAATGTGCAATGCCCTTAATATCAAGAATTTGATTTACACAACATATTGCTAAGTGCGTATGTTTATTAAAATAAAGTTCAGGAGAAGGACAGTGGAATTACACCAGGGCTGAGCTGGCCACCAGTCTAACGGTGCATGCGTCTCATTATAGGGAGATTTTTCCTTTTATTTCAGTATGCTATTTATTTTACAATTTAAAAAAAAAAAATAAAAAACCCTTAATAGTCAAATAGATGGCCTTAATGTGATGGTTTTATTAAAACTAAGGATTTTATGTGGCTATTATCTTTCTTCCCCTCTTACTAGCAGTCTGTGGTGGTCATTTGTGGTGGCCACGCTAGCACACCAATGCAGTTTGTTAATGAATTTTCCACAAATTAATTTTCTCCACTGAAACAGCATCAATAAACACGAGCAATTGCTTTATGTGGACTAGGAATAAAAGAAAGCATAATAACTTCCTTGACGTTATTTTGTGGAATTAAAAGTACTTCTCTTTTGGCCTTTTTTCATTAGAGGCTCTACTAAATGATTGCAAATAAAGTAATGGGGACTAGCATGAATTGCTAGATACAGCTAATAATGCCTTGTTTTAGGCTATTGACTTACCCTAATGTATTTCCAGATGTCACTGAATTTTATTGCATTAGATCTATTGATAGCTTTAGGTGCCTTTTTTCCTTGTTATTCATAGTCACATTTAAATAACCTTTTTCTTAAAAGAAGCCTTTTTTCCCAGCCGAAGCAACTAAAAGGTATCAGCATCAAATCTGATAAATGGATACCCCATGGTTCAGAAAATTACATAGGCTTAATACCTAAGGCAAGTGAGATGCAATCTCAGCAAAAGAATCTACAAGGAGCAGGATTATCATTCAAGGAAAAGGGGGTATTAACACTTTCCTTGTAACTCTAATGGGAGGGAATCGTCTTCAGCATTTTCATATATTTATGGAGGTTTAAAGACCCATGCTAGATAACTGTTGGTGTAGATTTTAGGAGTATGTTTGTTTAAATAAATTAATATGGGTCAAACTTCATTAGTCCATATAGCTTTAATAGAAAATTTGGGTAGGGAAAGTACTCACATTTACATGGTTCCTGATATTAATTTCAAGTGTGATTCCCATATGTATGCAACTCCTTCTCCAAGGCACCCTACTAGTGTGCATCATCAAGGACATGCCATCATTTTCAAATACAAAATAAGAAACAATTTGTGACGTTTTCACCATTGCATTTACCTGACCTTCCAAAGCGGCTGGTTTGTGTGGTGCCTGCAGTTGCTCCGTGCATGGTTGCGTGCATGGTAGATCTTCTGTGCTGGGTCTAGGGATTGGTAGAAGTGATGAAACATTTGGAAGAGCAGCCCAGGCCAGTACTTGTCTGGCTTTTTTAGGTAATTTGAGTCTGGGATAAATACACATCACCACTTAACCACTCTGCTGTGTTTTGTGTCGGCACTCGGAGTGCTGGAGGTGTACCACGTGGACCCTGGGTTCTGTCCCCATGGCCCTGGCCACCGCTGCCCACGTTTTTGGGGATGTCTTTGCACAGGGCAGACCAGAGCGCCTTGTGCTTCGGGTGGGTGCAGAGCTCGGGTGCATAGCCTGTGTGCCTTGGGTGCGATGAGTCCCAGACTCGGTGCCGTTTGCTTTTGGGGTTTCAGCTGCTAGCAGGAGTGATATTAGCGTGGTGTGATTTTTAAGAAAGGAATATTAAAGAAAGCAATATTTTTTTCAACAATATATGGAAAATATCAGCAGTACTGTTCAGTGGTGGCACCTGTTTGTAAATACACCGTTTTCGTATGTATCTGTGGTTTGTATAGAGAGCAGTCATGGACTACAAATGGGATATGCACTGGCTTTTGATGGGCTGGTATGAGGATATGTCCATCATTATGGTAAATATATTTAGGATGTCCCAACACCAATAAGCGTCACCGTGCCTTGGGTGGCCTCGCTGGGGACATGCCACCCGCCGAGGGCCCCTGGCCGTGTCCGAGAGCGGCGGTGCAGTCTTTCCCCAAGGGCTGCGGGGCTGCTGGCAAGGAGATGAAAAGTTAAAAGTTAATTTTCCAAGAGCTCTGGTGAGGCTGAGCGGGAGAAACAGTGCCATCTGCTGAGCCCCAGGCACGGCCGGCACCGGGACTGTCTGCCGTGCCTTCTCTTAACAAGAAATGTAATAGCAGGTACGTACAGAGTTTTGAAGATTAGCCCTCAAATCAATACATGTGGATATGCAAATATGCCGCCTCCTTGCTCTGCATGATCTTAAGGGATATAAGAAACCCACTAAGGGATCATAAACCTGTTTTTGCATAAAACCCTACCGTAGTAATCTCACGTGTAATTGGATCGTCTGTTGAAGGACTTTTTTATTATTATTTTTATTTATTTTAGGTTGCCTTTTGAGAACAGTATTTCTTAAAGACTATGTTAGCTAAGGCACAATAATGTGAAACAGAAAATAAATTTTCTGTATTCACCTTGAGGGACTTTCAAAGTTACAAATTATGAAGCCAATAATAACTTCCACTTAGAAGACTTTTGACAGGAGGAAAATGAGAAATGAGGAGAGAATGTTTCCGAAGAAACTTATTCCAACTCATTTTCATAAACATGAGCAGAATAGAAGTTGTATATGGGTATGGCAGTCAAATACGCCAACTTGTATAAAACAAAAATAGCACATTTTCTTTGACTACTGTTTCTGAACGCCTGGCTTTAAATACTCAGTCTTAAAGCTAATGAAGGACTTCTGAAGACAGTATGCTGAAAGGAATTCTAGCAGCCCACATAGCTCCCATCTGCGTTTGAACAGAAGCACAGTCTGCATCAGACATTAATAACAATGAAAGATGTTTAACTGTGGGTGATAAGTGAGTATATTTTGGTCCGGTTTAGGCTGAAGCTATCGGTTAATTTGGCACTGAGTATGAATTTGGTTATTTGGAAATGCTAAAAACTTTGGCTTGCGAAAAGTAAATTTTGCTTTGCAATTTTTTTTTTTTTTAATCTAAAGAAATGATTTGTGATACCTTCCCACTCCTTGTTTCCAGTACAGCCAGGGTAAGTGGGATAGAGGGATTTAAAGTAACTAGTATAGGTTTAAGACACTAATTAAAACAATCCTACTGTAAATTTCCTAATGCGCTTTGGAGGGTGGAGTGTCTGGCTTTTTGTTGCAAAGTTTTACCATTCGAAAGCGACTCAGTCCATCAGTTCAGATATTGTTATGGGCAAGGTCGAAAGCATCAAGTGTGCAGGTAGTTTGTAATTGGCTGTCTGCAGGAAACAGCAGGGAATTCAATCTATTACATGCACTTTGATGCACTAAACCAACACTCCGCGAAGCCATCGGAGCATAGAAAAGGCTTGCTAATCTCTCGCCAGTAATTATTGCAGGTGTGCCGTGCTCGTATCAAAGGGGGCATTCATCACTTGATGAACTTCAATGTTCCTAGTGATTTTTTTTTTTTTTTGGTTTCTGTTAATAAAGCACATTTTGACATTCAGAGACTTTATGTGACATTAGGGAAAGTATATTTAAGGAAAATCTCAAAAAAAGTTCTTCTGATAATCAGTGATGTTCTTGGGAACCAGGGATAATTCCAGTGAGCAAAACTAGCCTGAAATCTGTCACTCTCTTGTTCAGATGAATTATATTTTTACTGTGTCTGTGAAAGCAGGGAAATAAAGACATGGACATCTGGAAGCCTAGAGTTTGAAGACGGTTAAATTCATATTGTTTGAAATAAGAACTCGATTTCACTGTGTTGATAGAAAATGATTACTTCACAGAAACTTAAATGCAAGAGAATTCCGATTTTGGAGGGTAAGGAAATGAGGAAAGCCAAGGCACGATGTTATGATCTAAAGTAGTTGGTAACTATTGATTTTTATTTGTTTGAAAAATAGCATGCTGGCTGTTTTCTTCTGCTCTTGGCCTTCAATATGAGTGGGGGTCTTGGTCTTTTTGCCTGTATGCCCTCTGGGTATTATACCTGTATATACAGCACACCTTTTCCGTGCCTCTGACCCCTAAATGTTACCAGCCGTTGACAGTAATGAGAACTAAAGTGGCAGCGGCCCTTCTTGTGTCCTTTCATTCAGCCATAATCTTTAAGTGCTCGATTACTAAGACAATACTAAATATATTCGGTACGTCACAAAATATTCAGTTCTTGTTTCTGTTCTCGTTTCTGTTAGTATTGCATGGCTTCAGATAAGTAGTTTGAAATCTATTATTTTGAAGCGTTGGTCACATGATTTTTTTTTTTAATAGCTTTTACTGATATAATAATGTGAGGCAGCATGTCTGTTTCATGGTACGCAGTTTAGCAATGGTAAATTTGATATTTATGTTTATGAAAAGGATTTGTTTGTTATACTGACAAAATCTGTTTCCCTGTTCCTTGGATCACTTCTATGTGTTTGTCTTCCCCCCCCCCCCCCCCCGTCTGTTTTGTCCCCTCTGTAAGAATTAGAGCTGATCACAAGAGGGACTGTCTTTCCCTTTTGTGTTCACCCTTTGCCTAGCACACCTAGTTAATGACTGGAGTCCCTAAATACTGTGCAAATAGAAACAATAATTGAGCTATTTCAAATGTGCGTGAAAACGTAAAGCTCCATTTCCCACCATCAGTGACTCAGCTAAGATGAAGATGGTGGGTTTTGCTCATCATCAATATGGAGCACCGTGCTTTACCGCTGCTGGTCCAATGACCATATTGTTTCAGAACAAAGACAAACCAAACTACTTATTTCTTAAGTGTTTCTCCAGCAGTATTCTTTTATCCCTAGCTCTGTACTTAACACATCTTGGGAAAAAATTGGACTATGTACCATTGGTTATCACGTAATCCAAATGGACCTGCAGATGTCTTGATAAGCTAGAGCATGTTTGATGGTTGAACCTTCACCTGGCTTTAATACTTTCATTCCATCTTAATCAGCTCCTATTAAAGTGGTATTCTGCCTGTGAATTGCAAGATTTGCACTGGCCTTAATGACAGTGGGAAGAAGCTCGTGAAAGACTCGGTGGCTTCACGATAGCTCTGTTGTCCTGCGAAAGGTGTCGGGACTGGCGCATCTATCTCCCTGCTCGTACAGATCTGGAGCCGAAATAAACCTCCTTCGTGTCTTTGTTTCTCATCAAGGAGATAAATTATCAAAGCATCACCCAATGTTAATCGTAACAAACCAGATAACCCTGATTAACAGTTATGAACAATTTCCAGCAAGAAGCCAGTGCTGCTTTGAAATTTAGTCTGAAGTGACTTTTTTAGTAGGAGAGATTCAGATAAATCTGATAGGCAGAACTGATCGGCCCAGGCAAAAGGTCCCTGCAATTATCTCTCAGTATTTTGTCTCCAGTGTTATTTAATGGTACCTTCTCATAACTATCATACCATAGCCATATGGATTTCCTCTTCCTAACCTAATTAGGGGCATCATGCCCAGCACCGATTCAGGGCCAGGCTGGAGCACTGCTCTGCCCCGCGCAGCTCTTCAGCTTCACTGCGCACCGAAGCACAACCTGGTTTTTGCTTTTGAAGTCTTTCATCTTGGATGTCTTTCTGCATTCCTTTATTCTGTGTTTTTACTCCTGTTACCAAGCAACTTTTTCAGTTTGCTTTAGTTTGGGTTTTTGGTTTGCTTGCCTTTTTTAAAGAAAAAAAAGATGTATTTTTCTGCTTTCCCTTTACTTCTGTATTATCTTTCTTCCCATCTTCCTGTTACCGCTGATGGGCACCTTTCTGCTATACCCATTTTTTTGCTGACTGTTTTTATTTCTACTCAGCTCAGTCTGAAAAATAGAATAGAACTCTTAAAAATAATTTCTTTACCTAAAAGTAAAATTAAGGTAAAGGGTCACATAGATCATAGAACTTACGTTAACTTCTATGCTAATTATGTTGCATTTGACTTACCCAGTGAGTTGTATTCAGCTCTTATGTTACTGCCTTTTTCAAAAATTAATGCAAGCTTTTCACGTTGCTTCTCTGGGTTTATATTGCAAATTTACTTTTCTGTGGTAGGCTTTTTCTTATTTCCTCTCATCAGCCTGTTTATATCCAGAGATGTGGTGCTCAGCTTTATTAATTGCAGTCTTGTCACCTTGATTTAAATAATCGTCATCTTTTTGCCACATCTAAAGCTTCATCTTTGTATCTTCTTTGTGTCAGCCTTAATGATTGCAATGTTACAATCACAGTTCAATAATGATCTTTTTGTTAAAGTGGTGCTTATTTTCATTTACAGAAAACTGCTTAAATTAGTCCTTTGTAGCTCCCTCTGAACTTATCCGTGGTGGTCTGCAGAGATCTTTGACATCTAAGCCTTAGGTTTTCTGTGATCTTCTTGTATCTCTGTTTCCAATTTTTTTTCTCCTCCTGTTGACACTGTTTGGTTTTCACACTGTAGTTTCAGATATTATTGCTGTATTTCTAAGTCAATCAAATTATCTTTACCTTCAGACTAGTCCTAAAATTCCTGAAGTACTTCAGCATATTGAAAAACAACAAAAAACCCCCCTCCAATCCCATTTATTAAAGAATTTGTAGCAGTTGAGACATGAAGGTATGTCCTGTTCTTCATCGGTATTGGACAACCTGCCTGTCTAGCAGGCAGCGAAGCCCTCTGTGTCGATTTTAGATGTGGTTTGTTGGCAGAAGTTACAGCTTTCATTAGAACTACTGAAATTGAGAAAAAGAAAGGAAGAAAGAAAAAAAAGACAGACTTTTGTTCCCATATTCTTCTTCAGGTTTTAAAACAGCAGCGTTCAAGAGAAGTGCAGGCTGGGCGTGAGCGTTCAGTTTGCTGAAGATATGTTTGAGTCCTTCAAACTCACAAGCTGTAGTTGACAAGACAATCTTTTTAAGGCATTTTTAGTCCTCCTATTAGAATCAAGGGAGAGCTTAGAGGTGTAGAAGCTGTTTTGCAAAGAATATTCTTCCACTAATAAGTCAGTGTCTGTCCTTTATCGGCTCTGTGCAAGCTCGTTCCCATCCACGCTACTTGGTCTCACCCATATAATTTTCTCAGGGCACTTGGTGTGCTATGTTCTTAAACATAGACGCGTAGGATCCACGGGTTTTGGTGCTTTCGTGGCGAGAACTTTAATGGGTAAGCATAGGAGCTGAGGTTGTGTTCTTGCCACGCTTGTCCGCTCTTTATTTAACGTTAAAAGCCTCCTCTCTTCCCCTCTGCCTCTCACCCCATGTCTGACCTACCATGGGGAGAGCTGGGCTGTTTCAGACGGAAAGAGCTGTTGGGTTGTAAGGTGTTTGACTTTACGGGAATTAACTTTCAAGTAACAGAATTCAGTACTTTCACTTCAGTGTCCACAGCAAAGTATTCAGGTGCTCGGTGAAACCTTCCCGGGGAGCTGTACCAGCACTGCCTGCAAATGTCCTGCGCTGCAGCCTCTGGCAGGAGCCCTTCGCTGGCCATAGCTCCCCAGCGGGTATCAACACTCCGTTTTGTCTCCGAGGTTACTTTTTTAATCTGATAGCCAGTATTTTCTGGGTGGAATCTCTTACATCAAACCATAATTTATGTATTTCAGAGTACTTTACATTTGATACTCCGGTAATATCACACTTTCCTTCCTATAGATGACACTATCAATTCTATCAAGGTATATGGAATCATTGCAAATTTTCTCCATCACAGGCATAAATTAACAGTTATTTTCTTAATGTAATGCATCATAAACAGGCAATCAGCTATAATCTATTTATATGATGTAATCTATACGGTGTTCTTACTTGGTTATTCTTTTTTTATTTTACTTTTTAGATAAACTAGTAGCAGTTGGTGGTGGAACTGGAATTACTGTCCCGAAATTGTCAGAGTCATGTTCACAAGCTCCATTGCCTGAAAAGTCTTCATTAACTATGTTTAAATCTTTGCTGCATCTTTGAATTCTTCTTTTAGATATACAATACCAAATTACAAGATCTTTACATACTGCAGCAAAAAGAGACTAGGAGACGTATTGTGCTTAGTCCTTTGACTAGTGCTGTGTAACCACAGGGTTCTGTTTCGGTGGGAGACGCGTCGGTCCTTCAGTTTATGCCAGGTTTAACCGTGGTGTCCAGAAGCTCCAGATGAAGGAAGGCTGGAGGGGTGAGATTCAGCCTCCTCTTAGCACAAGGGCTGGCAGCGCTGCAGCTCCCTGGATTTGTGCTCTCTGTGTATGTCTGAACGCTTGGTCCAGGGCCACCACCAAGTCGGGCAGGTGACAGAGGTGACACAGTTCTCCATTTGGCCTCAAATACTCTGGTTTCTCAGTGTTGTCTGACATTCCGCCATGTAATAAAACTATTATAAATGATTCGCAATGTAGTATTAGTACATGCTAAGTGTGGTTAATGTAGCATCAGTTCTGCTTGCTTTTGTAACTAATTGCTGCATTAACAGACTTGGTGATTATAGGAACCGTGGTTAGATAAGTAGCAGCGGACAGGAAAAGATCTAGAGAAGCAATGTTTTATGAAGCTTTCTCAGCCTCCGTAAGGGGTTAATTCTCATTGTCTTTTGCATAACCATAGATCATTGCTAATTCTTAGCTACCCACTAACATTTATATTAAAACTCTGCGGAGACTGGTTTGGGTTTTTTTTTTTTTTTTCAAGTCTCTGAGCCATCATTTGACAACCTGCAAAGTGGAAGATGAGCTCTGGTGGGGCTGGGAAGTAGGTGGTGTCTAAGGGTAAGTGTCTTTGGAAAAAAAGCTGTGAAAATTCACAGCAAAAGCAGCCTGGAGATACCTGAAACATGCTACGTTTAAGCTTTCTACTTGTATAGACAAGGTGCTGATCCTGGGATAGCAAAGGGTTTTCAAATCCAGAGTCAAGAGGCTTAGGTCTGGGTCTGAGAACTGAGCAATTCAAAGACAAGCGGGTTAAGGTCGACCTCAGCCTACAACGCGAACATACCCCCTTTTCATCTCCAAATAATGTTTCTAGCATTTGTATGTAGCCTGGCTTTCTGTCATCAGGCTTAAAGCACCGGTGCTTCCACAGGAAATCAGCTTTAAGGTGAAGAAGAGAATTTCAGCTTTGCAGCAGACAGATGTAGGCAAAGTGAGCGAGGCTCAAAACCTTTTATGTATCGTTGGCTGTAAACAAAATGTCCAGGCTAGGACAATTGAAAAATAGCTATATTGTATTTTATATCAAAATGCACTTCTAAGAAATGTCTGTAAGTGGTACAGTGTGTGATTTCATGCTTTATTGTTCCTCAATCTGTTCAGTTTACAGGGAAAAGGTATTTTTCATTCTCCTAGCTGCTAGCTTTGCCAGCGCTACGTGAGCTCTGAAACGCAAGCTGTGATCTTTCTGGCTTCTACATTTCCATCAGTAATAAAGAATCCACAGGACAAGTTCTTCTCTTAGTTACACCTGCGAAACCCCATGATCTTCCAGGATTTCACACGCAAAACTGAGCAGGGAATAGCAGCCCCTTTGAAAATCAAAAGGACAACAGCCATCAGAGAAAAAAGCTGCACGCTGGAAAAGCATCCATTTAGACTTGTACAAAGAGGAGTGTAACTGAGTGAAAGGTGAAAACATAATTAAGAAAACATGACAATGGAGAAAGTTTTCCGAGAGTGAGATTTACAGAACTGTAGGATGTTATCTCAAGGAGATGGTGACAGGTCCGTTGCTTGGATATTTTCAGTGAAAGGGTGGAAAGGAGATATAATTCATCATAGCTGGAGATAATTCAGGCATTTGGGGAACAGTGTTTTGAAAAATGGTCATAGATTTACTGTATTTTAAAGTCTACAAGGATTTTTTTAAGTAGGACGACTCTTTGTTCCCCTTTCTTTGATGTTTTCTTCCCGGAACACGATACTCCAACATTCCTGTGACTCATCAGAACTGCAGTATAGATAAGAAATGCTAAGCCAGTTATTTCCATCTATCCCATTCCAGTCATTCAACATAATTTACCTAATGTGTCTTCTCCAGCTCTAATTTCTGCAGCTTTACATAAAGTAGATGCCATTAGGGGAACTAAATGACTGCCAAGGTGCCATTCAAATTCAGGCTCAGCCCACGCTGGCCGTGCTGGCACATATGAAATGAAAGTCTTTGGGTTAGCACAGAGCAGGGAGACGCTTTCGCATCCTTACTGATGCGGTCATTGTGAGGACATGTGAGATTTGGGGTACGAGATGGGATAGGCTTGGGTGGAGAAGAAGGATGGGGACTCCTAGGAGCAGGGAGGGTTGGGGGCTTGGTGAACCCCAAAGAGGTCTGGGCACTAACAATGGTGAAAGAACAGAACAGCCCAGGTTGGAAGAGACCTCCAAAGATCATCTGGTCCAACCTTTTCTGGGAGAGGGAGCCTAGATGAGATGAGATCATTCAGCACCCTGTCCAACCACATCTTGACTCTCTGATTTGTTTTCCTCTACAAAACAATATTCTGCAATTCAAACATTTGTAATAGCTACTATAATCAGGAGATGGTTTCAGAAGATTTTCTGGGATCTGAATTAGTTATTTCAATAAATATATAGGTACCTATGTATACATCCAAATATATTTTAAAAATTAAGTTTATGGTAGTAGCTTGTTTTGTCTACACTGGTCCTTTTTTTTTTCTTCTCGCGTTTGCAGTCTCTGGAAGGCATTCAGGTTTGCAGTCTCTGCAAGCCGTTAACTTGTGCAAAACTGAGCACAAACTGTAGTGTAAAGTTTTCAAAACAATAACGTTTTAAAACCAGAAGTGTTCAGCTAGAGATTTGAAATGATGGGATACTATTTCCTGTGAGAAAAACACAGACTTCTAAATTAAACCAAACCTCAGATTAGGGTTTATTTAAGTTGTCTTTTTGCGTGCGTACTGCTGGGTACACGTACTGGGGTGGGGTGGGTGAATTTATTAAAGTGTCCTTCGCTTTGCTGGGTGGGTGCCCTCTCACAGCGCAGCAGAAGCGGTGACATTGCGGGCAGCTGCCACCTCAGACCCGCTGGCTCGTGGCCCCCAGAGCCCCCCCGCTTCCCTCCCGTCCCTCTGCTCCCCCTGCCCCGGCACGGGCAACGCTTCCCAAAGTGCACCCATAGGGAGGGCATTGCTGAATCCCAGGTAAATAAGGAATTGTGGGGGGTTGCGTGGCGGGGTTTTGGTAGCGGGAGAGGGGGCTACAGGGGTGGCTTTCCCGTGGGAAAGCCCACGCTGGAGCAGTTCGTGGAGGACTGCAGCCCCTGGAAAGGACTTGTGTTGGAGCAAGGGCAGAGTGTGAGGAGTCCTCCTCCTGAGGAGGAAGGAACGGCAGAGACGTGTGATGAACTGACCGCAACCCCCATTCCCCGTCCCCCTGCGCTGCTGGGGCGGAGGAGGTGGAGGAATCGGGAGCAGAGCTGAGCCTGGGAAGAAGGGAGGAGCAGGGGGGAAGGTGTGTTTTTACGATAGGATTCTATTTCTCATCATCCTACTCTGACTTGATTGGTAACAAATTAAATTGATTTCCTTTTTTTCCCCAAGTTGCGTCTGTTTTTTGCCTGTGACCATAACTGGTGAGTGATCCCTCCCTGTCCTGGTCTCGACTCACAAGCCTGTCGTTATATTTTCTCCCCATCCCACGGCGGGGGGAGCGAGCGAGCGGCCGCGTGGTGCTTTGTTGCCGGTGGGCCTAAACCACGACAGGAATAAACAAAAAAATACATATTCGTGGCCATTTACAGGCCACCTGCCAAAGATGAAAAGGAGTTCGGAGGCAGTTATGGAAAATTCTTGCAGCATTTTGTCAGTGTTTAAACCAGTTAAGTGTAACGCAGGTCTACAATCGTTACTCTAATGTCCTAGCGAGCGGCTTTTTTTGGTAGATGCTTTAGCTAGCACAAACTTACAAAGTTATAAATCTCTAAGGGGGCTTAAAATACTTCAAAGTTCTTAAATTTACAGACGCTGGAATTAAATCTGGTAGTATTCTGAGAAGGTGGATAAATGAATTTTTCAAAAGTAGAAACAAAGTCACAGGGAGACCTAACCTCTCAAGAAGACGGATTAGATTACTTTAGGACCCAAACCTGCAACATCTTTTAGTATCTTCCTGAAAAGCATCTCCTATAATGAAATGAATACAGGGATGGTATAGCAAAAATACCGCAAAACGTGAAATGACAGTAGCAAGTGGAAGATCTTACAAATGGGCTCATTCTGAGCAACACAATCATCTTTGTAACGCTCTCAGGGATCGTGCAATTTAACCAGTTATTCCTTAAATAAAAACACCACGTTGAAGCTTTAAAAACTAAACATTTCTGATGTCTGCCAGCATTTACGTGGCTGAAATGTCAGTGGAAAGCGCGTTTGAGAGTTTGTGCCGATAGACTGCCTGCCTTAATTAGCGTCCGTCCACATTTTGTCAAAAACTGAAGCAGAAACAGAGGCCGGGTTTTCCTTTTTAGGATGTCCAGCAGCCTGCTCTCTGGTTCAGGTTTCAGGCCAGGCCCTCGGGCCCATCACAGCACCCTTTGCCGCTTCGGGCAGTCCCGTCCCTCCTGGATGCGTCTCCTCCTGCATCTGCAATCCCGTGCATCGCGGTCTTACAGTTGCTGCTGCAGCTCATTGCTTGGGTTTGAGGGCATCGCTTTGCAATACTTTGTGTTTGGTTTATATACCTTTTACATACCTCTTTTTTTTTTTTTTATAGTCCTGCCCTCCCCTCGCATGGCTCCTGTCTGTTACAGCTGCGTGGAGGTCTCCAGTGCCTTCAGACACTTTTCTGAGGATTAAGAGCAGTAGATGAACATACCTACAAGAGACTGTTGACCTACTGATCCTCTATGTTGCTTTTGTATGGCTATTTATCACAGTGGAAAGCTTATATAAAATACCCTCATGCAGTTGGTAACCTTTTCATCTACCCTGAACGTGTTCTTTCGTTATAAGTCTCAACGTATGACAATGCAAATTAGCGCCGTGATTAGTTTCGTATGTGTCTCTCTCGTGATCAATGGCAAACTGAAATGGATCCTGGGAAAATATTTATAAATTGAGATAATAAGCTGGTATTTTTTTTTTTAAACTACATAAGAAATAAAATGTTTTAAATGATGCATTGCCACGCAGTCGAGTGGAGACACATGCATCAGGCTCTCGTGCCTGGGAAACTGATGTGCTTCCAATTACTTCGGTGCCAAGTTTCTGCTCTGAGTGACTAAAGGCTATTGCGCAGGAAGTCCAGCAATATATTTTATTAGCAGAATGGTATTTTAAAAATGCCACCCTTTAGCCACTGGAGAGAAGAACTCAGAAATGAGAGAGATGTGCAAACCAGTATTGAGGGATTTTTGCACAGTTACCTCTCTGTGGGTAAAAGGAGGACTCAGATTTTCACATCTGCCAATCTGACTTATTTCATGAGCTTTAAATTTCTCAAATAACTTTCGGGGATGGGAGATTCATGAATTGTCACAAGTGCTAGAATGGAGTTATCCGAATCACAAAGGCTACTTCACTCCGTCTGCTGGCTGGACTTACTTCATGAGGCAAATTCTGTAATTCTTACTCAAAACTCATTACCGTCTAGGAGAATTTGCAGGCGTGAATACTCTGCAGGTTCTTGCTTTTCCACGTCTAACCACTGCCGGGACTCAAAGCCCTACTTCTTGGGAACCTTTCCTACCAGATGAAACGAGCAAGCTCACCAGAAGACAGACGGGGGTAATACAAGATGCAGTGACGTTGTCTCTGCAGGAATTCGTGTCTGCATAACACATAGGGCTGAAAAGAATATAGGAGGCAGCTTTTGGCAGACAAGCAGAGGAAGTTCTCACAAGCAAAGGCTAGCTGTCGAGGTAGGACAGGTTAGGTCTTTCTTTTGAGAACGATGTCATCTCCTTTTAATCCTACTTTGGTCCCTAAAGAATGAACCCGAAATACAGAGGGTCAGCTCATGGCATGCAATTTTGGAGGCCTCCTTGGCTCAGCGGACCTTTCAGTTTCATCTTGTCTCTCATCATCCGTGTACTTTGCCAATTAAAAGCCCCGAAGCAATTAAACTGTCTATAATTATCCATGATATCACATTGGCTTTCTGGGCATTAGCCAAACAGCACATTTAACAATCACTTACACTTCAAATACCGTAATCAGCAATTATCTAAAATGCATAGTCTTAACAATTAGCAATTCAAGAGCTTGTTTGCTTGAAAAAGTGAGCAAAAGTAATTCCATAGCATAGTGACTTCCCTTTCATACGCAATTACAGCATATGTGGGAGGTAGCATAAATCCTAACTTTGGTATTAGTGCATTAACATCAGCTTCAGTTGAAGTGGCTTTTAGGAATGATGGAAACTGACTGTCACAATATTATATAAATTGAGTGTGGGCACCATCTCTGGTAATAGATAGTTTGGAATTCATAGATATAAAGGCACAATAAATAATACAAAAGGGACAAACCATTCATCTTAGCGTTGCCATATTGAGACTTGCTGGCTTGCATTAGCTTTTGTTTGGCATGCAGGTTTGTCTTTTTACAGATTACTTTTCTGTTATGAAATGAAACATTTGCAGATTGAAAAAGTACACTTTTTGTTTTGGTGGAATGATGAACCAGTTATCTTAACAGTTCAATATCTTCTGATAATCTTAGAAATGTTATTTGTTCAAGTCTTAATGGAAGAAAAATATGGGTAGCATTAAAAGAATGAGCTTTACCGAGCATCACTATTCTGTCTTTGATGACTGTGATCCATTTGGTAAGTCATCAAAGATGTAAGAGAGAATAAATCTACCCTTTCATGACCGTCATCTTTATATAGTCTAAAATAACACATAGGGTAGTTTTCCTTCTTTTTCTAAACGTAAGTGCTTTTTTGTGAATCTTCCAGTATGATTTTTTTTTTTTTACTCATACAGTATATACTTTTAGTTGATAGCTCTCATCTTTTATGGGAGAAATTGCTGAAGCTGAGTAATTAAAGTTATTCTTGACTTCTCTTATTTACTGGAAAGGACTTAGCTGAATCATAAAAGAATAAGGATTGTATTTTGAATGTTTTCCTGTATATGTTGCTCCTAGCAAGTAATTCCTTAATGGCATATACAACAACAACAACAACAACAAACATTCTGGAAAGGAATCTGGCACTTGAATTGTGTTCTTTATTCAGCATCCTTGCCATCACCAAGCTGAAGTGGTATGTGGTAGATGTATACCATCAAGGGAGCAAGTGCTGGTTTATCATAGTATTGTCCAAACTCCTTCTATCTCCTTTTGCTTTCTAAATCTTATTTTAAATCTAATATTGCCATAAAAAGACAGTGTTGTTCTGTCTCCCGTAACCACCTCATCCTCTTTTTTGCATGCTCCGCAACTTCACCTTCCCATCTTTTACAGGATGGACGAGGATGCAGTGAGCCATCACCTCTAACAGACAGTACCGTAATTCCCTGGGGTGGGACACATGAAAAAATATTGGTGAATAAATTTAAGAAAAAAAAAACAAAAAAACCCACTTTATTTTACGTTTTTCTAAGGATTTTCTGTATAAAGCTTGATGTTCTACAGAAATGGTTTAGGCATGTAGAGGTGAATCCCGAATGAGTGATCTCAGGTCTGAACCGCAGCAGCGTGCTGCGCTGCCCGGGTTAACGTGCGCTGGCAGGTCAGAGCTATCCTGGGGATCCCTGCGCAGCAGAACAGGGAATGTTTCCTCCCGCTGTAGCCCTTGTTCTGGTTAGAAAGCGGTAAGAAGTTGTGGATGGTGGGCAGGATGGGTTTTTTCAAGAGGTATATGGGAGGGACCTGCCTGGCAGTGCAACGTGTTCCTGGTGTCCCCAGCCGGGTCCGGCAGCGTGGGGTGCGTGGGGCATCTGCCGTTCCAGCCCTCTCCCCTCGCTTTGGTTGAGGGTGCTTGGCTTACCATAGGTAAAGGGGTAAAGGAGCTTGTCATGGCAAAACGTAGGTTGTTTTCTCTCCAAACAGTGGCTTAGATCTTTTGTGCAAAACAGTTTTCTGTGAGCCCAGATTGGTACGTGTGGGATGTTAAGCCATTTAAAAAAGACGGAGGAACAGAACCACAGATCCTGACACTTGGTATAGTTTATTAATCACAGGGTTGTTTTTTTTTTTCCTCACCTGGATTCTTCAATTATTTTTGTTTGAATTTTATCACTATAAAACCAGGTAACTATCCAAGAGTATAGGCTCCTTCACACAAACTACAAGGACAAAAATGACACTGCAAAGCTGATTTGCTCCCAACAGGAGAATCTGTCCTTCCTCAGAGACACAAAACTTCTGGAAAGCTTGAAACGAACTTCAGTAACAGGAGGAGAGAGTTTTAGCAAATAGGCATACATTTGCTAGGTGTAAAGTTTCTTTCAGGGGAGGGCTCCAACTTTAGGAAAGGAGTTACCTTTGCTTTATAAAACGGGTGTGGGAGTGAGCACATCCACGGTTAGATGACAGCGGTGATGCTGCTAGGAGAAAGAAGCATCTCAGGCAAGGGACTTGCAACCCCTGCAGCACCTGGGAGAGCTGTCCACATTTTTGTTGGGCTTGTGTTAAAATAAGTAGCTCCTTTCTTCTGTTCAATCTCCCTAAGCACCTCCACAGTGCTGTAATAGCGGAAACATCCATTGCTTTAGACAGTCTCACAAAGTAAGGAATTTAAAACATTGTTAGGCGCGATTGCTGTGGTTTCTTTATCAGACTTCAACACTTTCTTTTGAATCACTTAATGTAGTTTTTTCTTTTTTTTTATTTCTCCTCTGATAGTGTTCTCTTACACAGGATCCATCAGTTCCTGTTTTGTTGGTCTTTCTTATACACATGGGATGATTTAATAATGACTACATGCTTTCTTTTCAGTAACGTTGTGTTTACTTTATTGCAATGAATCCTACTTTAAAGAAATCATTGAGACATCATACAATTTAAAGTTACAAGTCTTCCTGTCTTTGGTAGTCTGTCTCCAAGGGAATACACCCCAACAGGGACAGACAGAACTAGAAGGAATTGTGTTTACTAATTACCACCACCATTTAGAAACAAATATGAGTCACAGGGCACCACAGTGAATCCAACCCAAAGAACAATAAAAAAAATGAATCTATATAATTGCTAAGGAAATGAAGACTGAATAGAACTTAAAGGCAATGAAAGTCTTTATTTCCATTTTATTACTGAATAAATACTTCAGGATATTTTCATTTGCTTCACTTTTTGTTTGCTCCTGGGGTCTGCTTGTTATTATGACTGCGATGTACGAGAACTCCTTAATTAACCTGGTTTTGTGGGCATTTCACAGTTTCTATGAAATATGTGTGCTGACAGCTATGTAACAATAGTGAAAATAGAAATGACAGATTTGTAAGCACTGGTCAATTAAAAAATGTTCAAGAAATGCAGTTTTTGAATTATTGGACCAGGCTTCTCTGCAAATTGGAATTCAGTTCAGTTAATTGAATTCACTGGATCTATGGCAATTTACATAAACTTATAATAAAAGCATGGTATCTTCTCAAAAGCTGCTGTTTCAGAATATTATATTAAAAATGGAATAATATAATTTTTATTTTATAATAACTGAATGCAGAAATATCTAATTGACATGCAAACAAAATTGATACATGTATTCTGCTCTCAATTACAAAGAATTTGGTGTGCAATAATCCCAGGCAACATATTGTGACTACTGTATGGATTGTATGGAAGCGAGATGTTGGTCCATTTGTCTATCACTTTTGACAAGCTTAGTCCCAGTCCTTTCCTGTATCTCAAGTGAATGGCTTCGATTTACTCCAGTATTATATTGTTGCATAAAGTAAATATTGCTTTTGTTGAAGCCCTGGAAGCGGTTTCCTTAAAACACTGATGGTCCCAGTTTCCACTGGCAACCTGGGAGTGGTTGTGCTGAGTCTGGGATCTGTGTCCTTGGGCATCCTCTGGACTGGGGATGAGAGTACTGCCGGTGTCCTCCAGATACTTCCTTCAGCGAATCTACATCTTGACTTTTCCTTAACTCTTTCTCCCCATCTGTTTGATGTACGTGTTTATGTACATCCGCAAGCGTGTAAATTCAGTTGTTATAATTGCAATACAGCGTTTTGTTCCTGGGGCTGTGTTGAGAAGGTTAAAGTGCAGTCTTTACTGATTCAAAAGGACCGTGGGGAAAGAACCTGTTTACTTAAAAATAAATGTGGCAATTAAATATTTGTTATGTTGACCTTAGGAACTAGTGGATCTGATGCTTAAATAAAACATGCATAAAGCAATAAGCCTGCAGTATATGTAGGAGAAAGATATATCTATATAGCTGCCCTCAGTGCAATAAAAAAAAACAAATCCTGAAAAAACGTAACGACGTAGGAAGGTATTTTCTGTTGGTGTCTTTGAAGGGGAGACTTCAAGAAGAGTCTGCTCCCCAAAGACTGAACCTGCAACGAGAGTAAAGGTTTATGGAGAGGGAAGCCAGGTGATGCTTCAGTGGGAGCAGTCCCGTGCAGAGTTAAGCGGGGCTGCAGAGGTGGCACAGGCTCGTCAGCCTTACACGCGCAGCCTGCTGCGGGGACGCAGCATCCAGTTTAATTACAGGGATTTCTATAATCATCTTTCGGTGGTGACAGGATTATAGCCCGCGCTGAAACCTCCGAGCAAGTATATGTTTTGGTTTGCGTTTTTCACCCTGAATTTTAATAGGTTCAGAGCAATAGATGAGCGAGCAGGATGGCTCTCCTCGGCGGGAGGGGTGCCCGGGGAGAGCTGGGTGCTGCTCCCTCGCAGGGTGCCGCCAGGATGCGGCTCCTCGTGGCGGAGGTCCCCGGGGGGGACAGAGCGGCGAGGCAGCCTCCCTGCCTGTCCCCGGTTGAGGACGCGGCGGCAGGGACGAGCTGGGGACTTGCAAGGAGTGGGGTCCTGCCTCTGATTTGCTGTACCGTGTAAAGCGAAACTGGGCCAGTTGACTGCACGGCGCTGTAAGTACTGGTTTTCCTCCCCGTCTGCCTGCGGATGGGGCCCTGCCAGCTGCTTTTGGTTTTCTATGCTGCTGCTCTTCGCTGAATCGAGCTGGTGAGGCAGAATCATCTGCTCAGAGCTCAACGGTTCCTTTGGCTTTTCTTTTACAGGCAGGTAATTGATTCATTTAAGCAAATTAGCTGTCCTTTAGACCAAATGCTTTCTGCAGAAGTTAAAGATCTTGTTGCGTAGGATAGCACGGCATCGTCTCAGAGCCAAGCATCAATAAAACCCTCTAAGAGCAAGCATGAACAGTTCAGCCAGGTGTATCAGGGACGAAAGTAGGACAAATTATTTAGCATAAGTAGAATTTTTCTGGCTGTTGCATTCTCCGCTAGAATATAGAAATTACTTGTTGACAGAGCAGCTGTTCACTGGAGCCATCGGGATGGAGGGGTGGGAAGGTGCAGTGTCTGATGCCTTTCACTATGCTTTAAAACTTTTGGGGTTGTTTGTGGCTTTGTTGATAGAACGTCAGCAATATTGATTTGTTTCATTTAAATGCTGAGAAGTGAGTTAAGAGAAGCATATGCTTTGCCCAGGAAGACTTTTCACTTTGGTTTCTTGGAGTATTATGAAAGCAGAAATTAGAGTTGCATGATAAATGGCTGAAACTGTAAGTATTTGCTTTTCTTCTTACAAATACTTCCAGGTGCCTAGATAACCCTATACTTAATAAAATAAAGCATGAAACTTTAAGTATACTCTGACCAATTTAAATTACTTACAAAGATGCATTAAGCTAATGCTGTGCTTACAGAAAGAGTTGTCATTGCACTTTTGCAGTACCCATCGATGGCTAAGAGCTGGACCGTTCTCCTCCACGTACTTGATACGTGCACCGATGCTTACTTCAGCCTACTGAACCCTGTCTGGCCCAGAGCATGAGTCGATACCTCTAATACTAACCTTACATTTGGGTACTGCTGTGGTTTTTGCAAGACCGTGCAATTTCTAAGTGGTGGTAGTGACATTTAAGATTGATAACAGCACGTAGCCAAGCGTATAGATTTTTTGGGGGCATGGCGTGATGTTAGTAAATGTCACTCTGCAGTTTCCTATGCTTTTCAACACACTGGTTTAAATGCTCTGTCTCTGGACTTTGTTTTCTTTTGGCTAAAGCTCAAAGCCTTGGAGTGCTTTGAAGCCAAGCTGAATTGGTCTTATTTGAGGGCCGGAGTAGTTGCACAAGTTGCATGAAATTCTGCGGTGCAGAAGGTACGTACAAAAGAGCAGCTAATTTTTCTCCTGAATAGGCAATGTGTCTCAAAGCAGAGAATACCACGGGCTGTGAAGTACGGAAGTGTCTCACTAGTAAGGACAGAGTACATTCTCATTAAATTTGGCTGAGGAGAACAGCACAGGAAGAAAAGAGCAGCAGTATCTGGTTACCTACGTGCTACAGATATTCCTGGAGCCACGGAGTCCAAGGGGGTAGAGTAAGGAAAATGTAACATATAGCAAGCAGAGATGGTGAAATATCAATGCAGTATTAGGTACGTACCTGAGGGAATTGGCATCCTCGCCTGCAAAGGTACACTGGAGTTTTATTATGAAGCTTTCTGCTTTCACGGAAAACAGTAAGTCTGAATTAAGCATATGCAATGAGTATGTTTAAGGTTTGTTGTTTTCAGCATTTTTTTTCCTAATTGAAGGAAGAACTTGTCCTCATTTCAGAATAAAAGCCATCCCCAATGAGCACCAGTGAAAGGGCTGATGTGAATATTATGATGATAATTTGTTTTCTTCGGAATGTTGTAATTTCAGCATTTCTATAATAATTATAAGCAGATGCAGGAAAGAATGGAGTACTGCTTCAGCATGCATCATGTTAGCAAAAAACAGTGTACTCAGTAACGTATCAGGCTTTTGCAAATATATACATTTTCCTTTAAAAGCATGAATAAATAAACCAACCCACACTGAGGTCTTGGTTTTACAAGACCAAAGCTTCTACATTAAGCGTTTCTTTATCTTGTTGCTGAAACTTGACCCCATTGCCAAACTTCCCTAGCACAATTAAGCAAAACTTTACTGCTAGAGTGTGAATTCTCTAAATAATATTTTTATGCCTGTCACTTACCTTGCTTTTACTTTAAACAGAGAAACCAAGTTGATTTTGATGCTAGAATGAGCTATGGGATAATCTCTTCCATTTCTGGTTTGCATTAAAGAACAAAAATACTGAGTACTAGTAGCCTTGTGCTGTTACTTATGGAGGAAAAATTTGAAACATGTTTGAAAACCTTGATAAATAAAGCAGTTGCAATCTCCTGGCAAAACACAGTCTAGCTTTATTGAAAGCAAAAGTTGAATTACTAGGAAATGCTCCCCGTGCTGTGCGTGTGGTAGCTAACAACACGGTTCTTAGCAAGCCACCGTGTACCAGTGCATTTGAAAGCAAAGGGTTTGCGTTGGATCTGCAATTGCTTAGAAGTGTGCAAGAGGGAAGATGGGGAATTTGGAGAGAAAATCGGTGAGAGCCGTACTGCCGAGCAACAGCAGCACGTCCGCTATCAGCACGGCGCGATCAAGCGAAGGAGTGGCTTGACTCGTCTTAAAAAGAGCGATATTTCAAGTTAGGAAAAGTATGGAAACATGCGGGTGTCATCTAAGCACGTGGCTCCTGCCCAAAGCTTGGAAGAGCACTTCCAGGCTTGAAGTGCAGTTGAACGCTCCAGCATTTATTACGGGAAGCTCTCGGATGGTCCTGGGCCGGCCGGTCGTGCGTCTTGCAGGGCACGTGTTGTGCGGTTCCCTGTGCTGCACTCCTCTTCTACAGGCGTAGCAACTGAAAGGAGAGGGATTTGGACAGGAGCGCCCAGCAGGTGGAATAAAATGTAAGATTATCTGCTTTGCACTCCAAAGTATGCTGTAAAAATTATTTGACGAAAGGTTTCTTTAAAGATTGCATAAAGTAATCCGTGGTATTCTTAAGCTACTGAGGAACATAACAGAAAACAGTATTTTCTGTATGCTCTAAATGCTTTATTGCACATAATTTGAATCCCTTTATTGCTGAGAGCGATAGATACCATTTCAGATTTTCTCTGCTTTAGTTTAGTTTTGGTAATGTCATTTCTGATTAAACTTATATGGTATAGTATATTGAACCATGAAATAGTTAAACTTTTTATGAGCTCAATGAAAAGCCTATTGCTTTTGGGTTTTAAAGTATCACTAGCCTAGCTGAACAAGTCAGACCTAATTAAGAGAACGCACTGATGCAAGATCTGCCCTTTTTTACTGCATTCTTTCCATCTTAGAAATGTCCATCCATTTTAAAGCAAAGTATACTTCCAGCTACCCAGGCTCTGTTATGCAGAGTATGGCGATGACAGGGATCTTTGATTTCTTTAAGCTGTTAATTCCTTAGCTGCAATTTTATGTATTGACTTCAGCAACATCATACATTTGGCTTTGAACCAATGAATCAGAAGATTTTTGAATGTTCAGCTCAATACTGCTTAGTTAATAGTTCCAATGGTGCACCAGACAGTTTTATTGTACGGTAGGAGGCCAGCTATAAATCACAGGTAAGACCTGCCTGTATTTATTGCACAGAAAGCCTTTGTTAGAGATCTGTTTTACTACAATTAAAAGGTACCATATTCTCAAGGAACCTATAAAGTAGTTTTGCTTATAAAGCAAAGGGCTGCACCAGTATCAGCCTGCTTTTGAGTAAGGAAAACCAGTGATTTAATGTTAGAGGAAAGCATCAGAAGGATACCAAAGAAATAAAGTATATCTTATGGCAAGATATAAAATGCAGTGGTGTAGATTTTAAAGGAGATGGCAGAATTTACAGAAGCTGACTATCCCAGGCAGATAGCAAATGGAGTAAAGACGACAAATTTAAGACTTGCCAGAAGGAAACCCTATATCAGGGGACAGAAATTCAAGTGCTCTGCAAAGAAAATGTAAATAAGGCAGTAGATGTCTAAGAGGACTGTGGTCAAATGAAACACAGAGAAACAGCTTCATGGTGAGGAGAGTGGATGTGTTGTAGGTGCAAAAATATCAAGTATAAGACCACTGGGTGGAATTTGGGAACAGCTGTCACAGGCGTTGGTAAGTTACTGTATAAATGATTATGAAACTTGAATAGTTGATAGTGAGAATAGATGTTTAAAAGGTAATTGCTTTGTGATGCCTAAACATGTTAAAAAAAAAAAAAATGCATAAGCTAAAAAATAAAAAGCAGACCCCATAGTCTTTTAGTAAGTGGTCACACTCACCCTAGAGGTGTACTAGGATTTGGCTGTTGAAACGCAGGATCTTTGCTGTTTTCTGTGCAAGCGTTTGCTTGGTAGACGTCCGTAAGCGAGAAGAAATTATGTACACAAAGTACACGATCGAAGCATGGCAACTTATCCTGATGAGTATGAGGGAAGTGTAGAGTGCTTCCAATAGACAAGGACATTTTTGTGCATGGGTGATGACTACACAGATATGGGTAAATGTGTTTAGTGAAGAGACCTTGTGCTTTAGTCTCCTAGCTGAAGAATCAGAGCCCAAGTAACGTGTCTAAGAGTTGCAGGCAGTTAGTAAAATGTGTTTGGCTGCTGAATGCAAGGTTCACACTAAGCGAGGTTACTAATTAGCCACAGTAATGATAAAACTATTCCCTTTCAGCTCTTCTGGAAATTCAGATGTGTTGAAGTGATTAGTTGTTTGTCTTCGCTCTTGATGCGTTTATTACAAAGGGAAGCTGCAATGCCCAAGAGATGCTGGACAAGCACCTTCTTGGCCCTATTCCCTGTAGGGACACCTGCTCTGTTGTCATTTTAACCTTTTTCAAAAGGAAACACCTGGTCTGCCAAGCTCATAGAGTACCAAAAACCTCAAAACAAACACCATATATTATAGCTAAAATCATACAAGCAAGGGGAAAAGCAAATTGATATTAAAAGTAACAAAACTATATGAAATACTACTCAACAAATACATTTGAGTGGATGTGTCATGTTGCCTTTGTGATAACAGATGTTATAAAATTACTTTGGTTTTCTGCACTTTTCATCTTTATGGATTATTGTGTGCAATATGTGATGAAACTAAGGTACCAACCTAGATTTTCATCAGGAACATAAACTCGAGACTATCTGATATTGCCATCTTGTAAGTTGTCCACAGGATAGAATTGGTGTCCTACCAGATGAAATCTACAGAGCTTCCTGAATTCTTTGCCTGAGTAAAACCTGCAGTTAATAGAAAGCTATCGGTTGTCCCACAACTGTCTGGGAGCGTTTGTTCACCAGCGGAATGACATTGAAGGGAAGATGACAGGGTAGTTGCTGAGTTGTGCAAAATCAGCATCGTTGCCCTGCACTGACGCTGGAAATATTGCAGGGCTTTCTCGTTTGTGCAAGGTGGTGTCTTTAGGAAGAGCATGGCACAAAACAAAAGGCAAACCATAAAGCATTCTATATTAGGCCACACTAATATTTTTTGATATGTTAAAAAAAAATTGAATTGAAATTGCTGTGAACTGTGGAATTTAGGCACTATTGGTTTCAAAAACATATTGTAAGTGTAGTGTGTATATTTAAACATGCAGTTTCATTTATCTCCTTAACTTGACAAATGCACAAAGCTTCTATTCTGAGCTAAAAAGACAGGAGACATGGCTTGCTTAATTGTCATGATGCTTTCATGATGCTGAGTTTATAGCCCTTAAACTGTGAAGTTCAACATTTGGTCCAATCTTCCTCAAAATGAAGGACTGGCTTCTAATGAAGATTATTTGAAATTTTTTCAAAACTGAACTTAGAAAAAATTAATAAATTTGTGTTAAAGAGTAAAAGGCTCCACACCGTGTTAGCTCTCCCATGCAAAGGCATTTAGGCACAGCTCTGAGGCTTTATGCAGCTGAAGGTTCAGTTAATGGGCACCAGTTTCAAATACAGCTTCTTTTCTAACTTACGTACTGGTTCTCCTTTCGCTGATTTTATAAATGATTCTGGAAGTATCTCTGACTTTTGCAAGTGGGGCATGAGAACCTAATCAGGTTAGATGGCTGGTGAACTTCCCTGCATATAAATTATGGATTTGAGGAGATTTGATGAAGTTGTGTATCTTTAGCTGTCTCTGTATGCCTCTACTCACCATCTGCTCTCAGGAGAGGGATGATAGAGGGTCATTAAACCATAATGGTATTTACTGGAGTGGAAGCATCGGAGACAGCCGGGTGACCACATCCCAGACTGAAGAAAGAGGAAATAATTTAAACTCTCTTCAGAGGCTGGAAAGGGTAAACACCACGTGAAGCAGCGGATAATGTAGGGGTATGCTGCAGCTCTCAAACACAACCTGGGGAAGGAAAATAGCTAGGGGCCCACAGAAATAAGGCAAACTGGGGTGACACTGTAAAAGGAATTTCTCCTTTGAGTCCTTCCAGCTTCCTCTGGACGAGCAAGAAACACGGGTAGGCTGCTGTTCCTCAGGGGAGAAATCAATGGTTGGTTTATGAAAGTTGGGGTTCTAGCCTGTACTATTTAAAATGAAAATACACTATCTGGCTGTTTCTTAGTAGCCTAAAACCTCCTGATTATACTAAATATCTTTTTCCTAGTATCAAATTGAGGTAGCATTTTAAAGTTAAAGATCCATACATGAGAGTTAACAAGGTTTTTGCATTTTCCAGATGCACTAACAGTGATGCAGCCTTAAATGTCAATTGATTTAGAATATCTTTTAACCTTACGTCAATACTAGGGTTTAGTGTAATTCTCCCACAAGAAATCTCCAGAGTGATCTCTGTGCTTGATATTAGAGTACGGCTTACTTTCAGCCTATTATTCCCTTGAATGCTGTTTCTTTCCACATATTGCCTAGACGTTACATGTGCTAAGCTACATGTAAGCATAATCACACAGTCTTTTTCATTACAAAATGACACGTGTAACATCACTATCTGAGCAGCAGCTATAGGACTTCAGAAAACGTCTGTCTCTGAAGGCTTTTTCCTCTGCTTTTCCTCTGGCTCTACAACCAAAAACCTGTCTTTCATACCCGTGCATACCAAAGTATAATGGTCTGTCCCCAGGCTGAGATTAGTGATTATAGATGAGCATCATGATAGACTTTCAATGGGCTGCTATGTGTCCATCCTCTGAAAATCAATCTCTTGAAAAGTATATCAAGGTAAATTCTCCAAATGACTATGGACTAAATTAGGCCCAGCTTAACTACCGTTTTTTATTAGCTATGACCAATCTTGGAGATGCATGGAACATCCATCCTGCCTAGGGATGGGTGAAAGCATCGCGCTCAATTTCAAGTCTGAGTGGCTTGCAAGAAGGTCTGCTGCTACAGGCAGGCTTGGGTGAGCAAGAACCAAGAGAAGGCAGGAAAGAAAAAGTAATTTAAGGAGCTTTTTGTTTCTTAAAAGAGGTGACAGGCTGCAGTGAAACACACTGAAAAAGTAAGTGCAGTTGTGAAGGCTGTGTGAGGGATGTGTTGCAGAGCTGTGGAAGTTCTCTGATAAATTGTCTTTAACACGTAAGTTTGACCACTTCTGCTGCACTCTGCTCACTAATCCATCACTTATACTGCTGCCTCCTATGTCCCAAGCCTGTGAACAGCTGGAAACATCTTTTTTCTTATACTAGAAACAAAAAATCCTTTTCCTCCAAATACACCTATCATATTTCTTAAAAATGAATCAACAGGATGAAAAGTAAATAAACCAACTGTCTTAGTTGGAGACACAGAAAAGATATTTGGTCTTAAAATCCTGTCTGGTTTGAAGTATAATTTCTTACATTCCGTCATGGCTAAAGACATAAATTTCATGAATTAAGTTTTTCATCAATTTGTTGAGTTATGCACACCTGAGTATAGGTTTTCCGTTTCCCAGGATGTCAAATTTAATGTGCAGTGTGTATTACAGCAGTTCAATATCATGTAAACATTATATATTAGCTCTTTTCTTTCTCCAAAGTTTTGTACGGTTTAGTATAGCAACTGAAATGGTTGGAGCTTAAATTGGAGAGGTGCAATAAGTAGATTTCCCCTTTGTATTTAATCTGTTCAGCTAAATATTTTGCTTGCAAGGCGTCGATGTGTGGTTGTTCGGGAGCAGTCTGACGCAGCGTGGAAGCGTACCTTGCACATGGCGCAGGGCGCAGCTCCGCGCGCCGTGCCACCGTTGCACGCTGGCTGCCAAATCACCGTACCCTGCGGGGGTCTGCAGAAGTTCATGCTGCAGAAAGACATCTTTCCAACTAGAAGAAAAGTGTAAGAATAAGAGAGAAATGTGCCTGAAGAGCCCATAAAACCATGTTTTATGGGTTTCACATTCCTAATTCTGGTATTTTTAAAAAACATCTAGTCTTTTAGTATCATTGCTCCGTCCTCAGACTTGCTGCAGTACATGTACAGACTTACTGGAGGGGTTAGGAAAAAAGCTTAAAAGTGGAAATGCCACATCCCCACTTAAAAGTGGAAATGCCAAATTCTGGTTTTACGTTGCTTTCATTCTGGAGCAGAAACTTTATTCTCCTTGGCATTGTGTTTTTTTGTGAGCTGGCTGGGCACTGCTAGGAGGACGCATCTGAGAGCCCCCAATAAAAGGCTCGTGTTTCTTTTGCAGCTTTGCGTGTTTCATTGCTGCAAGGGACAGCTCTGGGAAAGACAATTTTTTTCCCCACTGTCACAATATGATGACAGCACCTACTAGAAGGGGATTGAGTGGTTTTTCAGAGTTCTCCAAACGGAGGTATTTTCCATGTTAGAACTTAAAGAAGGGTGATTCTTTAAAATGGACGATGGCGTACTTGGCTTGACCATCCAGAATGCTTTGGTGTGGAGTGGAGAACCTGGAGCTGAGGGAAGGAGTGCCGGATGAGGTGGTGGCAGAGCTGGAGGGAGGAGAGCCTCAGATTCATGCAGATAAAAGTCTCCTTATTTTGAGTTGTTTTGAATTGTCCTTTGCTTCCAATTCATTTAGCATATGTCAGCTGAGGCTTTGTACTAATGTCTCCTGGTTTTCCAGTGAAAGCATTGGCAGTACCACATCTCGGAGACAAGTCCTTGACAGCAGGACCTGCTTCACTCTTTGGACTCAAAGGCTCTGCTCCTGTGCTCCAAGGACGTGCTTGTTCTGCGAGACTTTTCCAGCAGTACTTGAGAGATTGATAAAACAGGGTTTGTGAAAAAGCTTGTGGAGCATATAGAGTTTGGGGAGGCTCCACTGGTTGAGCTAAATGCTTTCCTAACCACTGCTCTAAATGACGCTGCGTCGGTTGAGTGCTGAGTATAACTCTGTTTGCAAAGAGAAACAAAACCTCACCGAGCTGTTTAGACTCCAGTTTTCAGTTGTGTTGTGCAAAGTTAATTTATGTGTTGTTGTTTTTTTTAAATCTAGAACATATTTAGCCATTTTGAATCATCTCTCATTTTTTGTGCCTGCGCGTGCACCTCCCGCTCCCCGGGTTGCCAGGAGATACCTTTCTAATCGAGTTTGTCACTAACAAATGTGCTCCTGTTTCAGAAAATGAAATCGGCAGAATCGACTTTCTATGAGGTTTGAGGGCACGTTTCAGGCAGGGAACGGGTCAATACTCAAAATACTGCAGTGAAATAATTTGAGGATGTGATTTTTGGGGGTGTGTGTATTTCTTGGTTCAGAAGAAAGTTGTTTGCCGGTCGATTAGCTCTACCCTGTGTTGCTATTCTGCATGTACAACGTGACAACTTTTATTCTTTAAAGCCTGTCAATTTTGTGAATATTTTCTACTTTGTATGTGGCAGAGCTAATCAATATGATAATTTGAATTCCCAGTCAAGGGTGAAATTCTTACCATTTATCATATTTAAGTTCATTCCATAGAAGTGTAGGCCAAAGGAAAACACCAGCGAGAGAAGTGTTGCGATAGCTTGCATGGCTCATCCCGCTTATCCCAGCCAGAAAGTGATTTGTCCCTGCAAGGGAAGTGTACTTTGTCAGGGAATTTGGCTTGCTAGGGTTATTAATAAGCACACGTTAGTGGTGCTTAAAGATGAGCTTAGAGGATGGGTCTGGCTCTTTTATTTATTTTATAAGAGCACAACAGCTACTGTTTTTGTTGTCATCCAGTACATTTAAATACCCCCGAACTGATCGGAAGGTCAGCATCGCTAGCTGTCTCTCCCCCTGTGCAAGTACACGTGGATTATTTGATATCCCCGTGAATTCAGTTCCTCTGTCCGTTTGAAACGTGCGTTCAGGCCTCGGTTGTGCAGCGAGGGTTGGAGGCGAGCGTGCAGCGCAGGCGCACCGTGCTTTGGTCCCCGCGTGGGCCCCGGGGGCGGACGGCTCTGTGGCCGTAAGGAACAGCCGCAGGTCTCAGGAGCACCGCGTTGGTGCTGGGGTGGCTCAGGGACCGATGAGCTAGACCATGGGTGCAACCAGGAGACGTTGTTTATGAACTCCTGTCTAATACAGACTCTCATTGCAAAATCAGCTGACTGGACGGTCCTGGAGGAACACTGCAAGTTATTAAGAATTACTAACTGTAGTCCCGTGCATTAGAAGTCACGGATGATGTTGGAGACCTGCGTTTCCCTTGGTTAGAGATGTGACAGATCGGCCAGTCCTGTCTGTCTTCGTGGAGCTGAAACCACCAGCGTGCGGAGGTCAGCACACCAGCTCCGAAGCCGAAGCTTTGCTTATCACAGACTGTGAAGCGTCTGCAGCGTTGCTTCCAGGCAAAAGAAAATTTTCCTGGTGAAGTTTTTGCAATAAATTTTAAACGTAGGTCAGGATTCATGGATGTTGCCTGAATTTTTAAGTACCTTTGAATTAGCCCCTGCGTGGTTTTTTTTATAGTTTCTCTGAACTTCCTAGTTAGCTGAATGAACATTTCTCTGAAGGAAAATGTGGAAATAACCAATGGTCATGTCTTCATCATTATAAAAAGCAATAGTTTCACATCTGAGTTTAAAAGCAGACAGAGGTCTCTAGAATTAACTGATCTTCGTATAGAGTTTAATATTCTTACAAACCTAGAAGTCTGAGGGCTGCTGGGCTTGAGAACCTCTGCAGAAGTGAGCAGACAGAAGGAACAGACAGATAAACTAAGGCACATTTAAAACTAGTAACTTTGTAGACCGAAATTAAACATTTTTATATCTCCAAACTCAAAACAATTCAGTCTTGTGATTAGCACTCAATAGCGGTGCCTGCTGTGCCTTTACTGTGATTTTCTTTCTCACGCGTAGTGATTTAAAAAAAAAAAAAAAAAAAAGAAAAAAGAAAAAGAAATAGGATTTTTCCTGCTGTGTTTGTAACTATCAGCTTTGCGACTTTGCCTTCTGTCTCGTGTTTTCAGAAAAGCCACCGCTTCCTTGCGCTCCTCCTTCCACTGCAGAGGCTGAAATCAGCATACGTGCGTTGCTTATAGCATCTCCGAGAAGAGCCCAAGCCACATCTCGGCTTATCTCCTGCTGCCCAGCATCTGACTCATGTAATGCCACTGAGCGAGTTCTCTTACAAGTATCACTTTGATTGCAATATTTATCTTTCTCCTGTTTTATCTATAACTTCTAGCTCACTTTGGGTATTTCATGGAGTTCCCCTTGATAATGTGGTAGTCGTAAAATACTGGGGAATGTAATGGTTGTGCCTTTAGCTGCTGCTTTAATTAAAATAAAATGAAATAAGGGCTCCTTGTTAAATGTTGGCTACGGTATAGCTCTTTTTCAATGGGTATCCTATACGTAGAACTGATTTAGCCGATAAATTCTATGATGCAGGTATTTATCACATTACAGTATTTCTTCCATCCAGTGCCGTTTCTATTATTTCCACTATGGTCTTATCCAAAGCCCACTGGAGCTAATAGGCTTCTATTCGCATCAATAATCTGTAAGTCAGGCCATAAAACGGGCTATTTCTGCCCACTGGTTATAGCTACTAGTCATTGTTTTAACTGTCTTAACAGGAGATAAATTAACATACTACTGTTGTAACTTAAATTGCAGAATTTAAGTTTTACTACATGCAGTAAATTCTTATCTAGCTATTCAAAAGATCACCTTAATTATATGGCAAGGCAGATCCCTAATATAATCTGGGTCTGTCCTCCTTGTTCACAGCTGGAGTCTCAA
The DNA here is from genome assembly GCF_018139145.2 of Gymnogyps californianus. NCBI lineage: Eukaryota > Metazoa > Chordata > Aves > Accipitriformes > Cathartidae > Gymnogyps > Gymnogyps californianus. The sequence goes on along the minus strand of NC_059483.1, from coordinate 3,067,637 downwards.
ACCGCCCCTCAGGTCTGGCTCGGTTGCTTTTTGCGAGTCTCCGACCAGCTGTAGGGTGGCTTTGCCTCCGGTGCCACGGCTTCAGTGCCTGCTCACGCTCCTCTTTCCTGCCCCAACTGCCTATTCTGATCTTGGTGCCTGGTTTCTTCTCTGCTCCCAGGTTTCTCTCCTACCAGACTTGCGCGTCTGCCTCGTGTCCTTATTTCTGCCTGCCAGCAGTGTTGTCCTTGGGAGAGTTTCCTTCCCAAGTTCCCTGGTATCCCTCCTGGAACACCCCACCGTGGTGGGTGGCTTCTGCCCTCCTGGTTGCAGAGGGACTGCTCACCTCCGAGCCTTGCCGGGGGCTATGCAGCGCTGTCGGGGGTCTAACGCCAGGCTGTCAAGGATACAACTAAAGCCATGCATTAGGACTGCTCTCCATCACGTGCTGGAAAACAAAAAAAGATCCACCTGCTGTTAAATAACCTGACTTCTTACCCTGCTTTCAGTCCTGGCTTTATGAAAATGATTTAGGAAAGGCTAAATAGGAAGAGCCACGAACAGCAGTAGAGCTGTTAGGGATCTGTGTCTTCCTTTGGAGTGATTGTGGGAAATGACGAAGATGACAATTTCAGCGTGATCAGATTCCTAACTTCAAACCTATGAAGCTGAAGTGGATGATATTTTTACTCAGACAATGCTTTTCATCGTTTTCTCGGTCTTAATTTTCTAATTCCATACTCTTTTTTTCCTGTTTTTGGACTCTATTTTATCTTCAATTCAAGATGTTACCAATTTTTTAAAAAGAAGTTGTCCCAGAAATGCCCAGAAATCACTAAAAAGTTTTGCGAAATATTTGAGTGTATTAAATTTGAGTTGACAGCTCCATCTATGCAAAATGAAAAGTGGAAAATACTGACTACGGCTGGAAATGAGTTGGCACATAAAGATAAGATGCAGATGAAGGTTGAAAAGTTGACAATTAGCACTCTAGGAGATATTAAAACGGGGTTTAATAGGCAGTAAAAAGGAATGTTTTGACACAGTACTAGGATGCATGGCTTATGATTCAATATGTAGTTGGGCCTGACTGCAAGCTGGCAAGAGATGAACTCCTGCTATCTCTTCGGAGAACAGGCTGAATTCAGTGTGAACTCATCCTATTTCTTGATTCTTTCCCATCCATGCAAGGTAGGAGAAGAATCTGCTGTTCAGGGAAGGGCTTAAAAAGGGAAAGGCTTGAAAATCTATACACTGAAGATGGCTTCAGGGTCAGAGTATAGCGTGTGCATCGAGACTTCGCCTCATGTCCCTCCTGGTTCCTTTCCTTTCCTCCTGTGCCCTCCCCATGTTGCTGTGCTCTCACCCTGGGTAATGAGCGGAGGAGCTTCAGGCAGCTCCTCCTGGGCCACTGCTGTGACTCGGGAAGGGAGAGCAGCTTCCGAGAGGCAGCGGGAGCATGCTCTGCTCCTTACAGCCGCCATCCCCGGGTCTTCCGCTTGGCAGGAGTGGAGGGTACGCAGAGCCCTAAGCTGGGGATAACAGGAACACACATTTCTGTTCACGCTTTTTGAAGCTGTTATACATAAATCAATGCTGCAGTCAAGTTTGCAAACCTTACTTCCTTTCATCTGTTTCCTATGACAAGAAAACCAGGGCTTAATGTGATATCTCAATAAATCCTCATGCTACCATCCAGCCATTCCTGAAATGCCATGCGGCTCAGATCATTTGACATAGTTATGCACTGCAGAGATGGTTCTTGTTTTGTCTGGCCGTGGGGTTACTTCCTCCAATAATTGATATTCCGGATTGAAAACAAAACTGTGTGCAGTGCCCTCTCCTTTTGCGTACCTCTGCCAGCTGCTCGGCGCTTACCAGCTTGACAGCCTCTGGCGATGAGGGAGTACGCAGCCGGTCTTATTTTTTTTTTCCTAGCAGGAGCCAATGCTTAGTGCAAGGATGTCTTTAAACAAATACACTACTTCTATGAAAAATGGCAGAGGCAGAAAAAGGCAGTAATATCGCATAATCTGCATAGTCAATATAGGCAAATGCAAGCGTGTTTTCAGCCCTCTAAAAGGGTATCGTAAACATACAGGGGTTTACGGCATTCAGCTGAAGAACAGCTCCCATAAATTACATGCAGTGCAATTTCTTTGTTTTCATTCTGAAGTTTATTTCCTTTTATGTTTAGTAATTAAATCAGAGCAAAAGGATTGCATTATGGAGTGTACCAAATAATAGCAGTGATTACATGGAGGCATCATAGGAGTCACTTTGTTTTGCTGTGCACGCTGCATGTTGTTGGTCTGCCAGCCACGCTTCACATCGCTGAGACGGGTCACCTCGCCTGAAATAGCCGGGAACTCCTGCCCTCGCCTTATTTCCTAGCAAGTCGCTTAGGGTTCAGCCACAGTTTTTAAGTCATCTTCTGCAGAGATTGATTGTCCCGGCAGAAGGTATCTCCAGGGAGCTCCAAGGTGCAAAGCCGTGCATGATCATGCCTCTTCCATCTTGGGTTGGCCCCAGACCTCTGCTTTGCAGCCTGGGGCAGGGGCTGGGCAGGTGGGGCTCTCGGTGGCCGCAACCTCCGGCCAGATCAGGCAGGCGCCCGCTGCTGTGCCCACGGCACTTGGTTTCAACTGCAGTTATCTGCAATTTTGAGAAGGTTTCGAAATCGCTAATGACATTCCTATATGCTAAAAGACCAGTATGTTTTCTGTTACAGCCTATTTATTCCCTGAATTCCAACTCGGAATAGTGCCAAAGGACATCATTGCCTGAGCAGCAGCACTCACTTCTCTTTATACAGCAAGCCTTAAAGAGTTTGCTTCTCCATCAGAGCTGCTATCAGGTGGCAGTACCACCATGGTAAACAGGTCCCTCCAGCCTTCGGTGGTCTTCCTTTGGCTGCTTGGTGGTTTGATTTTGGAGGATTTACTCTCCCAGTGAGAGGGAAAACTTTGTCTTCAGTCCCGTCCAGACTGAAGATCTGAACCATTCCAATCAACTGATTTCAAGGCTAAATTAGCCTGTTCTGTATGTCCACGGTCAAGGCAAGACCTCCATTTATCTGCTTCCCTTTTAACTTCCTTGGGGAGAAGCTCAGTTTTTTATGAAACTAACACTTTTAGGTCTAAAAGCAGACTATTTGATAGCAAAATATCACAAACAGGATTTGACTCAGCTGTGTCTTTAGTTTAGATTTGCAAAGGAGACAGTGACATCACTATTTCTGCAGTCAGAAAAATCCCAAAGGATGCACAAGAGGCGTGCTGTGCCTTCACTTGATATCCCGTGTGTGATCCCAGCCTTGCTGCTGGAAATAGTCCACTGATAGCAGGAGGAAAAGCAGGTTGGGAGTCTGTAAATTCTCATATTTCGCTGTGTTGTCTCATTGCGTGGGTTCCTTAGTTTCACACAGGCAGCTGAGCCATTTGGCTTCGCACCACAAACTGTGCCACCGCCGTCTCCGGACGTAAGTGTGGTGAAGAAATGGAGCACCCAAAGCAGGCTGCAGGCAGGAGAACTGCTGAGAGCAGCCAAAACGCAAGGCTGAGGGCAAGGGCCCTAATGCTGCCTTTGAATACAAATAAAATGGGATTTCATATTGTAAGCAGGATGCCAGGCGAGTCGGAGAAGTGACAGTGAAGGCACCCGTGTTAAGGAGTCCATGTGGTCTGGGCTCTTCCTCTCAAGTAAGCGGTTCACTCAGAAGACAACCTGCAGAGCAGGGAATGCTTTCTGACACCTCGCGTCAAACTTTTGTCAGGGCTCATTTGTAGTACAGCGTTTAAACCGCCCCAAGGTGTTTTTTGTCTCTTACAAATCAATTGACAGCCGGAGGCAAGGGTAGAGCAGCCACATTGTGTTTTAAGTATGCATACAGAAATTCACTTTAAATACGATGTAATTAAGAGTGCTGCTAAGATGCACCGAAGGTTTCTGGGCTAACACAATGCAGAGTTAAGATCGTCGTGATCTCCTAACCAACTTGAAACGTGGTGCAGAGCAACCCCAGCTCGAGCTTTGCACCTCTGTGAAACAGATTCAAGCTACAAGATAGCCTGTGAGCTTGGCTATGCGAAGTTTTCTTATTTTTATGTAAAATGTGCAAAGCGTATATACATTTTTTTTCTTTCTTCTATGCATAGTTCTGGTCTTTCTTACCTTAAATTCTGCTAGAAGAAAATACTGAAAAGCTTTGAGTGGCGAAAAGTCTTCCCTGAGTTCAAGAATAACCAGCTATTCCCTGGGCATTGTGTCCTCTGAGACCCAGGTCCGGGAGTTTAAGTTAATTATTTGATTCTACTTACTGCCAGCAATTAAAAAAAAAAAACCCAAAACATTTTGTACATGGTTGATTTGTATTGTATTGCTACTTGAATAAAATAATTACACAGATAATGCTAAACATAGGCATATACAAGTCAGGTCAGTTAAAAATAAATATATCTTTTAAATATTTTTTTTTAAGAGTGAAAATGAGGTACATTTATGACAAAATCAGGTTAGTGGATTTTTTAGAACTTTATGTAAGTTTTCCCAGCCTGAGGTTAAAATCTATTTTTAGTATTTTATACAACAACAGGAGTAACAAGAAGCTGTGAGAAATGTGTTCGGCAACTAATTTTTCCTAGTTCAAGAATTGAGGGGTTTTATTAAGAATTCGGTGTCCCAGGCGAGCAGCGGGTGACGGGGGGCCGGGCAGTGGGACTCAGGCCCTGGCAGTTCTGGCGCCCACCACGCGTAGCTGATCTTTTAGATCAGCGTTGTTATTGTTTTGAATATTTGATATGTAACTTCTTTTAATCATTTGCCTAAGTCTTCTGGGACACTGCTCTTCCCAGACTGTGTGAAGCTTTCAGATTCAAAGTGAATAAACATACCAAAGGGTTATCAGCCAGAAATAATATTTCAGAAAATATTTTGCAGTGCCACCTCACAGTCCACTAAAATTGTTACAGGATATGATCACCGAAGTATAGGTTCCACTTTTTAATAAATTCAGACACGTTACACTTTTAGTCATTATTTACCAAGCCCTTAATTTGGACCATGTTAATTTTTTGAAAGATCCCCTAAGAGCTAGAATTTAGGCCTCGATATACCAGCAAATGCTGAGAGATAAATCCACCCTCTTTACTTCTGCTTCCAGCTGCTGTAGGGAGCCTGTTTTTGTCAGTAAGAAAAAATATATATGGCTCACTGGATGCCATTAGTTTGAAAAATCAGGGAGGATTTCTTTTTGTCTGAGAAGAGCAGAACTTTAATGGCATCCCAGCAGAAATAAAGCGGTGAGCACCTAACCTTGTGTTTGGAAGAGTCAGAGGGTGAAAGCATTTCCCTTCCAACACTTGAATTCCAGGCAACCTTTTAAAATAAACTTTGAAGGGAAAACAAAACACTAAATAATCACGTAACAGGGATATCAAAATGGTTGGTGGGGCTTTTTTTCCTTCCCTAGATGATTTTTGAACTTAAGAAAACAGTTAAAAACATTTCTAGGTCCAAGCATCTCAATTATATCTGGGTTTGAAACCTTCTGCCGGTAATAGGTGATGAGGGAATTGTTGTTTTGATAGCCTACGTTCCCAGGAATACACTGAGTGTGAGACTGGCTTCTTATCAACTTTTCAAAGTTAATAAACTTGCTTGTTGTTTTTCCTTTCTAAGTTCTGTTTTATACTCTTAAGCAACATCCAATTTGTAGCACTGAAGGAAGGTGGCACTCCAGGCAAAGCGTTCTTCATAACGTGCGTATGTGTCCAATACACTTGATTCCCATTGTGGAACTCCTACGGAGTTCCTTTCGTCTTTGAAATAAAATGGATTATTTTGTAAGCTCCAGAAGCAAAAAGTAAAATGTCATTAAGATGCTGATTTTAGAGATATTGCAGAAATATCTTCAATATTTTCACATCATTTTTTGTCTCCTGGACAAGATAATGCTCTCTGATAATGTGTATTTTGGGAACGGGCCCATTCAAAAGTGAATGATAACTTTGAATGTTACTTATCTATCTTTGTTCAGAGAGTGAAACTGTCTTGATTCATTATCTTGAAGCAGTGACCTAGGGATAAAAGGAACTTCATCGTCACGCAGAGTCCCTTGAGCCTTGTTTCTTTGGTGCAATGTTCTGTCAAACTGAGACAGCAATAAATTAACCCTTATTTCTTTAGGAATTTTGTGATCAAAAGTCAGATGGAGGTTAATATCCCGCTTTTGCTGACAGTTTATTTTTGTGTCCTGGAGCTTGCCAGTGTGTCTGTATTCTCTGGGGGAAAGAGGCTGCTTGGAGACCAGGATGGGCTGGGTTTGCTTCGGAGGTGGCTGCGGGGTCCTGCCTGGCAGCCAGGTTTGGTCGTGTGATCTCCTCTGCATTCAGGTCTCTCATTGACAGTCTTTGCTATCAGAAAAAAAGAAAAAAAATAAAAATGGAACACGTAATGGGCTTCATAGACCATTTCCATTGATGGTGGATCAGTGATATGGCCAGGAGAGAAGAGCTGGACTTACTGAATACCAGCTTGAAATATCTTTTGCTCTTCAAGTTAGTTTTGCTACCCCTAAAGCTAGCATTTTATGCAGAGTTTATCATTTATTGCTTGGATATATGGGATAGTCATTCATTTTAATCTTGCAAAATGCTGCATTGAAAATTTTACTCTGCATAAAGTTGGGAATTGTTTTTAAATTGGTGAGTTTTAAGGTAACTGTTCTAGACAATCTTCAGTAAAAGACTCTCTAAAAGCAAGTAAATTCTAATTTGTAGAAAATACCAGACTATGAAGTTTCACTGCTTGCAGCTTTTTATTATGGTAATGTTACTCTTGGTTTGAGGGAAGTGCCTCCCGAGTTTGTGGCGTGATGGACTTTTTCTGTGTTGAGAAAAGCTGGATGTTATCCGATAGGTGCTGCCTCGTGTGAGTGTTTCTCAATATATCCCTTCCATGGAAAAGGCATAACAATACAGAGCAACCCCTAATTAACACCAGTAGCCTTAATTTAGGCTTGCCTTTAGTCACCCAGATCTCCTTACCTAGAGATGATTTATGCTTACAAATTATTCAGGTTTTACAGGGCAATGACGGTTTCCTGGGGGCAAGAGACAAAGAGTAAGGGTTGTAATAGGGTGATGTGTGGTAGTCAGTGGCTAGTAATTAAAAGGCTTTAATTACTGTCATTTTTTTCTTCGGTGGAAAATTGCGCTCTGATTCACTGGTTCAGAAGGTGATGTGTTGTGCAGCCGGGAATATCCAGCGTTTGAGATGGATTGCTGCTTCCGTGAAGTTGTTTTTGCTAGCGATAAAGGTGCGCAGGGAATGCTGCAACGCGGTAAAATGTTAAAAGAGTGCGTGCCTGTTGTTAGCTGACTAGTTTCGTATAATCCAGAGTCTCTACTCAGGTTTTAAGCTCTGGCATTGGGTTCTGCATAAAGATAAACTTAGGTATATTGCTTCTAGGAGTTTCTAATCTAACAAGTCAGAAAGGGATGGTGTCAGTGACAGTTATTTCTGTACACCTTTTATTACATCAGCAACAAAGACTCTGCCCCTGCCTGCCCCACTACTAACAGAGCTGGCCCCACCAGCCAGTTTCTTGGGGGATATATAGTATGAGCATAAGTTACAGAGCACTTACATTGACAAAACTTACATAGAAGAAACTCTATTTAAATTCTAGGGGTCATAATTCACAGCAGTGGGCGCTTACTGAGTTATTCCTTCAGCAATCTTTGCTAATGTTGTTTGAATTATATTTATTGTCTTAATCTGATGGATGTAATCCTTGCTTCCCGTGTGCGTGTGTACCTCGGCATCCTCCTCGGGTGAGGACCGAGCGGTGGCAGGTATGTGACAGCGAGGAGGTGGCTCAGGCACAGTGCACACCAAAGACCCAACAGCCTGACAAATATAAATGACTGGAGTGAGTTGGGAACTTGCAGCTGTTGAGGTGCTGTAACTCCCATGATACAGTGAAATGAAATCTCTATCTAGTGAACGTGAATGAATGCCCAAAGGAGGAAACACAGTGTAAAAACTGACATTGTTTTTCTCAGTCTTTTTTTTTTTTTTTTAGATAATTAATTTTTTGAAGCATTTCATTCCCATTTATCATAAGCATGTCTCAGAAACATGCTGCGTATGTGTCATTTGTTTTATCAGGCACAATATGCCCGTATATATTTCATAATGTGTGAATTGTGTATAAGTGCAACTCCAGAAGGGATAATTTCAGCAAAGAAGCTTGAGATAGATCAGGATCTGACAGATGTGCTGTGAGAACGAGGAGAGCTCGGTGAGAGATGCCACCGGCACGCTCCCGCTACCCTTCATCTCCCTGGGCCATCTTTTCAAATTCCCTTTTCTCTTCCCTTATGCAAAAGGAAAAGCCAGTATTTATCTCAGGACTCATAACAACAGCTACCACAGCAGAAAAAAACCCTGTCTTTTGAGTGCTGAAAAAATTCAGTGATGTGTACATCAAAAAAGTATTACTGTGAATATTTGTGCTGTTGGAGACACATTTTTTAGGCACCTTCTATTTTTGGACGTTCAATTTTGCGGGTCACTGATTGCATCTGCTAAAGAGAGCCTGTGCCTCTCCCGACACACAGGCCTGGATTCAGCGGCGTATTAAGAGGCTGGATCGGGGTTAGAAATCTGATGCTTTGCTGAATTTGGGCCACAGCCAGCGTTCAGGAGTGGGGGCCGGCAGGCGACCGGAGCTGCCCACGCCCAGGATGCTTCTTGCAGGAATGTATCACAGCGATGCTCTCTAGCAGCATGGGCTACCAGCTATTTCTGAGCAACACGCTCAAAAGCCGTCCATGATTTAAGCATCTTGGACACTTCACAGCCCTTCAGAATCATCTCTTCTAGGATCGCTGATTTCTCACTAGTTTACCTGGGATGATGCGGTTCCTGCCTCTCACACTAACGTGCTCACAAAGGTGTCCAACCTCCACGTTGCTTTTGGACACTAAACTGTGAGAAGGATATTCTCGCATCCTTATGGGCTGATGTATTGATGCAGTCCCACTGGATGAGGTCTAATCCTGCTGCTTTCCCTAACTGCTGTTAGCATTCTATATCTGCCACAACCTTGCTATGAATTAATTCCTCATGCTGCTCCCCTGGAATAACACTGTTTAATCCCTTTCACAAATAAAGCAATTTTCTTTAATTTAGGAAAAACCTTGTTTGTCTGTTAGGTGAAAAGAAACCTCATTTCTTTTGCCCCATGACCCCTTACTAAAGCCAAACAGTTTCTTTAACCTTCCTTTATAGAGGACGGCTCTGTGCTACCGTTCAGTGCCTCAGTCTGAGTGACTTCCAGTTATCGGAGGCTCAAGGTTATTGTTTTTCCAATTTCTGAATCAGATGGGGAACGACCTCGCCTTGCAACCGGCAGCATCAAGACTGAAGAATCCCAGTGTTTGGAATTCTCTCCATCCCCTTCCAAATATTGGTGTTTCTGGAAGCAAAATACATATTGTCTCTGTCCTCAATATCTAGGTTGATTTGGGGCAAATCTTCCTTGACATGCAGCACTACATGCATACATGTAGTACTACATCTGAGGCTCCCCCGTGCTGGGGAGAGTGACAGGTTGCTTACCTAGCAGGAATTTTCACATGAAAAGGACCTGCAAAACCTGGTTTATACATCCCAGGCAGGGTTGTTGCTGCCTGCACAGTCCCAGGGCATTGCTGACGTGTTCAGGCGCGTGTGGATCAGCGCAGAGCTATCACCCAGCCGCTTGCTCCCTGGCATATGTTTGTGCTGTTTAATGCAGCATCCTATTTACTGCAGTACATGGCACTTGTCTCTTACACAAATCCATCCTTCTGTTTCAGTCTGGTTTTATGTCCAATTTGTCAAGATGACTTTGAATTGCAATTACCTCAGAGGTACCTGCAGCCTCTTAGTGTCACCAGCAGACTGAACAAGCACACCTTCTCTTCCACCATTGCTATCCATAAAAATACTGGAAAACATGAGACCAAAGAGAGACTCACTTTGGCAGCGAACTTTCAGTAATTACTCTCCAACTATGGCTTTTCAGTCAGTTACATCCAACCTTCAGTAAAGTTGTAGAACAGGCCTCTGGTGAAGTCTAAACTGAAGATTTCCAAAGTGATAAAACAGAAAACCCACCTGTCCTGTAAAGAGGTCTGCAAGGGTGAGTTCCAATCACAAATGCACTGCATGCAGGCAGCCCATGTGTGTATCTGTTTTTAAAAATGAGCAGATAATTTTGCCTGCCAGATAGTGAGGAGGAGAAATGAATTTTGATGTCAATTCCTTTCCCAAAGTTGAAATTTTCATATTCCTCCCTCCTTAAAAGCACTGGAGGGAAGTGTGGCAGGCATACCCCAAAGAGGACGAGATAAGCTGTGCTACCAGTGAACACTGGGTTTCATGAATGTTTCTTTCCAGAGAGGATGTCTCATTCTTTAGAGTATTTGGGGACTCCAAAGGAACTAATGGCCAGTCCACTTCATTGTGGTTATTTTGAAAAAAATGGCTGCGTTGTCCATTGAATGTGGTGTGGAGGGGTCAAAAATCAAAAGTTGAAGTAAAGGGTTTAAAATCTTCTAAAGTTAAATCATTTCACTTACAACTAACCATTTCCTTTTCAGTATCTCTGTTAACGCTGCTCCTTAAGTGTTAAAAGCTTAAATGAACACGTGTTATAGTGTCTTGTCAAAAAACGGGACTTACTCCTGCACTACCGGTTCTGTGAAGTAGTAGAAACTTTTGGAAAGTGTGTGTTTGGAGAGATGGAAATGGATAATGGCATTTTGGTGGAGCTTTTCAGACTGCTTTTTAGTTATGTTACTAAGACTTGTGAAGCACCTAGTAACCACATCTTTGATGGATATAGATCTTTTTGTATGTGTGTATTAGAAGAAGGTATCTTCATCTTAGGGAGAAGGGTTTCTTTTGAATCTCAGAAAACTTCCTGTGGCTTATTTTCTACCTTTTTTGGGTAGATAAGTTGAATTTGAGTTTACGCTAAACCTTTGCGCTCAGGTTTTGCTGGGACTGGTCTTTCTAGAATTGACCTGCAATATGCATCCGATGTAGGTGTTCTTGCATACGTTTGCCATATGCCCTTTTGCTTAGACATGAAACATTTTGTGCTCTCAGAAGCTGTACGGCCCCAAGTTGTATGTAACCAGACAGCAGTCGGGTAACCCATAGCTTGGTTCTCTCTTCTGCATCCAAGCCTGAATATTATTTTTATGATACTATACTTCTGTTTAAAAAGCTTGGTAATTCTTTGGAGGTTTTGGCATCATGAATTAATGTCACTATTCACAAAAGTAGTGAATTCACGTTAGATACTTGCTCTTGCCCTCCGGTCGGATCTGTGACAGTCGGAGGGTAGACACCACCTTAAATCTAACAACTCACGTGTTAGTGCTCAGAGTGTTTTGTGCTTACCCTTAGCTCTTCCTTTGTTGAGGTGATTAAAAGATGCCTGTTGCTGTCTGTATGTGCAGCATGCTTCATTAACAGTGATTTATTTTGGAGTTTAGCAGAATTGGCACTGTGCAGCACACCGATGTGCAGTAGAAAAACGTGAGATGATTGCTAAGGCTTGCTTCTTGCTGCTACTGCTGCAATACTTAGGGGTCTTAGGCATGTTTTGCAAATTTTCCTTCAGAATATTCACAAAATTGGGAGTTCATATAGTGCAAATTATATCTACAAAAGTATTTTCACGTTCCGAATGCATCCATATACCTTAGCCTTAGGTTTTTCATTTCTATGTTGTTTTTTTCAGAAGTGCTAATGATTAAACATCCAAATGGAATTACTGACAAAGAGCCATGCCTACTAACTCAGAAAAATTCACCACAAATATTTCTACTGCATTTCTATTTTTTTTTTTTCCTCATACCCGGTTGCAGTCAGAGCTCTTAGAGTCAACTTTCTTTGTCAGAATCCAATTACAAAGGTGCCTTTCAAAAGAATTTGTAATGGATGCATTGCCAAAAGGAAAGTTAAAAAGACATCTGCACGTGTGTTGGCACTAGGTTTTCTAATGGGATGCACTTCCAAACTGAAGCACAGCTATCTCATTTTCATCTTGAAAAAATAACTTGTATAGTGCTGAAACTATATATGCTTCCTTCTGGAAATAAAATATTAAACTTTGCAAGTTTTCAGGCCTGTTATATTCTCCTTCAGAAGCAGTGCAAACTCTCCTGGGATTTTACAGTCAGAAAACATTTAGAAATGGGAAGGATCTTTTCAATTATGTATCTTTTGCTCATGCACAAATGTTGCCTTTCCTAAAGTTGTTGCCATAAAAAGTCAACATGTTTCAACAGTTTTTACACAGCTCTGAACAATGGGCCTGCTGATATGAATAGCAGCAATGTTTACAGGAAAACATTTTGAAGATTGGACTCATTCACATGTGAAATAGGGAACTATCATGAGAAATGAAAATGCAGCCGTATCTCGAACACCACCATGCTTTAACCTTAGGAAAATATTTTTAATGGTAATCATCTAATTTACTTCTCACTACTTTTTATGCTAAGACAGGCATCGTTTCTCTTTGGGAAACTTTCTGTAACATCTTAGCCTGTGTTAGATGTATCAGTAGACGTCAGGGCGCGGGTTGGTATGTGGTTATGCAGGGCCAGGGCTCAGCTGGCAGCCGAGTCTCCGCGTACCTATTTTCAGTGCTGCTCTTGGGAGGGCTGTTACGGAGCACCAGGAAGATGGTGCTTCTGAAGCTTTAATATTAATCCAGCGATAGCAATTCTGGGCATGACGACAGAATGTGGTACTATTCCATATGTTTAGAAAATATATCCTAGAGCCTCTTCTAGGAATATAATCCAAGGTAATTATTACAGGGTATGTACTTCGGCTATATAAGTGCATGGAGTTGCCATTAACATCAATGGAAGTGCCAACGGGCGTCTAAGTGCCATGTCTAGACAGTTTGTTAATACCAGAAGCGGCTATTTCCATTCGGATACCTGAAAATTTTTCTTTGAAGCACATGCATGACCCTCTGATGTCTGCTGGTTCTCTGGAGTAAGTTTTGAATAACTACATAATAAGGAAGACTCTCAGCTTTTTCACTGGACTTAATAATTAAATGTGCTGAGTACTTAAAATGTCTATTTTTAGCATAGCTTTTATTTTTGGCTGAAAGTAAGATCCAGTGATTGTGTCAAAACAGCTTGGGAGGAAAGAAAGAGCCTGCTATTTTTAATGCTCTTATAAGCTAAAACCTAATTTACATTAGTAATTTTGAAATGTTTTGTAGTAGTGTTTAAAATGCTTAGAGAAACATGATTTCCTAAGTAGAAAAAAAAATCAGTTTGCAAAAACCACAAAGTAGCCAGAATTTTTCCCAAAGGGGTGGTGAGTCACGAGAAGCTCTGGTAAGAGGAGAAGTTGCAGCGGGGAGGAGTAATAAATTGAAGGCTATCTAAGAATTTTCTTGCATCTATACAAAACTAGGGAATAAAATACCAAAACAACAATCTCAGTTCAAAGAGAGTATCAGGGATGTGATGCAAACAGCCTTGGGATCTGCAAACAGGACAGCCACCTCCATGGTCTTCCGTATGGTCCCTCATCTCCATCAAGTCTCCAGAAGCACCATCCTCAAAGCCCGTGGAATAAACAGAGGCATTTTGCTTGACTTTAGTCAGATCTGGGGTTTTATATTCCTAGGGTTTTTTAACCAAAAGGCAGATATAATACTTTCTTGCCACTGGCACTGCTTACAGACAGCTGAGAAGCTGAGTGCTCTTGTTATTAGTCCACATAGCAGGAGCGATTTTGGTCAGCCCTTCCTCACGCTGGCAGCTCGCAGAAGGGTCTGCGGGCGCTTTAGATGGGTTCCTGGCAGTAGGTTAAGTTGATAAGTGCTATACCTCTTGTGTTTTTAATTAGGTATCAAAGGCTGTAAGGGGTTGTTCTGTTTCGGTCCCACGTAGCTTACTGCAGAGAGTGAGGAGAATAGTCGTGAAGCATTGCATTGCAGTGTAATGAAGAGAAGCCTTATAAGTGACACTGCGGGCTTATTGATGGGAATCATACATGGGAAAACGAGAACACGAAAGAATTTCAGCAGTTGCTGGTGAATACAAGATTTATCTCAAATCTCACTTAAACTAGTGTAAAACCAAGAGCGACTTGCCTTTGGTAGAAGTCTCCTGTACAGGTGCAGTTACAACCAACAGAATTTGGTGCTTAGAGGAAAAACAGTATTTGTCCATGTATCAAGACTATATAGGGTAAAAAAAGTACATTTCTTGAGTTCACTATAAACACAGAGAGTAACTGGTTAACTATGTCAATCAATATAAAGTCTGTGATGACATTTTCCTTTCAAAAAATTAATACTCTAATCATTCACTTAAGTTGTTATTAGTTTTCATTGATTAGTCCTTCCTGCTAACCCCCAGCTAGCCTAATCAGTCTGTGTGAGAATAGATGAATATATTCAATTAATCTCTACCCCCTTCAAAGCTGCATCTTCAGATCAGAGGATAAAGATTCTTAGTCTTCTCAGTGCATTGAACCTGACTTTATTAGAAGAATCTTATCAATTTTAACTCACAAAAGCAAGCAGAGACCTCTCATGATACCCCTTCACATGCTATTAGTCATGCAGTTTGTCTTGTAAGCGTGAAGGCCCCTTAACTTCCAGCCTTTGGTAATATGAATAAATTATAAGAATGTGTGTCTGACTTGATTTATTTATTTTTAATATTTAAATGCCTGCTCTGGAAAAGGCTCCTTTCATAAAAGGAGGGATTTTTTTCCCCCTTGGGTTGCGGGGGCGGGGGGGGATGTACTTTGCAGTGATAAGCTGAGAAAGTCTTCAAATTGCCTGCTTACAAATTTTAACTATTTACAAGTTGTAATAGAGTGCGAGGAAAAGATCAGGTTTTACCCAGAGATGTTTTAAGGGGAGGGTTGAAGAATTTTAGAGGAATGAGAACGGACATGAAATGGGAAAAGCATCCCCCTTTCCTGAGCAGTGTGGGAACATTTCCTAGAAAGTGTTGCTTTGCAGAGACTGTGTCCTTCATGTACCGGATGATGTTTGTAAAGAAAAGTGAGAGTAATTCTCATAACTTTTCTCTTAACTGTGATCTACAGAGTTCACTAGTTACACTTCAGATTGCCCCAGAGAGGCAGTGAGTGAATCTGCTGATGACAAAATTGAGAGACAGAAGAAATCTCACAACACCCAAGTGGAAGATGCAGATACGGGGTTACAATTTGTAATCCTCATCTGGTACCCAGCATACTTAGATGGTCACAAATCACTCCTCAGAATGATTTTAAATGAAACATTTAAAAAAGTTTCTTTGTTGGTCTTCAGATGCAACTTTTCTGGAAAGAAAAAACAAACTGTCAACAAATAGAAGGAGCGGCAATCCTAAGTCTCCTTGTAATCTGTCTTTTCTCTTTTACAGAGTAAAGGTTGCCTAAAATTTCCACGGAGCCCCGTTCTCTTCTGTAGTTACTGGGCTCGTCTCCTCTGACCCGGGAAGCTGAAGATGAGGTTGCTATGGGAACTGCTCGTGCTGCAATCATTCATGGCGTGCCTTGCAGGTAAAGTGTCACTTTAAGACTTTTGATTTAACAATGCCACTGTATTTCACACTAATGCAAAAGTGCGCCGCATTTTATATGCCAGTGATAAAATGGCAAAATAAGTCCCTGCTTCATGACCGGCATTACGGAAGGTTGCTGAACAGATCCAGCTGATGCTCTTAACAAGCTCCTTTTACTGTTGATCAGTATCTCCACAGCAAAAGCGCAGTGTTTCAAAGGTCTGCTCTACCCGATTCCAGTTCAAAGTTGCTGTTGATGAAAGTTGTTTTCCCATGTTCTGTGCTAAGCGTTTCAATGCTCAATTAAACCTATGTGGAGTATAGCTTTAAATCCCATTAAAACGGTGTTATGTTACAGCTAAGACCTCGCTCCATTTAACAAATAATTAGAATAACATATTTCAGCGATATAACCGTCTTCTGTAACTGCCCTTGTTTAACTTTTTCTTCCCTGAGAGTTGCAATGTTTTGAGCATTCCCGGCAAAATGAAATTTCCGAGGAATGTGCCTTTTTCCTGGAGCTGAAACAGTTCTTGAAGACGTTTCAGATTTGCAGAGGGTCAGCAAAGCTTGCACCAAAGCCTTGCTGACCTTCTCACGCGCAAGGAGTTGCTTGTAGACTGCTGCTCGGTGAGCGGGGGGAACCGGGCTCGCGTCGCTCCACCCGTGCCTCTGCAGCGGGTGCTGCGATCACACCAGGGCTGCCGAAGTCTATTTTGAGTCTCTCTCTCTTTGCTGTTCAGCTATCGCTGATTATTTCCTCCTTGAATTGGCATTATTATTCTTTAACATGTGTTTTGTTCGGGGGGTGGGTGGGTGGTGTTACGTTTTAATTAATGTTTATGTCACCTTGGTGTTCATCTGGGTTGCTCTAATTTATCTGCTGCTTGGCGCTCAGAATGTTTTACTGCTTTGTTTAGTAACTTGTGCTTTCTTCCTTTTTATATGTGTACATTGTCAGGGTACTCTTTCAGCATTTTAGGTAATAGCAAACTACTTATAATAGTGTTTACTTTCTTCTGCTTAGCTCTACTGAACACAAAGCCACTTTTATTCCGGTACTTACGGGTACCTATTTTTGAGATTTGGTTCCAAGTCTTTCTAAATGTGCTATGACAGTTTCTGAGCTGGCAGAAAATTGGATGCAGAGAGATTCTGCAATGCAGTGCCACACGTGTTTCAGGAACTGCAACCCTAGAGAAGTTAGGCTGCGGGAACACATGAAGTATGATCCTTTATTTTAAGCAAATAAACAAAATAGTGGAAAAACAAAAGCATGCAAAGTATTTTTTAACTGTAATTTCTATACTTAAAATATCTATTGCAAAATGTCTAGGGTCAGCAAAATAAAGTTTCAGGAGAATGTGTTCGGGGGGTTGTCCTTATCTGTTACATCTGTTTTTTAGAAAAATGCATCTCATAAGCACTGGCTTTCCCCACACTATTCTGCAACAGCATTTTTTCTCATCTTTGCAATGCCCTGAATATCTTCAGGGCACGGCATCAGTTTCTCTGTCCTGCTGAGGGAGATTTAATAGAGTTTTGGGAAGAGGAGGCCAAAAGTTTTGTACGACTTTTATATTAGGTGATGAGTGAGGAAATGGTTTCATTTTGCTGAAGGACGTGGTTTGGGCCGACTTCTTTCGACAAGATTTAAATTTGGAAGTTTCTGCGTCTGCCTGCAACGTTGTACGAGCCGGCTGTAGGCATGGAAGGGATTTTGCTGCGTGAGCTATGGTGTTACCACGAAGCAGGGCTAACTCGTTTGGGCGCAGTGCTGTTGTTAGCTAACACACTCGGGATGCTTCCCGGACCTGTGCGAGTGTTTTGCGTAGCGCTGTGGTGTTATGGACTATGTGGTGTTATGGACTATGTGAACACATTCAGATCTGGCTGTTAAATATTCCAAAGTTAAGGAGGAAACTGTAGTGGACACCTTGCATCGTCTTGTTCTGCATCGATGCACTCTACAAGGTGGGAGGAGGTGACCATAAAGTAGTTTAATATTAGTAGTTGCTAGTTAGCAGCTCCACGGAAAAGGCACAAAGCTGTAAACCAGAAGTTCATAGACAAACCTACAGCCCTTCTTAATTTTTATATTTTTATGTTCTACTTTTTTTTTTTTAATTTTTTTGGACCTAGTTTCAGGAGGCTTGTTTGCCCCTGCTGGTAATTATGCTGCTCTTGAAGAATCTCAGGTGTTGATCCCAAGGAAAAAGCTCAAAGGAGACTATGAACTTCCCAAGCCGTGTCCTGCCCGGCAGCAGGGAGGCACAGGGGAGCCTGAGGCCGCCCGCTTCTCCTGGGGCACTGCTCCTCCCGCTGCCCTGCACGGTGCCTTTGCTTCAAGGCTACCCAGGAGGGATGGAAACTTCCCTTCTGTCTACAATAGATAGTCATTGCTCTTCTCTGAAATTCTTCTTAAATTCAAAGTTTAAAAAAAAAAGGTTAGGAAGTAATATTTTATTTTTATGTTGATCAAACCATTGATCCATCCTTGAGAAAAAAAAAGATTAATAATTAAATTATACAACGGAAAAAAAAGGTAAAAATAGTATGCAGAAAAGTTATCCAACAACCCTCCATAGTGCCGTGTGGACGCTCAAATGACTGGGAAACACTGTTAAGTGTTGAGTTACCTGTGAAAACATGCTTAAACCTGAACATTGAATACTTGTATTTAGTTTTTCTAATCAGTGTCAGACCACAGCCCAGATATCGCTCTCGTCTTTGTCTCTGCCGCAGAGCAGCACAGCCGGTGGAGGATCAGCTTTTTGTGCGTTGCCCTGTCAAAACTCGCCGTGGAGGCAAGCGGCCCCACCGTCCCCGTACCGCAGCGGCCCCAGTGCCCCTTCGGGGACAGCCAGTGGGCCCCAGCTACTGCCAGTCCCAGCAGCTACTTGGGCTTTTTTTTTTTTTTTTGTGCTTCCTAAATGAACATCTGTTCACTAGAAATTGCATGAAAACTTCCAAACTCGTATCATTCAAGCCATTAAACAGCTGTCAAACCCAAAGCACTTAGAGTATCCAAACGTGTCGTTAAGGGTACCAGTTATCTGCCGCTGTCAAGGTGCCAGGAGAAGAAAGACGTGCCAGAGCTGTTCACAGTCCGCATGGGATATTGCTATTGATTTTACGTACTGGGTGTTCAGATATTACAGTTCTTCACAGCAGGATAAAACACTTAGATAGAAAGCTAGATCAATCCCAGGACGTACTTAAGCCAGCTACCTAGAGGTGCAAATCTACTAATAATTTCGGGAGCTATCCGGCCTCCCTCGAAAAGGCAGCAGCACTGCTAAAGGTCTTTCTGAGCTTACCACCCCGCTTCAATCCATCACCCAACACGGGACCATATTTTTCAGACTACTTTTCTCGCTGGTTGTTCTGAGGTTGTACTGATAAAAGCTAACGATGCTTTCTTTGGACTTGATAGTTGATGTATATCAATTCAGGGTTTCTCATTATATTTTCAGGAGTCTTTTCTTCAGGTGTCAGCTCTGGGAAGCAGTGACTGCAAATTATTCCTTTGGTGCCAAATAACTCTGATTTGTTAGGGCTGTCAGATTCCTTAAATAGCAGTTGTGGCGGTGATAATTTTAAGTTTTGGAGAGTAAGATGAGAGGCAGAATAGGCTGTGAAAAATAACACACAGCTCTTCAAGTCGTGACTTTGTTAACGAATGCTCTCTCTTGGGCAGCCCCACATAGCTATCGTATACCCTGAAATGCATTTGTGCGTAGCCTGGGAACAGCGACGGGGAAACAAAAGACATAGCACAGGATGAGCCAAACCGACTTGTGTTAATGAAGATGGGACGTAGCCCGTATGCCTGTAATGTGCTGGACAAATATGAAAGGAAATTTTCTGTATTTTTGTGACTCTTAGGCAATTCTTTGCCTCATTAACTTCCTGTCGCAGTGAGTTTCACTGTTGAAGTCATATTTGCATGTTAATGAGCTGCAGTCACATAGACGCGCTGGCCGTCTGAGTGTGCATATGCATATTTTATAATGTGATTTAACCCATGAAGATCCACTCACGTTTTGACAGAAAACAAAAAAGGAACCTAGTAGCTTTTGAGAAGTGTTTCTGCTCTGCTGTGTCGTGTGTGTGATTGGAGCCTGGCTTGCTCTCCTGCCCCCGATCTCCGTCTCGGCTTGTTCTTGGAGGCTTTGGTTTCTGGCCTTCTGCTTGTTCTTGCCATTTAAAAAGAAAGATCTGTGCTCACAAGAAACACACCAGCCAGCAAGACTGGCCCTCCTTTTTCCTTAGCAAGCACCACGTAAACACAATAGCTTGAATAACCAAGTTTGTCTTGTAGCTCTATAATAATGCTTCTGTTTCAACAAGTTTGTTTTGTCAAAGGGAAAGTGCTATTGCAGCTGTATCTGTTCAACGCTCCTGGAGGGGCGACTGAAGTAGCTCCAGAAAGCACAAGCCAAAATACAGAATCTAGTATTTGTTTTACACTGATTTGAATGAATAAGGAAACGCTGTTCTTCCTCTCGGCTAACTTGGCTTCTTCATGAAGCCTCCCAATTGTGTAAGCCTTTGTTTTGCAACAGATTAAATGGGCTGCACAAAGATTGCTGGCAATTTTTTAGTGGAAGGTGATCCTGAAAGTTAGAAATACCTGTGTTGCTCCCCCAGAGCGGTGTGTATAGGTCGCTCTGCAATTTCTGTACACATCTACACTGTTACATGAAAAGCTAGAGTTTCACAATTGTCCAGGTATCTAGAATTAGATATTAGCCACGTTGCCTCTCACATATGAGAAGGTAAGATGAATTAATATGGAGAAGACCACGTGTGCAAAGTTTATACATCATTTTAGCCATCAGAACAGGGGTTAGAGTGGTTTATTAATGGGCTTTTTGCTGGCTGCCAGTACAGGGAAGCCTGTTACTGGTGCCATGATATCCCAGCAACACCCGCGCTTAATTCTTCAAATCCAGGGACAGCATCATATTTTTCAGTATTAAATTCTATCATATTTTTTATTAAGGCAGAACAAAAGCATTGTTTCACCTTTTATCTACTGAAAAATGCCATTTTCTAATCTAGAAATATGCACACGATAGCAGAAGTCAGAAAAAAAACAGAGAAATATTTCTGTAGGGTTTATTTCCACTGTGGTGGGTTGTTTCTTTTTCAAAACTTTTTTACAGGAAAATATTCTTATAAATGCCTGTCCAGACACTCTTTCTCCTTTTGTCGCATGCTGATACAGCATAACCAATACCTCAGCAGTGGTTCAGACCAGAATAGTTAGAGCATGGCTATGTAATTCATGGGGAAAAAAACTCCGATATATAGTCAAGTGTTTTCCATTGTTAGACGAAAATCACCATCATTTCTATCAATACATTCTAATGAAATCAGGCATCCAGCTCTTAAAAATTGAAATTCAAAATTCATACAAAGATGAATATTCACAGGCCTATTTGAATTCGTGCTTCTATCCAAGCAGATGTAGGTTACGTACAAAAGAAATTCTGCTAATTTCATGTCTGAATATAAATAATTAAACCAAGAAGTACTGTTGTACATATTAAATGATGGTCTTCTATAAACGATGCAGCAATTCAATTTGTTCAGCGTTTTTTCTGGTGCTGTGTAGTTCCCATGACTGGTGCTTTGATGTTGGTGGGTAGCTGGAAAAGGATTAATCTGTTGCAGTTCCATAATTAATTAATTTATATTTTGGTCAGTTCTGCAGCACTTTGCATTTCTGTACCCGACTGCCTAATTAATGTTTGCATAGCACTTGGAGCAGATAAAGCACCGCATGACTCCTATTAATATAATGACTTCTCAAACACGACCCAGCCCTTGGCTTCCCAGCACTTGGTAAGCTGTCACTGAAGCTCACTGGAGAAGGCTTTGCAGTTGAGATCTGGCTTGCCCTTAATACTTCGGGTTTTTTTTTTTCTGAATTATTCGAGGGGTTTTTTGTTCACTTTAAGCTCCTGTATTTTCAAATGCTTTAGAAAGAGGTGTGAGCGCGGCTCCCTGCTCCTCACCCCGGCTGCGCCATCTTGTGGGCAGGCGGCCATTAGCCGTCGGCGAGCTGGTCACGTACCCGCTTCTCCTTTAAAGGAGTCCCGGGTGCCCGGGCCAATCAGGACGACAGACGTGGCAGGACGGGGACACGTATGAGCACGCGCCGCCTATAAAAGCGCGTAGCGGCGGGTAGCGGGCGGTGAGGTAGGGTGTGAGGGATGTCTGTGGTGTTGGTGTGTGTCTGGAGAGCTGAGTGACTTTTGAGCTCGAGTGATGGTATTAAAATGTATTAAAATGACCCAGTCTGCAGAGGGTTGCAGGCATTAGTTATAAACGGCCTGAGCCGCAGAGGCCCTCAGGAACAAGTTTTGTGAAACGACCCGCTCTGCACAGGGTCCAGGTTAAAATAAAGTTTTGATTGTAACAACAGCTTGTTCATGTCATGGTTTTACAGAGGATCCCTAAACATACTGCCTGTCACCATAGCGGTGGGTGATGCGGTCACAGGAGAGCGATGATGTAACACCAACACCATGGTGTGCTAGCTGCAAGTTACAGGTTTTCCACTGAAAACCAAATACTTAACATCATATAACCTTACTGTCTGAGCAAACACACTGCTGGAGATTATTGCTACGAGGGCACTGGTCTTCCTTTAGAAAAGCTTTTATAAGCTGCCTAAAAGTGTGCTTTAAATTGTCAATAAAAGGCGGTGCTGAATAGTTACTCTAGCAGTGGGCTTTGGACAGGCATTTGCTGGAATAAAAGGCATTTTCTGGAATAAAAGGCTGCTTTTAGTCACAGCTGGGGCAGGCTGCTGCCAGCAGGAGAGGACAGTAAGCGGTGGGGTGGAGACGGGTCGCTTGGGCGAAGACACAGGTCGCTTCTACAGGGGAACAGCCCTTGCTGTCGCAAATGCCATTCATTTTTTAACAGTCATGGAGTTAGATTTTATCCATTTTCTTGGCAGTGTCTGGACTCCAGTGTGATGTTAAACTCCAAGACTGGTAACCATTTGTCCGTCTCTAGTGTCAGCTCCACCTCTGTCCCAAGCAGCGTTACCACCTGTTGAATATGGTTAAACTGATCTGTGTTAAATGTGCTGTCACCATGTCAAGCGACAATTTTGCTGTAGCTGATAGTTGTGTTGTTAATGGGACATGCTGCTGTAAAAGTAAAGGCTTTTGAAGTAAGAACAGCTATAAGTGGTGAAGTGAAGACTGCGTTACAGTTTGCTGTGGATGGTGGTTGGCAGTGTGGGATCCTGAGACATGCCATGGAAGCGATGCAGGAGCTGGCAGAGGTCCGTTCCCTTCCTCAGCACTTGCGCTGGAGTCCTGCCAGGGAAGGTCCTTTCCTTGTACTTTTTGTTGCTGATTAGAGCTCAAGTGTGTTGAAGTCAAGGCAGAAAGCATTCCTTTGATGTCAGGAAAAAGTTCTACAAACTTCATACAATTAAAATTCTCATTTCAGTTTGGGACAAAAACTCAAAAGAAGCGGGGTCACCATGCCAGTCTGTTGCATTTCCTGGGCAAGCCTAGGCTGTCTCTAAGGATGGACAGAAGCTTCCTTAATGCATGTAAATGTGTAAACAGAATTAAAGGTGCTGTTGAGGTGGTGGCGGTGATGAGTGACAATAACTAATATTAATATGGTGCTATGTATTATAGTACAGAGGTTTGAAGGCAGAGGATGTAATTGTAGCATGAAGCAACTGAAGCTGTTGATGAAAAGAGAATGGTTTAAACTACAGAAATAAAGAGTGAGAGGGGAAGAAACGTCAGTGGGGAAAAATAGTTCGAGCTAAGAGGGCACTGGCATAAGAACAATTAAATCTGAAGTGGGCAACAGTTCATTTAAACTGAAACCAGAAGACTTTAGCTGCCAAAGTGGGATGCTACAGTATCACTCAGCTGTACATAGCTGTAAAGGGGAGCTAAGAAAATGTATGTGATTATGTGTAATTTATGCTTATTTAGGGATTATATGGCAAGTTTTTCTGTGATTGCAGAGGGTTTGACTCAGCCTCACAAGAGGTCTGTACCCATTTTATATTGCTGATCTGGCAGCAGTGAAGCCCTCGCTAGATGTGACCTGACTCTGATTTAGGCTATAATTTCCCAAATTATAAAGTTAGAGACCATATCAATGCAATTTTCTCGTTTCTCTTTTTACGTGCAGATGATTAGGTATGTTATGTTTTTCTCTGTTTAACTCGCAAGTCCATCTGGGAAAGTTTAATTACATCTTTCTCAAAAGTTATTGAGGTAAGATGATGCACTTTAAATAAAACAGAGACTATACAGACATTTTTATAAGCAGATGTGCCAACTATCTGGCTGTGTATTGATCCCCTGTGCATTTTATATGATGCCTCTTTTCAATTTAGCTTCTTTGCATTTGAATTAGTATGTAGGTATTGAAATTAAATCTCATTTAGGGAGTTACAAAAATACCTACTTCTCCAAACATCTATCAAATTAGGGAGAATATGGACCCAAAATACTTCTTTATTGCCAATAAAAATGAAGTTTTATGGCAAAATTTGAGGTCATTAGTCTATTGCTTTATAGGTAAAATACTGCATGATTTTTAGAGAATCTAAATATTATTGGAAAGGGACCTCATTTTGTGGTGCTTGTGTGGTCATTGAGAACAAGAAGGTAAGAGATGCGGTGCAATGCAAAACCTGCCAGGCTGGGCACTGGGGCTTGTTGCTGGCTCCGTCTCTGGGGTTTGATTTAGACAACTGCATCTTTGTATGGTCTGAGAACCGCAGTACTGGGCTACAGCGTATATCTAGAAATAACGATACATGTACTCATTGCTTGCAAGACACTGTTCTCCCACTTCTTGAGATTTCGGTTTGGAGCTTGTGTTTACTGCTGTTTGTCTTCAGTTGCTGGGGAAAGTCTGGCATAATTAGTCAGAAACTTGCCTCTGTGTAAACATTTCATCCCCGGACACTGCCCTGCATAGGTACAAAATTTCTTTCCCTTCTCTCCACACTTCCATGGGTATTTTCATCATTTAGAATAGTAACAGGAGCCACTGGGGGGACCGGTAGTTTCCACTCAGACTTGTGGGGTTAAATCCTGTGGTTTTGCCTTCTGCCCTTACCTCCGGTGCAGCAGAGCATTAACTGACTGAAAATGATGTTGGCAGCAATCATTATTATTTGGATAAAGGTCTTTCAGCTGAGCAGCAATCAAGGGCGATCATCCAAACGGAATAAAAGGGGAAGGGGTCAATTCAACTTTGATAATTATAGTACTATAAATGTGGGCAATAACAGAATTACCCTTTACTGACAGCTAAATGTGTAAATAGGCTGGCAGAGCATGGCTAGCTAATGTTATCCATAGCAGAAAGCGAGGCTCTTCACTACATCTGCATAATTTTATAGGGTCTCTCATAGAAACGCATGTTGCCTTCTGCAGCTAGGCGCTGGTGGTCGTAAGTGCTCCAGGTCTTACAGGATTTGGGCCATTAAGTAGAACAGATGCTTATGTATTCTTGCAAGTTTGTGCTCAGTCTATGGCAAGTCAGTGGGCTGCTCACAATAAATACTGCTTTTAATGAATAGAGCACAGAATGCTATAGTGCAGCTCATTCATCTGAACGTTGTTTAATGCTGGTTTATTGAAGCGTTTGTCAAATGCTGTGACAGTCTGTGCTCTGAAATTAAGGATATACTCGTGACAGGCTCCACTGACTCATTATTGCAAGTTTTAGAAAAGTTTTCCTGTATATTACAATGAAAAAGCGAAACTTGCACATTATCACTTCAGTGCTTCAATTTGTTTTTCCTCATGTATTTGAATTTTTTATTTTGCAATAAAATATACGTATTTAGCTTCATAAATCAAACTGAGACACAATTGTTAAATAGTCTATATCGTATTAATGAGGCCGTGAAGCAAGGCAAGCATTACAACCATTTATAATCGAGTACCGAAGAAGTTGCTAATCAGTGAGACAGGCAACTAATTAACCAGCCAGCAGTCAGCATCTTCAGCTGAAGTTAGTGACTTTCAACTTCATTAAACTTTCCAGGTGTCAGTGAAAGTATGAAAAATATATCTATCTTAATATATTGATGTGTCTTAATTCCACTTTTCTGAGTTTAAATGTATGAAGAATGCATCTGTTTTAAGGGAAATGGTCATTTATAAAACATCCCATGTCTATATTGCATAGCTGAAAAGAAAAAAAGTAGTACATCTGAGAAACGTACAGACTGTTCAAACGACTGTTTGAACTCTGTCCAGTGCATGTTGAGTGCAGCATGAATTTAGATGGCTTCCTCTTTGTGTCTGAAATACCCGCTGTACCATCTTTTAATTCATAACTTCTAAGCCTTCACGGCTGCAAAATAGATCCCTGACAAAGTTCAGAGTATTATCGTCAGTTTTACTTGTGAAAAGCAGATCATATAATGGGTGTTCAGTGAGACTTGGAAGCATAAATTATTTCTGCCCCTGCAAACTTGCTGTCTGTGTAAACAGAAAACATTAAACGCTTGCTAAGAGCCAGATCAAGCTTTATTCCTCTAGCATTCACTCTCCTTCCATTTTTCGTATGGTCCACGTGAAATGGCATTTTCTCTAGGTTCGTGCTGTGTGGGCTTTACTAGAAGACATCTGAAGAGGGACTTGAAAGGAGGCAGGTAGATGGTTGGGCTTTCTGGGATATGAAAGCAGGGAGTAATGCAGAAGACACAGCAAGATAAAAAGGGGCTGGAGGCGGCTGGATGCACGGGTGGAATGAAGATGAGAAATATGCGCTTCCTCAGCTACGGAAAAATTGTTTCCAAATTCTTGCTGTCAAGTAACCTACATCAGATTGTCTTTTATAATGTCCCTTAAAAGGGGAATTATATATGAAACAAATAATGGCATTGTTGTATTTCTGAGCTTTACTGCTGAAGTTCAGGTTGTGGTGATTTGGCAATAAATTGAAGTACCATGTTCTTTCACCTCGCACATTTGTCATGATTTTGTGATCCTCTTGAATGTGTAACGCAGATCCGATGCCCATAGTGTGCTAGTGGTCTCCAGCCTTGGTTTTGGTTGATGCACAAGTACACTGTGACCATACCCAGAGAAGGTAAATACGGGCAACTCTGAAATTGCAAACATTACTGAAAAGGATGATACTTACTGCCAATTAAAGTAAAAAAAGTAGGAAGAAGGACTTAAGGAGAGACAAGCTTTGTTCTTGCAGTTTTCTTCCTGAAGGAAGAAGTGTCTTTGAAAGAGGCAGAGATGTGAGACCAGAGCGCAGGCTGAGGAGTGGTACATCTGCCAGTATAGAAGTGATGGCTAACATGACTGCTCTGAAAGAATAATTGAAAGAGACTCCCAGAAATCTCTTATGGACATCAAAACAGGGAGAGTTGGGGGTGGGGAGGAGTTGATAGGGTCTTGAAGGACAGCCCGAGGGGTCCAGCAGTAACCAGGGCACCTGGATGAGAGCGAGCTGGAAGATGCTTTTGCCATTGTGTGTATGTTTGCATGTGTTGGCTGTCTTCAATCCCTCTGGGTTAGGAACACTGAAGTACTTAAGGAGAGAAAAAAAGTGTAAAAGGCAGCGCAGCACATAATCAAACTGTTATTGGACTATGTATTCCTCAACTGGAGTAAAAATGTTCTCTGTAGCGATGTAAGGGTGATGCCTCTTCTGAGTCAGGAAGCCCAGCTGCAACTGTCAAGTCAAGTGGCCAAGAGCAGTTACAGTAATGGCTACATCTCTCGTTTTATAAATTGGAAAAACTGTGTAGATTCTCAGCTTTTTCATATGTGATAGTGAGTAATGGTGCTGGGCGGAGTGGGCTCCCCGGGATGCACCGGCGTCCTCACTCCCTTTCCAGGGAGGGAGGACAGGCACTGGGTCCTTATTCATCTGTGCTCACTAATGTTAGCTACTCCTTTCAAAATACGATAGCTAATTTCCAGCATATGTAACATACAGCTGCTAGGCATTTCCTTTTCTTACTTTCAAGATTTAAATAGCATGGTACATATTATAAAGCCTATGTCCTCTTTTTTCTTAGTGAAGAGCCAGAGGTTTTCTGTGGATTTTCTTAGATGTTGTAATATCTTTATGATAACACTCTTCAAACAACTAATTGGAAAATAATCTGCATAGAATTTTCCAAAATTTATTAGTACTGACTTTGCTTCCTCAAGTTTAACAGTCATGTTTCTTGATCTCTACTGCATTTCCGCACGAACTTGCATGTTTTCTTTTTTTCTGGGTTTTATTGGTACGTTCATGTGCTTAGGATAGAATGTGGAAGTTATTCCCTAATGAAAGGCAAAGGAGTGACATGCCATCAGTTAGCGGGAGGAGAGAGATCCTAGCGCTTTCCCATGTAAATTATGTGAATCCTGGATGTAAGCCAGGCATTCATTTTGTTAAAATGGGGTTTGATAATTGAAACTAATTTAACATCGACCCCATTAAGTTGCATTTTATTGCTCATTTAATATGCCTGTCTCACAACTAGGAAGCGGCTTTGTAACGTGAGTTTATAATTTGTCAAAGCTCCAGCCATACAGGTAAATGTTGAGTTTGCTCTGTAGGATCAGCACCAACGTGTGCAACAGATGTTTCGCCTATGTTTGGTCAACGCGGTATCTTTATGCAGAGTTGTGTATCAGATCAGCATTGATGCGAGTAGGGTAAACTTGAACAGCTTGAGTTTGCACAGATTTGCTGTGGAAAGACGCTTGCTTCGTCTGGAAAGCAGCCTTGCGGACGGCCCAGCAGAGCCCTCCCCATCGCTCCCTGCAGGCTCCTGCATCGCCTGTGCTCCTTGAGAAAGGAAAGGTTTGTCAGACCTGACAGAGAAACCCGGTCCTCCAATAGTGCGAGGCATTATATTGACTTCTGTCAAAGCATGCCAGTTTACATCAGCTGAGGAGCTGGCTCATGGTGTTTTCATGACACAGTATTTCCGTGTTCTGCCATCTTGCTTCTGGTTTCCTCTGTCTTACTGTTCTTTCGCATGATTTCTGTATTTCACCACTAGCTAAATATTTTCTGCAGCTTATGAGTCACTAAACAATCTCATAATTGGTTAGCATCCCTTTTGGTACTAATTGCAGTGCAGCCCTAGATGATGGTTACTCGAACACAGTTGTATTTATCAAAACAGCAGTGAGCAAAAAAAAAAGGTCAAAGGGCAAGAAAATACAGAAGTGTGCAAACAACTGTGATGGATGTTTGTTTACAAGCATGTTCTCTTCTGCAACTCTGGCTGCAGGAGTGGCGTACGAAGGATGAATTACTGGAGCTTTACCCTTCTGAAATGGCAACAAGAGAGAAGGAGTAAGAGTGCGCCTGGGTTACATCATGGGGCCTGGGGACAGGGAGCGAAAGGGTCCGAGCTGTGTATCAGCGCTGACAAAGCATGCAAATAGGAACGCTGCAAACCCAACCAAAGTTACTTAAACAGAAAGTGGAGTTCAAAGGTAGAGCTAATACTACTAAACATGCATAGTACAAGCTAGGTAAGAACGTGTACAACTATGTAAAATTATATCCATGTCTGAAGAGCACTAAAAGAGGCATTCTGCGCTCAGTTTTAGCTGTTGCTTCATAATCCAGACCACATTTAAAGCACATGGCTAATGTCTCCTTTTTTAAATGTACGTGCATGCAAATGAATATAAAGGACAGAAAATGTGTGTGAGGCAAAGCATACAATTCTCTCACTCACCATGAAACAGCAACATTTGACAGGTATTACATTAATTAAAACACTACAGGGTGCAGGAAAGGGGACACTAGGATGTTATACTGATGAAGGGTTTAGAGGTCATTTGTACAATCAAAATGCTTTGTTGGCAAGAGTTGACACAGGGAGTTGTCTGTATTGGGTAGTCTCGGTGTTGAATTGCTGGATCACGATGTTGTATTTCTCACCCAAAAATAGTGAATTTCATTCTGGAGTAGAAATGACATTGAAAATCAATAAGATCCTGCTTTAAAAACAAACAAAATATACTTTCTCCGTCTATGAATGTCCTCAGGAATCAGATCAAACCCCGAGAGAGAGAAAGCAGGTCAACCTTGGCTTCAGCACACTGTTGCATTTAGTGTTTAGACGATCCCAAGCAGATTCAGAAATCAGTGGAGCCCAGAAGGAGGAGATGAAGAAACCACGAGCAGGGCTGCAATAGTTTAGGATCAACTTCACGTGAGCCTGCAGCTGCAAACATCTGTAGCGTGTGCCAGTGGACTATGGCATGTCTGTGGGATCAAGTTCTGATGTTGCAGCACTGCTTGGACAGTTTGAAAAGGTCAGGAACTGCCTAACCAAGCCGAATGAAAGCACAGGAGATGGGAATCTGACCTGGGATTTGGGGAAAAGAAATCTTCACCTTCGCCTTCGGGTACTGGTAGTTATTCCTGGAATAAGGATGTTCTAACGGCACCACTGCAGGCAGTAATAGTCTGATTGCTGTGTTTCTCATTATTTTTTTTGAGTGGTGATGAACCAAGCTTTTAAAATTTTATTTGAAGTCATGATTTCAGTTTGTTCTGACACCTGTCAGTGTTTCTGTGCAGGTGTGGTTGTGCTGTTTTTGAAACACACTTGCTGTGTATAAAATGTGCTTATAGCGTTGTTTTTTCTCAGCGATACAAGCTAAATGCGCCTGTCGGTGTTTTGCAGGATTGATTTGTGAAAGGTTGTTAGCCTGTTAGGTCTTACACGTTGGAGTCAGCAGTAGCGTTCACAGTTCTTGCAAGGTGTTGTGTTTAAAAAGATGGCAGAGGCTTTTAACACTTTTTTAATTTAATTTTCCTTAATGTGACATCCAATTACTGGCAAAACTTAACCACCTCTTCTTATTTTTAAGTGTAGACATTATCTGGAATTTTACTGCTTTCTTCTAAAAGTATTTAGGGGAAGACACATGAAAATATAGCAGTTAACATTACAGCAGCTAGCAAGGATTTTATGTAATTTGAGAGATGTCATAACATAGCTTAAAAAAAAAAAAAAGAGCATTTTTAATGTGTGTCAGCTGATAAAATGTGCCAGTCCAAGTCAGTGAAATTACAAGAGCCAAGATCTTCGTGTGCTTAATAATTAGCAAGACAGAGATTCTGGCAGAAATAATTTCCTGTAGGAAAGCTGAGTCCGAAAGTCTGAAGTTTTGCATTAATGCTTATTGTGGTTTTATGTGGTTTAATTCTCTTTGTATTCTTCTGAAGCTTTTTTTTGTGAAGGAAATTGAATTGTGGCATCTGGAAGTGCCACAGAGAGCACAGGGGCTCTGGGTATCGGGGTGCGGTGGCTGGGAGGCTGCTGCGTATTTTGGGCTCTGGTCCCTCCTGCCTGCGTGACCGACTGGTGCGGCACGAAGGGGAGGACGGGGGTTGTTTGACACCGTTTGCTGTGGTTGCAGCACTGTGTGTGCACGTGGCATCGTTACCGGTAGCACAGGTTGTGCCGTTCCCAGTTCTCAGCGTGTCCCGTGGGTGCACGGACAGCAAGAGGAGCTTGAGGAGCGAGGCTCTGAGTGTAGACACGAGGTAAATTCAGAGCTAGAAAAACCCCTTCCATTGCACTGAGTCGCTAATGTGCACACATGAGAGCTGCCCTGGGCAGAGCCGGTGGAGGCAGAGGAAAAGTGGAAAAATTTAGAGAAAACAACAAAGCATTTTCCACCACTTTGCTTAGTCGTACTCGAGGACACAGAGGAAGCCCAGCTGACATTGCAGGAGTTACGTCTTGTCCCTTGCAATTGTTGTTAATGGTGAACAGAAGAATATAGTAGTTTAAAAACTATTTAAATTGTTTCTGAAGACTTCAGAAGATTTCATGTAAATTCATTAGTTACTATGCAGCTGCCCACATAGCATTTAGAGTAATAAAAAATGTACTTTTCACTATACAAGTGTATTAGCATCCAGTCTGTACTTAAATGAAAAATGCCTTAGCTAAACTATATGAATGTAGTACCAGTGTCTCTGTAGCTGTATAATGCTTAACTTGAGCTATCCTTCATTATTAATACAATCTAAAATATACAATAAATGCTGTAAACAAACTCCATATAGAGACTTTAAGTGACAAAAAATCCCTCTGTTCACCAAATTTCTGCATTTATTTTCAATGCTCATCTATAGCAGTGCAAGGGCAGTCTTCCGAAAGCGAAGCGCGTTGTAACTAAGCACCAGGAGAGCGTTCTCGTGGGTAGGAGCACAGTTTAGGTTGCTGGAATTGTAGTTTCCTTGTGAGAAGTTTATTTCTGCTTATTTTGCAGCTGTCTTACGGTCATGAGAACGTGTACGTACAAATGTGTGCTTGTTTGGACTTATACCAGAGCGTCACTAATTCTTGATTCATTGCCCTTCCCAAAAAAGCAGACAGACGAAGAACAAAACCCGATGAGAAGATGGTAACAGGGGCGGATGACCAAATTGCCCGAGGGAGCGTGCCAAAGGGTGTGAGGTGGCAGGCTGCATGGCAGGCTGTGCTAGTTTGTAAATCTCAGCATGTCCATTAAAAATGAGATCGGATTTCCCCTGCAGCAGAGAAATTGTAGAAAGAGGCAAGGCCTTGCAAATTTCTTTAAAAGTCAATTTTTTAAAAAGTAATTTGTTTAAGTACCATAAAACCCTTTAAAAGGCAGAGGGGTGAAAGAAAATACAGGATTTTTGGAGTCTCTTCTTTCAGTAATGCAAGCAATAAAAAAGTAGATGTCAGTAAACCATTATTTTTTTGTATTGGCTTGGAAAACAAGAAGAATACATATGAGGATAAGCACAATCACAACCTGCTTGATAATATGATTCAGAATTAGGTGTTTTATGGTTCAACACATGCATTCAAAGCAGGAGTGTAGGGGTGGGTGTGTGGGGGCTGGTTAATTAGAAAGCTGTCTGATTTCCCTAAAGAAGCTATGATATAGCGATGAAAACGTAATCCTCTGTGATGTGCATCCTTCACTGGAGGATCAGCCATATTAAAGATCACATTAGTTTTCACCTGAAGGAAGGCTGCGGAATGTGTGTACAGTGATTGTTCAATTTCCAACACTGAGCCCTGACACGTTACCTACGGAGTCAGAGCAGACGATGCCTGTGAAGTGATTGCAGTATACTTGGATACAGCTGCTGCTTTCATAAACCTACAGGTACAAGATGACACTAACTGCCTTCCCCACCGATAACCATGTACCGGGGAACCTCATCCGAGTTAAATTGGACACAACGAAATTAGGATGCCCAGGAAAACAGAGTGGAAGTTGGAAGATGCTCTGGTGCAAAGCAGCCTGTACACGCACGCTTGGCTCTTGCAAGTTGGCTGCTTGCTCCTGGACTGCGGCACTCGCGGGGGAGCAGATGCAGCTCTGGGGCATCCCAAACAGGGGTTTCACTCCCGGTGATGACCAGAGGTGTTTAGTCACCAGTTTCATTTGAATTTTCAGTCTCAGAAGCAGCAACTTTCCTTATCAGTAGCAGTAGAGAATCAGGCAGCGCTTCCCATATCCCCCCAGGTCACACCTAGTTTTATTATTTTAAATTAGTGTAAGTTCACATTCATTTCCAAGGAGTTTTTCTCATTAAAACTCCTGCTCCCTTGACCATTTATGGCCATAAGTTAATTTTTTTTAATGTGTCTCAATATTTTGTAGTATACATCCAGGTCAGAGTTCAAATGGGTCAAATTTATTTTTCTGTAATAGTAACACCTTGCTTTTGATAAGGTGATCTTAATACTTGCTTGCTGTAGCAGTGTAAACATTATATTCCCTTTCTTATTCTTTGGAGCACATTTTTAATACTGTTTACTCCAGATTATTTTAGATGCCCAATTTGTGAATCAAGGAACCAGAGTTAGATGACAAAATTCAACGTGCAGTCAATGAAAATGGGTGATTAGGATCCTTTATCAGAGATGGCACACTGGACACTGATTACAGTGTCAGTTATTCTGTATCTTAATCAATTCCAGTGATCTCATTTATAATTTTTACTCTTACTGACAAGTAGTTATTCAAAGCAGTAAATTGACTATCTATGTAATTTGCTTCTTGGACATGAAAGGCTCAAAATTAACAGGCTGCTTTTCCCCTGGAGAAATCTTCCTCACTGCAGTGTGGTGTTCTCCTAATTAGTCCTTTGTCCCTTTTTGTTTTCCAAAGGTGACAGAGAAACCTGAAAGGGATCGGTATGTGCATGGTGCAGCCAGCAGCTGCTGAATGACCGCTGCTGGCAAGGTCTGCTTTGTCTCCAGTGCCACCCCAACCTGCAGATTCAGTGTTGCTGGTTTTCTGCGGTCAGGCATGAGTAGAAGTCTGCACCAGCAGAGAAAAGTCAGGGTTTGTGACCAGAATCACCTAATGTTTTCAAGTTCAGCCTGTTTTGTTTGCATCTGTCTGTTGCTGGCGGGGGACAACAGAAGTCCAGGCAGTGTTTTGGTATGTGTTTGAAAACTAATAATGGAATATCATAAATCAGAGGACTAAGCAGGGTGCCCATTAAAAAGGTACTCTTGACGAGATCTTCAAAATACCTTGTTTTATTAATGCTGACAATGAGTACCTTTAAGATACAGCCTTTCCACTTTGTTGTGCTACAGGTGGTTTTTAAAAACAATCAATTTACAAAGAACATTTTTTTCTTTCTCATGCTGTTAAAGCAAATTGGTATGTAATTAGATTTATATACTGAATAATCTTATTTGCATATCCAATTAATTCTTCCTGTTTTAATTTGTTAGGGTTGAATTCACATTAGTAGTAAAAAATAACACTTGAATTATCAAGGATTCAAATTTTCTTTTACTATAATTTGTTCAAGATGTTGCATTAAAACTTGGTCCTGAGCATCCTCTTCCTTTTAAAGGCTATTAAATAACATGGAAAAAGGCAATCAAAAGAAAACTAACCTCTGTTATAAAACCAATAAGGGTCTATTTAAGCTGACCAAAGCAAATGCAGTTTGAATATAGGCTTTTTAAGCATCTTACTTATCATAGAATCATTTGAATAGTTTGGGTTGGAAGGGACCTTTAAAGGTCATCTAGTCCAACCCCCCTGCAATGAGCAGGGACATCTTCAGCTAGATCAGGTTGCTCAGAGCCCCGTCCAGCCTGACCTTGAATGTTTCCAGGTATGGAGCATCTACCACCTCTCTGGGCAACCTGTGCCAGTGTTGCACCACCCTCATTGGAAAAAATTTTCTTCCTTATGTCTAGTCTAAATCTACTCTCTTTTAGTTTAAAACTGTTACCCTTTGTCCTATTGCAGCAGGCCCTGCTAAAAAGTTTGTCCCCATCTTTCTTATAAGCCCCCTTTAAGTACTGGAAGGCTGCAATAAGGTCTCCCTGGAGCCTTCTCTTCTCCAGGCTGAACAACCCCAACTCTCTCAGCCTGTCTTCACAGGAGCGGTGTTCCATCCCTCTGATCATTTTTGTGGCCCTCCTCTGGACCCCCTCCAACAGGTCCATGTCTTTCCTGTGCTGAGGACTCCGGAGTCCTACTTGAGGTCTGTAGATGTCCAAAGACTGTGTATAAATTTTGTTGCGGAGTATTAGTGGACTTTGTGAGCATTAGGAGGATTGACTGTTCTCCACTGCTTTTAATTGTCAGTCGTGGAACTTTGTTTGAAGTAAGAGCACTTTTTCTCAAGACATCTGTTTATCATTTTGACTATCTTGACTTCTCACATCTGTATTCAGAAATGCAGAAGACAAGCAAAAAACTAGAAGAGGGACCTATTTAAGAAATGTTAACATGCCCTAAATTCCACACATTTCAACACAACAGGGAGGTGTCTAGCACCAGTGAAAACAATGCCACTTTGTTAGGTACCGAAGCATATAATTTTAGCAGCTTTCTGTAGACCTCTACAACTTTATTAGCTAGACAGAGGGGGTTTTTTTTGCAGATGGAGTCCAAGAAAAGTTTAATTTTTGCTCTGAATTAGGAAATAGTTGGCACGATCGTTGCTTATAAAATCTACGTGAAGAGTCTCGGTCGTCCCTGCCAGGCAGGTGGCTGAAGGGCTTTCCATCGATGGCTCCGCTACTCCTTCATGTTTCAAACTTCAGGTTCCAGTTTCAGAGCTGCCAAAGCTGAATGGAGAGCTCTTGTGCTGTGAGAGTGCTTAGGAGATATTACCAGGGCTGAAAAGTCAGCAAGCCAAGTATGTATTTAAATGTGCTGAAGATAGTTTGTTCCCAGTATGTGTGAGACATACAAGTCGTAGTCCTGCTTCCCAGTTACCCTTACAGCTGATTTTGAATTTGGGAGCAGAGATCTGTTAGCCATGGAGGAAAAACCAAAGGGATTGATGAGTCCTTATAAAAGGATAGAACAGATACATTGTAACCTGAAATTAAAGTGATATTTCAGTATAGTGAAGTGCAGGCATGTAAGGGAGCCTGGGACCTCTTTGGCGGGTGAGAACTTGTTAACTCAGAGCAGGAACGTCAGTTGGAACCATGTCACTACGTTCTGGTGGATAAAAAAGAAGGTGAAGCGTTGTCTGCCACAGTGAGAAAGGCACCATTAAACGTTTAATGGTGTCTTCATTTAATGTCACTTGAAGCACGCAGTAAATGTGGCATGTAACACGCACATAAGCTTCACAGTGAGGTTTGACCTCAGATCTTTTAATTCAGAGGTGATTTCGGTGCCGAGAGCAGGCATGGTACGATGTCTTCACCAAATGCTTATGATGCAAAGATTACCCACAAACTTGAGACCAGCAAGGGCGCAGTCACGCTGCTGCTTTTAAACTACCACAGTGAAAAACATATGAGCTTTAGTAGGCTAAAGTTGTCATAGTGCAGGTGGGTGCACATACTTTGTCTTCCATATGGGATGAGAAAACTTTGCCTGAACTTTACATATATACACAGGTCTGCCTTTTTTTTTTTTTTGTGGGGTTTTTTGTTTGTTTATTTGTTTGTTTTTAATTTCACAGTGTGCTTCAGGTTTTTAAGAGATTTTTGGATGTGTTCCTGTAGTTACTGGAAAGAATCTTTTCTCCCTTGGGAAGATGTCTGTCCATCTGTCTAGTACATCAATTGATGTTCAATACACTATGTATTTTTAACCTTTTCTAATGGCAAGCTTGCTGCTCACCTCTGAGTGCCCTTCACCATTGTCGCAATGAGATTGATGGCAGAGGTATCTGCTGCTCTCATAAAAGTTAAGGGTCTTGATTTCAGTTTAATACCCAACTGCTTTATTGCATGTTTGCCTAAATGTGTAGCTCTGCTTTTATTTGATTCCAACATTTTGAGCAGCTTGTTCTGCAGAATGTTAACTGTTAGCAAAAAAACGCTGTTTTATTCTTTTTGTGTAAGAAGCAGGCCTTGGAGTTGTGGACTGTTATTACTACTATTGGATGGTTAAGGAAGGGAAGACTTGATTACAAGGAAAAAAAGTCATTACAAATGGTTGACACGCAAAGCCTAAAAATCCATACGGTTTCCTTCTCTCTGTTTGACATCAGTAGACAACTGGGCTGCATGTCCTGTGTCCATTGAAATCAGAGGAAAAATGCCCCATGGTTCCAGTGGATGGATCTGGGACTGAATGGTTAATTCAAGAGGCTTTAGCAGAAATTGTGTCAGTGAAAGGCAGATGAACTAAAAATTGGCGTACGTAGGTCCATGAAGCTGCCTCAAAGTGAGCAGGGGACATTGCGGAGTAAGGGGTTAAGAATTGAAAATAAAACCAACAATGTATTTAAATGATTTAATAAATGAGGAAAATATCACCATAATTATGTTGCAGTGATTTGAAATATGCCCTAAGGTAAATTGCGTCGGATCCTAATTAGCAACTGTTGGTTATTAGCTAAATCCAGTACCGGGGAAAAAAAATAAATAGGTACAAATGCTTAGCTATTGCCTGCATCTCCGAACACTGCATTTGTTGTCCCATTTTGTACTATGTCTACCTAAAAGGTGAAGTAACTACTGCAGATCCAAGGTAGTCTGCCTGCAGGTCATGGGAAACACCTCGGTTGTGTTGCAGCCGGACAGTTATGAAATACAAATAAGGTGACAATTGGTGGCAAACCAATTTCTGTGTACTGCTTTTATCTCATGAGGAACAACTACACCCTTCTACTTAGTAATAAAAATAAATTGTGTGATGGTGCCTGTGGCCCTGGTAGCTTTGGCTGTAGCTGTAAGATATGAATAGGTATACAGATAATATATTCCCTCTCTTGTTCTCTCTAATCTATCCATCTGCCTACTTTGTAAACTGTACTTGACCAAGCTACAAACAGCTTTTAGTTTCTAAGGGCAGGAAAAGACAGTACACATCCCTGCGTGTCGGAAAACTAAGTGAAAATGACCTCTAGCTCTAAGGCATTTATTGAAAACCTATTTTAAATTGAATACACAAGCCAAGATAATACAGGCTGTTTGATAAGAAACATTAGAGAAATCCATAACACAAGGCTTTTTATTATAGGTTTATTACATCAATCTCTCCAGTGGGTAATGGAACTTGTAAATATACTCTTATGTAGGAGTCTCCTTGCGGGCTTTTTATTCATGCTGAAGTAAGCACAGCAAACTTATTTGCTGTCAGGGTACATTGAATTTAAGATTAGTATTTATTTTGGTTCTAAGGAGGTTTTGCTTTTGTGAATTGGAAGTTGGCGGAACAGCTGTAGGAGAGGAGGTGGGAGCTGCGGGGGAGCACGGGGAGTAAATGAGTTTTCCAAGCAAACCGCTGGTACCCACGCGGGGTGTGGGGTGTGCGTGCACACCGTGGGGCGCAGGTCGTGTACTTAACCGCTCGCCTCGGTGGGCCTCCTCTCCGTCGGGAGGAAAAAGCTGGTTTGTTTAAGAAGGAGCGTGCTGGTTTTCCACTGAATAAACCCAGCAAGATGAAAAATCATATGTGGGATTAGAGAAATATTTAAGGGAAATATTTACTGCATTACCACACATACAAACGTGGTCACAGTGTACTTTTTACTGTACACATTCGTTCTTTAGTATTAAAATACTTTTAAATCTTTTCTAGAGGTAAGCAACGTAATACTGCTGCAGCAATAACCCAGCATGCTGTTGCTTACTTGGGAGAAGCTAAGTAACATTTGTACTGAATAAAGAGTGATGGAAAAGTTTACATAGAAGTTCAAAGGACAAAAAGAGTTAAAATTGTAGCAATACTAACAAAAAACCCCCAACTTACAGGCTTTTAAGTGTGTTCATTGGAGGATATAGTAATTAATTGGTAGTTGACTTAATATAGGGAAAAATCTCCTTAATTAGAGGATGTTAATTGCAAGGACCAGAAACCTGTTGAGGTGTCAGCGAAGTCAGCATTTAACACATGACTTTAACAGCTTGACTGTTGCAGTTAATTCCTGTTCTAATAATAGGGGTATATTTTCATTCATACAGGTAAAAAGTGTTGTCACTGGGCTGCAAATGGCTGCAATTGTGTATCAAATACATTTTTTATAATTTTTCATTGCATAGCTCAGGTACATTCTTTGAATTGCAAAGCTTCATTTGAGTCACACGACCTTCAGTCAACAAGTTGATTGCAATTGAAACCCATTATATTTTTATAATGGAAGATAGAGATGGAAAAAAATGCAGTGGAGAACTTGAGACCAGTTCTTAGGCAAAGGCTTCACCAGCTCGAGGTGACTCGGACGGGGACAGTGTTTGAAGTCCCCTCGGGTGCTGCTCTTCAGGGAACCGCAGCCGTTGCCTGCGCAGGCACTGGGTGGTGAACACGCCATAGGCTCGGTTCATAAGTAATGAGCAAACTTCTCTGGGTGGTGGAGTGTCCAGTTTTGTAAACAACTACGCTGCATAAAAGCATAGTATGAAGGGATGTATTTTATGTTCGTGCAGAATAAACAAGACCAGGTTTGAGTGATGTTTTGCATTTCCAATATTGACAAAGATCTTTTTACTGTATGAGACAGATTATGATTGAAGAATGAAGGATGTGTATATTTAAGGTCTGAGGGTAACGAATGTGCTTGTACTATGAAACCACTGCTGTGTCAAACCCACGTGAAAGAAACCGTCCTGTTTATCCACCTGGCTGGGTGCTTTCTTCTATACTCTACTATTGCACAGTAATGTTGCCGCTAGTGTGCATCAGCAGATAGCGTAGCACTATTTTTGTTATATATTCTCACATGTATTAATTATGTATTATCATTTCCATCTCTTGCATATTTAAAAAGGCAGCAGTTTTTAAAAAAGCATTTTTTTTCAATGTCTTTGAACTATTTTTGGCTGTGTCCTCAGTGCTCTTGCAAACTTCCCCGGCAGCCGCAATGCCGAGAGCAGCAGCACTTCTAGTTTGAAGCACTCTCAGGTACGATGGGTTGAGCAGCAAACGGGTCAAGAGAAACTTCCTCCGTGGCTTTGATTTCTTGCTGCTCGCAAAACAACACTCTGACGAGACAGCAGAGTGCTACCAAAGTGATCCGTAAAGAGTTATTCTCTGTTTAATTACTTTGTCTGCATATTCTTTGTTACGGAGTGCGGTGGTGTACTTCTTCAAGAAGTTAAAACCAAAGCTCTCCGTTCCAGATAAAAGGCTCCTTACAGAAATTCATATTTGTCTTTGAGGCATCTAAAAAAACAATCGGGAGGTTCTTCATAGTGCATTCTCAATCCAGTATAATCCTTAATTTTCAAAACAGAGAAAGCCATTATTTTTTTTAATTGTAATGAAAAAAATTGGTGAAGCAGTGCACATTATTTCGATTACCCATTAAGCCTTCTCTTCACTAGAATGAAATTACATTATTTTCATTAATTTTCTCGCTTTTAACTTCTGGCTTGTAATTTACCAAAAGTAAAAACCAACCCACTATCCTGGAGCTGGTTGTCTCCCAGTTGCCAAAGTGCAGCAGGTGGTCACGGCATTCAGATGAGTAATGCAAGGCAGCTCCTATTTCGGCATCTTCCCGATATTTGGGCTATTTATAGTAAAACACAGCAAAGAGTAACATTTATTAGTTTGCGCTGGAGTTCTAATCTATGACTTTTATAAAGGCTTCAGCAGCCTACTGGTTTGGCATAAGTGGACGTTATGTAGTGACTGATTTATTTCACTGGATCACATCAACACAGAAAAATATATAATTTCTTGTTAAACAATAAAATAAATTTGTTTTTTAATTATAAAGTAATAGGCCTCGGTCAGATGACTTTCTCCTAAAGAAATACACGTGGTCTCCCTTCCATTCGACTGTTGACTTGCTCTCCTCATTGATACTGAATTTATTTTTTATCCCTGTAGTCATTTCATTGCCGTGCACTCCTTCAGAGCTTTTCCTTATGTCCTTTGTCTAACGGCAAAACAAGAGCCTCCTCGGGAGGGCAACTAGCTATATTTCATCTCTGGAGATGCAATTATTTTGTGTTTATCCTCAATGCCTCTGGGTGACAGGACGCAGGCAGTTCTCCGTGCAGGCACGCAGAGAGGACAGACTCCTGTAAACCGCCGTGCGTCGGTCAGCAGCGGCACTGCTGCTGCCTGCCGCTTGCACGACGTCTCCTTGGTCACCACAGTAGTGGGAAGGCCTTGGAAGGTTTGGTAGACCGTTGTACTATCTGTCACAGCGACGCTGGTTTGCAAATCGTTTATAGAAAATGCTGTTTGCATCAGGTCAAAGTCTAATCACAGGTCACTACATTTTGCGTAACGTTTGAAGTTATCAGCATCCTCTGGGTGAAGAACCAGAAGTCTCCATAAGCAAAGAAAACTGGAATTATACCCTTGGGATAGGCTGCGTTGTTTGGTAATTGCTGCTCTTTGATGTCCTTATATTGCATTAAGGACTGTGTTTCCAGGAGCAGTTTTCTCCTATTATAAGAAACACCTTAAACAGGAGCTTCTCTTCCCGAAGCTGCACTGGGTGGTGGAGGTTTAAATGGGCCATTCGAGATGAACTCTGTCTCAGGGGCAACCCCACCACGCTGCTCTTTAAACGTAAGCGAGGAATGTTTGAAAGCTTAACCTGGTAGTGTTACACCAGATACAGATAGAAGAAAGATTTTACTCACAAATGCCATCAATCTGAGCAGGTTTTGAAGGTGCTAAATTGCAGTGTAAGAAGTCATAAAAGTCAGGTTTTTGACAGCTATTACTGCTATCTTTTCCCTGCTGCATTACTTAAAGTTCATAACGTTTTTAAAAAATTAAAGGAATACATGCTATCCGTGGGCAGATTGTACAAATTGCACTCCCAGTTGCTCTTTTGATGTTTTACTGATTGAACTCCGGGAACTTTATTTAAGCCACCCTCAATTTGGCATTCAGCGGCGTTAATTTTAATGCCGGATTTGTGTGGGATCTGGTGTTTGCGTGTCTGTGTGTGCGTGGAGAGTCTGATCCCTCTGCAGGGATGACCCAGCAGAATAAATGAGAATAGATGGTGACTTTTAGAGAAAGAGTTGGGGGGTCTCCATGAGTGCTGCAGGTCCCTGTGCTGGAGGTGGCCGTGCAGAGCAGGACACGGTGCCGGTGGCTGGCGTGCTGGTGTGCCCCGGCTGCCGGAGCTGCAGCAGCTCCCCTGTGCCCCGCCGCTTCTCCATGCAGGGAATCGCCCGCTGGAGAGTGGGAACACTTTTTGTTCCTGCTCTGCTGAGGGTTACAGAAACATTTAAAAAAAAAAAAAAAAAAAAAAGAATTAAAAAAACTTGAAGGACAGCTCCTCAAATGTGCCCTGAATTGGTGCAATTCCACTGGCTGCAATGAAGTTACGGAGATTTACACCAGCTGAGGTGCCAGCTCAGTGTCCCAACAACAGACTTCAAATGCCTTAAATCCATTTATAGAATGTAACCACCTGGAGATTATAGCATGGGATCCTGTTTACAGGATTAAACACTTTCTTGCTTTAGCAGCAGTGGGAAGAGCTAGTGAGGTTTTCCCCTCCACAGCCAGGAGCCTGCCCAGCATCATGATACTGTGCGGTGTGATGCCTGGCACGTCTCAAGAGGGCATGCAGTACAGCGAGGTCTGCAAGAAGGGCTTTGATTCACCTCTTTGTATAACTTTAAAAGAGAGGTTATTCTCTTTTCCTAAATAAGTTGGTTCTGTTTAAACCCCAGATACCCAGGATGCCATCAGGCTTGGATTCAAGGCAGCCAGAGATCATTGCAAGCTGATGCTGACAATTTTGCACCAAAAATATAAATACATAACGTTATAAACATGAGGTTTCCTTCTCTCACCATTCTTTCAGTTACACTGTAGTTTGTTACATTGAAATATTGTCTGTTTTTCTTAAGGCAAGGTCTGAACTTGCTAGAAATAGTAACAAAAATGCAGAGAGTAATATTTGTAACGAGGCAGATGCTTGAAAGGTGCCTGTGCCAGTAGTCTGTGATAGAAAGGACGCAAAACCCATGCTCACCTTATTCCCACGTTACTGAATATGAACTATTTGCTCATGGGGCCACATGTGAAACATCATGTTTAATTTGTAAGACGTACATGCTGTAGGGAGCTACACGTATCCCAAGTAGAGGAGTTCGGACAGGGTTGTGAAAGGCTCCACCACCAAACTACAGGTGTGGTGGTCCCTGCAGCCTTCCCAGGGTTTCAAAATGAACAAGTATTGCCCTTCATAGCCGTGGATGTGTGTATATCTTGGGAGAA
This sequence comes from Gymnogyps californianus, assembly GCF_018139145.2. NCBI lineage: Eukaryota > Metazoa > Chordata > Aves > Accipitriformes > Cathartidae > Gymnogyps > Gymnogyps californianus. Next base: position 3,024,388 of record NC_059483.1, on the reverse strand, counting down.
ACTAACTGTACTCATCTCCCATGTGCTCTTTTCTTCTTATTCTTTCTTTTTCTTTCTTTATATTGAAATTCAGTTAGAAAAATTGCAGATCTCAAGCTTTTTTTGCAGGAATATGTTTACAGTTTAATTCAGCTTTTTCTGCCCCCCCCCCCCCCATAGCCCTCATGTATTAAAAAATCCTTTCTGAAAAGCAGCTGCTTTTTTCCAAAGTTTGTGTGTTTTTAAAAGATTGAAATGGATTGAATAAACAACTCGGCTACCTTGATTTAGATGGACACTACATTTATTTTTCAGGCTTTTTTAAAAACAGACTTGCTAGGTCAGAATTATTGTTTGAAGGCATTTAAACTGAGTGCTTCTAATACCATCTAGACTGTTTTAGATGAAAATAAAATAGCTCTTCTGCAGAATCACAGGCAAATGTAGAGGAAGCAGAGAGCAGAGCGCGCCACGGGAGAGATTTTTGAAGTCATCCAAGAGAGACAGGTACCTTGTTCTTCCAAACGTTCAGTGATGGGTAGACCCATGGGCAGACCCGCGGCTGTGTTAGCACGGTCTCTGCTTTCGTACGCTCATCTCTGTTAAACAGTTGTCAGTTAAATAAAAGCTGCACACCATGACTGCATCCGACTAGCACCTTCAGATCACTAACACTGGGAGAGGACACAACTCCAGCACATGGAGATGATGAAACTTTGTCACCTGTGTCCTATTCCAGTGTTGTCCCAGGGATATGGAAATGTTCCAGTATTGCCAAAACCAAACAGACAAGGAGAAATGTGTGTATTGTGTATTGAGTTAACAAATAGCTGTTTTACCCTCTGCTTTGTTCATGTTTTAAAAGTTTTGTGCCTGTCTGTTGGCAGTAAGTCATGCATGCTAGCTGAATGCTGGTCTCCTCCTGGGAAAGTATGCCTGATATTCCCATAATTACTCAGCAGCACTGCCTGCTGTGGGCATAAGCAACGGCTTGTTACGACAGCTCTCAGTACTGCTTCTCTTAATACTGTGCATCTAAATGTCAGAGTCATCCCTGATGTAGTCTCTTGTATACAGCGTTGTGTTTTCTTGCTGTAATTGCAAAATGTGTGCCCGTGACCCAGAACAAGCAGATTTACAGTGCCCCGTTGACAAACTGAACCACCGTACGTGCATTTTCTGACCAGTGACATAGTGCAAATTAAGTTCCCGGTCTTTTGCTCGAAGTGTGCCAGACTGATTATCCCTTACTCGCTGCTACCCGGGAGCAGTACTGCATCCCTCACGAGGCGCTGGTAATTTGATCTGCTTATTCACAAATATTTGAGAAGGGGATCCATTGCCTAAACCTCTCTGTAAACAGCCAGATAAAAAGTTGGCAGGAAGCAGCTTTACTTCTGACAGTGGCTAATGTACTTAAACCTGAAAACAAAAAACGGGCTTCACCTTGAAGCGATGCGCCAGAGAGAGTTCCTTTCACCTTGAAGATTTCTGCAGAGTTGGGCTCCTCAATCAATTGAGAGCCTGTACACATTGCCAGAGTTGTCTTTGTTTTTCAAGCAATAGATGATACAGAGATTACAGGTTATTGCCCCAGGGACTTCTCTTTTCTAAGGCTCCAGGATTTTAAAGGAAAGAGGCTTTTTCAATAGAGTATTTCATAACTTTTTACTGTCTGCTGGTGGAGTGGGGAGGATAGCATTTGTTAGCCTGGCTTTTACACACCTTCCTTATTACATGAAAGATTAAAATCAATTGAAGTTCAGGGAGGTATTGCAGAAAGGAAATATGTGGCTTTAAAATATGCACACAGACCTACTACTTCTGGGTTTTGTTTTGGGGGGTTTTTTTATATCCACTTTATAGTCCCTGTCGTACTGAAGACAACTGAAAATCTTACAATAATGATATGTGTTCTTGGAAGCCAGCAATTACATCAACACCTTGAATTTTACTAATAAATCAATAGGTAATTAGTACAGACCTTTGAAACATTTATAATACCTTATCCACAAATAGCTTTATACAAGAACACCCAGCACTGGAAGGATCTGCAGACTTTGGGAGGAGGTTGAAAAATAGTTGAAGGCAACTTTGTGTGCACAGTGACGTGCTGTACTGGGGCTTGGTCAGAGGTGAAGGGAATGTCAAACCAACCAAGTGTAAATATAAAGGTTTCTAATAGTCTAGGATGCTGGCAACAGCTTTCTGAAAGAATTTTACAGATTCAGGTCTCTTATTAGGCAAAAGCCATTTTCAGCCTGAACCATAGTCTTTCCCCATCTTTGCCCATTGCATCCAGGACTCGTTTTCAACAGGGATGGAAAAATATCAGCCCAGTATCAATTTCTAGCTGTGAGGTACAGGTGCAGTCAGGATTCATAGACCCTGGGAACAGTCCTCGTGCTTGGAATTTGCCTGTGCTTTCCTGGGAGGTTACAAACCGCTCTGGAAGCCACCATTGCCATTGGCACAGGACTATGAGAACCTGAGGCCACAATTCATCAGGCGTGGGATGTGGCTGCTACCCCTGCTGTGGCTGTGACAGGCCACCCGCATGCCTGGTGATGGATGAGGATAATGGATTGAGGCAAGATGTCTCAGAGCTGCTGCTCAGTGGTTAAGATTAGTGCCGTGGATGGAGTAGACCATGAGCTGCAATTGTGTCTCACTTAAGGGCCAATTTCTCTGTCATTGACTGACCTCCTCGGTTGAAAGTATGTCATGTCCTGACTTGAAAGAATTAAAAAATACATAAACCATGAAACAGATTAAACACCAGTATTTCATCTAAGCCTCTATATAATCCAGTCATCAGAGATGCTCTGAACTCAATTCTTAAATATACAGTATTCAAAAGCAGAGTGGCAAAATGACGTTTGCATCGGTAAGTAAGTGTCATTTTCAAGATGTTCAGCTGCAGTTGGTGAAGTGCGTAGCAAGGAGTTGCATGTGAATGAGCACAGCCCTTGCGGGTGATGTCCAACATACCTGTCATTTCACTTCCATTCACAGAGGAGTTGTAATAGCCCCGGTGTTTGCTCGCTATGAGCGTGTTCGTTTTGTCTCCATGTACACTGGTGAAACAACAGGAACATGAGCTAATGTGAGAGAGTGGCTATTTTTTCTCTTGTAACCAGCAGATTTGACCAATTAAGTAAGGACACAATACCATGAGTTGTTATAGCGATGGTCTTAGGGGAGAATGAAAAAAACAACTGAGGAAAAATGTGTCCAGCAACTAAAGAGCCAAGTCATGGATTTTGACCTGGGCTCAGTTTAGCAATATGCTGGTGGCATCCTGGCAGGTGGATTTCTGGTCACAGCTCAAATCCATGAGAGCTGCATGTGCACAGCAATAACAAAGATGATTTAAGCTGTCTACATCCCATAGTTAAGTCTAGAGGAACAAACAGTTTATGGTAGGTTTTTAGATAATGCAGGTTTAGTGTTCTTATTCCTAGTGACAGAATATATTTGAACACATTCAGAATAGATGTGTTATGCAGCAGCTTTTGAGAACCCTGGTGAAACTGTGATGTTATTCATCTCCAAACCAGAATGTATGTCTTTGTTACTTCAAGAAGAAAAATGGGCCTTTTTTTTTTTTATTACTGCCCAATGATAACAATAGATGTATTGTGCTAGGTAAGGACAGTATTTTAATTTCCTGTCATAATCCTGTGTTTCTAGGGTTGAATATATAACTCTGCTGAATGATTTCCTCAGGGCTAGACCTTAACTTACAAGACATCAGAATAAGCCTGATTATTATTTACGTATTTAAAAGTATCTTTTAAAAATACCCCTTTGGTTGTTCCTACTATTTCAGCACTGGGGATCAACAAATAACCTGATCATTAATGAACAGGCAGCCGGTTCTGTGTTATCATTTGTAACTGATCTTTCGGCAGAGGTCCTGCAGGGCCCCCAGTGCTCTTCTATGGTACTATTATTATTATAACTGTAGTGGTCTTATAGTTATTCATAGCTCTATCGTGGGCTGATATCATCCTTAACGGATCAGTGCGAGTTTATCTGTTTATTTTCCTGATGTTAGCTGTGATGACTCAGGGAGAAGGCTGCTTGGTGAAGAAACTTGTGATTTTCTGCAGTAATGGAGAAATGTGCTTTTATCGTATACTGAAGAGAACATCTGTGATGATAGTCATGCTGTTGACTTACTAAGAGAACACAAATTACGTTCTATTAAATAAGGTTTTTGTCATAGGACAAGTCACTCATTATGCTGCGTTGGGAATTGCCTCCTCCCGGCTGTCTAGACCCAGTAGACGAGGCACGGGGAAAACTTGCTTGCTTTTGCATGTACGGATCAGGTAGCAAGATTTTATTTGAAAAGTGCTAACTTGATGACATTTGCTATAATTAATCATGTGGCATTTAAATAGGTGAAATTACGATACCGCTGTGGTACAGACAGTCAGGCTGAATGAGAGGCTTCACAGAGGAACTCCCCAAGCTGGAGCCCGACCCGCGGTTGGCATTTGCACGTTCGCTCCTGCGCTCCAGCGTTGCAGGACCCGGGCAGAGGCAGCTGGCGGGCTGGCTCCTGACCTCCCCTAACTGAGGGACCCGGGCTTCCCTCAGCGGTCAGAGCACACTCACCTCGGGGTGGATGTGTTTTTAACCCTGCCTTTAATTCAAACTGCTCCAGATACTTGGGTCACTTGTAAATAGAGTCGTCAGACCATTACTGTCTCCATTTCAAATTCTGGAGCTCTTCCATGCCTGCATGTATGAGAGTGAAGATTTATTTCTCCTGTCTTCTGAGCCTCTGGATTTTTATGGCTGCGTTACTGTCTCTGAGGAATATCTGACACTGCTTTTGAACTTGGGTGTCAGATGTTTGCCTATCAGATGTCAGCTGTCAAGCATGGCTTTCCACTTTAACTGCATTTGTACTTGGTACAGCAGCGATCTGGGAAAGAAAAGTATGTCAGAAAAGAGAGGTGCTAGCAGGAGGGGCCATCTGGCTCGCGGTCCCTGTTGGAGACCTGTAGGGTGCTGCAAAACAAGCCCAATCTTGCAGCACGGTGCTGCAAGGGGTTAGGAGAGAGGTGGTAGCTCCCTTACTCATCCAGCTTCTCACCCCAGAAGCAAGCCTGCGGGGGATGTCTCGGACAAGATCTGTGGGAGGGTGTTTTGCTCCCACGTCTCAGAGTATTGCAGTGGAACTGCAGAAAGTGCATCTTATGCAGTGATGGGGTGATGACGATGATGAGAAGGTGGGAAAGAGCCTCATCATTTGTTTCAACTTTGCTCCCGATGAAAGTATCTGATTGTTGTTGTTGGTTTGTTCTCTTTACTAATCTTGACCATTTTTCTTTCTTAAACATGTGGGTCAGCCATGGTGCAGTGGTAGGTAGGAACAATTAGCAGCCCAACAGTGGAGGCAGGCTGGTGACTGTCTCCAAAGATGCAGAGCTACGAGGCCCTTCCCTTAAAAATAACACTTCGTACAGGACTTTTCAAATCTCCCTTTTTTTAAATACATTTTTTGTTTCTTTTGAATGGGAAGCACCTTTAGCAGGCCTTGTTCATTGAGAAGTCTACAGAATTATTTGTAGTAGGACTATCTGGTGTAAAAATTGCTTTCTTGTAATTTCAAAGCCATTAGCACCGTTTGTGCGTGCAGTTAATGTTAATAGAAGTGATAGGCAAAAAATAAAGAGTAAATTTAGTGTTTTCCTGCTCAGGAGGACGTAATGCAGCTGACTAACCTTGAAGAGCAGGCTGTTGTGTTAATCAGCGATGCCCTTGAGCTGTCCTATCCATTTCACTTTCCAGTTTCCTGAAGAGTTGCTCTTCCCAAGGTGCAGTTTTGTCTTGAAGAAATACCAACCTGTAGTGCTGTATGAAAACACACCAGCATACATAGCAGAAAGCAATTCCCTCGGCAGCAAACAAGGAAAGGATTTTTATCATTTATACTGGATATAGTCCAAGAATTCTCTCTTCAGTTTAGTTATTATCTTTCCCTACAGTGTGGAATATTCAATTAAACCTTCTCTCAAATTGGCCATAACTTTCAATGAAAATTAAAGCAGTTCTATTTAGGTAACGATATCCATCACCGGGCTTAATGTTCAGAGAGAATAGGAATGGTTTCACCTGTTCATGTGAATTAACCTCAGCTAACATTCTTCATGTTTCAATTCCTCAAAAGCGCAGAAAGACGACAAGCATTTAGCATCCTACTGGAGGTGCTGGCTCTTAAGTTTGGGGTACTGGCAGGACACAGAAAATATACTCTTCATTTGGAATGTATTTAAATTAATCTGGCATTTTTTAATGGATTTTGTGATTCACTAGGAAAAATAATATATATATCTCAGCAGAAGCTAGGATGGCAGAACGTTCTTCTAAATTATCTATCATATTCTTTCCAACAGCATATGGGCATACACCTCGTACTGTGTTTAAAATGTTTCTTTTACCATGAAATCTACTGAAATTTCCTATATCCTGCATCTTACTGAAAGAAATACACTTCTCTCAAAGGAGGCAGACCCAGAGCAGTAGTACATTTGTTTCGTCTGACGGGGGGTGGGGGAAAAAACGCTTTTTGGTATCCAGTCTTCTTTGCAACTTGTCTTAAGCTGAGGGCAGCTCAGTGTTCATTCTTGGTTAACTCATTTCGGGCTCGAGCGAAAGAAACGTAACTCAGAACAATAAAATCTGTCACTGGGAGAGTGTCTCAACAGTTAGCTTGTTCGGGAAGGTTACTTATTGTATTTTCCCAGGACAGTAACAAAGGTGTAAGAAGTAGCACAGGGAGTAGCACAGGTTACGCAGTAGCTGCTGAATGTTGTAAAGAGCGAAGTGAGCTAAAATAACTGAGCAGCTTTCATGTGTATGTATACCTGTATGTACTGCTTCATTGTTCTGTTTGATTAAATGACAAAAAGAGAGCCTAATAAACACAGTCTGATATGAAGGGCAAGGGAAAATCCTGCTAAGCTCAGGAAAGAGCCTCCTTCTGGCATCGGTGGGCTTCTGTGGATCAAGTGGCTAGTAGTGTTCATCGGTGATAAGCTAAAAATCTGGTGGTGTCGCTCTGTGATTGCAAGTCCCTGAACATTATTGCAATAGAAATGAAGTTACCACTTTTATTTAAAAAAAAAAAGTGTAAAATTCACATTTCAGAGTTATCCGGATAGCAGAACTTTGCTCCCACAAAACCAGACGCAGTAATAGAGCAAACGCATTTGCCTGTGCTGACACTAAACATCTGAGATCTGTTTCTACCCAGTAATGTAAGTTAGTCAAAAAAGGACTATTTATGGTACAGGTACTTCTAGTTTTCTGTCTGTAAGAATCTAGACGGCAGTTTGTTTTATTTATTAGTGACTATTTAGTGTTCTTTGAACCAAATCCTCCTCTTCTGTAAGGTACTGTGGCTCAACTCTTGTCACACACTACATTAGGATCTGGGCTGTAGTGATTTCAGTCACACATTAGACTGTAGCAAAAGGACTCTACAGGCTGAAGATAAATAGCCTGGACTTGCTTATCGTGGTTATACACAGGCAGCAATAAGAGAAAGAAGAAAGGCAATCAAAATAATTTTATCTACCCAGTGTTGCAAGGTTTTTCCTCCTCTTCTGTTCCCCTGATATGCTGGCAGCTGCTTTCAGAGCTTCTCCCTGCCTTACCCAACGCTGTTCTCTGAAAGCCAAGTAGTAGTCGCAAAAAGTAGTCTTAGAAGTAGTCTTCTTGCTGGCTAACAGGAAGGGCAAGCATTTTTTTGCCATATAAAAGCCGAATGTTAAACAATGTCAGCAGCAGATGTAATATATATGGAGAGCAGTTTCATTTGATCTTTCATGAGCTTCTATTTTAGCTTAGACAAATTAAGTTCTTTAGTCTTTTCAGCTATTTGTGACTATTTCTGCCTTTGTAGTTCTCTACCTTTTGTCTGATGTGTTTTCTAAAATGTACTTTGCTCGCTAATTATACAGGCAGAGTGTAATGTTTCTTACAAATGTAACTCCCTATCAAACACCCCATTGCATCCTGTGGACCAGTTTCATTATACCTTGAAGACCAGTGTCTCACCCGAGGACGCTACACCATAACGGTCTGGGCCCTGATCCTGCAGCCAAGTGATGTCCTGGACATATGGGGACACATTTGGACCCTTAGATTTGTTTGTGTGTCTGTTTTCCAACTCAACTAGGTGAGCTATCTACTTTCTAATGCAAAGTATATTTTCTTGCGATGGGAGGAGGACCAAGAATCTGACATTTAGCGTGATGTGGTATGATATAAATTGACACACCGTAATTGAAATAACAGCAAATGACAGCGTAGCGTGACTTGAGTGCTTTGTGGGGTGTGAGGCAGATGACACAGCCGATGCAACACATACCTGAGTCAGCACGGTTCAGCTAACTGGATTACCTGGGACGGTCTGGCTTCTGCCTGTCCCAGCACAATCAAGCTCCTTGCCTATGGGAGTTGAAGCGACTCTTACACGGGACCTGAGCGCCAGGCCAGCTTCTGTGTTTTACAATTAGAAAACTGGATAAATTAAAATGTATTTTAATACTTTTGTTTTCAAACCCATTAATATAGTACTCAGAGCTATAATCTTTACGGGCCAGATTGTAATATTCTTTCTTGCAGTGAATGAGACTGTTTAAGGAGCGAAGCAGCCCTGGGTCTCAGAAACAAGTCAGGATATCATAATCTAGCCCTGTATGCTTTATGGTTATTATCTTTTTCTGCTAGCAACAGTAAGTTGCACACAGGTATAATTTAAAGCTAGAGATTATGTGAAATGTGTTTTGAATAATAGATGAGTCCCAGTCAGATATCGTTAACATATAATTAAAAATAAAGATAAATACAACCGATATGACTGTATGCTTAGTGCATTCTCTTTTGTGGTGGTGCCTGAGGGAGGAGACATGGGGGAGAGGTTGCTCCATTATAATCTTCCTGGCAGAGTCTCTCTGAAATCCTTCTGTGGAGACAACAGAATTTTCTCCCTGGAGTAAAGAGCTATTGTTCTCTCCCTAGTAAATCCAGCTGATTTCCCAGTGTTGGGGGATATGAGGGCTATTCACATTCATTCTCACCCTCCTCCCATCGGGAAGATGCATCGTCTTCTCTTCATTCCTTTTTCTTTCTTTTTTTTTTTTTGTACGTCCCATCATCTTTATATTTTATTTATTCATTCTCCTCTGACCTCCTATACCCACAAATTTCCTACACGTCCATCAAGATGGACTTCTGGCAGCAGACTAGACGGCAGCGTGGCTGCCTGGCCAAAGTGACGTCCGTGCTCGCATCCCTGCAAGTCCCTGCCCTCGGCAGCGAGGGAGCCGCGGGTACCGGCAGCAGCACCCTGATGGCCCACTCAATTGCCCTTTGCCCTGCCAGTACTCTGCAAGAACAGGAGTCTCCTGTAAAGATGATAGGGCAGAACATGGCTGGAGAATGTTCAAAAAACATTAAAGCAAGGCTCCTTCCGTTCAGCTAAACGACTTTCTGACTGTGGGCAGCTTCACTGGGTCCTTACTTGCGCTACACTGAGGGGAGGCAGCTAGATATCGACACTGATGAGCGGAAGAGTCTCGGTGAAATCAAGATAGCTGATCTTTTCAGGGAAGAAAAGTTGGTTTCCTTTATGTTCTGAACAGCTACCATGAAGATAAAACTGTCTAATACGAACAGGATGGAGAGCAGTGAATTTACGTTGTAACTTTTTCTGGGCGTTTTGAGCAATATTGGTGTATCTAATGAAATCCTCTGCTCTAACTGCAAAGTGGCAGGCAGAGAAAAGCTGTACCTCGGGACCGTTCCTGTGAGCAACACTCACCCTTAGTTCCAGGTTTGAAAAAGGATAAATTGATAAGATGAAAATTGAAAGAGGTTGAGGAGAGAGGAAAGGACATATGAAGGATTTAATAACACAAAAGATAAAAATGTATTTTTAAAATAAAGAACAAAAGTCAGTGGAAGGAAGGCTCCTATAAGTAATGCCCAGCCTCTGTTGGACTGCTGTGAGACAACTCTTTGAAGGTCATGTCAGGTTGTTTTGCCACAATATTTTCACTCTTCTACCTATACTTAGAGTGAGTTTTTAATACTCCGAAGCGCACAAGCGTGTAATGTGCTTGCAGGCATGGTTTGTAGTGAGCACTCGGGACCTTCGTCCTCGGGGAGCACGGCAGGGCGCAGGGGCTGGCGCCTGGGGGATCCCGCAGCGTCCCGGCTGGGAAAGGGCAGAAGGTGTAAAAGGGTTTACATGGCCAAGGGTCCCCTCAGAGGGGCTGATGCTCAGTTACACCCCATGACTGCAAAAAGGTTTCAATCCAGGGTGGCAGAACCAGTTGTAATGGAGGGGCTTCATGGGGCCTGTAAATGCTGGTGAACCTCCAGCTCACCTTACTGTATTTAATGTGGGTATTTAATAATAGCTGTATTTAATAATGTGCGTTTTTAATTTACAGTGAAAGTATTTTGGTTTTTAAAGGTGAAACTAAGCACTCTGATTTGAAGTAAGCTTTGCCTGTTCCCATTCATTTGAACTTTAGGTAAAGTTTCAGTCTGTGCTCTATTTAGTGCGCAGACGTTTTTGTGAATGTTGACTCCCCATGACGTTCAGTGGCTTTTGGAAAAAAAATCTGGCTGTTATTAAAAAAAAAAAAGTGTCATTATCACATCTTTTCTAGGGTGAATGATACACAGCCTCTTGCTGCTAAGATACTATTTTATATTTTAACACTGGGTACATAGAGATTCCATCAAGTATCTGTCACATTTTTCCTCTGTTTAATGCAGACGACAACACACTGCACGGGCCAGTTTTCCTTCAGGAGCCCAACAGCATGATCTTCCCCTTGGATTCAGAGGAAAAGAAAGTGAAGCTGAGCTGCGAAGTAAAAGGAAATCCCAGACCAACCATTGGGTTTGTTGAACGTTTAACTATTCTTTAGCACGATCTCCACACTACAGCAGTATCCTCCAAGAGCCTTTCTCCTGCATGTATCATGCAGTATAACTCAGTGATGCCCCTGGAGTCTACCACAATGCTGATAACAAAAAAAGCCAGGCATCAGGAAATCACCACGTATTGCAACGCAATTGCAAAATTTGGACAAGAGTTCAAAAAGGTTCCGAAGGGATTATAAATAGTCTTGGCTCCCAGATTAACCATCCTTTTCCATAAATGCGGACAAAGCTCTTAATTGTTTTCAGCTTTAGTAACTGCTTTGGGATCCTTAGAAAAAAGATGCTATACCACTACGGTGATGCTGCTGCTGTAAATCATTTAGGCTGCTGGGTTTTTTTCCTTTAATGCCTTTCTCATTTTGTTCACCAAAGTAAATGCCACTCTGAAAGCAATTAGAGTCATCAGACCTCAGCCACTGTGCTGTCTTCTGACACAACCATTTAATGCAATAAACTCTGTTGATTCACTGGTGCAAACATACTCAAATTACTTCTCTGTATGTTCTGGTAAGGGGAGCTGCTATGCGGCTCTGGCTCCCTTGCATGCTCCATCGAGGGCTGGTGGGGATGAGGGTTGCTGTAACTGCGGCAACGTGGTGCTAGAATTTCTCAGTGCCCCAGTTCATGACAACCTCTGCTGTGAGTGAATTTTCTTAAATTTAAAAACAAACAGCCAGCAAGTCAGGAGAGGGAAAAAAAAAACCCTCAGTGGACTTGAATGGTTTAAAGATTCTGTTTCTGGGACTTCCCCTTGCAAAATGATTAATTTCAAAGAGCAGTAGCACTAGCAACTACAGAAGCATTAATCATATCAGAGACTGAAATATATGTCAAGGATATTGCTCTTTCAGTTAAATACTGGAATATTTCAATACTGTGCAGGAAATTTGCATTTTCATGCCTTTTTTTTTTAATAAGTAGTCAAAGATGTTTTAAATCTTTCTTCATTTACTTCATGTTGTATTTTCAAATACTGACGAGTATCCATTAATATTAGCAGAATTTAACTTTGGCATTTTGTGCTATAGCTGGAAGTTAAATGGAACCAGTATTGACATTGGTATGGATTACCGCTACAGCATGGTGGAAGGCAACCTGTTGATCAATAATCCCAATAAAACCCAAGATACTGGAACATACCAGTGTGTAGCAACAAACCCATTTGGAACGATTGTCAGCAGAGAAGCAAAGCTTCAGTTTGCTTGTAAGTAACAACGCAGCCTCTGTTCCTGCAGCATGCTAGAAAAACTGAGAGCAATGCCTCCTTTCCTAATGTTTCCTAATGTGTGATGTAGTAGTCTCTGAGCTGTTCATGGAGTAGAGAAAACACCTGGATTTAGAGGGGAAATGTGGAAGAGGAATAGGTGCATTGGTTTATGATTATTTAGCTAAAATTCTATGTAGTATGTAGGGTAAAATGTCTTATTTCTTGAGAAAGAGGCCACCTAGGAAAGTATCTGGCAAATGGGATCTCACCATTGATTTTTCCTTTCCTTGGAGAATTAAAGCTTCAAAATATTTGAAGGAGCATACTCTTTATAAGGAATAAATTCACACTGACAGTTTTCACAAGTCCTACATTTCAGTACCTAGATATATGTACTTTCATGTATGGGTGATATTTTGTAACTCTGTGTAAAAGAGAAAACACGCTGCTTCATGTTTATTTTGGGTTAAATTCAGAGTTGCAGCTTCTTGTTGAAAGCTAAGGATAACAAAAGACACAAGTCTTGATGTGAATTAACATTATATGAAATCATATAAAGCCATGTTGAGGTACAGGATAAAGTCTGTAAGAGTGGGCAAATGATAACGCAGGACCACGAGTCATCTTTTTTGTCATGTAGTTGTGAAGGTGAAGGCAGTGAATAGATGCACGGGCTTATTCATCCATCATCTCTGTGATTTCTCTGTGCTGTTGTCCTGGGAGAGGTATACATAGCAGCTTAGTAATTACAGGAGGACCTGCTATGAAATATCCTTGCATGTGCATGAAGGAGTTCAAGGCAGCCCGTTTCCAGACATGAAGCTATCAGTAATGATGAGCTGGGCTTTCAGTAGAGCTTAATGAAAGATGCTTTTGACCAACAGGTAAGAGAAGCTGATGTGCTCCAGCTGCAAAAATGAAAAGGTAAAAATGCCAATACACACCAGGTTCACACAATGTAGAGAGATGATTTGTAATGAGAAATATTACTGTGAGTAAAGTCAAGTCCTCTGTCTCCCCGTGTAGTTCACAATATATTATCCGTTTGCTTATGACCTGCTTGTGTTTTTCCGTGACTGAAGGTGCATTTTCACTCTGGATGGGTAATGAACAGCTTCCTCAAGACCAATCTCATCCCTCCAGATTTCAGTATGTCAAGGCGATCGCTTCATAAATACTGCGTTGGTCTGCTGCTCCGGAGACCACGTGTTTCACAGCAGGCTCTGCCTGGCAAATCGTGGCCTTCTGCTAGCTAGCAGGGTGAGCCTGGCGAGCATCATTATTCAGAGCAAAGCACTGCAACACCCCCTTGGCTGGGGTCATGCTGTTTGCTGAAGTCAATCGTTTAAGGACAAGCCAGGTACCAGGTTGCAGCTCCTTAGATGCTGGTCCCGGGCTTCCAAGTTCAGGGTGTGGGACTAGGAGGGAGGATCCTGATGCTGGCAAGTGCAGTAGCCACGGACTACTTGAGTGGAAATACATCAACTTCCTTGCTTGTTTAAATCGTTAGGCGCTTATTAACCAAGAGCTTGCAAACGTAGAGAATTCTGCACAAAAATAAGAAACCTGTAACATTTTATCTTTGCTTCAGATACAGAGCGTTTATTAAATTCTGGTTAGTTTATCTCTCTCAATGAATGATACATCTGGCAAAAATCTTTCAGGTTTTCTAGTTGACCAAATACAAATTGGGTTTGACTGATTCTTGGTTAAGAAGATTGAATTCAAAAACAAAGCTTGTTCTTTTCCAGTTAAAGTAATGATGGGGAACTTGAATAAATGTATTATTTTTCGATTCCTAAAATTTATTTTAGATTGCTAAAACAGCATAATCAGATTAGAAACATTTGGATTAAATAAAAAAAAATTAGCATTTATCAAAGTAGGCTCTGTGCTTTCACAAAACAGTAAGTCATTTTGTCTTGTATAATCAAAGGGATTGCAACCAGAATTAGCTGAATTATGAAGTACACAGAGTGGTTTAAGTTTATTACAAAAGCTCTGCCTCTAAGAACCAATAAAACGGGCATCTGTATTAGTAATGCACGGTTCTCAGCCTTGACGTCCAAGACGTGTGGATTCAGTAGCACTGCTTAATATAACTACTTGCCTTTATGTGGCTTTATTCCAAATGTGATCATTTTTGAATGGCCTTCTGTAGGTTGTGCATGAAATAACCTAAAACACTGTATGGGGAGGACTCGTTCTAGCCACTGGAGAGCTCTCTTAAATCTGTTTGCTCTCAGTTGCTCTCTCAGGACTTTTCCCTCTTACCAAGTTATTTTCCTTGAATTTACACCCTTGTCTGGCACCTGGATTGCACGTGCAGTCTCTGACCCAGCTCCAGCACTTCAGCTTGGTCTCTTAGGCCCCGCTATGTCACATGTTATGATTTAGCTGTGGAAAGCCATTTGGTTAGAGGCTAAGGACTGTACTGCTTAGCCTGTCCGTAGCTTCCCCCGTCGTCTGAGCAATCCCTTATTTTCCATCCTGATCGTGTCTTGTGTGATTTTTGTGTTATCTCATTTTTATTTCTGAGGAAAATTATTGCTGGATCTTTTGAGACTAATGTCTGGGGTTTTGAGCTTTTTTTTTTCCCCCCTCCTTAAGAGTTAAATTCTGAATCTTGGGGCATCAGTAATATATGTTCGCTCGTTCTTCAAGGGCTGCATTATTCTCCTCTAGCGTTTGCACTGAAGATTAAACAGTGATCTAGCTATTCAACCTCCTGTGGAGGTCAGAGAGGGTCAGCAATTTAATCCTTGAAATATGTATTTAGGTTACAAACTCATTACGATAAAAGTGCTAATATTTTTCCTCAATACCTGCTTTGTGATATGTCATTTACATTTCAAATTTGTTCTTTTTTTTTTTCTTTCTTTCTTTCTTTCTTTACCCCCACCCCACAATGCTAGTTGTCTCTGAAATTGAACATATTTTCAGAAAGTGAGGAATCTGCTGTGCCACGCTAACAGAATATGGATTAATGATACACTAAACCCTGTGCTTATAGCAATAGAGGCTCTCAGAAAATAAAAAAAAAAAGCTTTAAACTCTAAGTATGGATTCTAATAATGGCTTTTCCAAAATGGTATACAAAAACACAGCTGAACTAGATTAAATTATGTGCTTTTTATTTTAGGGGATGGGGCTTAGCTTGACAATTTTATTTACTGTACCGTAGTTTCTGTTTGGAAATAACACTGAAATCAATAAGAAGTTATGCCTGGGAAGAAGTGCAGCTCTGATGCGGCAGTTCAGAGATGAACCCACCCATTCAGACATACGATTAAAGCTGTTTACTGTGGCCCAGATCCTGCTTCCGTTTAAGTCGAAGATAAAACTTATATTGATTTTTAGTGGCACCAGAGTTGGACCGTACCCCTCAGAAAGTGATGGATTTGCAAGTTGTTCCGCCTGCTCAGCTCCCGTTCTCTTTGGCATGAGTGGAAGGTGCTGAGCAGCTCTTGGCTGTGGGCAGGAGAGCGGTACAGCTCAGTGCGGAGCGGTACGCCGTGAGCAGGATGCGCTTTTAATGAGCGTCCTTGCCGAATTATTTCTACTGACTGTGAAATAATTCACAAAATGGAACATTAGTGCACACAGGTGCTGAAAGTTGCATTTATACCCACATGTCCGTAGACATAAAATCACAAAGTAGAGTCCTGGGAAAGGCTTCAAGAGCTTGTCTGTCCCCACTGCAAGGCAGCATCGATGCCCTTCCTTGGAGAAGCTCACCAGCCTGTTCTGCACAATATTTGCCGACCCTTCTCAGGAGTGTGTATGTGGAAGACTACGTATTAAGATTTAGATTCACTTATTTTGGTGGCCTCTGCTAGTGCTAACCTTACCTGCTAGCGGCTACTACTGATGGTGCGGAGTATGCTTGTACTCCATGCCCTGTGCAGGTAATGACCCAACGGCTTTCAAACCTATTCCTCCCCCTTCTATTGACGATTGAGTGTGGTAGATGTCCAAAGGATTGTGCTTTTGGGAAGGTGAGCCTGATACCTTTTCACCAGAAATGTCTTTGCAGAGGCCCCCGATCCATCGCCATGTGTGGGTGACCATGGAGGGTGCCAGCTTCCACAAGACTTGTCACTCTTGTCTGCTGTCTTTGGGTTTGTAAGGTTAACCAAAGGTTTGTAAAGCAGAAAGCGGCCAGATTGTCAAACCTGTTCAAAATGAGCAACACTGGTGGAAGTGCGTTCAAAGGAGATAGGACTACGTAAGGTTTTCGCTTCTGTTTGTAATTCTTTGCTAAGTGATGTCCAGTTCTTTTCTTTTATGATCGCGTTGGTGCGGTGGGATAAGCGAGACAGGACTCTCCCCAGCAAAGAGAATGGCAATTACTGTCTTACCTTTCAGCCAGTTTCTGAGCACCTATACAATAACGTCTCTAATTAGAGATTAACTTTGATATTTATTTTACCTTACTGAGGCCGCAGTTTGTTTTTTACTGCCAAAGCTTTGAAGCCAGACATTTTTGCACATCTCCAGGAGCAGTGCAGAGGGTCAATCTGGGCACCCTTGTGCCCCCCACCCCAGGGGTCTCCAGACCGTGTCTGCTCCATCGCCGCCTCCACCTGCGGCAGCTAATGCATCCCCAGGATGGGGGCTGAGGCTCCGCTCTGCTCTCCCGGCAGCTGACCCCTGTCTTCTCCCGTGGAGCTGTCCCCAATGCTGGTAGATGAAATATCCTTTCCCTGCTGTGATAACTAGACTCAATTTGGCCCTAAACTCCTCAGCAGGATTTGCAGTTTAACCTGAAAATACACAAAGACAGTGCTTACCTGCAGTAATGGTGGTTTAAAAATAAACCCTCCAGAGAGTGGGTGAGTAGCCATGCAGTAGCCCTTGCCTTTCTCATCAGTGCCGATGTTTCTCACATGCTGTTGATTTTGAAATGAGTATCCAAAGAGGAAAATCAAGTTCAAATCGGTGCAGTTTTTCAATCATACCATTGTTTTGCCCCCTGTTGTTATAAAAACCGCCTAAAAGGGATGTCTGTGAAACATGAGCTGTTAGAGAAATGGGATCTACTTTTCAGGGGTTTTTAGCATTTTGCACATTGTCGCACCCCCACACCGGGAGGACGGTTGGTGTCCTTCCTCCCGCTCTGCGCAGAGACGCTTCTCTGAAATCGGTGCCTTTCCAACCCGTAGCAATTTTCTATGAAGGAGTTTCCTTCGAATCTGTAATTTAACAGGTCCGTGCTAATGCTATGGGTATTTTCTGCAGTTGGCAAAAATGATATTGAGATGTCCAGGGGGCTGAGGTACGAATTTTTAGAACAGAAATGAGGCCCCAGGAGATGGGATGACGGGGCTGAAGGGAGGCATCCTCAGAGGATGCTGGAGCAGCAGCAGCAAAGCATCGCTGTGCTGCCCCTGGGAGCTGCGGGCAGATGAGATTAAATGAAAGGGGAAAGGTCTTCTCCTCCTGCAGACGGCCCCGGTTAAGCGAAATGGCTGATTTTGTGTGTGGAATTTAGCCTGAACCTGGTTTACTGTGTTTGAAGATTAAACCGTGCCTGGAGAGCAGGGTTTGGAGGTGAGCTTCTTTCCACCTCTAACCAGGGCAGCAACCTCAGACACCTTGTGTACACTTTCCATTGGATTATTCATTTACAGAAACTCTAACTTCTTCGTTACCATGAACATACTCCTAACTGCAGGGAATCACACTATTGTTTCTGAAAACTGTTTCCCTCCACACTTTATTAATGGAATTTGTTTTATACAAGTGTTTCTGCAAAAATAATTGTTACGCATGAATTAGCAGCTAGGACTCAGCACTGTGCAGTGCAAAGGGTAGCAGAAAATACAGTAATAATGCGGCTGTAATGAGAATACTTTGGGGCATTGACCTACCATCCCAAAATAATTTCACTGTGATGGTAGAAAAAGAAAATTACTCCCAACATTATACTGAAAAGGATTTTTTTCAATATTCCCATTGCTGGAATGATTCCTGTTATATCTTGTACCCGAGCAAATCCCATAATTTTTGCTATTAGTTGCTAAGAAACAAATTATAATTGCTGCTCAAATTCTTTACTCTTGTACCCTCTTATTGCCCTGAAGTGCATTCATTTTCTTTTTGGAGATTAAATGATCAATGAAGTAATTCTTTCAAGAACAATTAATAATGAAAACATTTTCAGAGAACCGCCAAAGTATCTGCCTTGCCTTGCCTAAACAAACAAGGCAACAACAATCACATTGATTGATCAATGAAGCAGTGCACTGCCGCTCAGCTGAATGAGGCATTCGGCACGCAAATTAAATCATTTCCGCAGTGATTACTAACGTCTGAGTGTTGAGAAAAGATGATGTGTTTTAAACCTCCTGGAAATTAAGGAGACAGAGGATTTGGGTGGGTTTTTTCCGGAGTCGGACTGCAGCTGGGACGACGGGTGTGCGTGGCTCTGCTCGTCCCTCGGCAGCCCATCAGTCACCCATGCTCGTCTTCTTCGGGAAGTTTATTTTTTCAAGGATTTTCTGCTTGTGAAGGGTAGAAACCCATTTTGGCACGTTTTCCTGGCTCCTTCCTTTTTCTGGTTCTCTGTGAGAGCACTTCTGAAAAGCCCCTGCCAGGTACGTGGGGTGGGAGTCTTTAGGATCCTGGGTGGGAGCTGCCCACCTGCACTAAGACGGGAGAAGCACCCATGCCTGCCTGCACACAGCAGCCCCTGCCTGCACACAGCAGCCCCTGCCTGCAGCCACCGCCACAGGACGTGCGTGCCTGTGCTCCAAAGCTGGTTTTCTCCCCAGTATTGAAATAGCACGCTCGGCTGTTTCTTGCTCAGGTACCCCTTCTGCTTTTTCAGAGCCTGGACTTCAAATCTGCAGCTCTTCCCGTAGGTTAATTCACTTTTTCCTGACATTTTCGTCAGCGCGCTGCCTCCCACGCCTATGGTCACAATTCAGAGATAACGCTCCCAGCTGGCAACTGGAGTTTGCTTACACCCAGGGCCAATGAATCTGCCTTAAATAATTTAATGTTCTTAGTTTTTCTTACATCTTCAGGAAGTGGTTTTCTTAACATGGCCTGCTTTCCCGTATGTACTCCAAAATCTCTTTTGCTGTCTCTTTTTTTTCCCTTTGAAGCCTTTCAGAGCCTCTGCACGTCCAGGCCAGATGGAGGGTTTGATTGTGGTGCACAGGAGCGGCTCTGAGGCAGCAACAAATGACACCGTGCTGCAGAGGGTCTGCCTCTGCTTCCTCTGGCTGACCTTCCTATTTCAGTTTCCAGGGAGACTAAAAAACTCACTGTAACATTTCCCAGATATACAGGACACGTTTCAAATTCTGGGGCCAATAAATGAATCTGTTTTGGTACAGATTCTCTGGTAAGAGAGATTTCCTAAACTTTTCATTCTTCCTAAAGGAACAGTTGTTTTGTAGCTCCTGAAACTCTGCAAATAAAGCATTATTTTGGAGCTTGCATGTGCACTTCTGTCCACTGCCAGAGGCCCTGTCTTCCCAGGCTTCCCCAGTCCCACCGAGGTGACTGGTATGTGCTAGCCATCTCTGTTTTCCTCCGTGCACTGTGATACGCATGAAGCTGTCAGGTCACAGCTCGTAAGAGTAGGGCACAAGCTCTTTGTGGTGTCCCGTTTCTGCAAAGTTATAATGTTAAAATTGTTTAGGCCATCAGATAAGATTTGGGGCTAATTAAGACAAATTCTGCTCAAGAGTGTCATTTCCTGTATGCGCGTAGAGTCCCTGATTCCTCCTCCAGTGTCCTTTAAAGGAAAAATACCATTTATATCGATAAAAGGCCTGATGGTCTTATCCAAAATCAGACAGTCATACTGCTTGGGCCCCCAGGACTGGGTTTGCTGTGATGCAGGGCGTTTTCTTAACGAGGGAACAAGCAAATTGATTTGAATTTTTCTACGTGCACGTATTTCCCATGTTTCTCTCCTTTGCTGAAATGTTAACTCAGCTGTGCAAAGTGCAGTTGTCAGTGTTAGAGAACCGTCTCACAACCTCTGCACCTTTGCCACGTAGTCTCCGATGGGCAGAAAACTAGGCTAAGCCTCACATAAGCTCTTCTTTTTTCTTTTTTTTTTTTTGATGAATAGGACCAACAGGGAGTATGTAGCAGAGGATAGATATATAACCTACTTTACTTTCATCTGTGATAGAAGGACCCTTAGCTTAGAACAGAAACATAGGATTTATACCTGCTTTGTTTCCACCCAAGGGTTATAAATAAGATGAATACATTATTACTTCAAGCAGTGGCGGGGCATTTGTAAATAATCAGCACACCTTCTCTCAAAGCTAGTAATCTTGTAAGCCTGCAGTGTTATTTAGGAAGTGTATTTCAGCTTATATCACGCAGAAATAGTGCTGCTGAAAGCAGGGAGCATTGCACGGAGAGGTGTCAGAGGGCTGTGGCCGGGAGCTGCTGCGCCGGGCAGGAGAGCTGCTGCCAGCACCTCTGGGCATCGCACCGCAATGAGCTTAACATCACAGGTCGGTGGCAGCACCACTGTTTCTGTTGTGGTTTAGAAATTTAGGGAACAGTAAGGCACAGGCTTGACAGTTTTTTCCTGTCTCTCTCCATGTTTATTAATTTTGCCTTTAATATGTAAAACAACATATATTCAAAATGTATTTTTTTATCCCTAGGGGCTGGATCTTTAAGAACTAAGTGCAGATGTAGGTCTTTGTTTAGAATGAACGATTAAATGGACCAGTTTGGTCCCAGTGTGCCAAGGTCCAGTGATGTAGGCTTTCTTTGAAAAAAGCTCTGCTGTTAGGTGAAACTCTTTCTAGTCTTGAGAAAATTACCTTTGTGCTAAATCGTGTCAGGGTGCTGTGGAAAACTCTGACTGGACCTGGAAGGAAATAAAAAGAGAGATTTCTCGTTTTCTCTGATGTTCTGAATGAAGCAGTAAGTGTTCAGGTTCTGAGCCCAGGTATTTGGGACAATTTCACTTTGAAATGGAATAGATCTCTCTGCATTTGAAGATCTTCTGACCTCAGGCTTAATCAGTCACGTTGACATCTCACCTGCGAACTTAATACAACCCTTCTTTTTATGTGCTCAATGCATAGGTCATAAAGAAAACAGTGTAAAGCTCCCACAGTAAGCTAAGGAGAGAGCAAGACTTTGTCTTTCTTTCCCCACGTTCCCCGTGGCTTTGTGCAGGATCTAATATTGTGCTATTTATCAGCAAAAATTTCCTCTTCTCTCTCTCATTCCTGAAGCCTTTGCGACTTGCCTGTATTACCAGCAAGGTGGTTCCCGTCAGTGGCCTGTTTGGCTGCTTACCAGTAGATTATTAGAGAGTCAGTGCACATCATTTGACATCTCTTCCACTCTTTGAAGGCTAACAGCGAGAATGAATATAGTAGTATACTGTGAATATTAATGTGTCCTTAGCAGTACTATTAATCCTCTGACTGGGACTGTATTTAGAGAATATTTTTCTGAGCATTTTTTCTTAAATCAAAGCCAAGGATAGGAACAGTTGAATAGCTGTGTAGATGATATTAGAGTTTCATTTTGGCACAACGTCAGAATATAGGCCAGCTACCTTCATTGAGTACAGTCTTACCTCTGCAAATCACTGATGTCCAGTTGGCTTACTCTTGATGACAGCTAGAATGGCACACAAATAAGAGAGGAAAATAAATTGCAAATTTAAATTCTTATTTTGACAATAAGTGAAATAGCCTGGAAATGTAGATGCCAATATAAAGCAGTATCCTCAAGAGTGCAGTGACCCTTCAGGGAACTCGGTTATTCAGCGAGATTGAACCATACTTTCTTGAAAAGATAAAATGGGATATGACCAACTGCAAACTCGGTAAATTTAAAAGAAATCTTTCCCTCTTGACTTATGGATAATTATTAGAGTTCATAAGGATATTTCCTTCAAATGTTAATATCTTGAAATTTTTATTAGCAATCCCATAGAGACTTTGTCGGCAATGTAGTCGTAAGCAGCCAGGGAAGAGGTATGCTGTGTCCCCACGCAGTGGTCCTTGATCGGGATTTCACATGCGCGTCTGTCGTCACCACTCTTTTATCATTCGGGAGTGAATTTGGGGCATCATTTCCCTAACAAGTAGTCTCCGCCTGCTCGCTCTCTCCATTACAGACATTAGAGGTACCTCAGGTCTGCCGTGAACCCTTGCTGTCCAGGCGATCCGTCATGAGCCTCAAACCACATAAACATCTGTGGTTGCAAGTGAGGCTTCTTTTGGCCCGGGTTCTTTCCCATTACAAATATCTCCAAACATCTTGCAAAAGACTGATCCCAGAGTGGCACAAACATCTGAAGAGCCTTAAGCGTATGTTTTGGTGGCATATTGTAATCACTTTTTCTGGTCTTTTATGTCCAGTGGATAGAGAATAGGACAAGGAATCAGGAGGTCTATGTTATTTTCTTGGCTATTAGGATGCTTCTTGTAACACTTCCCCTTTTGGCTCTAAATCCTCTGGTCTTTCAAATGAAATAATGCTATTTACCTAGTTTGAAGACATAATTACTATTCTTAGGTTGATCCTTACTGATTCTATATCAATGCAAATCAGTATTGTCTTTAAATGTATGGAAAATAGCAGTTACAGGACCCCCAGTCAAGTGCAGACTCTACCCAAAGGCCAGAGGTGGACTCAGTCTTTGTAAGAAAATTTCTGTTCCTGTTGATGGGAGGCAAGGCCAATGCAGAACAATTTTATCCTAGTGGCTGCTTTTTCATTGTTTTATTTTTTCTTTCTTATTTTCCTTCTGAAAAGCAAAACCAGGGAGTCAGTGTTGGCATGCAGAGGACAGCAGAGCTTTAAATATGTTTGTCAAAAGTTGTCCCATGTTAGTTTTCCTGTCTGCAACAAACGTGACTGCCATTTCATAATTCATTAGATGTGAGAGATGAACAGAATGAAAAAATATCTCCTCTCTAAGAGATGCTGCCTAGCATGATAATGTGCCTTTCCGTAGGCAAGCTGAACCACCAGATAACCCTCTGAGGATCAGGATCTCTGTGGGGTCTTTTTCGTTTGTGTTTCTATCAAGTAAAGGGAAATTGTTCTTTGAAACTTCTAGCTCAGCGAGCTTGTGTCACATTATTTTACATTATTTGGGGTCTGAATTTGCATTCGTTCAGCTGCGCAAAGTAAGAAGGTGCAGCAGAGCGTGCTCCGGTGGGGAATGTGCGGGGCATCTGCAATGTTCGTGCTCAGCTATGAAGTGAGAGAGGGCTGTGCAGTATCTCCTGACGCCAGTAGAAGTACTGCTTTCTGGCTATTGCAAAATCATCTGTGCTGGAAGAAGGTGTGCGAATAACGCATTGTTTTGCTAGGAAAACATAAAAAAATTCTGAGAGTGAAGTAAGACCATTCAAATCAACCCAAGGGGAAATGTCTGCCCAGATTTTCCAGATTAAAGTAATAAAATAAAATTTTCGGAGTCCTCAGCATTTTGTCTCAAGCAGGAGAGTTGCTTCAAAATGAATGTTTGAAATATTTCCTATAGAAGGATAGTAAACAGGCAGCTTTTATGAAATGGAACATAAAGTCAAGGATGACTTTTTTTTCTTTTTTTGGTAACATCATAGAGTGATTTGATTTGGGAAGAGAAGAGCAGGTGCCTTGCAGATACTGCTAAGAGCCCCTGTTCCCCAGTAAGATGAGTGGTATGAAGGAAGGCAAAAAAAAGCACTGGGGCTGCCTTGTTGCCTGTTTGGAAGCAAGGATCAAATCCCAGCGAGGTGCTGAGGATATGGTGTGCCAGGAGGAGCCATCCTGATGAGGACAAGCAGCTTGTGCTTGGTGTGACAGAGGAAGGAGAAAGAGGTCCAAGCACAGCGCGAGGATCCGTGACTCCCGCAGCTGCGTGTTGGCCAGCAGCACTGGTAACGCTCGAGGAGAAGCTGTCGCAGTCTTTGGGATGCAAGGTAAAAGCCTGAGGAGGAATTTTAGCCATGCAGGTAGACAAATCGGTCTGTCTTTGATAGATGGTGGTCAGAAAGACTTGGCAAGATTTAAACATAGTCTCAATATGAGAACCCAGATAGAGATGTCGAAGTCCAAGATGATACGTAGGTCAGAGATGTGAATGACGGGGAGAGCGGGGAGGGCTTGGGAAAAAAACAAGATCTTGGCTTGCATACCAGCATACCAGCTTTCGCCTTTCCTAACGCAAGCGTGGCTGTTTGCAGCTCGCTCCTGGCTCAGACGGGAGGAGCTGCGAGCCCTTCTCCCTGGCAGGAGGCAGCGTGCCTCCTCTGAGAACGTCTGGTTTGAGTTCAAACCTGCAACTCCTCCAGCTACGCATCTCTTCTCATCGCGTAGCTAAGTTGAGCCTTCAGAGCAAACCCACCGTGCAAATCCTACAGCTGCAGATGCCCCCACAGCCAAAGGCTCATCTGAGAATTTTTGCGTCTTGTGAGAACGATAGCAGTTTCTGTGCAGGAAAGATCAGGGAAAGGAAAGGTCTAGAAGTCCAAACTGGACCTGGCCACTTGGTAAAGGTGCACAGGCAGTACCTTGTTTAATGCCTACAGTAATAAAGTCCGAGCAAAAGTATTTTCCAAAGGAGAGGCAGGGTAGGGAAATGGCAAGATATTTACCTCTAAAACTTTTTTTTTTCAGTGAAGTAGGAATCCCAGTGAAATTTCTGTTCTAAAGGTCAAATTAGAAAGCTTTCATCCCCAGACTTGTAAACTATTTCTGAAATCAGTGACTCTAAAAATTATTCATTAGAACACCAGCTCTTAAACTAAAATTCTATTAAGCTACGTATCAAAGGGGGTTTTATTCCGAGCTGCATAGCCCGCTGTGTAGTCTTGACACAACAGCAAGGACAAGGGCAGAAGAACTTAATCTTTGTGTATTTGTGAAAGGGTTGACATAAAACCCTGCTTTTAAAAAGTCAGGCACAGGTTTTATAGAGACAGTGTTTAGAGATATTAGAGCCATAAATATCAGGAGGCAAATCTTGTCAAGTGTTTCGAGAGCAGAAAGCTTTAATGCTTTTGTGGGTGCTAGTCATCAGTTAAAGTGCTTTCAGCCTGCCTTCATATAGACGGGCTATGATTTCTTCAAACCAATGTCCTCTAAAATCTGAAATTGATTGAGATGCACTGGAATCTCATCTTCAAGACTATGGGCCAAATTAGCATAGTTTCTCGTCTACAGCCAATGAAGTCATATTATTCCGTGGGCAGCGATGCAAATGACTTCTGTCTCCATCTGGTCGTGTATTTTGTCCAGGATATGAAACTATGCTCTGTTGTATGTGGAGAGTTATGCAAATGTGATGAAAACAATTTGGAAGATGGGCATACAAGCTATCTCTTGGTAGAAGGTTCTTTATTCAGTCTGAACCAGGAAGATTTGGCCAATTGTTCTGGTCAGCTTTTTTGTTGAACAAGATGTCATTGCCAACCTATTCAGATTCCCCTTGAGATAAGTCATGTGGTCTTTAATAAAAAAAAAAAAAAAATCCCATTGACTTCAATTCAAGGACTGAATATGACCTTAAACATCATTCTAAATTTTAGATTGCTGGGATCATCTTAAAATTATAGAAGGGGTATGAGAAGGCAAACCCCATTATGCTCTGTAAATCTCTTTAAGTCATGCCTGAAAATTGACTTTAGGTGTCTTGGCTGTATCTGTGTACCTAAGTGAACTGTGCGTTTCAGATATATGAAGAGGTAATTACCCCTTACCTGTATCATTACTTTACTTCCTATCGTATGGGTGCTTTGAAGTTCATTTAATATATGTAGTAAAGGTGTTTTGTCCACTACAGAATACCCAGAAGTGTCAGTGAACAAGCTTTAGCTTTCTAATTTGTCAATTCTTAAATTATGAGATTAATTTTTAACCATTCAAGTTTCTTATATCCAAAGTACAACCAAGTCTCAAGGGTGAAATACCAAACCAAACACCTCATGCAATATATATGGGCTAAAAGAACTCCTTATATGCTGATCCAAGGGTTTGTTGATAATCTAACTGAAGTACTAGTAACCTAATCAGACTTATTTTTAGTACAGTTATGATGATACTAAGGCTAGAGTGCATAATATCCAGTTATTGCTAATTCCTAGTAACTATACAGTTGCAGTGATGCACACAGGCTAGCATGTGTGGGTATCATCTACCCTTTTCCCTTCCTGTGCTCCTCCTGGACATAAGCTGGGTGGTGCCAGCCTTCCCAGGAGGAGGCCGTTACAGCCCCTTGCCTGCCGCTGGACTTGCTTTGTTAGGAGAGCATGATGGTGGGGGGGTGGTCTCCCCCCTAGCTGGGACCGACGGCAGATATTTTTATACGTTTGCTGCTACTGCTGTATTACCTGCTTTTTCTTCATTGATTTTTCTCTCTGTTACGTCTGAGTTTTACTGTATGTGTTTCATATAGGTAGTGTTCTTGCTCATGGTTCTCTTTGTTCCAGCCAAACCCACTTTTGCTCAGTCTTGGGTTTTGTTGCTTTGGTGAGGAGGAGCTGGGGGTTGTGCTCACAGCTTGGAGGCCTCTGTTTCCATCCTGCGGCTGCACCAGCAAGACCTTTGCAATTATTCTTGAGGTCCTGTGTTACAATCCCTTGTTTTTCCTTCAAGCACATACATCCTCTGTCAAGGTTCATTGAGTAGCTCACTCTGTAGGAATAGTGATCCATTTGAAGATATAGATAGACATATAGATACAGGTATTATGCTTTGGTAGCTACTTGCTATTAACATCGACTCAGTAGAGCAATATCACTGATGTGTTATCAAATTTGCTTTACAAAAGTCTCTAGAGATAGACTTCAAGTAAAATATAGCAGCATAAAAGCCACTAGCATGTTTTTTTCTCTAAGCCTGAGTATTAGTCATGTTTTCTTTTGGAAATTAAAATTCAGTGATGTATAAAGAAGTGATTGATGTATGTATGTTTTTGCTAGAATATAGTAGAAGGAGAAACAGTTTCATATCCGTTAAGAATAATAGATAAAAATAGCATTGACACTGCTTTTCTAATCATTAGGAAAAAAACCCTTAAATGTAATGACAAAGGGTTCACTAATGGTGTATGAGGTTTTGACAGTATGCCATTCAAGGCAGTGTACAGCAGTGCTTCCTTCTACATGATATAGTCACATAAATTGGCTTTCTAAAAGACATGCAGACACGTGTCACCATCAATTTGAATCATTTACCATTCATGTAATTTTCTATAATATTTTTGGTTTGTTTAATAGTTCTAAAATAGCCCTCTTGCACAGAGACTTCTCTCTTAATTTCAGAACCGGCATAATTACAGATTTTGGATTCCAAAAATATGCTACGCGTTAAAAAAAAAAAATTGAAAAAAAAAAAAACCAAACCATGGAAACCCTCCTCCAGCAAACAAGGAAAGGCAAAACAGAGCTTAGCTCTCATAAAAAATAGGGATCTCTCTGTCAAATCACCAATGACCTGAGACTTGCAGGCTCCTGAGGGAAGCCTCCTTGTTTTGGTCTGGTTTCCAGGGCACGCCGAGTTCAGCAGCTGAGTTATTTCCACGTTGCAGCCAATAACGGGAACCAAGTGGGTCTCGTGTACAAACGGTGTAACCACTCTGCTTGGGTAGAGGTCTTAACAATAGAACGATCAGCGGAGCTGTAAATGAGCAGGGATATAAATACAAAACGCGGAGGTCAAGTATTACTACGCTGCCCCCACCGGTGGGAACTTGCGGGAAAGTGAGCTGATACGGTCTTGCTTGCTTGCTCGCACTTCAATGTCATCTGTGAAATATTTCTTTTAAAGAGCAAACTTTGATTTCCAGGACTTATCTAGTGGCCGCTTAGAAAAAGAATTACCAAATTTCATAAATAAAGTACAAACCCAAGTAGGTCCTAGTAAAAGATAAAAGGCTACAGCTCTTTTGTTTTGCTTATAATTGAATCTTCTTTGCTATAAAGACTGATTTTTTTTACGTAAAACTTGGACAAATTTTTCATTATTCTAGCCAAAGTTTGATAATTGTAACTGTGAAAAGCCATATGTTTTTGATTAAAATTTCCATATGCCATTTACTGAGACAAACTACCCAGTCTCAAGGGGCTTTGGATCGTTTCAGATTGTTTAAGCTTTTATTAAACCACGTTTGAGGTTTTGGAAGGAGGTCATTCAATGCAATACCCTACCCAAACCGAAAAGCTGATGGGGTTGACAGCTGCTGCTGGCACCTTCTGGGCTTTTGAGTGTTTTTGAGGAATAAGCATCTGTATCAGACTGGCATCACTTACCCGTACCTGCGTAAGTTGTATCACTAAGCGTTAAGGCAGAGTTTTAGTGGAGGCTACAGAAAAATCTAGTACTGCAAGAAAAGACATTCAAGTTCATATTAAAGGGTGGGTGTTAGTGTGCACATGCTAATAGCCTATTGCACTCTAGTGCATTTCAGTGCCAGATGTCAAGTTTTTGTGCAAATATTAGCTGATTAAGTCTCTTCTGAGAGACACAGTTTAAGTACTCATCCTTAGAGATGTGTGAACTTTGTCACAGAGAACTTAAGTGACTTTCCCAAAGTCATGCAACCGCTAGTACAGTGGTGTCAATGGTACAAATCAGTGTATTTTTCACACGTTAAGTACATACAGCTTTATACTCACGTGGGTCTGTTAAATCTGATTTAGAGTTGATACTGTGGAGATGAAGAAGCTTAAATGGCATTCTCAGTCATTAAATAAGGTCTGAGTAACTGTTAATCGCAATAACCTGTCTGCATTCCTGTTACACCTCCCTGTTATATTCTCCTCTTTGCACTGAAAACATTACTAATCGCATCCTCATGTGATGCTGGAGTTACTGGAGCTTATACAATATTTTTCTATTTCCAGTGGAGTCACTGGTGTAGTATTGTGTGCTCCCAATAAGGCTTGGCAGGACATTGACCTCCAGAATTGGGAAGTGTTAATCTTTTGTTCCTCAGTGGTTTCTCTTAATCAATTTTGACAATTGCTTTCTAAATAGAGAATGTCCAAGTTAGTTAAATAGGTCAAAAACTAATATGCAAATGTATTCTTTTCCTAACAGTCATACAAATATCTGATCTTGAGTATTTGAAATCACACATTTAAAATAAAAGCCTGATCTGCGAGTTATTCATTGGTGCAAGTGACCTAGGATTTCTCGTGCAGGTGTATGCTGCTTTGATTGGTTAGGGTAGGTTTACATCCTTCTTGTGTGTGCTATGCTGTGTTGTTTCCTTTTTGATCCTATGAATAAAACCAGTATTTTTTCATGGTCATATACTGCCCAGTGCCACAAATCCCTGAGTTGTTGAAGGGATGTACTTTCACCAGAAGCGCATGCGGGATCCTGGCTCTAACAAGAAGCAGTTTCTATTTGTGTAAGCAGTCCTCAATTCTGGTCATGTTTTGTTTGTTTCATGTATAAATATTTTTATTGAAATTAAAGCTCCTTTCTTTTTTGATCTATGCGATGATAGATCACTGTAATTGAAGCAATTCACACCCTAAAAACTTTAATTAAGTCGCAAAGATGCCTGCATGCTATAATTTAATGAACTTACCACTTCCAGGCACTGTTTTCCTACTTCTTGTTCTCTCCCTTCTGTTTACCAATGCTCGTTGCATTATGTCTGACATTTATCTGTAAACTCCTACAATGACCGGATCTTTTATTTCTATTATGAGGTATTTAGTACTCCATGGGCTACTTAATTAATCATCATGTGATTATTTTCGCATTTCTTACATACTATGTTGCCAGGTCCCAGGGAGCAAACCTCTGGGACTCTCAGGTCTGTTAGTGGGCATCAGGCCACCGTTCCTATCACACCAGCTTCCCGACCTCCTCCTCCTGCCCAGTATTTTATGCATCTGCAGGCTAGATGGGTGCAGTGCCCTGTAATGTGGTTCCTGTTTCTCACTGGCCGTATTTTCCACCAGTTTATCCCTAACTGAACCTGGCTGCTTAAGTGTGATTAAAGCATATTTAGTGTTTGTACATGTTCTAGAAAAGTGGTCTTGATCTCCAAGCATCAAGGATGCTGAACCCAGTGCTCTCTGTTGTAGTTTATTCCGGCAGCTGATCACCGTCATTCGTAGTAAGTGTAATTTCTCGTCTCCATTTCCGTGACTTCAGCTTCCTACCACTGGTTTTTGTTAACGTCCTCCACTGGGTTAGTCCACGCTTCAAGGAATGGCATTGTCTCCTCCTGACGGTGCGTCTACATGTAAACCCAAAATGTCTCACTTCTGTTTGAGAAGGTAGTGACCTGTTCAAGGCTTTCACTGCCTCCCTCCCAAATCTGAAATATTACAAGAAGGAGTAGGAAACAAACAAACAAACAAAGGTAAAATATGACAGACACAGTGAGAAAACCATGAGTAGAGGCCAGCCCTGTAGCAGCACATGCTGAATAGCCATGCCAGTGTCAGGGGGTCGTCTGCTCGGGCAGAGTGGCAGGTCCAGCAGCCAGATACCTGCAAACCTCAGATTTCCAAAGTCACCTAATCCTGCTCAGGTGCCATTTCCAGTGGAAAGAGAGCTGGTATCGAGGGAAACATGGAGGTACGATAGTCCTGCTTCAAAACTTCTTCCAAAACGGTAAGTATGCCAAGAAATAATTGAGCTTGCTGGCTTAATGAGTCTTCTGGCGTTTTTGTGGGTTTGTTGGTTGTTGGGGGTTTTTTTATTGGCAAATAAGAACAAAAATCCTCATATGTAGCCTGGATCTTTGGGCTTGGGGGCAAGGCAAAGTGGAACTTAATGCTCTCGTCAGGGGAGACGCATACAGCCGAACCATTTACACTGTAATTCAGAGTCATTCTGCAGCGTTGAGGGTTGTTTTTTTTCTTCTTCTTTTGCTGTCCCATTGATTTTTAATGTCAAAAGTATAGAAAAGAATTTCTTACCTACTCTCCGGGGAGGGGTAGAGAGGCACTAGACAGCTGTGTTTCCCTTGGAGGAAGATAACAAACATGGGAAAAGAAGTGTTGGAGTGCTACTTCTGCGTTAAAGTGAGCCGCAGGGTGGTTTTCAGCAAGTGTGTTTAACTTTTGTTTAGCAAGTGGTCTTAGCTCCATGTATGGGGAATTCAGCAGTACAAAATTTCAGAGCAATATTCTGCACCCATTTGAGCAGAATTTTGTAGGAAAATTTTTTGTCCACTTTGCCCAGCATGTGAAAGCAGAGGAGAACCTCTCGAATCCACACATCACTAATCTGTACGCTCTGTGACTGTTCAACAACACTAATATTGTTCCGAATTTCTTGGGAAAGGTTGCAAGGTGGTGTTTAAATGAAGTTTCTTACTAATAAAATCTTAATGATATTATTGTTAATTCAAGTTACTATTCAGGTATTGCAAAAATAAATTTGAAGTGTGGATTTCAGAATGCACGAGCATAATCAGCCTAATCAGTTTGATGAGACGTTAGCTTTTCTTATAATTACCTTAATCTTGTTAGTTTACTCAGAGCCATATTTTAAGTACGTGCATGCGGCTTTTCAGAATTGACAGTTGATTTTCAAGGCTTGATAGTTTGCACTACGAGCAATAGTGATGAATGCTCTGCTTTGTTGGCTGCCTCCAATTGATTTTGACCATTCTTCCATCATTTCCTAGTTGTTCATCCAAGCAGAGACTTCTTTTCCCAGTAGCAGTCCTTTTCTTGGCATAAATATATAGCTACCTGTTTTGTCAACAAATAGGGTTGTTTCTTCCTTGCGAAAAAAGTTAGAGGACTAGATTTGCATTTAAACTATTGAGTCGTGCGCTTTTTCTCCATAGCATCGTAATCATGAGTTGCTGGGTCACCAAGCAGGTGGATGCTTTTTATGATTAGTAATGAAAGACCTTTCCCATTCCCTCCCCTGTGATTAACAGAGGAATTCCCTAGAGCACTGTATAAGTAGGCTTAAACACGCAGGCTCAGAGTTGATGCAGTTTTTCTTTCATCTGTTCCAAAGCAGACCTGTGTATGGCTTTTTTAGGATTCAGGCTTGAAAAGTGAATTCTGTATAATCTCTAAAATGTTTTGTGTATGTATATGCATATGGCATAATGTATTAGTTCTGTCAACGTGGAGGAAGATATAAATAGCTAAACAGAGATATGGAGAATCTTCCGTTAAATATTATTTGAGACTTACCAATACTTCTGCAATTTTCTTTCTAGTGCATATTTATGTGTGTGCGTATATATATATGTGTATAAAGCATCTGCTTTGATGATTGGGACTTGTTTTGCTTTTACTTTTTCATTTATTGGAAATAATATTCATGTAAAAATGTTTCCTAATACCACATTGATTCCTCTAGGCATCATTTTGGTTTTAGGCTATTATTCCTCATGCAACTGTCCTCAGTGAGAATGGGATCCAATCTTGTGTCTGTATGCAGTCAAAATATATTTAAATCTATGGGACTGACAGGTGGCCATAGGAATGTAATAGTGGTTCCTGAAAAGTGCCATTCCACCTTTTTTTATAGAACTTAGGACAGAAAAATTATCTCTCTCTATTTTCATTGATAATGGGTTTTCTTCTATTTTCCTTCTGTCTTTTTTCCTAGGCCAAAAAAAAGACAGAAGGACAAAGAAGATCACCCTGCTCAAGGTTATAGACTCAGACTATGACTTGAGTCTGGGAAACGCCATGCTTTGTTGTCTCCCTGTACCTACACAGAGTCTGAACAAACAGCTCACACTGGTGAACCTCCTGTTAAATTGATACCCAGCTTAAATTCGGACCGGTTTTAGTCCCAAGCGTAGTTTTGAACCTCCTGTGTGAACCCGTTTTGCCCAAAGGGTTTGATAATGCGACAGCCTTAGCACCTAATGCAGACAGCAGCACCAAGTGGGTTCGGTCAGCGTTCCTTCTGTCGGTGGGCTTGGGCAGAAGAAAGGTGGGAGGGTGGCAGGTTTGGACTAGTTTTGTTTTCACAAATAATTCACTGCAGTGCAGCAGGCTTTTTAAGTCCCCACAATATTTATCCACTAAAATGCAAAGGAAAAAGCTGAAATAATATAATAATGAGATCCGGGGAATGATGTAATGGACAGCGTAAGGGTATGGCAGAACTGTGCTGGAAATCTCACGATGCCTACTAGCATCTACCTACTAGTAACTAAATGGTTACTCACTACTTCCACTGTAGTTCCCCTTTTGCCTGGATTTTGTCTTGAATTTGGCTTTAGCAGGAAGGGTCCATGAAAAAGGTTTCTAAAATGAAGCAGTGACTTCTTCTAATTTTATTTATTTTTTTTTTTTTAAGTATGCATGGCAGTGCTTCCAGAAAACATTTTCAAGAGGAGATAAAAATCAAGGCTTAATTTTTCATCCTTGTAACCTTATAATGATGTTCCTACTAGTTCCTGCTGTTAAATATTTATCACCTGTGTGTTTTCTCTGTTTCCCAACTGCACTGACAACAGGTTTGTAATCACCAAACCACAGCTCAGCTACACTGCAAGCAAAAAAAATGAAAATCGAAATGCAGGGGACTGTTAAAGATAAAAGGCTACCAAAGTGATTCAGTGTATTAGTGCTCCCGCGCAGCAGCCAGTGGTGCTGATCAATACCTGGTGCCACTGCTCAGCTCAGAGAGAGTCACCTCGTCACTTAATAGCAAGTTTCTTGAATTCAGTGTGCAAGGAGAGAAGAGAGGGAGTTGCATTTTTGCAGTGCATGGCCTCTGAAGGGGAGGAAAAGGAGAGAGGTGGAAGGAGGAATTTAATTTAATTAAAGCACTGTGTGGCTAAGATACAGCTATTACAAGAGTCTTCCTTATGGGAAAGGAAGGGTTTCTACACATGGGTTGCAAGGGCATCAGTAACAAGTCTCCTAAAGGGAAACAGAACAGGCTTATAACATAATTGGAGGTAGTGATTATTTAAAGCAGTAATTCTTCATAAATTCATAAAATAAAACTAGCAGTATTACAGGTTGCTGGAGTTTTCTCTAGGTGTGTCTTCTGCCCTGGGTAAATCAGCACCTTTTCCCCCTTACCAGCCTTGCAGCCTGTGGAGACATTTTTGCTGCTTCTGATGGTTGCTGCCACAGCAGTCTCCCACTGCCAGGTCCCACCAACCCACCTTCCAAGCTGATGTTCACTTTGTTTCTCTGTCACACTGCAAAGTCCTAATGAACCTTCTGTCCTTCTCATGAGGAAAAAAACATTAAACTCTCTTTAATTGAGTTCTTTCTCTCTTGGCAGATCTTGAGAACTTCAAAACCAGAACGAGAAGCACGGTGTCTGTCCGCCAGGGCCAGGGCATGGTGCTCCTGTGTGGACCACCGCCACATTCTGGAGGTAAAGCGGTTTCCTTCTCTTGCTTTCAGCTCTCAGCGGCAATTCGCGAGGTTTTCATTCTCAGGGTATGTTTCAGGAAGTTTAAAATGGTACACCTTAAAGGAGACGGCTGTGGCGGTGCCAGCCTGACTGAATGGGTCGTGCTGGGTGGTCCCGTTGACTAAACGCACTGGGAGAGCTCCAGTTGGGTGTAAGTGCAGAGGAAGAGCCTAATTTTACTGCATACGAGTATGCACTTAGGAGATGAACTGATGCAAACTAAAGCAATATGTGAATATATAGAAGACATGGCCTAGATCTTGTGCAACTTTTAGAAGCCTTTCTGTATGTGGCCTGGGTGTGTCTTCTGCAAAAAGGTTGAAGATCGCTGACAGAGCCACTTGTGCGCATTATCTTTTCGTTATTATTCATTTTTTTCAAACACTCATTGTCACTGTTTTTGTCTCCTGGGTACTCGGGATCTGTTAGCAGTTGTCCAGGTCTCATATGGTGACTTAGTACTGGAATGACAATATGTATTCTTCCTACTGGTTTTGGTGTTCTCCGGATTCTCAATATATTTCTTTATGTTACGAAGTAGTTAATGAGGAGATGAAAGGGGAGACTACAATAGCTGCTGTCTTTGTCTGCCCTGCAATGATCTCCTGTCATGGTCTAACCCCAGCCGGCAGCTAAGCCCCACACAGCCGCTCGCTCACTGCCCCTACGGTGGGATGGGGGAGAGAATCGGAAGGGTAAAAGTGACAAAACTCGTGGGGTGAGATAAAGACAGTTTAATAAGCAAAGCAAAAGCCGCGCACGCAAGCCAAACAAAACAAGGAATTCATTCACCACTTCCCATCGGCAGGCGGGTGCTCAGCCATCTCCAGGAAAGCAGGGCTCCATCACGCGTAACGGAGACTGGGGAAGACAAACGCCGTCACTCCCAACGTCCCCCCCTTCCTTCTCCTTCCCCCAGCTTTCTATGCTGAGCATGGCGTCCTATGGTCTGGAATATCCCTTTGGGCAGCTGGGGTCACCTGTCCCGGCTGCGTCCCCTCCCAGCTCCTTGTGCACCCCCAGCCTCCTCGCTGGCGGGGTGGGGTGAGAAGAGAAAAGCCCTTGACTCTGTGTGAGCACTGCTCCGCAGTAATGAAAACATCCCTGAATTACCAATGCTGTTTCCAGCACAAATCCAAAACACAGCCCCATACCAGCTACTATGAAGAAAATTAACTCTACCCCAGCCAAAACCAGCACATCTCTTCTGGCAGCATGTGGTACCTGCCAAAGGCCCTTCTCTGAGAAGAGCCAGCATCATCGTCTGCGGCGTTCATGTGAGAAGGTTTATTAGCAATTTGTATTAATTGCACTAAGAAAGCCAGAGTTTTCTCAGTGGCAAAGGCAAAATTTGGTAGGGGAAAAAACAGATTCAAAGCAGAGTTTACAAACAGCTAATTATAATAATTAATGTAAAGAGGCGGTGGGGTAGCCCTGTATGTTAGGGAGTGTTTTGATTGTCTAGCGCTTAATGACGGTGACGACAGGGTTGAGTGTTTATGGGTAAGAATCAGGGGGAAGGCCAAGGCAGATATCATGGTAGGAGTCTGTTATAGACCACCCAACCAGGATGAAGAGGCAGACAAAATATTCTGTGAGCAGCTGGGAGAAGTCTCACAATCGCTAGCCCTTGTTCTCGTGGGGGACTTCAACTTACCAGATGTCTGCTGGAAGTACAATACAGCGGAGAGGAAACAGTCCAGGAGGTTCCTGGCACAGCTGGTGAGGGAGCCAGCTAGGGAAGGTGCCCCCCTGGACCTGTTGTTTGCGAACGGAGAAGGACTTGGGGGTGATGTGATAGTTGGAGGCCGTCTTGGGCACAGTGATCACGAAATGTGATCATGAAATGTTTTTGATTCTTGGAGAAGTAAGGAGGGGGGTCAACAGAACTGCTCCCTTGGACTTCCAGAGGGCAGACTTCGGCCTGTTTAGGAGACTGGTTGACAGAGTCCCTTGGGAGGCAGTCCTCAAGGGCAAAGGAGTCCAGAAAGGCCGGACATCCTTCAAGAAGGAAATCTTCGAGGCGCAGGAGCAGGCCATCCCCATGTGCCGAAAGATGAGCCAGCAAGGAAGACCGGCCTGGCTGAACAGAGAGCTTTGGCTGGAACTCAGGAAAAAAAGGAGAGTTTATGACCTTTGGAAGAAGGGGCAGGCCACTCAGGAAGACTACAAGGATGTCGTGAGGTTATGCAGGGAGAAAATTAGAAGGGCCAAAGCCCAACTAGAACTTAATCTGGCTACTGCCATAAAAGACAATAAAAAATGTTTCTATAAATACATTAGCAACAAAAGGAGGGCTAAGGAGAATCTCCATCCTTTATTGGATGAGAGGGGAAACGTAGTGACAAAGGATGAGGAGAAGGCTGAGGTACTTAATGCATTCTTTGCCTCAGTCTTTAGTAGTAAGACCAGTTGTTCTCCAGGTACCCAGCCCCCTGAGCTGGAAGACAGGGACGGGGAGCAGAATGAAGCCCCCATAATCCAAGGGGAAATGATTAGCGACCTGACACACACAAGTCTATTGGGCCGGATGGGATCCACCCAAGGTACTGAGGGAGCTGGCGGGAGTGCTCACCAAGCCACTTTCAGTCATTTACCAGCAGTCCTGGCTAACCGGGGAGGTCCCAGTTGACTGGAGGTTAGCAAATGTGACGCCCATCTACAAGAAGGGCCAGAAGGAAGATCTGGGGAACTACAGGCCTGTCAGTCTGACCTCTTTTATGGATCTGTGTCCCTTTTAAAGAAATTTGCGATCCTGTTTTGAAATCTGTCTGTCCTCATCAGCTGGATGAGAATTGCCTGGCGAGCTGTTTGCCGTTCAGCTGCTTTTATTGCTCAGATAGGAGGAGACAAGTGCTTAAGGAGCTTCTTTGCTTGCATCTGACCGGCTGGCAAACATACCTACCCACTTAATTTATTCAGCTAGGGCCTCTCTCACCTTTTAACTTCAGCTGTCATTTTTCCTTTTAGTTCAGAGATTATCATGAGAGTTTCAGTATCTCAGATTTCTGATGTTCATTACTTGAGGGTGGTTCTTGACTCTGTGATATCAAGTCCACAAAATTAC
Organism: Gymnogyps californianus; assembly: GCF_018139145.2. NCBI lineage: Eukaryota > Metazoa > Chordata > Aves > Accipitriformes > Cathartidae > Gymnogyps > Gymnogyps californianus. The sequence goes on along the minus strand of NC_059483.1, from coordinate 2,986,826 downwards.
TTGTTATTACAGCTTCTAACTTTTATGAGAGTGGCTCCTATAGCGGTAACTATTCCCCAAAATTATGTGCCCTCTGGTCTGCATGGATAGAGCTTCAGCCGCTGCAAGTGGGTCTCATTGCCACATCTGATGAGGCAGCTGCCAAAGCTAGATACTAAAAACCACTGAAGACGGGTTGTGGATCAGCCATGAACTCATTTGTGATCTGCAGTGCTGTGGGTGAAGCATCATTTTTAGCTTCTTTTCCTTAGTGAAGAAAGAAGGGGAGGTTTGAAACAGAAATGCTTTGTGATCCTTAAACCCCATTCATCTGAGTGCCTTGAACGTGAGGCTGAAGAGCGGTGCTCGCCCTCATCCTATCCCAAACTAATTGTGCTGCACAAAGGTGGATAGAATCAACAGGCCAAGTCCAGGAAGGCCTGGGGTGGCTGGGTACTGAGCTGCACTGCTCTGGAGAGCTGAGGCGTGAGTTTTTATGCCCTTTTCCAGTTAGAAGAAGTAACTTCACCCACACAGCCTGCTCCTGCTGGCACCGGTGGCCATGTGGTGCTGCCTCCCGTTTCTCCCCAGGAGAGTAGGCTGCCATCTCCTAGAGGGACATGGGGACTGCACAGACAATGCAGAGACGAGGCAGGAATTGTGCACATTTGTCTTTGTCTCCTTAGCAAAGCTTCGCTCTGCGGTTACTGAGAGTTTTCTGTTTTGCCGTAAGAAATCTTTGCAGCGTGAACACCTTGCGTGGAGATGCAGCGGCCGGTGGTGGTTCGTGTAAGCAGTGAGAAGGAAATTGTGGTACATTTGTTCAGGTGATTCGGGGGAAAGTTTTGGTCTGGGTGTATGTACTGATGATACAAAAACATTCCAGGAAGGTGCTGGTGTTATTTCTGGTTTGGGTTCAGTATGTGGGAGAGAGCATCTTACGGTGACTGGGAGGTAAGCACGTTCCTGGTGCCCGGAAAGGCAGAAAACTGAAGAGTAATTATTTCCCTCAATCATTTAGATGAGAGATGACTTCCTCCATGACCACCATCTATGACCTGCTCTGTTCCAGCTAGAAAATGATCTTAATTGTAGCCAGATCTACAATTAGTCTAAATTGATACTATTACAATTTTGTAACTAAGCTGGGCTGGAGTTATGCCCGTTGTTGTTTTCTGGTTTGCAGAGAAAGTATTTAATGGAAAGTCGAAATAGGTCCAGTTAATTCAGACTGAGACCCTTGTTCTGCAGGAATTAATCTTCTCTGTGGCAATATTTTCTTTTACTTTTCCTTCCTCCTAAGGTTGGAAATAAGGATGAGTTTTAAAAGTCGCGAGTGCAAAGTTAATGCTTTTCAGTTGTGTGCATTGCATTTCCGTCAGCCAACTGCATGTCTCCCAGTGTAATCGAAGCTATTTGGTCTCTAGCAGTCACTGCACAATTACCACAGCTATCTCCTGTTCCAGCTCTGGGCAGATGGAGGTTCATAAGAGAATATCAGATATCGCTGGGAAGTAACTGCACGTCAGAAAACCACCGTGTTTCATGGGCAGCTTCCATCCCCAGGGTCCAAGGCAGTGTTTGCAAAGCAAAGCTGTAGAGATCAGTTCCTTCCGATACCCCAATATCCCGCCACTGGGATATAACATTGCAAGTATTTAACGTTGTAGTGCAACAGTAAAAAATGTTCAGGTTAAAAGTGAAAAATAATATATCGCGTTGAAAGTGCAAGTGGCAATAAGGTAGAGAAAATGCAATTGCTTATTTTGGAATTTGATTAGGACAGCAAACCCAATTTCATCATCCTTGCAAAAAGTGCCTGGGGACATTAATGACCAATGCTGAAGCGTAGGACTGTCTGAGGAAAAAAAAAAATACTTTTATATTACTGTTATTTTTTACTTTAGTTTCTGATCTGCATTGAAAATGAAATCTTAAAAAAAAAAATTTAAAAAAGCAAAACTATTCAATCTGAGAATAGCTGTTGCTTTGATGATGAGAGTATTAACTAGAATAGTAAAAGCCTGGCAAAAAAACATGCTGGCCGGTTCCTGAGCACAGAGCTTAGGATATCCCTCTGGGTGTCGGAGACACAGGCTCGAGAATTTTTGCCTGATGGGGGAAGACTTCCCAACTGTCTGAGGAGGGCTCTGTGCCAGTGTCTGCTCCATTTTGAGGTGGCTCAAGTGGCAAGGCTTAGAGCCCCCCTTAACTGAAGAGATTTGATAAAAGAAAAATAGTAAATTAGAAGGGAATTATTTCCTGTCCGCTGTTGTGTCATTGGTCGTCTTGGTCTTAAAAACTGTAGATTTTACTAAAAAAAAGCCGATCTGCATCCAGATCTTTATCCTTTCAACTGTAGTTCACTCTAATACTTTGCTACTTGGAAACATCCATATTTAACGAGCTGACAGCTAAAAGCGGAATTATGTTGGCCTATATACATTAGTTGTTGAGGGTTTCTGTTTTTTTCTTCTTAATGATGCCAAATAAAGAGCTTCCTACTGTTCAAATGTTGCAAGAAATTCATCCTGAAAATGAGTCCAAATGATTAACAAGTATTTTCAGCATCATGAAATAGGCTGCGTACAGCTTGCACAGAACAATTTGGGCATCGCCACGTATTGTCCCAATTTTTAGTTTAATATGAGTTGGAGATTCAGCATGTGAATCTAGGCTTCCCCCCGGTCCCCCAAGATGAAAATGAAATGTATATTTCTTGCAGCATGGTTTCAGCAGGGAGTCTCGATTTTGTCAGGTCAGTGCATCCTGGTGTTACATTTTGTTAAGCAGCATAATGATGCGATTGCCTCCTATGATGAAGTGCTTGCTGAGTGCTGGAAATTTGGAAAATAAATGTTCATCTGGAGCTCGGGAAGCCGCTGGACTGAAAACCAGAATAAATGCAAATCAAACATTTGCTTCTGTCGTATTTTCTGCTCTTGGAGCAGTAGATGCCTGAGCCTCTGAAGCCAGTCCTGCCATATTTATGGTGCCTTGTCTGTTAGAAGTTTTCAGTTCTTTTCCTTTTTTTTCATCGCCTTCCCCATTTGTTCACTTACATGCACTAAATCAGTGTAAGAACTAGTAGAAACCTACCTAGGTTGTTAGCATTTTTCTGAGATAATTACCCTGCGCGTGAAGGGTTTTCCCTCATTATTTCCACTGCTTTTTTAATCAAAAGCCTAACGATGGTCATGTGTTGACCATTCTACCTGTGAGGCTCTACAGAAAAAATAATGTAAGAGTAAACATTGGTATGGGAACATGGCATTTGGGGCCCCGTGTAACAGCATGATGAGCAGCTGTAGGTATTTAAGTGGACAAGAGAGAACAGTCAAAGATCCTAAAAGTATGTACGTAGCTAAAATTTGGCTTTGGTTTTGTTGCAACAAACTCACGAGGGTCCCCATCGCAGCCGCTGGCCGCTCCCGCAGTCTTAACTGGGCAGTCCCCAGTAACTGAATCACAGTAATGGGTTTGGAAATGGGAGGAACATCAAAAAATTTTCCTGACTTTTTTGATGAGACTAGTTAAGGTATCTCAGCATGTCTTAGGATGAGCTCTGTAATTTGGATGCCATAAAACAATGCTATATCGCTTTACATTTTCAAAGTTCTGCTAGATCAATACCATCTGCTGTTGCTCTTCAGAAGAGCTGTAGAGTAATCGATTCGGGGGGGGTTGCTAGCCAAAATGAAAAAAAAAAAAAAAACAAAAAACAACCTTTGGTTTGTCCGAAGTATTTCATTCCATTGTATTTTTAAGCCTTTTTATTACATTTAGATATATTTAGAAACCATGAAGCATTTCAAAATGTAAAATAGAGTGTTGAATTGAAGCTGTTGGTGAAAATGTTGTCCTTTTGAGAGGAGCTTTGCAGGGGGAAACAGGTTAGCTTTTCTTGTTTGCTTTTTTCCAGTATTGTTAATTAAATTTGGCAAGATACATTTATTTGTTATGATAAACTTAATTGAAACAAACAAACAAAAATCCCCCAAAACCAAAGCAAACACTCACTTGTGTTTCTCAGGGCTCTGAATATAAGTTGCGTTCCACGGGGGATATGCCTGGGAAGTATTTGGAGGTCGCTGTCCTTTTAACTTTGTCTCCAAATTTTAAGACCAAAATATTCCTTTGTGCCAAATAGTTCTTTTCCTTCAAGTTTGTGGGAACTGAATCATTTAGCTGCCACTTTTACTAGATTTATTTGATAGTCAGGGCAGGGTTAGTTAATATTTTAACAACTACAGTCTTCAAATACCTTCTAACATCCCTGGTGTTTCATTGAGAGTCTAGAGATTAAAAATACACAGTCCTAGAAAGGTATGCACGTTTCACTTGACGCGCTGGTAGCACACCCATAAGCATGCAGAACAAATGAGTCTGTAAATCCTTCCCCCTCCCTTCTTTGGGAAGATAAATGAACTTGTCTTTTAGGATTTCCTTCACTCCTCCCCTCCCCGATTTTCTCTTGGTTCATGTTTAGAAAGATCTATATACACGATGTTCTCATGACATTTGCCTTCCTGCCCTCGTGGGACAACCCTATAGAGTTAGAGATTGAGATTTCCAAGTGCTGTGAGAAATGGTGAATGTACACAGAGAACTGGTGAAAATGATCTCTCAATTACTTGATTATTTAAATTTCGTGTTCCCTTTGCAATCCCTAGAGGTATGTCTTATTCCGAGATATCTCTGTCCGTAGCCCATACCACCACTTATCACATCTGTAACGTGTTTATTCTCGCTCCTCCTAATTTATCTCAGTAATCTGTGCAAGAAATAAATCGGCTGATAGCTTTTTTAGATAGCAAAGTGCTTAGATACACAGATGGAAACCTGCTGACTTTTCTACAGGATGTGTCTTCTCCTGCTCACTTGCTTAGGGCCTCTAACAAAGTTCCTGGTGACCCAGGAACTGAACCTTCCCAACATGATTTCTAGTCCTGAGCCTCAATTCCCCGGACACCTTGTCCCTCTGCTCCTTGCTGCGGAGTCAGGCGACCTTCCTGAGCGTCTGGGAACCATGTCTCTTTGACTGAACAAAGGCAAGAGTTAAAGAAAAATAAGTTTTCTGTCTCTCTGCAGTGCCCATGTTCTCAATGCACTTGTAAAAGTCCGTCTTCCCAAAGAGGAGGAGATTCATTAAAGCTCAGTTGTTCAAATAACTTTCCCATCTGATGCCATTACTCCTGTTGGAAACACAGCCGTGGAGTCTGTGTCTGTGAGCTGAAATGTTGACAGAGAATTATTCTCACATCTTTTCACATAATGGATGTGTTCAGGTTCTCTTGTTCTCTCCTGCCTTTTTTTTTCCCAGTAGCTAGGAGAACTTTTAGTTCTGTTGCACAGCTTGATCAAGTAGAACTAACTAAATTTTAGCATTTGACAGAAGAGATGGCAATTCTGATTTCATCTCAATCTCAGCCTTTCATGCTGTATGGTAGGTGATGAAGTGTAGACACCAGACATGTTTTCAGAAAACACTTTACTGATTACAGTGGTGCTAAGTCCACTTCTGTGCTATGCAGAAAAATGATTAGCGCGGGCTTACTTGTCTGGTCAGTTTTTCTCTCCTTTTATTTTTTTTTTAAAGTGATGATGGGCCCTTCATGGGCTGGAAACAGTGAAAATGTTTCGACTGTAAGCATGGCTGATGGCCTCTATTATGTGATGAATGGTTTGAGGGGTTCGTCTCGTAAATAATCTGTCACACAAATCACATCTCGTATTCTCTCATGCTTATACAGCCCCCGCTGCATAGTACAAGGAGGAAGGGGAGAAAAACTGGGGAAACTAATCAGAACAGTGCAGAAGGAAAAAGGCAGTTATCAGGCATTTTCATACCATCAGAGGATCAACATATGGGGCTTTCACCCCCCGAGCAGCGCTGTTCGGCAGGGAGTGCTTTGGAACAGAGTTTTCTTCAGTTGCTGTCACGTATTTGTGCCCTTTTACTCCCCATCCTATAGTGCCAACCTTACAGTAGTTTCTCTCTCTTCTTTGAAAACTGTCATACTGCCTTTTCATTTGTCGCTTATGAAGAATTAATACATTATTAATAAATGTTTAGAGCCATTGTTGTAACAATGGAAATGAACGTTTGTAATATTCTCCATTGGTGTCCTTACAGTCAACATTAAGCAAAGTTTATGTTAAAACTTTGGAAAACAGTCAACCTTGAAAGAGGTAATGGAAAGGGAAGAAATGACTCTAGAAATAGCTCATAGCCAAAGAGGCCAAGGACGTTTCCATCTAACGTCTACCTAAAAGCAGGGGATTATTTCATTCTGCCCAGGCAGCATCAGCCTGTTCTGCCTACTCTGCAACATTTATGCCACTGTGTGAATGCATCTAGCGTTTCTGCTGGATGACCAATTCAGAATTGCTTTGGGCAAGAGCCTTGAAGCACATGTTCCCCTAAGTGTTAAATCAGCTTCTCGGTACCAGATCTTTTTCTTGTGGCGCATTCCCATTAATATGAAATCTTCAGAGGAATGGAAAGTGGAATCCTACAAGTTCTGTTACTTTTCTGTATTTTTTAGGCAGGAGAAGCATTCTCATCCTATTTCTTACATAGCAGGTAACCTGGAACATTTTATGTCCCCACTCCTCTTCACTACAGTACCCTTAATATTCAGCCTTTATTTTCCTGCAGTTTCTTCCAGTGTGGTATGCTCAGAGCTTTTTAAAAATGTGCTTCTTGCACAACCCGTATGCCCAGGACTGGGCAGTTGCCTCTTGCCGAGCAGATTGCCGAAGTGCTGAACTACTCCGGCCTTCTCCTTACTGAGGCATTAATAGTTTCTCCTCTTCCTCTCCTATCTTAATGTCTTCGTAAGCCTTTGCTGCTTGGTCAGATTTCGTTCCAATTAGTGAGGAGCTAATTTAGAGAGGAGTATCTCACAGATGGGTGGGCAACGTGGTTGTAAAAGTTCCATTTCTCTGGGAAACCAAGCAAAAAATCTGCTAAGCTGGTTGCAAGTTGGTTCAACTGTTTGTCAAAATGCTGCAAGGTCATTGAGCAGCCTTTCATGGATCGCTCCAAAGGTTGGAGTGAAAATATGAGCAGGTAAACTGTCCCTTGGGGCTGGGAAAGAAAAAGAAGTGATGCTTTCGACATATTTGAATGTGGCAATGGCAGTGGGGTCAGTGTTGGCAGACGTGGTACGTGCAGCACCAGGAGGTGTAGCAGACCTCTGGTTCGCGGGGCAGGAGTTACACCGTGTTGTGCATGGGCAGTTGTGCTTGCAGGATGCGGGGAATGGCGGAGGGAAGGCTCCATTTCCAAACAAACAGGAAAATGCTGCAGTAGGGTGGTGTTCCCCACGAGCTGGGGCTCAGCAGCTCACAGGTGTCTTTCCTGGAATAGAAAAAAATGACATTCAAACAGGATTTGTCTAGGTATTGCTCATTGGAGGAGGGTGCGGCGTGCATATTGGAGATGTCTGGGAGATGGAAAAGACTGCGAGGAGAGCAAACAGTGTAGCATCAAAAATATCTGAATCTGTTATCCGTTTTTCCTCTTAATAGTGACTGCCACTCACACATCCCCATACAGCAGTCACATTCCCCCATCCAAAGAAGTGTCAACATTTTAAAAGTGGTTTCCAGAGCATAAGCTGTTGAGCTCAAAAAGCCTCCGAGTGACTTATCTCAGGCCAAGAACCAGAAAATAACTTCCCCAAACCTGCCAGTTCCTAGCGCCTTGCAGCGTAACTCCGAGGCGAGGTCCCAGCTCACGAGAAGTGGAGTGACACTCCTGAAAGCTGCGGCCGGATCTAAGCAGCCTGGCAGCGTTTCTTCTTGACAGCCCAAAATTCACTCGAGGTATCTCTTTCCGTAGCAGCGTTACAGAGAGCGGGTGAGTCAGACATGGGCCTTCCTCACCGGCTCTGGGAGCTGCAGGAGAGCGTAATTCTTCTGCGTCTGGTTCCACGTGTTGAAGTTTATTACAGTTCAGCAAAAATGGGTTTCATTAAACTTAAAATCCGGCATATGAAACTCTCATTTAAATAAGAAGTGATTGAGAGTTGTAACTTCCACTTAAAGTGCATCTCCCATCATTTATTTTTTATACTATGCCACAGTCACTGTTTAAATTATTGAAAGCAAGAAGTAAAAAGCTTCTCAGGAGATAGAAATGGATTAGATTAAAATTAATCTGACATAATCCTTTCTTTAAAACTGCTGATTCAGTTTGTGCACAAGTTTATAGACATATTTGAGGATGAGGGATAAGGATAAATTCTTCCCTAATTTGGGAATGCTTCAGCTTGATATTTCTGACAGCACAGAGAACATGCAGTGCTCTCTTAATTGAGAAATTTGTGAAATTACAAATATTTCTAATAACACAAATGCCAAGCTCATTTTAGATTTACACTAATTTAAGCACCTGAGTTGGTGTATCTGATCTGCTTCATTTCAGCAGGGATGGATTTTGTGAGCAAGAGTTGCAAAATAGGGTCGCAGTCAAGAACAGACTTTCGCACAGGCGTTCAGACCCAAATTTTCAACTGGCATGTGTCATTTATCACCTTGAGCGTCGGCACCGCTGCAAGCTTCCTGCCAACCACCTACCATTACACGTTCGTGCCCCAGCGGGGCTGTCGCGGACAGGCAGCGAGGTGGGACGTCTGGGGTTTGTAACGCGTGCTGCCCTCCGGGAGAACTAGAAGGGAAGAGGCTCAACTCTCCAGTAAAGACCTTGGAAATACTGAAATAATAAGGAATGTGACATTAATGGATTTTTTTATTTATCAGTGACAGCTGGTGACATCTTTAAAAAGAAATCGTCTGCGAACTAGTCATGTGGTTTATTCCCCCGTTCAGTTGCAGTCGCCACTAAATGAAGATTGAAATGGTATTGAAAGAGGGTAGAGCCGGCAAGGGCTGGCTAAAGATGAGTGAAATCTGTCGTCTGACAGAATTCAGTCAATAGGCATTTATCGAAAGTTGTAACATCTTGTGATCTCTTTATAAAATAAATTAGAGATCTGAGTCTAGCTCCCAGGCTCTGCTAACCGTGTTGCAACCACCCTTACCCTCCAAACCCAGCTTTAGCTGGCCTCTTCAGACAAAGCTCTCAGAAGCTGCCAGGGAGGCTGATCTACTTTCTTCTACCCTTGAGATGGTCATAGCAGAAAGCGCGTTGTTGACACAAACACAGCATTGATGTATCTCCGCTTTTGCAATCAAATTTGGGTTTCCAGGTCCCTGAATGTATATACTGCTTCTTTTAAGTCGAGAGTCCTGGCTGCGTGAGCACTCCTTCCTATGGGGGTGATACTTTGTTGTTGGAAAATAAATGGGGGTATTGATTTTGGCATTTCCTGCTACCTTATACATATACAATGTCTAAATGTGCAACCGTGATGTTGTTTAAATGATATGTCTAAATGTGCAACCATGATGTTTTCATGTGGTAGATATCAAAACACTGTTTATCTATCAAATATGTGAAGAGAATGGTTTTTTCCTGTGTACTACAGGCAAGCGCCACAGCATCACGTAGCGGTGCCTGTCCGTGCAGAGATCTCCCCTAAAGGACATACCACCCGCACTGCTTGGCCAGATATTTCAACCTTGGAGTTGATCATATTAATTCACTGCAGTAAGAAAATTCTCTGCAACCAACTTTCTTTTTTCAAAGGTTTGATCTAATCTCTTATAGCTACAGTAAGAGGCTGATCAAAGGTAGTGAAAGCTGGTATTAAAGGATTAGCTAGGTCACATTGAAATATGTTTTAAAACAAGCCCAGGGACCTTTAGCTTTACTGAAGCAAGTGCACAAAAAAGAGATTTTTAGGCTAACTCTCTCTGACTTTAAACAGAAAACAAACTGATGGATTAAACCTGTGAGTCATTCTTTAAGGTGATATGTGTAGCACTTTACGTAGAACAAGCCTGGAGAATATAAGCAATGACTGAATCTCACACAGTAAAAATACAGTGCAGAATTAGAAATCAGTGTAAGCATCGTTTATGCACGTGCCCAGCTTACAATGTATTTATTCTCATTTGATGTTTGCCCATAAGTAATTAGCAGCTTCAGTCCAACCCCCTTTATCTTTTTTTTTCTGGCTGATCTCTCCTCTCTCTCCTTTCCATTTGCTACTGACAGTGTCTGCCACGGAGGTACTTTATCTCTGACTGTCAGGTGAAGATGAGTGTTTCTTTGGAAGGATGTTGATGCCACTCTGTGGACCATATCAAGCTGCTATTCTTTTTTTTACCGGAATTTCCTCATTGAAATCAACTTACGAACAGAGAGGGCATCATACGGATCTATACATTGCTCAGTGGGAAAAGCTGTGAAATCATCTAGGCTTGAATCGGTGTCACAGGAGACCAAGCGTGTGTCTCCTGGCTTCCAGAACTACAGTGTTGCATAATTAGTAGGGGTAAAGGTTGTAGCAAATATATAGCTATTTACCCTCTTGCGAGTGCTTTCTGCATTGTTGCTCTTTTTTAAGGCTGTCTTGATGTAGTTACGTGGCACATTACAGTGCATGCTCAGTAAGATTTTCCTGAAATCTTTATTTCACCATAAATCAGCTGCCACGACTACCTGTGGGTACTCCTTTCTGCTGGGGGTGATGATGTTTCATTCCAGGATTGCCCATCTGATAATTTCCCAGGAAGTTTCTGTAGCAGAAATAAGCTTTCAATTCATAATTCCCTTCTTCAGTGGATCAGTATCTCTCTTGGTGGGCCCAGCAACCCAACTTTTCGAGGGTCTGGAGCGTCGTCATTAGTTGGTGCAGTTCAAGGTTGCATCTCCGTTGGGAAGGGGCATGGCCGGGGGGACTGACCCATCCCACAGAGCCTGGTCCAAGAGCAGCTGGGTTGCTGCTGGGTTGAGCCTAACTCCAAAAATTTAAGTTTAAACCAGGGGTGCGTGAAACTAAGTGGCATGAAATCTAATCCTGGACGAGGTTCACCAGTTTCAGTAAACACTGAACCTGGTTCCCCAAAGGTATCATAAGCCCTTATGACAAATACAGGTTGGGTTGGTTTGTGGGTTTTCTTTTCAGGCAAGGCTAGGCTGAGCTGTAAATTTCTATAAGACAGTTTATGAAGTTTGTCAGACAAAAAAATGTATAGTTTCTTCCAAAACCTGCCAGCCTGCATGCTAGATCAGTGGGGGTGCGGGAGGGTGTCTGCTGCCCATCCGATGTTTTTGAAATAGGTTTGTGTATTTAACTGGAGTAAATACAACAGCATGGGACTCCATCTCATAACATTTTCCATTCAGTCATAGATAAAGGCTGCTGTTGATTTTTCTCCCTGAGGGAACTTCAAGTTAAAATTTCGTCAAAATCCCCGACGGCACAGTGCAGTAGTCATTAATGTTCCCGGTGCCATGGCAGCCAGCGTAGCCAGCCATCGACTGCGGCTGGAAGCTGTTTGCGAGAGATAAGCCAGGTCAATTGTGTACAGCCATCAAATATTTAACTATTTTAGAGATACAGAAAAATGGAGATGCAGCAGATACAGGTGATTATTGATTAGGCTTCAGGTAATGAAGACCTCTCACCTTTTTAATTACCTATACGTGAAGTTCTACATACTGGGCAAGCGTGGAGTCGAGGGGCTGGGAAGCAACCACAGCCCTGCATGCATTGCAAATTGCTGTGAGGACGAGTCTGACACAGAACTTGGCTGATTTGTACATTTTCCTAATTCTTACACACTTCTGACTTGTTAATGTACATGCCATGTATATGTGTATCCAGCTCTTCTGTTACCATAAACCAGCACTAACAAGCACACGGGCACAGTTACATTTACAAGAATAACTATCTCCTCCCAAGTGAAAAGAGGCCACTTGCCGTTACCGTTAGTGCGTGGTCAGGAGATGGCAGCAATGCAGCCTGTGGTACCGTCCCGTTTCCCCGCTGGTGTGTGTTGCGCCCTGTTAGACCGTCTCAAAAGTTGTACGCTGTCGTTACTGGAGTTTTGTAAGAAAAAGTTTGAAAAACCTCAGAGATGTCGTAGTTATCGTGCCTCAGGTTGGAGAGATGACCTCTCAAAGTCTGTTCGTTGCCTTCCATGATTTCATGTCTTTATGATGATTCCCATCATCACCATATCGCCACTGACAACAGTGACTTGTGGCTCTCTCACACTGTTCCAAGTCAAATTCTGCAAACCGATTCACTAATATTAGCAAAGATGAAGGGCACGTGCTTTTTTCCTGTCCCTTTTGGCAAGGACGGCTCATTTCTTTGTGTGCAAACGGTTGACTGGCTGGCTGCTGAGTAACTGTGTCGTCGGGTTTAGCATAGATTGAGGGTTCATCCAAAAATGTGTTATTAACTTTAGATTAATCTTGTTCATTATTCATTATTCTTTTTATTAAAACCTGCATTCGAGGCACAGAAGCTGTGGTGTGACGTAGCTGGGTGGCCCTGTGTGACAGAGAGGGCAGAGCACGGAGTCAAGGGGAGAATTACGGAGTGATCCAGGTTGATTCCTTTAAATTTTTCGGCAATTATTTAAGAAGAGAAGGTAAAAAATTGATCCAATGTGCTAGCAGGGCAATGAAATGGTCTGTAGGCCCACAAAAAATGTATACAGTGCATAATTCATGTAGCTTTACTATTAAAATAAAACTGTGAAAGAGAAAAATGGTTAAAAACTCCAGAAACTGCAGTGCAGTTGCCAGCAGACGATTGGTATGGGTGGAGAGGAGCCTCGGGGTTTTGAGTAGGGCCACGTACATGGTGCGTTGTGCCAGGGATTCATCTTTCCCTGATAATCCTCTTTCATCTTCCCCAGTGGACTCTCAGACAACGTGTTGTGGTGCATCGAGCCTCCTTTCCAGCTCGTGTTATGTTATTCATGGGGCTACGGATGTTGATTGCTTAATCAAATCGCAGTGAAATTTGAAATTATGAACGTCCCCTACAAGCAGTCAGCAAAATTTAGTAAGCAAGATGAGAATACAGAATGAATTCACAGGACACTCATCAGATAATCAATTACACTTTATCATTGCCCAAATTTACCGTAACCATCAAAACACCCTGTTAGTACCACTTAAGAGAAATTTGAACACCAAGGAATGCAAGCAATCAGAGCAAAAAAAAGAGAAGTCTACGAATTATTCACCAAAAATCGGTCTTCTATGAAGTTTATACAACATTGCTATTGACAGAGACATTACCCACTCAAGCCCGTCGCAGGGTGCAGTCACAGAGGTGTACGAAGGTGGTATTAACGGGGTGTTAGCTGCGTGTGCCGGGGTTTGTACCACAATTGTGTTCTGCCGGGGTGAAGTCTTGCACCAGGCTTCATCGCAGGCAGCTGAAGCTACAGCCAGCCAGGTTCTTCCCTCACTCCATTCAGGGCAACGTTATCCTGTTTCTGTATAAGTGAAAATTATGTCTTGTCAGACTTGGATATGACTTTGTGATGTGAATGGCTTTTATGAAGTGGATGGGGGCAGGATATGGGGTATGGTTGTGGTTTTGTATGGTGGAATGTTGTTATAGTACCTGAATACGTAAAATAAATAGCAAGTGTGAACACTTGGCACTTCCTAGCCTGGAGTGCAGCAAATGCTGGAAGGTGAAGAAGGGCAGGGTTCATGCGTGCATCAGCTTCTCTAATGGAAACCCGGATTGTGGCAGGCACAGACGGTAACGCACACAGAGCCAAGAAACGTGTCTGTACTAAATCATATAGAAGCATAATGCTAGATCCAGTTCCTTACTGCCATCGGTTGCACTGCAATAGTTGAGGGAATAGCTTCTCTCCAGGAAAAGCTTCGTGTGACTTCCCTATTGCTGTCGGCTGTATCTGGAAGGGCCCCATCTATGACAGGGAAAGCAGAGGTATGGAGTAAAATAGACAGCAAAACTTCAGCACTTCCCGTACTTAAGAGTAAATTGCATTTGAAAGCATAAAAAAGCAATCATAATTTTATGGAACTGCATGATCAAGGAAAATACAAACCTAAGTCATTGAGCTGTATTCACCATATCTGGGTTTAAATTGTCGTTGTTTATAACATACCGGGATGAGCCTCACCTTTCACTTCAAAATGTCTCAAAATTATGTACTGCTCTTCCAAAACGCTGTACTACTGCAATTATAGTTTGGTTTGCTTGGGACTGTTATGAAGGGAGGATTTTCTTAATTTCCTTAATTTCATATTTGTTTCTTGCCATGCGTAATGAAGCCTAATTTCTGTGCATCAAGATTTACAGGAAATGCTGTAAATCTTTTTTTTCACACTGAAAAACAGTTCCCGCCTGTCCAACTTGAGAGTGACATAGTAGGTGATAACATAGAAATTATAGGAATCATTAAAGATTGGATTAATCTCTGTAACTTTCAGTAAAGCCTATAAAAAAATGATAGTGTATTGTACCACACTGTTCTTATTAAAAATGATAAATGATTCCCATTTTTTGGCTAATACTAATATCAAAATTTCATTCTTCTATTCAGCTTTATGGTTACCATAATCTTGATGTTTTAATAGCTTTTCCCATAATAGCTACAGAGACCTTTTTAAGTGGCAGCCCTGACTTTATGGAACAGACTTTAAAAAAAAAGAAAATCAAGGAAAGAGTTTCCTGTACTAAAAGGCAAAGACAAGGCAAAGACAAAATAGTATGCATGTGACAAGACAGAAGACCAGAGAATATTATTTTGGCAAACCATATTGTCTAATTATAATAATTACTCGTAGCAGAATTTCTGTTCAGCTTTCAGTAACCTTTTTTCACTACTTCCTGTCATTTAGAGCAAGTTTAAAATCTACAGTGTCTTTAGCTTTGTTTCGTGTCTTGAGCGGAGAGTATTCTGGGGGCAGCACAGGAGAGACTCACGCTTTAATAGAGTTTAGCATCGAACGCTTTAGAAAAGTGACAAGATCTGAACGTGATCAGGAAAAGCAGACCCAGGAGGGCTGTGTGCTTTGCTGAGCAAAAAAAAAAAACCCCAGACAAAAACCACGCAGCAAGGCAAAGTGATGCAACTTCTGCTACTTTGCATCTCTCATCTTCTCCAGAAACGCAGCCACCCTCCGCCCCTGCAGTGCGGCACAGGGCTGCCAGGTTTCTCTGCCGGTGCCCTGGCAAGCGGCTCAGAACATTTCTTCTTGGGGGAAGAAAAAAGAGTTTGTCTGCACTCCTAAATCTATATTCAAGTGGCTTGAATAATTTATTTCCTTTTTAATTGCTAAAGTTGACGGCAACTGCTGGCTGCTCTAAATTGTGTTAAATCATGATACTTAGCCATGCAATAGTGGCAGAGGCCTTGGGTTCTATTTTTAAATATTCATTGATATTTGTATGTGATACAGGGTATGTGTTTGTGGTTAGTACACTTGGTCCTGAAACAGAGGTAGCCTGAGCATCAGGGTTCACTGTAGTGCACGGGGGAAGCAACTGGTGTGAGAGAGTCTCTGAAAGGGATAAAAGGAGTGAAGAAAAAGGCTTCTGGCTTCTTTTTTGGTATTGCTGCCACGCACATTTAAGTAAAACAGCTTTGCAAATTGCAACTTGAGTAAAAGGCTGTCAGTGGAGCTTTGAATCAAGACTGTTCCCACCTGGTGTTGCATAGATGGATGTTTGAGGCGTATAGCCTGCCTTGCACGTACTGCCTATCATGTTCTCCTGCCGATCGCTAGCCCAGAGACATAAATATTAATGGTAAGTGTACTGTGGTATCTCTATGTGATTTGAGCTTCTCCTGAAAGCCTCTACTGCAGTGGCGGGGGAGGGAGCGTGGAGAAGAGGTTAATGGTCTGATGGTGTGCAGTGGGCTTTCCTGCCACGTGTCTGATCTGGGAGTGATTCGCAGCTCTGCATGTTTGTGCCCATCGCTTCCACCGTCCATCTCGGCCAAAGTCAAATCAAGCTTCTGCTAACACGCCTGTTACCTCCACTGCTCTTCACGAGCCCGAATCTTCCATAGGCTCCTTTACAATAGGTGAGTGATGTTAACTAATTTAGGACATTCTTCCCTGTCTCTGTTGTCTTTGCTCTGGACCAGTAGAGCAAACACCTAGCAACTTGCGACCTTGTGCACAGAAACCTGCATTCTTTTGGCAAAAAGAAATCCGCTTTCCTTCTTCTAGCATGTGCCTAGGTGGTAGTGTGGGTATTCCAAGTACCCAAGTGGGTGTAACCCATCAGCACGGATTTGTGTAGATGAAAAAGGCTCTTCATGTAGTCAGCAGAGCAAGAAAAGTTTTGGGGTTGAATGTCTTCCATCTGGTGATGGCTCAAGCCAGGGTGCATAGACCGTCTGTACCAAAAATGTGCAAGTAACTTCTCCATCCTCCTGTCCGTGCTGATAATCATTACAGAAGTGAAGATTTGCCACCCAGAAATCTTCGTCTCGTTCTGGTCTATGATGGAAATCCAGGCCATTGGGGCAATGAAGAAAAGTACAGTATCAAAGTACAACACAGGTCTCTGCAGTGGATAACCAGGCAGGAGCTCTGCTGCTGGCGGGGGGACTGCAGCTACCGCAGTTTCTGCTTGTCTTTAAAAACAGCAAATATGGGTCAGAAATCTTTGGATAATATTCTGTGTTTGAGAGACCTACTTGAATGTGCTTTAAAGGGGAAATTAAAAGCGTTGTAAATTAGGCAAAATTACATGCAAAGGGCCCCGAATTAGAAAGGAGAAGTTTGTAATAAATTCCTCAAGGATGTAGAGTCTAATGTGTAATTAGGGAACCACGAATTGCCTGTTACTGCTCGTTCTTTGTACTGAAAGACTCCGTGTCTGTAACTTCGAAAAACGTTTCAATCGCACACAGTCACCAGGAGCCATCTCGGGCTGTATTTTAAGTGTCTGTTTACAGAGTTGTTACAAATTGCCTATGGGATGTGAACTGTCTATCACTTCCAGAGCAATTAGTATGTGAAACCTTATCAAAAGAAATCCGTCAAGTTTGAAAAGCCATAAATATTGTACTAGGATCTCTAAGGAAATCAAAGTGAGTTTGATATAGTATTTATTTACATGTTGCTACACAAGCAAATGCACTTACAGATGCTCCAGTCTGCGTTATTCCCTGTGCTCTATATTCCATTAGTCCCATGTTATTTGAGAGAGAGAGAGAATTATCCAGTTGTTTTAAATATTATATAGCAATAGCGGACTGCTCCTGATACCTAATTCTGTGTAATTCAGGCAGGTGTATTTTTCTGGGCAATGATTTGTTGTAATGAAAGGAAGGCAGAGGTGTAACATCAGATCTTCATTATGTTCCTCAGTTTTATGTAGCCAAATTAATAGAGTTTGAAGATGGCCTTTGGGAAGATGTTGATGCTTTGCGCTCTAGAAATAGGTCTCCTTTAGTTCCCCCTGCGTTGGGTTCCTCTGTGTGGAGGAATCCCAGATCATCACCATTTGGTGCTCTCTTTGATCAGACCTCTTTACTATTGCACAACTTTACATTTGCCTTCTGCTCTCCTGTGACCTGCTTACCCAGAGTTTCCAATCCGGCTCTCAGCTCAAATGACACAAATATTCAAGACTTTGAGCTAAGATAGAGGCTAGGAAAAGCTACTACAACGATGAGAGGACTGGAAAGCCTGTCTTGAAAATGAAGGCAGAAGGGCTCTTGATGGCTCTCACCAGCAAAGAGGCAAGAACTCTTTAAGCTAAAGGCATCATTAGCCCAGAAGCACATAGCTGTAGACTAGTAATGAAAATATTTAACCTGGAAATTAGAAGGTACTTAGCAATTAAAGTAATACCAACTTACAACGGAGAAGTAGGAACCGAAAACCTTGCTGCTTCTAGGGTATGTTTATGAATGGGACTACGTAACCTCCTGGGGAAGGATAGGCTGGGACAGGGATTGTTGATCCAGAAAGAGCCTCCCAGTTCTGTGTTTTTCTGAGGAACGTGTGGTCAATTCACCATTCCACAGTGAATGGAGAGTGTTGCCGTATTGCAGAGCTCGGGGGGCTTTGGTGGAAACCTGCTCTGTGAAGATTCACTCCAATTTAAATGCCTCTGTGCATTCCAGGGCAGTGATGTTTATTTGCCTATTGCTGGATGCTTCTGGAGAAACAAGATAATTGTTCACCAAGAGTAAATTAAAAAAAAAAAACTTAACTACTTGCAGAAAATAATAAGCCAGCTGAGAAGTGGTACCTTGTTTGCTCTGAGTATCCTCTTGACATCAGCATGAGGTTACTTATAATTAGATGCACATGTGTAAATATGATGATTAGATATTCCCACATAAACATAATTATCATATCTTCCTAAAAGTCTAAGCAGGCGTTTTATAATCCTGTTGTTAAAAATAAATAAATAAAAGCCAACAATCTGCATTCAGCCTCTTATATATGTAAACAGTGGAACATGAGGGCAGAATATATTTTCCAAAGTACCTAACGGTAGTTGAGGTCAATTACAGTTATGACTCATTAGAGTATTAAACTAAGAATACGCTTTTTAGTATAATTAGTGTTCCCTTAGAAAACTACAGCAATCTTGTATTCACTTTAATTCTTCAAGCATTTTCAGGGTGTTTGGGCATTAGTCTTAGGCAAATATAATAGGGTTATGTTGCATTAAACTTACTTACAAACTCTGCAACCACTTGCGGCATCTCTCTCACTTACTTTTTTATTGCTCAAATAACTTCCAAAGATGTCTTATGAAACACAGAGTACTGTCTAATTAGTCATATAGAAGATTACAGCTGTTTAATTTAGTGTTCAGTATTTTGCTGATTCAGAAATTCCAAAGGAGTAAAACATACAGTGTGTGATAACATGGCTCAGCAGATCCTCCTCCAAACTGTCTTTAAAGGAAAACAAATTAATAAGAAAGAATAAAAGGAAAGTCATGAGTCAGGCTGAAATGTTCGTGACAAAAAAGTGAGATTCTTGTAAAATGCATTATATTCTGGACTGGAAGAACTTGAAGGAGCAAGAAGAATATTAGATCCATGTGCCAGCTCAGAAGTGTCACAGTTGGAAATTTATATTTGTAGCCATAAAGATGAGAACTTGCAAAATGTTAGCCTTTTCATCATTTCATGGGCTGTGATATGTCCAATTTCCCTAACCAAAGGGGGCAGGGAGAAAATAATTTTCAGGGCTCCAGCTCCAACTTGGGATGGAGCCCAGCGTCAGACTGTGCCCCGTGAGGATGTGCATCCCATCGCTAACGCTGGTGGTACCTTGTGCTTCCAGAGCTCACCTACGCGTGGATCTTCAATGAGTACCCGACCTTCGTACACCAGGACAATCGCCGCTTCGTTTCGCAAGAGACTGGGAATTTGTACATCGCAAAGGTAGAAGCTTCGGACGTGGGCAACTACACATGCGTGGTGACGAACACGGTGACCAACAGCAGGGTCCTGGGTCCCCCCACCCCGCTCATCCTCAGGAACGACGGTAGGACTCAGAGGAGGGGAATTGGGGGCTGGGGTTGGAGCGTTCGTTTTGTTTTCTTTGACTGGCTGTCACCCAGAAATTAAGAAATGGCCTGAAATATTTATATCGGAGTAAAGAGAGAGATTTTCCCCTTCACAGAGATTCAGTGAGGCTGGAGACCTCTGCTTTAGCAGTGGTTCAAAGTCATAGACAGTGGTGGGGTTTATGATGCTGTGGCCAAGGTTGCTCTTCCCACCACTGGAACAACTCGGTATCAGGCAGTAATTCTAAAAGAAAAACCTGGTGACACTTGGCCAAAGACAGGAAATAAAGTAGATTTTAGAGTTTGGATATACTAGTCTGGCTCATTTTATGCAGCCTAAAAGTGAACAAAAGCACTTTGTTGTTTCGGTAACTGTTAGCTTGGGCTGTATTTCCCAGCAGAGTTAGTGCTATTTTTAGTAGTCTGGGGAATAATACAAAAAAGCGAGAAGAAACCAAAAGAGGATTTCTAAATTTATACAGACAATTGATTTGTATCGTCATCACTTTTGAGTAGATAAGAAAAATAAATTTGCATGTTAATTTGCAATGAAAATTAATTAAAATTTGTCTGTTTAAAGGATAACAGTTAGGACATTTGTTCCAGAAATAGAAATGCATTATTAGAAACTTCTTCTAGAAGAAGATCCATTGTCACCTAGTGGTATTTGACAAAAATTCCTTGCTTGTAAAGTATGGGCTCGCTGCTGCCAGCCTCCTGCCCATAGCCGTCCCCTTCACATTAACACGGTTCCTGCGGACGGGGAGTTTGGAAACATTGTCGGTAATGAGAAAGCGCCGCGGTTAGGCTGGGAGGGGTGAAGACGGCTGCTTTTCCAGGTCTGTGCCAGATCTGCTCTCCGTTACAGGGGAAGCTGCATTTCTATAAACACAGTGGCAGTAAATCTGTCCCTCTGAGTCCAGAGTAATGTATGAAAGATAAAGAGGAATATTTAAATTTGTCTCATACTAACATTTTCAGTGTTGAACAAGAAATATTTTTAAGTATTACATTAGGAGGACTTTTATGCAAACCTTACCTGGCTGAAAGTGCTTCCATTTATCACAATCAAGCTCAATGTCTGCTTCTGTTCTGAGATGGGGCTGATGCTGGGATGATTGCTAGGCAGCCTGATTGTAAAGTGCCTCGCCAAGGGCTTTACCCCAGTGCATCGCTCCTCCACGCACTCTGCTTTATTTACAGGGACCGATTGCCTTCCTGAGGTAATTCACAGGAATGTTCTCCATTTCCTTTGAAGTGCACTCTGCTGTTTATTAAAGATATGAAACTTTAATTGAACCTCTGAGGGGCTGGGGAATACATTCCTGAGTTAAACAAGAAAGGTGCTTTTGTATCCGTACAGCCAAAGATGGCTGTGCTCGAAAGCCAAACGTGGGCTAAATGTGTATTTTAAAAGAGGATTGCACTAGTATTACAGGCAAGCTTCATTTTAAAAATCAGCAGGTCTCAATTTTTTGTTCCACATAGAGTAACCCTATAAAATCCGAATATAACACACTATCGCACTTGAAAAGAGAAATTATATATGTTGCTTCAGAAGTGTGAACAACAGAAGGGAGTAAAATGTGAGGCACATCGTATTTCCACTGGCAAATGTCTCTTGCTTATCTTTTGTATTCATGTCTGACGTGTCCAGTATATCTTAATATATATGACATGCTATTTTCTTTACAACACTTTATCATTAAATTAGTAGGCTCGGAGGCTTAGCTCATCAACAATTAATGTTTCAGTTCCATTTAATTTCAATTAGTGAGTTAAGTGGAAAAAAATTCATAATGTACCTCTCCCAATTGATTTACATGTACTCAGCTGCTCCTCTGGCTGCCGCCTGGGCGGGCAGCAAGGTCCCGTGTCTACGGGGGCCCTCATGCAGCTTGGGAAAAGGGGTGGAGGGTCCCCTGTCCCCCCGGCAGCTCCCGAGTTATAGAGGGGTTGATGCAGCTCTGAGACCCCTCAGCCCTGGGCAGGAGGGTTGGCGTCCCAGCCGGGACAGTCTGACCTCCTCCAATGCACCCTTCTTAAAATTGTTGCTAGAAGTTTCTAAGTTATTGCCTGGTTGGCTTCATGTTGAAATACTTCCCATGAATTCCAAAAAAAATCCAGGTACTTTACAACAATCTCCTTGTGAAATTTCTGTTTTTCTCAAAAATCAAAGTTATTTTTAAACTGTAACACATTTTTGCTGTTGTGCAGAATTAATTATGGGTTCCTGTAGTTGATACATAGCCCCGTTACTTTGAAAGAAACAAATGGTGGAGTATGATACTATCCAAAAGGAATACTGGTCACGTAGAACTAAGAACAGCACCTGTATTTGTTTTTTTAATTATTTCATGCTGAGTTGAAGCGAGAAAAAGAGAAGACTCTTTCCTTTTTTGCTGATGATAATCTCTCACTCCAAAACTTTAAAAATTCCCAATTCTGGAGCTGTAGGAAGAAAACAGAGTTCAGATGCTCACAGTTTGGCTGACCCTATGCTGTTCGATATCAAGAATTTCAATTGTTTTAACAGATATGTGTATGAATTACATGGTGGGTATTCTTACTGTAGCCAATGTTCAAACCGCTCATCAAACTAATGAACAGCCCTCGTTCCCCCGGAGCGGCTCGCCGCTGCAGGGCTGGGTGTGCAGGATGGCACGCGCGGGGCTGAAATCTCACCCGCGAGAACCCCGAGGTTTCTTTGCACATTTCTTCCTCAATTTATGGTAGTAGTTTTCCTAGACTCAGTCGTGAATCATTTAGGCTTTTTACGTTGAATACCTGCCAG
Source organism: Gymnogyps californianus (assembly GCF_018139145.2). Taxonomy (NCBI): domain Eukaryota; kingdom Metazoa; phylum Chordata; class Aves; order Accipitriformes; family Cathartidae; genus Gymnogyps; species Gymnogyps californianus. Next base: position 2,964,635 of record NC_059483.1, on the reverse strand, counting down.
CTTTGTCGTGATTATTTTACTTGAATGTAATCATCCTGGAAAAACAGCTTTTCAGCGTGTTTTTTTTTTTAAAGCGCTGCTTGCTTTACAATGCCAGGCTTTTGAGCTGTAATCTGTAAAAGGGAAAGATACGGGTATAAGGGATGAAATCAGATCCTGTAGGCAGATCGCTTTCCCCACCTGTGCCTTTTGTGCTTCTCTTTCGCTTGTTTTCAGCTGCCAGGCTCCGGAGTTACAGATCTCCTGATGTTGTTTGCAGCGGCTTTTTGTAACCAGTGGTACATGCTCTTGTTGACAGAACTCGGGTTCCTTCCCTGTCGCTGTACTGTGGAAGCAGAAGGTGCCTCTTATCCCATTAGTTATCCTCAGACAGCTTTTCCTCCTTGGAGAGATAAATATCATAGAGGGTTGCGGGATGGCGGTAGGAACAGACCGTGCCGAGGCAGCTGTCGCGGTCAGTGTGAGCTCAAACTCTCTGCTTCTATGGACAGAGGATATCTGATGATGTTAAATACAGTGTACAAAGTACAGTGTGTGCTGGGAAAAGGATGGTTTTCCTCTGTCCCTCTTAATTCCCTCCCACAAATGCATGCAATCACCCCCTATTTAAATATTTTCATGTAGCTGCATGGGTTTGTGGCAGCGAGGATGCTTGCAGTGCAGGTGGATAAAAGATTTAAATGCAATATTATTTAAGTGCTGCAGTCCCTGAAACTGCACATTTACAGTTTGGGACCTGTCCTCCTGAAATGTGCACGCATATTCCAGCACAGGTCTTCAGGAACAACAAGCAGCTCTCCCTTCCACATCGTGGAAGTGCTAGTGTATAAAAGGAAAAAAAGAAAAGATATTATGGTTTTCTAGATTTCCCAAGGTATTGAGGTGAGGTTTCAGCTTGGGTTCTGCAGGGATGCGAGTTAGTCCTGACCGTACCAGTTGGCACCAGTTGCGGAGAAAGGGCTCTCTGAGCTATTTTCATGCTAGGAAATAGAATAAATAGCTAAATATATATGGCACCAAAGGCTGGGAATGATCCTAAAGCCTGAAGTAAGGCATCCACTAGGATGGTAGCACTTACTGCAGCTCAGACAGAAAAAGGGTTTAAATTTGAATGGCTCTTTCCCAAACAAGCCTTCTGGCAGCTCACCGCGGGATATGGACTGGAAGAGAGGGAGGAAAGGGAACAAACCTGCAACGCTGTCTCCTCCACTTAATAAACCAGTGTCCATTGTCTGGCTGCCCTGTCCCCGTCGAGGCCACGGTTTCCGCACCATGTCCCCTGGAAGGGCAGCGGGTGCCCGGAGGTGCCATCCCCACCGCCACCGCAGCACGTTTGGGACCCTCTGGGCCATCCCGACCCTGCAGCAAACGCCAGCCAAAGCCTGTTAGGAGCACCCAGGTGTTCACAGCCGCCGCTCTTGCAGTACTTTACTACTTCTCTTTAAAATGCACTTTGGATTTTTTACATCAGAATTAAAACAGGAATAGTAGGGAAGAACTGAAATAGTCCTGAGATAAAATTACCATCGGGGCAGCTGTATGGGCCAATTAAAGTTTAACATTTCACAGGTGGTGTCGGGAAATTCATGTCATCTCCTCAGACAAATTAGCTTGCTTCTGAATTCCTGGGACTTTCATCCAAAAGCACGTTTTTTAAGCCTTGAAATTGGAAGAAAAATACGAAAGCCTCTGAAATGCAAACACGTAGAACATCTGATGTGCCATGACACTGGAAACGTTCTCCAAGCTACAAACCCGGTGTCTATTTTAAACTTTCATTTTCTCCCCCATCCCTTCCACCTGCACGGATAAGTCAGATGTTAAATCACCCAGGAACAGCAGCAAAAAGAAGGGCTGTCTGTGTGGAAATGGTCTTGGATTCGGGATAGAGATATCTCAGCTGCCCTGATGTTTCTCCTATAAAGTGGAGAAGGCAAGACTCACAGCATACCCTATAGATATGTGTGTGTGTGTGCAGGTAGGTTATAATTGCGGTGGGAACCTCGTGATTTTTCCAGGTATGAGTCCTGATATTTAAGCGGTTAGAGTTTGCAGTAGCACTGATAAAACAGCTGCCCTCGCCGTTGTAAGAGGCAGTAGCGGTTGCCAGAGCTGCAGGGCCGTGGGTAACAGTGGCCGGAGCCGATGTCCTACGGCCCCAGGTAGCCCTCCCATCCTGGTCTGGGGTTTTGTCACCCCTGGGACTAGAGGTCTCTAGTCCCAGCCTGAGGCAAAGAAACGGTGTCATGGTTTAGCCCCAGTCAGCAACTCACCACCACGCAGCCGCTTCCCCCTTCCCCCTCCCAGTGGGGTGAGGAGGGGGAAAGAGGGAAAAAAAAAGTAAAACTCGTGGGTTGAGATAAGAACAGTTTAATAACTAAAGTAAAATATAATACTAACAATAGTAATAATGAAATACAATAATAATAATAGTAATGAAAAGGAATATAACAAAAAGGAGGGGGAGGAAGGGAAAAAAACCAAACAAACAACAACAAAAGAAAAAAAAACCACCAGTGATGCACAATGCACAATGCAATTGCTCACCACTCGTTGACCGATGCCCAGTTAGTTCCCGAGCCGCGATCCCCCCTCCCAGTTAACTCCCCCCAGTTTATATACTGGGCATGATGTCATATGGTATGGAATAGCTCTTTGGCCAGTTTGGGTCAGCTGTCCTGGCTGTGTCCCCTCCCAGCTTCTTGTGCCCCTCCAGCCTTCTTGCTGGCTGGGCATGAGAAGCTGAAAAATCCTTGACTTAGTATAAACACTACTTAGCAACAACTAAAAACATCAGTGTGTTATCAACATTCTTTTCCTACTAAATCCAAAACACAGCACTATACCAGCTACTAGGAAGAAAATTAACTCCGTCCTAGCCGAAACCAGGACAATCCCCTCTGCTCATGCACCTGGGCTGTGGTGGGGCAGGGGGTGGCTGGTGGCACAGGCCCCGAGGAGCTCTTCAGCCATCTTGGGGAGGGTGATGGAGGCCATAGTTTCTCCAGGTAGGTCTCCAATCTGAAAGCCAGAATCTTCCAAAGTGAGGCAACTGCCTGAATCTGGTCAGGCTTTCGTGGGATGCATAGCCTCAAAAGCTCTTTCTCTGCCAAATTTGAGGTCTTCATTGCAGAACATGGAAATGCTCTTCTGGGAAAAGATCTCAGTAGGTTCTAACATCAGCAAAAAGGTGCTGCTGCTGCTGCTCCCAAACGTTCACACCCAGCCTTGCCCTTGGACACCACTGGGCAGTAGCTGTTCTTGGCTTGGCTGAAGCTTGCGCAGCAAAAGTTTAACACAGAGTCTGCAGAAATTTAGGCAAGATTGCAAAGATTTGGCAAGTCACAATCAGGAGAAGAGAGAATTTTCCATGACTTTAACTGTAACAGACACTTCCAGCCCTTCAGGGCTGCAGTGGTAACGTGCAGAGGGCTAACGAGTAGCATGGCCTGTAATTCTTGTTGGTATAGTATGTAAATGCTGGAGTGCTGACACAGACTCGTGGGTTTCCTGCTATATGTGCTGGCCAGGACATGACTATGGAAAGAGTATTCATATTGTTAATAAATGCATTTAATTTTGATGACTGATGTTGTGCAGCAGCTACTCTTTATATAACGTACCAGCAATGCTTATTTGCAATTAACCGATTGGAAGAAAGATGTAACCTGCTATTGCACCAGAACAGGTAGTATACAGGTCAGCAAGTAAAGGTAGACTTGATGTAGGCCTCATACTGAACATTTTCAGCTTTAAAACTCTAACTGAGAAAAAGTAAAGAAAAAAAGGCTTTTCTTGCATCCCCTTTGCAAAGCAGAGGGACAGAAAGCAGCACTGCAGTCACGGGCCGCCATAAGCAGCTCTGACTTACCTGAATATCTCTGCAAACTCATGCTATCTCATTTCTGTGTTACTTGTGCTATCTCATTTCTGTGTTTGTGCATACCGGTGGCATTCATCTGGTCTGATCCAGCACCGCTCCCGCCTCGCAGCCCGCGCGCTCCTCGCCGGCCCCGCGCTTGGCCAACGTCCAGGACGCGCCGCGCAGTTAAGGTTTAAACTGCAATCATCAATTAGCTGATAATCACTATTGGTGAAATTATATGTGCCGGTTTTAAGACAGTACAGTGACTAGAAATGTAGCCATTTGTCATGAATATAATGGCCTTTTTATGTGCACAAATTTTTAAGCACAATTTCATAAAGAGGCTGCCACGATACGTGATTTACTGGGGCAGTAAAAATAAAGAAATTACCCGAAGAGTATATGATCTCTGCGCATCTAAATCCTTGAAGTTAATAGAAGCCTTGATTAGCTCCAGTGCTTTTAAAACTTTCTAATGACTATTTATTCTGCATTTCATTTTCTAGAAGGTGGTGAACCTCCCTTGTTATTGCTTTCCTTATTTCACAAGTTACCTGCAAAAATCCTGAATATTCAAAAGCAAAAAGTAACAGAGCCATGAAGAAATTTTAATCTTTGGCAGATGGTGTGGAGCGCTGGTTCAGGTTTTCCTCTCGCAGTAAATGGGAAAAGAGCCCACACTACACGGCTGTTAGAAACAGGCCATGTTTAAAATGAATGGATTAATTGGGCAAGTAATGACGTATAGAATAGCTCTGTGCTAGCACGGGAACACTTGTGAATTTATTGCAAAAATTCAACCAAGCCTTAGCGTCTATTTTATGTTCACAGGGGTGATGGGAGAGTACGAGCCGAAAATAGAAGTGCAGTTCCCAGAAACGGTTCCATCTGCAAAAGGAACAACGGTGAAACTGGAGTGCTTTGCCTTGGGGAAGTAAGTTTAGATCCATTCTTATTATTCCTCCAGCTTCTCACTTGCATAGTGCTGTGTTGTAGAGTTTGCAGGATTTCCTAATCATTCGCTTTCCTCAGCAGGAGTTACGTTTTGCAGGCATTCATAACAAAGGACTTGGGGAGCAGGGGCTTTGCTCCCCAAAAATATAAACTCCCAAGGAAGAGAGGAGATGTAACTTGTTTTGTAAAGATGTATTTGTGCTTCTCCTGTTTTGAGGTCTCATGCAACACTTAAAACACGTCTCTTGTTTCTAGAGTAAACACTGGCAACACTTCCAAAATGAAAATGTGGGACTGGTAGGAAAATGGATGTATTGTCACAGCAGAACCCCAAATTCAACTTTGTCAAAACAGCGTTTTAATAATATAGAGTCTCCTGCTTTTAAGACTATGTGGGCGATACACCATTGGTATGCATATGTATGTTTATATTATATATAAGCCACCCATAATAAAATTGCTCCAGATCCTGTGCCAGAGTCTTCAGACTGACCATGTCTTCATCATCCTCCAACATGAAACAGTGTTAAGTTGATCAGACAAGAGCTTATCAGGACAAGACCCATAGCTTTTTCTACGAGTCTTATTTTGCTTTATTTTTCTTATTTAGCCCAGTTCCTACAATTAGCTGGAGGAGAGCAGATGGGAAACAGATACCCAGAAAAGCCAGGAGACACAGATCAAGTGGACTTCTTGAAATCCCGAATTTTCAACAAGAAGATGCTGGGCTCTATGAGTGTGTAGCTGAAAATGTGAGAGGGAAAAACGTGGCACGAGGACAACTGACATTTTATGGTAAGCAGACTGCCTGCTTTCAGGGGGTTTTATTGTATCATGTGCAATATGCAGTAAATATTTTGGGAGAAAGTCATTTTGGGGGGTATTTTTAAAATTACTTCCTTTTACAAACAGCACATCTCAAAAAGGGTGTAATTTGAAATAAAACCTGTCTGAATGGTGCATATTAATGGAGAATCAGAGCGGTTGGAACAAAAGCGCATCACTGGAAGGACATTGGCATGGTAACACGCAGAAAACACTTGCAAAAGGCTCACTTGCCTTCTTGTGGCTGTGAGGGTAAAGCAGGTATTCTGGTGGAGCATGCTCTGGTTACAACTTGGGATTTATTACGTACGTGTTGCCCCAGCTTGTGTTAATAAATGTTAATTGCTTATAACCAATTAAGGACTGCTTTCAAGAGGGGTCACTGGTTGCACAGCTTGGAAAGTTGGGATTTAACCCTGTCGGAGCTGGCAGCGTCCTCTTCACCCAAAGACTTTCTACACCTGCTCTTCTTATACTGAAATCAGAGCCATTGGTCCGGGCACAATAAAAATGTAAAACTTCAGCTTCATAGGCCTTCTGTGTTAAGTGGAAGATGCTTTAGTACCTCTAATCCTGATACAAGTGCCTGCCCATCCCCAAATTTCTGCTGGAAACAGCCCCGTCTTGCAAAGCAAATGAAATGCTTCTAGGAGATCAACCAAGCTTGCAGGGGGAAAGTTTTACCTGTTCTGAGTTACTGTGGATTTACCTGCGTAGAGGTGAGCGAGAGTCACAGAGAGGGGTTTCAGAGGTACGAATGGGCTGTTGGTTTGGTACTTACTTTCTGTTTGATATTTTTTGGAGGGGAGAAGGCTGCAGGTTACATACCTGACATGCAGGCATGCAGAGACCTCCCCACCATCCTGAAAATCTTTATTTTGTTGCTGCCCTGTTATCATCTTCAGGAGCATAATAGAGTGTCGTTCTTTATCAAACACATGGAGAGGAATTCAGTGTTTTCTCCCCCAAATGCTCCTGAGGGCCCAACTTCTGTCAGCAGGGAAGATTGGGTTGAACTCCAGAGACGAGAAGAATGTTTTTGATTCATAGTAAATTTACCACAGAAAAAGAGTTTGAGAACTAAGCCTCCTGGCAAAACTGGATTGAATTCGGTGAGTAATGTAATTTTTTTTTAAAAAAAGGCATATATAGGGATGTTTTAAAATTGGAAATCTTTCTAAAAGACATTTCATTTAGAAATCACAACTTTTGGGGTTTCCATTTCAAATGAACACTTCTCCTTTTAAAATTGAGTAAAATATAAAATGAGAAAACATTAAAAAGGAGTGAAATAGAAAGAACAAAGTGAAATCTTTCTTGTTAAGGAAAGAATATGGGATTGATTCAAACTGGTTTTTCTTTTTTTAATTAAAAGATTTGAAGATTTCTTTTTCTGTTCATCAAACAATGCATGTTTCTCCTGATTTTTCCCATGTGGACAGTAAATGAAAAGACTCATCAGTTATACAGTTTTGCTCAACCCACGGCCAAACCTGCCTTCCTTGCAAAGCAGTAAATCGAGCCTTTGGTATACTCCCACCGTAGCATATATTAAGTTATAATCTAATTACCATAATGAATTTACCAGTCTGGATCCCATTGCTGGAGGACTGCAGATCCTACACAAAAGCTGCCACCGTGGCTAGTGCTGGTTTTCACACTCAGGATGGCATTTCAGCAAAGCTCGAGTTTTTATGGGAAGAGGAGCGTCCCCTTCTCTCTCTGTTTGCGATGCTGGGAACTAACTTTACATCCGCTTTTCTTCGTGTGAGCAGAGGAGTTCCCTATGGAGAGGTGTTAGCCTCCCACCTCTGCTGGTTACTGGTTTTGAAGGTAATTGACTAAAATATCGTCCTTGTTGTCTTGAGGGTGATGAGTTACTAGTTTATAAGTATTCAGTTTTCAAGGATAGCTTGTGTTTGGCAGCCATTTAGTACTGAAAACAGATCTCTTAAAAAAAACTTGCTTTCTGTAAGCTAGGCTTTGGAGTTTCACGTGGCAGTGAAATTTTTTGGGGGAAAGTAACTTACTGTAAACATTTTGTACAAATAGTTGAAACTGAAAGTCATTTTCCTTAATCATTTTTCTTTTTAAAGCGGCGAAGCGTTGTGTTGTCGTTGAAATACAACTGTAATGTTGGCAGAGCTTTTCAGGTTGCTTTTGGTGGGTCGGGGCTGGTGCCTGGAGAAGGGAACGCTCTGGAGGACGTGATGTAGGGCAGTCGGACATGCCGCCTACGCGCAGTGACGTGCTCTGTCACGACGTGTGCCCTGGAGATCACAATCTGGCTCTAATAGCGTGACTCCTTTAAACCTGGTTATCCACCTCTTTGCGTAGTATAAAATAAAAAAAAAAGAAGAGAAAGAAAATGGAATTCAAATTTGCCTGCTCGCTGTAGATAACCCAGCGTTGCCTCCGTTGTCAGCTTCTTTCAGTGCTCCTGAAAGTTGTCAGGGAAGGTTGACTTTTGCTGTATTTCATTCTTGTATCAATGTTTATTTTTTCCTCTGTTAGCATATCAGTGACACTGAAGTTGTTTGACATTCTTGTTGCAGCAGGAAAGGTTAATTAAACGTGCAAGATCTGTTCTTCCTCCGTTTTCTGTGCTTTGAGCCCCTGCAACAGGCTGTGTTTTATTGCTCTCCAAAAGCATTTGTTTTGAGTGCTGTATGTCCTACTTGATAGATAGACCATCACGATAGAAAACATGTTAATGTTAATGCAATTACAGTGACTTATACCCGTTTCCTTGACTATTACAACTCTGAATGACATATCACTTGTTTTTTTGCCGTAAGTCTCTTGTTCTGTCTGCCATTCCTAACCAGATACCACGTACCTCAAATTAGCTCCTGAGAATTAGCAAATTAAACTGCAAAACCTCTTCTTTTCCACCCTCATTTAGCAGCCATAAATGCGCGTCACGCTGCATTCCTGACTTTGCGGCTTGTTCCCCGCAGACCCCGTGCCAGCTAAATCCCTGGGGCTGAGGCAGGTGAGGTCCCCGGCGTGAGCCGGCGTCGGCACGGCCGGAGCACGTCGCTGCCATGGCGCTGGCTGCGCCGACGGCTCTGCTTCGAGTGCCTCCTTTTCCATTGAACTCGGCAGCCAGGGTCCGCCACGCCGTCGGCTGTGTGTTTTGATCCGCAGCATTTCGGAAGCACTCCCATTGACCTGATTCTATTTTTAATCTGCCTGCTCATAAATTTTAAATTTGATAACCCTCCGCGAGGCTAAGATTTATATGCTGAGCAAAAAGCAACGCCAACAATTTTTTTTTTTGGCAGAAGTACAGTAAACAGATTACCTTAGCTAGCTAATTTAAATAGAAATTGCCTTTTCGTTCATAAAACCAGTATCAAGGAGATGCTTATTTATTATCATTGTGGACATTGTTTCATTCATGTTAAGTTTAGATGCCGTTTCAGTCAGCTCTTCCTTTGTCAGACAGACAGTCGCAACCCAAAGGTTGTCCTGAGCATAGGACGAGAGGCAACGGGCAGATGCACAAGCACAACGAACTCATAAGGCGTTGTTGTCGCTGCTCATCCCTGCGCTCAAAGCCTTTCCCGCGACGGGCGAGAGCCTCGTGCCCCTCTACAGCTCCGCTGACATGCCTTGCCTGGGTTCTCCCCGCTGACCATCATTCAAGGTCTCCATACCACCACACCATCGTATTGCTCTCCTGGACTTCTTTAAAATATGAGTGTATTTTTTTATGCAAAGTGTGAAATGAGATGGTTGTGCCGGTGCTTACTCCTTGGGCTCTGCTTCAGTGTGCATTTACACTTTCCTATATTGACTCTGTCTGATGAGACAATACGATGTCTTGATATCCCCCACCCCAACGACACGTATAGTCTGAAGAACAGAAAACAGGAAAAATAGCTGCCGGTTAAGGTGATCCAAACATAAGCACGTTCAATGGGGCTGGTAGTAACAGCACTAAGAAAGCAGCACGGGGGGAGGCTGCTCTGCCATGCGGGCAGGGCTGCCGGGCTGGGCACAGGCACCCCAGGACAGGCAAGGGTGCTTGGGGCTGAGGAGCTGCACCACCACCGGGAACGTTTGTCTGCCAGAATTATGACCAAAATCATGCAATTTGGCATTGGGCTTTCCAGTCAGATCAACACTATCTTACATGGCCTGGAAGAGAGGGAAAATATCCAAGTACCGAAACAGCTCGGTTTCGGCCGGCATGGATGCGGGTGCTGACTCAGCATCACCTGTGTTGCTCCAGGGTCCTCCAGCATCTCTCTCGCCTGAGCTCCCTGCCCAGCACCTTGCTGGCAAGCCAAGCCGAGGAGGAAAAAATTGCAGTTAAAATGGTTTCTAAAAGTGTCAGCGCAGCAGCATCCGCATTAGCAGAGAGACAGACTTATTTGTAACTAATTACAGTTCTTTGCAGCATTTTGTAAGATATTCAGCAGAAGCCGTTTAATTGGCTGGACCGCTTTTCAGATTAAATACTTCTCAAATCAAAGTCCCACCAGGAATTTATGCGGCTCCTTAATTTTGCAGTGAAAAGAGTCCCCCTTTCATCAATGGGCCTGTGTTTTATTTGTGCGAAAGCTACTTTATGCCACTCTATAAAACAACCTCAAATGTAAATCATATTATGCTCTTCATTATGGTTAGAGGTCTAAAAAGGAAATTTGCATAAGTGAAAATCAGACAGTTTTATGTCTCTACTCCGTTTAGGTCCCAGATCACAAATGATTCGCTGAAAATTCAAAGCCACTTGAAATAAAATGAGTTTCTGGGCTGATAAAAATACAAGAAAATTCACGTAAATAGGACAAGTATATATTATTATTAATTATAATTTACATGCCTCACTAGAAAACCCAGTTTGCTACCTGTTACACAGATACATTGCCAATTGATTTCTCACCTTCAAGCATCTTCATGTTCATTTTATTTAAAGTTCTCAAATCCTGTGTTCTTTCAGGATATTGTGCCAATTTAACTCTTGGTTAACCACCACTTAAACACTTGGCGGCAGCCAAATCCGTCCTTCCAGAAAGGGGCGGTTGGCCTTCGGAGCAATCCTTGCAGTGCCCAATCTCAGTTGGTTACACTCGCCCTGGGGAAGATCACTGCTCGGAGGGAGGATGTCTTGACATGGAATATATATTTTCTCAGACTTTAGTGCAAGAGGGAGTAACTCTGAGTTCTGAATAATTTGCTGCCCAAGGGAAGTCTTGCATCCAGAGCAAGTTTCTGCACAGAGAACAGCCATGTTTCTCCTCCACTTTTCTGTTTCCAAGGGATTGCTGGAAACATGCTTATAGAGAAATTAACTTTTTTAGGAGATTCAAAAAAAGTACTCAAATTATTATAATTTTGGCTTGGAAAAGTAGCTCTCCAGCAGGAGAAGCAAAAGTACAAGTAGGTATGAGAAATGAAGTGTGAAGGCTACTCATAGAGCACCCCGCACCTCCCTTAATCCCCTGGGTAGCTGCAGTCTAGAGCGTCAGGGATAAAAAATAACTAAATCCCTGAGCACTGGTCTTTATGAACGTGCCTGTAATACCTACAGTCCTTTGGTGCCTGGCGTAACTGGGGAGAAAGTCGTGTAATGGTGCAGAATAGCTTGTGGAACAGGAGGTAAATAAGAGGTAGGGACAATCTAAGTATTTTTATCAGCTAGGTTAACTCCTTCAATTTTTCCTCTGTTTTTTTTCCTCTGATATTTAATATTTTAGTCCCAAGCAGAACTCCCAGGCTGGTTCATTATGGTCAGTCTTCCAGAGAGGCAGAAAGGAGACATCCTGCCCAAGTGGCAATATCTGGTGAACTTTCCAAAGACGCAGACAAATGGAGATCATTTAGGTGCAACATTCAAGCAAATGACTTTGGTGGAGGATTTGCACAGCTTTGAGAGTTGTATAGATTTCAAATAGTCCTTAATTGGCAGCAGAGGTCAGGAGGAAGGGATTAAGAGGAGGAAAGGAAGAGAAGAGGAGAAGCGATAACTTGAAGTCTGGTTTCACGTTCCTGTGATCATTGGGAAGGATAACAAATTAGGGACATATGGGTTTTGTTTACAGAAGCTATATCCCCATTTGGACCAGGATGACGCGTGCACTTGTCTGCACAAACCTTATACACTGGCTGCATTCTTTATTTTTAATTACTCATGTATTTTTCCCATCTGTTTTTCTTCTTATGCTTGGCTTTCTGGTCTTTAGACTTTTCTGATCCTGGGCTCAGTCTCAATCTCCTTAGAATAGATATAGTAATGGACAAGTCATTCAGCCTTTCATCTGCCATTAATGATGAATTACACAGCCTGCACTAGGTCATCAGCTGCTATAAATTGGCTTAGGAACACTGAAATCAATATACACCGACCGAGAATTGGATTCTGTATATGTATTAGTACCTCATTTGCTTTAGTCTTTTTGGTTGTTTTGAAGTCACAGACGATTGCAAAGTCCTACAGATTTACTTCTGGTTTATTTCTCACATTGCTCCCATAATTCTCTGGGTTTGTTACTCATTTCTGATGCAGTGCATCATCACCGGCTGTGTTATTTCATTTTCAAATGCCTTTTAGGACATGATTTCTGGTCCAGCTTTCCAGTGCCTACTTTTGTCTTTCAATTTATTACAATGAAGGACAGATTCACTCTGGATTTTTTGGGCTTAGAGAAGTAGGAGTATATTTGGGCATACTTTCCTAATCACCTGGTTTAAAATGCCCCGCCTTGCCTTGGTGAAGACTGGAAGGTGATCAAAGGTAAACAGGTTTTTTTCTAACTGCTGCCATCATTTTTCTTCTGTCCCCCTGAGTACAAATTCCAGACAGCTCTCATCACCTAGGAGGGGGATATTTTTCTTTAAAGCTGTCCTTATGTAAGAGTCATGCTTATATGTCTAAGCTTTTTCTTCCACTTTATAGATTTAGCATATGAATTTTTCTTGCAACTCAGATGAATTCTTTATCAGCTTCCATGTAATTTTTTTCTTTAGTACTAGATTTTTCCTCCAGGATATTTCCAAGGCCAGTAATATCCAAGTACTCCAAATAGGGCCAAAATATTTCCAGACCATATTCGTCTTTGGTCAGCACCACTGAAATGATCTGAAGGACTTTTTCTAGAACACTGCTACTAGTCACAAATTAAACCTTGTCATTATCTCAAATAATGTCGCTATACCAGAAAATGTTGTAGCGTGGAGCTGGTTTCATATCCTTATTTGAATTATTTTAATTATCGTGCTTGAAATCTTGTGTCACATTACCACGTCTTGGTATGATCCCCAATGGGAGGCTGTCAAATTTCATTATATTATGGCGACTCTCATTTGGTGGCTCAAACATATTTGCTGCATGATCCAACCCTTGTGTATTACTCAAGATTAAGTCAAGAGCATGCCTGCTATTCTCTGAAATGAACTGTTGAAAGGAGAGGTTGACCTAATTAGAAAAGTCTCCCAAAGAGCAGCAGAGAACGAAGCTCCTGTGAAACAAAGGACTCCAGTTTTCACCGAGATTTATTTTTTGACCTATTATGCTTGTTCTGTAGTTGTCTGCATCATAAATGGCTTTAGGATAGAAAGCTTAACCGGTTGAAATAACTGGAGGGGCTGAAGAGTGGCGCGCGGTGCAAGGCTGTGGCTCGTGGGTGCTGCACAAGAGTGAAATGAATAGCGGGGGTGGCAGCTCCCAGCGCTTCCAGCACCGCGCGTTTAAATCTCAGCACTGTTACTTAGGGCAGGAGTTCAGATGTGCAACCTGCAAAGTACGGCAGAAAGACTGGACAGGTAAAGTCTTTTGCTGCATTGGGTGAGAATTTTCCTGATTTGGGGAGTCTGCCTGAAATAAGGATAAATACTGAATTTTTTTTTCCTCCTCACATGAGAGTTATCTTTCTTTTTACATAGCATACACTTACATGTTGTGGAGCACACCTTACCTTTCATGCGTTTTCTTGCTTTACAGGTTACTTTCAGTTGTTTTGTCTGAATTGTTTTGTTTTCATGTGGGAAATCAGTAAAACACTCGGTACTGCAAAAAAGGCAAATGGATCTGTGTGGTTTTATCGAGGTCCTTCTAGGGTGTCATAAGACTCTCTTCAAAAATATGAGTTGGATGCTGTTAGAATAGTAAATACGTAAATTCATGAGTAATTTGCAAATGTCCTTGAGCCACTGAACCCGTTGCAGTTGTGCAGCATGTCTCAGTTCAATGGAATTGTTCAAGTTCTGACTCCAGATGACAGAATTGACTTTCATCTTCCTACATTTAAAAGCTTTCCCTTTCATATCTCTTCAGATACAAATAATAAACAAGCTTAAAATATTACAGGGGCAGGAGGGGCAGTCAGAGAAGTAAACACTGCTTGCCTCTCCTTTTCAGCTACTTCTTTTGCTTCTGCATTGTCATTACATTCAGTTCGCCTCTCTGCTTTTTTGCAAGTCCCTCGGAGTTAAGATGCTGTGCAAAATTCTTCAGCTTGCTTCTGTGCTTTGTAGGCACCATGAGAAGAGAAGTGTGCAGTGTGGTAGGTGTGGGATTAAGCACGCATCTGCCACGGCCTGAACACGGTTTTAAAAGGCACTCGGTTCTCTGAATGCATATATCCGGCATCACATCATGGTAGACGTACCAATATTTTAGGCATAATCATACCAACTGTATGTTGAACTTACCATTTTGATATGATATTTTTTAATGTATCCTTTCAGACCTTTCTCTGGCCCCTGTCCCCATCCAAAGCAGATGTATAAAGTTGTTACCTGTCTTTGAGTAATCTTAATTTTTTTTTAATCTGATTACATGGGAAAAAAATCTTAACCAGGTTCTTGGAGACCTCTGCTGGTAATATCTTCCTGCTAAGTCTCTCAGATTTTCTTATGTCAAAACAGGGCAAATGACCGTTACAAAAATCTGAACTCACTCTCTTTGTTAATGGGACTTTCTGAAAAGTATTGTAGGTGTATCTAGACAGATGGGGTTTATAAGAAAGTCAGAGGTTTTGTATGGTCTCCAAAAACACGTGGCAATTTTAGCAGAATTTGATTTGCATGGGGAGTCTGGCTAAACTTACGCTGTATTTTAAAAAAAGCCGACCAATAACGAACTCTGATAAAAACATGTGAAACACAACTAAAAATATAATCTCATAAGTGTCTGAAAACTGCCAGTGCCAGTTTTCACCAAATTCTACCAAAATGTAACTCCGATATCTGCTTTTGGACTTTCTAGGTTTGTTCAATGTCATTAATACAATTATTGAGTCCAAAGATTTTTTGTGCCCATGGAAGATTTCCTATGGCAGTACTTGTAGATATGGTCCTAATCTAAGAAAAGACTGATAATTTGGACCTGAAGTAATGCCTATAAGCATGCAAGCCTAAGTTACTGGAATAACCTTAATTTCAATGCAGAGGTAGTTCTAAATTACAGGTTTTGAAGTTGGATGCTAAATTTTAGAGCTTTGAAGCCTAAGTCATATAGGTCCTGAAGAAGAAAATGGCTCTATTTGAAGGGCCAGGGGTCTAACAGTGCCATTTATTCCACTGGGGCAGCACCTGAACTGTTGCTTTGTTTTTGTACGATGGTCAGGATTTCTGAAGCTACTCTTTTTCATTAAGTGTTTTTATCAAAAATAAAACGAAAACAGGTTCTGATCTTGCATGTGCCACCTTCAGAAAGCAGAACTGGACTCAGGGGAAAAAAAATAATCTTTAGCAATCATTAAGCATGTTATTAAATCCAACTCTTAAATGTGCTAATAAAGAAGGAGATGGCCATTTGCTTGCACCTAGAGAGCACGCTGTTGGTTACAGACACAAGGCTTTATTCATTGCTTCTGCATTGCAGCTCAGCCCAACTGGATTCAGAAAATCAGCGATGCACGCGCAGCCATAGAGGAAAGCGTCGTCTGGGAATGCCGAGCGAGCGGGAGACCGAAGCCCTCGTACCGCTGGCTGAAGGACGGGGAGCCGCTGCTGCCCCAGGTAGGCACTGCTGGAGCCCTTCGCCGGGGAGGAGGGTCACAGGCTCTGCAAGTGCTTTCATGCTCCGCCAGCTTTCTCATCTCTGCGTGTTTTATTACTTTTGGAATGGAAATAGAAAGGATGGCGGTGCTCTGAAATCCCCGCACTGTGTAGGCAATTCCTTGCCATGCCTGGTGGGCACCTCTGTACGGCTTCGGGAAAGCTGCCGTTAGTGACAAGTAGGACCCACCACAGCTCTACATTCAGAGGTCCTCCCTGAAATGAAGGATCCATGATACAAACCTGAGGGTGGAGAGACCCTTGTGAAGAAGAGGGAATGGCCGAATGGGACTATGGAGCCTGCACCTGGAAAATGATTGCCCTGGATTTTTTTTTTTTTTTTTTTTTTTTTAGTTTATGACGTTCAGGTGAACTTCAGCTGCTAATGAAACCTTAGCATTTCTGCTGATCTTTAACGGTTTCCCACTCCTCCTGCCGAGCTGTGTCCCGGTGCGGGCGACCAGGAGCGTGGCCTGTCATTGCCAGGGACACGAAGAGCTGCCCAAAGAAGGGTGATGCACAGGAGCTGGGGAAACGCACCCCCTCCCACCGCCGTGTCTGCCCAGCCTCTCGCTGGAGGGTCATCGCTCAGTCCTGTGATCCCCCAACATTACAACCACAAACTAAAACAAGTCACCAAAGCTTTGGTTTCGCAGTAGCCGGCATTTTTTTCCCTTCGCTTATTGTGAAAGAATATGACAGCCCAGATTTGATCAAACCCTGATAAAGATTGCACAAACATTAAATTTCCACCCTACGGCCAAGCAGAAAGCCAATAGCTTTTTATATTACTATTTTTTTAAACGGTGAAACTCCTGGGGAGGGAGGGAACACTTTGCTGTACTTATTAAAATTGATAACATGAGCTCCATATCCTTAGGCTGACAAATGATACCCTGGTCTTTTGTTCCACACACTAATTTTACTTGCTTCATGCTGGTCACTAGCAGATGGTCGTGTACTTAAATCACGTTAGTGCCTGATATGAAGTAAAGGATCATTAAATTATTAACATCTATATTGTTTTCAGTAAACTGCAGATGATTCTGAGTATTTCTGTCTGTGCTAGCTAAGATGGCAACCAGTCTTACCAGCCTTCATTGCCATATATACTCATAATACCATTGTTTTAAATGTTTTAAAGAATACGGTTGGCTGTGATATGCCACTATGGAACAAAAGTGCATTTTTTGATTCAAGTTTCTCTACTTGAAAGGGATATTAATCTAAATGGTTTGGGTATTAAATCAATGAGAAGTCAAGGGAAAGTCCTCCAATTTAAATTGCATTTACCAACTACTGTATTGGTTTTACCATTTAGTATCTAACCTGATATAAATTTAGCTGGCAGACAAATAGATTGGAGCATGCAAATTTTTCCCATTACTGCTACTTTTTTTTGTCCACCGTGGTATAAAACAGAGCACAACAATCACTGGATTTATGTTCCAAGGAGGGATCTTCTTATTTACTTTTTTATTTGTTTTACTGTTTCCTGCAGGGCAGAGTTCAGCTAGAGCAGGGCTCGCTCACGATAACGAACGTCAGCCTGTCGGATGCCGGCATGTATCAGTGTGTAGCGGAAAACAGACACGGCATCATTTTTGCCAGTGCAGAACTGAGTGTCATAGGTAAGTTTACTTTCCTGAATGCTGCAAACCTTGCAAAACCGGCAAAGCCTTCACCCAAGCTGGTTTTGCCAAGTCTCAGCATCTGAAGCAGAAGTGCTACTGAGGATCTTTGACACGTTGTTGTTTTTAAGCAAGGCATGAAATGAAAACTTGAGAAAGTGGATAGACAGAGAACAGATTTTTTTACATCATCCCATCTTCCCGTATTCATCCAGGTGACTGAGCACGGAGAGCTGGCAAGCTCACTCAACCTCTTGCTGGTTAGAATCGTTTATGGAGAAACCCGAGTATTGCGGTTCAGAGCATACTGGACGATAACTGCCTGCTCGTGGGCTGCAGAGACTGACTCTCTTGAGGAAATGTTGAAAAACCACCTGTCTGAATAGACCTTCCACCATTTTAATGGCAATCGTAACACTCCCGTCCCAAACCCTCACCAAGAAAAACAACTTCTGCCCCACCTGTTTCGTGTACACCTACTCTACTTGTCCCAGTTAATATCAGGAGGAGCTCCTGTGAATCCAGGTGGTTAAATACCTGATGGGAGGGAGCAGAGATTACAGAGCCAGGCTCTTCTCAGTGGTGCCCAGTGCCAGGACAAGAGGCGATGGGCACAAACTGAAACACAGGAAATGCCATTTAAACAGAAGAAAAACTTCTTTACTGTGAGGTTGGTTGAACGCTAGAACAGGTTGCCCAGAGAGGTTGTGGCATCTCCGTCCTTGGAGATACTCAACATCCAACTGGACACGGCCCTGGGCAACCTGCTGTAGCTGCCCCTGCTTGAGCAGGGGTGGGACGGGACCATCTCCAGAGGTCCCCGCCAGCCTCAGCTGTCCTGCGAGTCTGTACCTCACTCACAAACGTTGCTCTTGTACAAGTGGCAGGCCTGGAAACCGGTACGTCAGGTGAGATATGTAGTTTCAAAGGGTTAAATAGAATTTGTGATTACAAAATAGTGGTTTAGTTGTTTTCAAAGCAAATGTTCAATAGCATCATTCCCCGCTTTATCCTGAAGAACAAAGCATGAGGTCTTTTCTGATTATGGCATTTTCAATTATCGGTCATTTTTTATCAGCAGTGATAGATGCCTGCATAGAAGAAAAATTCATTTGAAAGATTGTCAGTGTTGCTGTTCAGGAAAAGTACAATAATACTCAATAAATTAGACTTCACAGTGCTAAGATTTATTGGACGTGTTACTGCGTGAAAGAAATCGAAATAAACCCACTGATGCTTTTCCTGTCTGTTCAAAAACCTGGTAAAAATGAGCCTTTGGGAGGAAGGCAGATCTTCTCAGAAGACAGAGGCTTGTCCCTTGTTGGTGGGTACCTCCAGTGCCTCCCCCTGACCGGCAGCCCCGCAGCACCCAGGGGCCGACCTCGTGTCTGTGCAAAAAGCAAAGACCTTGGAGACCCTGCTCGTAAAATCCTGCCAGATAACTTGTATTTGGCTGACTTCTCATTTGGGTTATGCAATTTTGCTTCCGTATGTCACGTGAAAAGTACCAGAATGGTGTGCTGCAGATTAATTTCTGTGGATCTGTGATTTAATTTGGCGTATTTTTAAAGAAAACAGCATGTTTTCCTTTTCACTAGAGTTTTCAAAGGAGGTCAATATTCTGAGCTCTCACTGAGAAATGTTAGCTTTTAAACAGAT
This sequence comes from Gymnogyps californianus, assembly GCF_018139145.2. NCBI lineage: Eukaryota > Metazoa > Chordata > Aves > Accipitriformes > Cathartidae > Gymnogyps > Gymnogyps californianus. Next base: position 2,945,690 of record NC_059483.1, on the reverse strand, counting down.
CTTTCTGAGTATAAAAATGGTTATTTTAAAAGGTCCTGAAGTTAAGCACTTGAAATGATTAAACACCACTAATAGCAAGTGAGACTTATAGCAAACTTAAGTGAAAAAGAGAAATGGAAAATTACAGACAGAGCTTTTCTCAGAGTGATTCTTCTCTATTATTGTTGCCAATTATATTGCCTGGAGTCTTCAGCTAAAACCAGGATCCTGTTGTGCTGGGCATTGTGAAAATGTATAGTAAGATGCAGTCATCGCCTTAAAGAATTTTCAGGCTAAATGTTTAAAAAAGAAATTTTAAAAATGAAGGATGGGCCTAGAGTAAAAAAAAAGTCATTAAAATCCTCATTTTACAAACAAGGTGTGAAGAAATTAAATGCATTACCCCTGAAGTGGCACAGGGAAGCTGTGGTAGTGCTGAGAACTGAGCCCAGAGTTTCTAAATGTCAGATGACAACATTTTGAACGTCACAGAATAAAACCCATATCGTGCAACTCCTCTACCTCACGCAGGACCAAGAAGGAAGTAGCGAATGACTTGCAAAAATCCCAGTCTAAACTGTTCATTACAGAGATGGAAATAACAGGATTATTCAAAAATCTACTTTGCTCATAAATTTTGGACAATTTTGAGAAATTATTTCCAGAAGTGATAATGTATTAATTATGATAATACAATATAAATAATAATCTATCTGGTTCTGAGTGCATTGGTGGGAAGTTGTCCTCAGGATGCGTCCTTTAATTTTGAAATGTTTTACATAGCCGGTGTTGGTTTTCAGATGGCTCTTTTATAGTCTTTAACAACATAGATGTCTTCCTCTATGCTAAAATGAAGTCAGCCATCGATGATTAGACGTAGAAGACAAGACAGCTCAGAGATGAGTGAACTCTGATTCATGAACGTGGAAGACAAGATCTATTCGATCATAAAGCCCATCCTATTGTAAGTGTAGGATTATGTTTTATTCACCTCTTCTGCAGCAGGAACGATATCCAAAAGAATTGAGGCAGACGAGATGGCCTAAGAAAAATGAATTTGCCTTCTGTATCACACGGCAGGTTTTTATCTCCCAGCTGCTTCAGGTGAGCTTTAGATCATTTTATGGAGCATCAAGCAGATGCAATGCACAGTGATCTAAACTCTCACCTCCCAGGGTGCAGCAAGAAAGTAAGTCGAGGAAAATACTGCAAGCTCGGGGGATACGGGGATGGTGCAGGAGGCGCAGGGTGCAGGCACGCAGCTAGCAAAGAGGGTGGAGAGAATTAGAGGGGACTGGGCAGAGTTTGCTGCCACTGATCTGTCAGAAAGCAAGCTCCTGTCGGCAAAGACGTAGCGAGCAGGGCAAGAGTTGTTCATAAAACCCTTAAGCTGCCTCACTTGTTTGCTTTGAGCTTTCTATATTGAAAAAATTAGTTGTCCTACTTGATATAAATAAAACCTTCTGGTCGTCTTTGGGTAGTTCACTACCAGAGTCAGTCTAGAGGCAGCCACCTCAAAGCTCTGCCTGTCATCGGGTCCCATCAAATAAATCATGAAAAATCCCTTGAGGCAGGAAAAGGAAGCCAAACCATCTCCTCCCTCCCCGGCCTGCCTTACAGCCAGGCTGCAGACGGTCTGCAGGGCGTTGGTGGTTGCTTCAATGAATATCTGGTTTTCACAAAACAGAAGTGTGCGCCCTGGAGGGACTCAAAAAGATGATTCGAGAGTACCTTGTACCCTGGTGCCTACTTAAGTCTTGCCTTGTTTTGCTTGGTTCAGGACCTGGCTGTATCACAGTCTCCCAGCTTTAAAGCATTAAAATAAAAGACCCAGTTTATGCAACAGTTATGAATATAAAGCATAAAAACGTCAACTTTTTGGGAAATACTAACGTTTCTGATTAATTATATGGGTTCTGTGTTTGTGACAATTTTCCTGTATGCTGTTGCTCTGCACGTAGCAATGGTCGACAAAATGTTGATCATGCTGTTATGATACAAAAAAGGAAATACATTATACAGTTCACGCATGCGTAGTTGTTAGGGCTGCTGCCCCGAGTAAGATGTGCGTGACACTGGGTTTCTGCTGCCTGCCAAGGTTACTGGTTTCTGAGGTTTGTAGCTGAACATGCATTTCTAAACAAGTAAAGAGCTGAAGCATTCAGGTGTCTGTTTGCCCCATCCATACATGCACATAGTTCATAAAGTCAGATCATTTAGGAATTGCAGGTGAGAAACAGCCCTGGAATATCGTAATGTTCAAAATTATGAATTCTGATCTGTTGGTTTTTTTTTTTCTTTCAGCCGTTGGTCCAGACTTTTCCAAAACACTCTTGAAAAAGTTAACGCTTGTTAAAGTGGGTGGTGAAGTAATCATTGCGTTTTTTTTTTTTTCTTTCAGCCGTTGGTCCAGACTTTTCCAAAACACTCTTGAAAAAGTTAACGCTTGTTAAAGTGGGTGGTGAAGTAATCATTGAGTGTAAGCCGAAAGCTTCCCCCAAACCTACTTATTCGTGGAAGAAAGGAAAAGACATCCTAAGAGAAAATGAGAGGTAATGTCTTAAAGTAACCATTTCTTTCATTAGCTTGCTCCAACCCAGGGGCTTTCAGCAGTGAAAGCTAAATTTGTCATTAATAGCTTCCCAAAATTGACTTGCAAATAAATGTGAAAACAGCTAGTGTTCAGTCTCAAGGAGCTGGGGGTGAGATTTCTATTCCCATTGTGTTCATCCCGGTCTCTGTGTACTACTAAAGCATCCCGGCCAAGAAGCTGATAAAAATACATTCTAAAAAGCAAATATTTTGCCTCTGCATTGCTCTAAATAGCCATTGTTTTCCAAAAAATTTCCCAGGAGATAAAACCCTCCACTGCAAATTACACTGCTCTGGTAAATTACTCAGTGTCCCACAAACAGGAATTATTTGGGGTCAGTAATTAATTTGGCAGTCCTAACGCCTGACTTGGAGATGGCTTTTTCAGACTGGCCGAGTCATTTTTTGTCTTTTTTTTTAATTCAAAAGGAGAGCATTAGCAGGAAGTAGGAGCCTACCTTTTAAATTTGCATGCGTGGTTTTGCGGTGATTTGTTGTTGACTGTGTAGACATGTGGTTGCGTTATGTGTCCTGCTTGCGCAGTGCCTGGAGAGTGGGACCCGGAGAGCTGTCCTTGATGGTCCTCCAAAATATGGTGTGCCACTCGGATTGATAGGAAAAATCCTGTCCTATTAGTAAAGGTCAAAAAGCTAGATATTACAAGAAATTGTGATTTTTAAAAGCTTAAACCTGTTAGAGCTGTTCTTTTATCTTGGAAAATCTAGTCTTGCTCCGTTCAACCTGCCTGCCTGTAATGTACATTGAAATATATGCTATGGTGATGTATACGAGTATGCAAAAAGCTATAGTTCATTTAAAGCCAGAGGAGTAAAATAATGAACAACCTATTTCTGACTTACTTCGCTCCTGTTACCTGGTCCTTACAAAGCTATTGTCTATGGACCGTTCAACTTCACCTCTTGGGATTAAAAGAGTTGGGTGATCAGTTACACAGAGCTTCCTCTAGCAGCCAGGGTACAACGCTGTGCGAGGTCAAAGTTATAATAGATCAAGCTATATTGATTTTTAAAACTGAAATAACTTGCTCTTCTGGTGAAGATTGTGCAAAGGATGGGAATCATTAAATGCTGGAAGTTTTGGAGTGTCAGCCCCATGAGGTCCCATCCATCTCCCCATCCTCACTGGCACAGTCCGTAGCTGAAATGTGCTGTTTTCTCTGACGCTGTTCTCCTAGGTATGGCACAGTTCTTTCTCCTCATTTCAATTTAGGAGTGAGAGAGGAAGCATTAATTTGTTTGAGCAACAACTTAGGAAAGGAAAGGAATGTGAGCGCTATGTTTCTTGCTTGGTCACTGCTATGCAATGCTGACAACAAAGTGATTTATGGGTTTTTTTAGCACTGCTCTCTCATCTGCAAACTTAAAAGTTGGATGCTATAATCCAGCAGAAACCCCTGGATCCTGATTTCCGAAGGGAATGTGGCTCATGCACTGGTCGCATAAGGCAAGGTGGTAGCTCAGGTTGCCTGTGTGTTTACTTCCAAATAAATTTTGAACTAGTTATTTGAACTGGCTGTAGATGTTTCAGCTGGTTTCCACCAAGGTTAGGAGAGGAAGAGATATACCTCAAAACCAGCAGGTTTCTTCAAAGCTTTGTGGAAATAGGCAGCTGGGAAAAGGAGACACTGTTATTTTCCCACAGAGAAACCCTGTCACCGAAAGTCACGCCGTGGCAGGCATGAGGGAGTTCACACCAGAGCACCCCTGAAGGGTGCACACGTCTGTGTAAGTAGTGCAAGGCTGTACCTACAGCGTTTTCCTGACTGACTTCTTGAGGCATATAGGCAAGAGGCACATATAGTCATAAAAACTTGCTAAATAGTATATACCTTGCTGTCTGCTGGTCACAGTCCCCACGCCCAGGCAGACTTTAGGCAGTGGCTGATAGGGACGCGTTGTGAGTACAACACAGTCCTCTGAGCAGCTCAGTCTTGAGCTCAAATGCCAGCCGCGGCAAGGCTGAGGTGCTGGTGCTCGTGGCAGCGGCAGGCTCGCTGCCGTGCTCCTCCTGCTCCTGCCGAGCACGCCGCACCAGAACCGGGAGCCTCCCACCCGGGCACCAAGCCCTGGATGGGAAACCAGACGTGAAATGTGCCCAAGCAGGTGTGAAATTTTCTGCTACTTCAGCCCAGGAGTTTTTCCGCCAGCCAGATCATCCAGCGGGGCCTATCTGGCAAAATATCTTAATGAACACCGCTCCGTTGACTTGGCAGTTGGACCTCTTTAGTTCTTACACACAGTTGGTTGTGTCTTCCGTGGGGACGAGGGTGTTGAATCCTCGCCATCGCCTTTATTAACCACACCATCCTTGCAGTCTGTACCTGGAGACTGTGTGAAGTGCGCAATTAGGAAATTATATTGTCTTATATGATCGTGGCATTGTTCATCAGCACTGTCTGACTTCACGGGCAGGAGAGGCCAAGTGCCTGGTCCTCTGCTTAATGTTGCTGTATTTCTGGTTTCTTCGGTTGCTGAAACGTTATCTCCTTCCTGCCGTCCTGGGGGACAGCAGCATTGACTGGAGTCCAGTCCTAGTACCTCCCTACACCCACGCTTATGTGTGGGCTTCAAACAAGAACTTTCTTGGCTGTTGAAAAAAATCTGTTGAAATATAGGAAGAAAGATGCCAAGAAAAGCTGTTGCTGAAATCTCTTCATCTAGGGCAGAAAACAGAACTTTTAGGCAGGCGTGGGAGAAGAAACTTAAATTAAATCTCTGGTTAAACTGACGTTAAAGAGTCCTTGGAGTTTCAGAGAGGGACCTGAACATCTGGATACTTCTCCAAACTGAACTTGATCATGTGAAGGTTAATCAATATTGATGGTCCTTCCAATTCCAGGTGGAGTTAAAAGCAACGTTAATGTCTCAGTCCTTGCTTTGAATTCTGATGTACAGCCTGACGGCTACCATGGCAATCGCTCAAGCATTTCTCCTGGGGGTTGTGTGACTTTTCAGATGGAGTGTAATGTTAGGGACTCCTTGCTGGAGACAGAAATAGCACGCATCAGATTTTGCTGCTGGGACTCTTGCTCAGGAGGCTACTGCTCTCCAGGAGGCAAAACTAAGTGTGTTGTTCAATTTTGGCCCAGAGAGCAGAGACTACCATGGAAAAAAAGAGCTTTATTGGTTTAGGTTTCATATTCTTCTCTGGAGGCTGAGGTAGTGTGTAGTGCACCCCTAATGAATAACATGCCCTGAAGGCATCTCTTACTGGTGGTTGAGAACTGTGCAATTGTGTTATTAGAAATTCTGCCCTGGGGTACAATTATATTATTGCAGTCATTAAAGGCAGTTCATCTCCATAATAATGGAAATCCTGCCTTGGAGGCCTAACTGAGTCAAAATAATGTGAGTAGCCTGACTCCAGAAGGTAAATTTTATATAGAAACGGCTATAGCACAGATATAGATATATTGCAAGTGCTGCTTGGAAACAAAGACTATTTCTATATGGGTAAAGATACAGAGATCATTTTCTACCCTTGATCTTCCCTTCACATTTCAGTGCAAAACGACTGTTACATTCTGTGGGAAAGGTCTTCAGTCCTATTAATGCCACTCTACAAATCAGCCTCATAGGGCCACTGGTAGAGTACGAGCAGGTGAGTCTGCTGCCTGCCACAGTATCTCCCACCTTCCACACCATCAGGACAGGAGACATGACTAAAATACACCTACCCTCTGGGAAACCCTCACTCAGGACCAGAGGATACCTTTTAGATAGGAATGGTCACCATAAAGCTGTGCAGGCTGCATCATCAGAGAGACAGTAGTATGCAAGTAGTGTTTAGGACCCACTTGCCCCAGCACGCTCCTCAGGCAGAAGTCATTTTACCCTTTCAATATACACTCTTACGCATATAACCTGGAAGTTTGAGCCAGTTGTTGAGATCTGCAGCTGGTAGGGAGTCGTTCCAGAAGCCAGCAAGCACTGGGAGCTCAAGGTGGAAGTGATGTCTTCTGGTCATTGCAAAACTGCAATGTGTCTTTGGGACATGTTAGATAGTTCATCAGAGAGAAAGATTTGAGCTGAGTTCAGAATGTTTTTCACTTAGCATTTGGTTCTCCTATATTCATATTTCCAGATATGTTTAACCTTCGATCTCTTTATTCTGACTCAACAATAGGAGAAAAGAGATCTTGGAGAGCTGGGATCCCATTACATAGGTTCTCTTTTCTCATGTCCCAACTACATCAGTGTGACTCAAAAGCGATGCAGGACTTAAGCTGTGAGATGGAGATGGAGCGTGTTACTGCCCCGCTGCCCGAGGAGGGCTGGCATTCAAAACCAGGCAAAAACTCCTCGAGTGTGGAGTGCACAGACTGTAGAGCCAGGACTTATGGTTTTTATTTAAATTTCAGTGGCACTTTGGTCTTATAAGCTTACATCTTCATCCCCCTGATTTTATGAAATAAAGTGGTCAATGTCAAGTGAGTTTTTGGATATAAAATACATAGCATCTATGGCATCGTATACATAGGATATAGGCATCATACAGGCATTGCATACAGAGACATGGTCTTCTGCAATTATTACACCATGCGAAAGACAGATGATTTGAACTGTGCCTATACTTTGCTCCAAAGCTGTCTCAGAAACCAAATCAATCATTCCTAGATATCAGTGGGAGTTACAGAGGTAGAGGGTAATTTTACATGGGATTGACCAATATAAAACAGAAATCCATAGTTACCCACAAGTTTGGAAAAACTTCCATTAGTTGATGGCCCCTGTACAACACTGAATTGAATGAAAGCAAGTCCTTAATGGAGGACTTTCCTTTAAATTCCTGAACTCCTAAAGCCAAGCATCCTCCAGTCTGCAGTATTTGCCATTTGTGACAGTTATTTCCTGGCATTACATTGTATATATTATTCATCGGCAGGAGTAGGAGGGGAAGTCACGGCAGTCAGATTGTTCTTGCAGGATTTCCTTAATCCTCTCATAATAATTCAATTACATCTAAGGCAACAACATTAGATAAATTTGTTACTGAGACTAGTGCTTTAAAACCTTTATTTTCAGGTGATCTTATCACAGAAACCTTTCAATTTCTTCATAATTACGGCGCAGCTCCCACGGAGAACTGCGCTCGGTTGCAAGTGCGAATGGTTTGTCCTCGCAGTGGTGGAAATCAGAAGTCACTGTAGTCGCCGGCGCATTCGTTCAGATTTCCTGGGTGCGGGAGGGAGAATCAGGCTGTGCGTGATTAGAGACAAATCCTGGAGCTACGCAGAGCGCTGCCAGCTGAAATTAAAATAAGCCTCTGTCACAGCTGCTCCCACGCTCCAAACTGTTGGAGGAACGTCCTGCAGTGGAACTGGGATTCTCTTTGAACTATAGATCAGGAAGCGTTTTTAAAATAATTTAAACCAGTTAATTTTAAAACAATTAAATCTCCCTTAATTTTCATACAGTTTTCCGTAGCCCATGAAAAAACAACGTTGCAGCCCAAGAAATCTGCAGGTGCTGTCACGTAGCTGCGCAGCGTCCGAGGGCTCGGCCGTGGGAGCGCTGGAGTTTAACGTTAGAGCTGAGACTGGTCCTGTGATCTGCATCGACAAACTGGGGCATTTTGTCACTTGGCTGCACAGATTGAACTGTCTTTTAATAACTTGCCACCAAAGGCCATTTTGTTAGAGTATCTTAAGAAAATTTCTCATGGAATTGGTGAAGGGATATATTTTGCTGTTGGCATAGAAGAATTTTGCTGGAGTAGCGCTGGAAGGGATTGTTAGGTGCTGGTTTGTAATGCAAGATTTGCATCACTTTCCTTGCAAGTCTTTCCTCTTTGCTCAGGTGCTTGATTTTGCCTTACAGAAATTAATTTACATGCAATAATGGTAACAATTGCATTTATTTATTTCTGACAGAGTGTTTCATTTTAGATATCAGTCTGTCAGAGAGACATATTGTCATTTCCCAGAACCGTTTGTATGGTTCAAGAGCAGATGAGGGAAATGTCGTGTTTTGGTGTCTCTGTCTACCATGGCTTCCTGCTGCCCACATTCTTCCTCGCTCCCCAAGCGTAGACTGTGTGCAGGAAAACCAAGACAGCGTTTATTTAGGGAAATACTATATTTCTGCCAGTCTTGGGGTTTGTTACAGCCACCCGCCGATGTGTTGGTTAGCCAAAGCACGGGGACAGGCTGCGGTACTGCAGCGGGGTGAAACGTTTAGGTCGGGGTTAGTGCTGGCTCTAGCGGCTGCCCCGTGTTGGAGAGCCCTGCTCTGGGGTGCTTCGGGGCATCGCTGCGAGGAGGGGAGCGGGGCTGGCAGTGTTGTCAGCTATCTCATGCACCTGGTAAGAGCTTGCACGTTTCAAAATCTAATGTGTATTCCCTTGAAACAGTGAATGTTTAAAATATGTAGACAATGGTCTTTGTTCCTAATGTTCTCCTAAAGCTATTGGAAGTCACATTTACCCTGCTACCAGACATGTACTCGGTCCAGGACAGAAAAATAATTGTACTTTTAAGCCCCAAAACAAATTGCTCTTCTCCCGTTCTTGTTCATGTAAAGCCCTTACATCATTAGAGCTGTTTCTTTTCTATGAATATACAGTGCATGCATTGTTTATACAGTTTAATTGTAAGGAAGGAAATTCATGACAAACAAATGATGTTCTGTGCTGGTAGCAAAGAATATGAAAGTGTCCAATTAAACAGCCACTCACTAGGACTTGTATAATAGCAACATCTGTTATCTTAATTAAACAAGTTTCTGTATAAAGGGACCCTCATAGTGCACTATGTTAGAGCAGGATCTGACCTAGATACTCCAGGCACGCTCACTATCTTCATGGAAATTTTCCCAGTTGGTCCCATTATCTTGCAGTCTTGACAAGCTTCGTGATATATGAATGAGCACACTCTTGCACACACAAAGCCATACTGCTTAAAGCAGGAAGATTTTTTTATTTTTTTTTAGCTGAAAACCAATAAAAGCACAGAAAGGCAGCATATAGTGGCATTTACCCATTGAGTTCCGTCACAGCAGCATTTGGAAGTGTAAAGAGTGCCTGGCGAGCTTGGACCTTGCCAAATCACATTCAGAAGAAAGAACTGCCCTTCCAGAAAGTGCTCACGATTTGTTTTCAGAAGTGGTTTATGTGCTTCAGGGTTTAAGTAATTTAGGTCCAGATTTTTCCAGGTATTTCATTACTGCTCTCCACCATAATCTACAGTCAGAGCTGATCTAGAAGGGTAAGTTCAGTTTTAGAAGTCCTGGTGCCTTGGTAACTTCTGAAAAGAAGATGAGGATTTGCGAGACCGGGAAGGAGGAGTGGGAGTCTGATGAGGACTCGGGGCTTTGTACCCATCTGCAAACAAAAACCCAAACAGAGCCGCCCCGAAATCCCATCTTTGTCAGAAGGAGACGCGGTCTGCTGCTCGGGGCCCGCCGGGAAGGTGAGGAGCCCTGTGCTCGGGGCTGTACAACACCAGGCAGCTGTAGCTGAAAAGCCGCTTGGATATGTTAATGCACAGCTGTGCCTGCAGGCTTACTGCTATGGGCAGTGAATGTTAATTTGTTCATAAAGAAGAACACGGCCCAAGGCAGGCGCTGCCAGCTGCTTCGGAGAGGAAGCTGCAGTCCTGCCCTGGGGGAAGCCGAGCCTCTCCGTCCTGTCCTCAGTTCCCCAGGCTGGCACAAAGTCAGCGGGAGTCGCAGGGTGAAGCCCAAAGCAGCAGTCTCTCCTCCCAGGAGCTGGAGTGATTGTGGCCAAGGAAAAGCCCAAAGCTCTCACCTAATTTTTTTTGTCGTCTTCTGCACTTCAAAACTGTTCAGAAAGACTTTTCTCTCTGGAAGAGGTTAGCCACGGTTTTCTCGAGAGTTCGCATCCTAAGGACCTCCTCACAAGGGTTGCTGATTTACAGACCCCTCAGGTATTATTTTTGTAACAGGAATTTTAACACGTTCACTTCGATGTTATGTCATTTTGAGAAGGAACAATTGTGAAATCAGACAAGAAAAGAAAGACTTTTCTCTTATTCTTTCAGTGTGTCTTGAGTTTAAAAAGTTGTATCAGTTCCAATTTTCTATTTGTTGCCTCAAACTTCCTAATTAGTGGTTAATTACTTTAAGCAGCCAGAAAGAAAATGGCAACAGGACAGGCAGCACATCTTTCGCAGTCTGGTGCCAGGGTACAAACCATAGTAATATTTTTATACTGATTACTTGAGAGAATAATTGCCAGCAGTGGCTTTTGGACACACAGTCTAGTGACACTTCAGGAGAAAATAAAACCTCAAAGGATGCTTCCTATCATTGTTTTGCATTAATTGTGTTGACTGTCTATTTTTTTTTTAAATAAAGCACCTGTGCAAGTTCTTTAAGGCAGACAGGTAACCAAACCATCAATAACTTGTCGGGTTTTCATTACATCCTGCCTAGGCAAAATGAAAAATGACACCCTGCAAATAGCTTTTTGAAGTTTGAATCGACAATGCAGCATTCATCTTTGTTTTCAGAGACAATGGCAGAAGATGGCTCTACTTCATTGGAACATCTGAAATAACTGGTGTGTCAACTTACTTTAACCAATTTTCTGCAAAAAGAGAACTAAAATGAACCAGGAAACCACTTGATTCAGTGGTCAGAGGTCTTGGAAACCAGTTGTCCTAGGCTTGATGGCCTCATGTTCATGGACTGTTTGTTTCCCAGCAGAAGCTGGTTTTAGCTCTGTGTTGTTCTGGAAGATGACAGCATGTTTTAACATAAGCATGTCGTGGCTGTGGGTCTCTCAACTCAACACTAAACACCTGTAGTTTAGTGTGTGCTAACAGTAAAAAGCACTGATTTGTGTGATCTGAAATCCGTTGGTGAAAAGCAGTCAGTTTTGCCATAGTTCCCTTTAGGAGTAGGTCACTAACTTTTCCTTGCTTCTTAAGGACAGTTACATGGACCTGTTTTCTTTTCTTTATGTTTATCTGGGAAAGATAATAAATCCTGTTGCTTTTGTAGTTCGAGATATCTATTGTATGCTTGTATGCATAACTCTGTAAATGGTCTCTCCACAAAGCTTAGCTGTCCGTCTATTTCACTTTAGCAGCTTTCTGATGATTGAACCTTTCTTCAGCATTGCTAGTAAGTCAGCGACTCCAGTTCATTCTTGCTTTGTCTTTTCCCTGTGTTCTTGAGCAAATGTTTCTAGCAAAAGGTTATCTGAGAAGGATTAGAGAGTTATCTAGAGTCCAGATTCAGTGCTATTTTATTTTGTATGTGTGAAGTAATTAGGCTGATCCCTAAAATTTTCAAGTTCATTTATCTGCTTCTGTAGAGCTAGGAAATGATTTCCTATAATCAGCCACGAGTTGTTGTGCATACCTGAGATGCCAATGAACGTAATGCCAACCTACGCCAAGTTTCAGCTGGTGTTCCAGAAATGAGACTCCCTCTCACACCTTGACACAGTCTCCTGTAACATCAGCAATCTGTTCCTATTTTCCCAGCAGATTATTTTCAGCGTGGTGTTATTGTAGTATTCAGTGATACACATGTAGGACATCGCTGCTACCACTGCTGCTGCTGGAACGAGCTTGCGACCGCAGCCCAGCCGAGGTTTGACGAAACTTGCGGTGCTGCTGTGACCCAAGGTATCTAGAGAAGTCAACGGGCTTTTAGCTTGGGGTTTGTGTATTAATTTTAAAAGTAGAGCCCTGCTTGCAGAGGTGGGCAAAAGGAGATGATGAAGCATCCAGAGGCATCACACCTCCAGAGCACAGTAAGACGTGTCCCGTGTTTACACACCCTTAACAGAAACACTGTCACTCACTGCGTGCTATTAAACAGCTGCTGCTTTTCCTGCTTGAGGTGTCTCATCTTTATGATTATTAAATTCATCTCTAGGTACCGTGCATACGGCTACAAATTATTTCTCCCTCTCTGTAAAGACGCCCCAGGAAAGAGCGAGTTCCTCCCCGCAGTGCTGTTGTGTCGGAGGCGGCAGGATCTGGCTCCAGCAGCGAGGCAGGTTTCTCTCCGTTGTGAGCACACGCTGCAGCCAACGCTTTAAAAAATAAATGCCTGTAATTAGTTTCCTAAAGGCAATTTGAAATTGATGTGTGGTTCATACTTGTCCTCCAATTGAAGAAAATAGTAATAACGATTTTAGTAAGTGTGTAGCATTTTGAAGGAAAAAATTGTTATCAAAAATTTCTGCTCTTGGATATTTTCATGATTAAGAGCAAGAAGGTAATGATTTTACAGTTAGAGCCACACTTTAAGAAACACGTGTTTAAAATCCAAGGAAATAATTATATGTCTATGGGGGAAAAAGAATTCCTAATGAACATTTTAGACAACCTACCAGACTTGGTGATATTTTTGATGATTATTTAAACATCATTTTTAAGTGATGTAAATGTGTCTTTGGATCTTGCAAATCTATGTTAATGTCAATTACAAGTGGAGTAGGTAATGTATCTTTGTACTGTGGGCATTTTTTGTTGAAACTAGAGGAAAAAATGTGTTATATTTGAAAGACTATGCCTTTGGGCTTCTATTCGGGTGGTATCAGCTGGAACAAATAAGCTGAGAATGCATTTACTGCTTCTGCTCTAATCTCACGAATGCTTCCAGAAATGGTTTGTGTCAGCAGCTGATGCACAGAAAATCTTGCACGGATTTTTTTTCTCACAAGAGAATAATTTTTATGAGCTTTAGTGGGGTTCCCTTTAATGCTTATGTTCTCCAAATCTCCGAAGCATTTGCTGTAGGTAGAGGGTGGTGGCTTGTCCTCGTCGGGGAAGGAGTTGTTGGCAAGGGTGGCTGGAGGCTGCGCTTTCAAATTTGATTCCTTGGATTGCCGCTGTCCCTCTTCATAGACTGGGAGAAGTCACTTAATCCCCGTGCCTCTGGCGATAGTCACCGCCCTGGAAGAATGAGCACAGCAAATATTTCACCGAACATTAGGTAGACTGAATGCAGTAGTGGCTTCACAGCACCCGCTGCTTTCTACACAAGATTCACCTCGCTTCCAAGTGCGAGAGAATGCTTTGTGGGGAGCAGCGTGGCTCTGGGTGGGTAATTGTGCGTAAAGGGATATTTTAGCCTTTCACGGGGTGGTTTGCAAGTGCCTTTGCCCCTCCACCGCCACCAGCAAGAGTCTCTTGGGGGAGAAGTCCTGGGGCTGCCGGTGCGGGTGCGGAGCATCCCTGTCCTTCACGGTGCCGTTGCGGCTTTCACAGTTTATGGCAAACGGCCAACTTAGTCTGTAAAAATAAACTGCGAAGTTGAAGAGCTGTGTCAAAAGGGCAGTTTCCCATGGGGAATGGTCTTCATTTCCCACCAAAATCAATGGAAAATTGGCTCTTGGCACCATTGGACCTTTCTAGACTTGCAAAATCTTCCCATATAGCTCAAATTATCATTGCCTCATGTCTCAGGAATGAAAGCTGTAAAAACGAGCTTTCCTTTGCTTTACTCAAATCTGCTTCCTCAAATATTTATTTTCATGACACGGTCTTTCTTACTGTATTTATTTTAATTTTGTGTGTAGTGAAAAAAGAGCAGTAAGGGAGAGAAGGCAAAAGGTTTCTATTATTTGAAATTCACCACAGCCTACTCATTTCCTTCAGGGTCCCTAGCAGTGTTTGTGTTTGGTTTTCATTTGTTTCCTCCTGTTATCAGCATCTCTTAAGAAAGATATTTTGTAGAGAAATGTTCTTAGATAACCTATGGATATTTTTGTATTTGAATTATGACTCTAGGCATCTTTAAACAATTTACATGAAGTCTCTAATAGCTGTGAACGCTCCCTTCTTTCCCTCCCGCCGCCCCACTCCTTCAGGATGAGGTTTTGTCACTTCCAGACTTGTCTTAAAGATTTACAGGCAAAAGGGAGGATGATGACAAAACACAGCTTTTGTGTTTATAGGTATTAATATAGGCTGGATGCAGTATTATTTATTTGGACTGCTCCGTCATTGCAGATAAACAATTCGTTGAAAAAGAAAATTGTGGGAGAACTTAGGATGCCAGATCCATGACTGGTTTAAGCTGATATTGAATTCAGTGGAGTTATGTTGTTTGATGTTGCCAAAGGGGCCCCTACTATTTTCTGAAAAATATTTATCTGAGCAAAATATGTTCTATTTTTTTCTCTCTCTAGAATAATATTTACAGTTTTTTATGATAATCTGAAAGAATTGCAATTTATACTCACCTTTAATTCTTCATACTTAGCAAGCCTATAAATGAAAAGCCTAAAATGAAAACACGTTTACACACAACAGTTCACATCCCTGGAAGAAGTGTTCTTAACATTTTCTCGGAGATCAATATCAAGAATTAAGTAAGAAAAAGAAGGGTAGTACTCTGTATTTTTCAGTGCAGCAAGGTAACAGCAGCTATTACCTAGGAAGACCTTCCAAAAGATTCATTTCAGTTTTTTGTGCTTTCCTATTGTAGTCCCAGAAGACAGAAGATGCCAAATGAACCCAAATTCTGCACACCATAGATGTCTAGCCAATTCACAGTTGCTGCAATTTAGCAGTAAACCTCCTGGTGTCCTTCCTGACTCAGATGTACTAGTAAAAATGATGCAAAGGTGATGTTCCTCAGTGCCTTCTCCAGCCAGTGTTTTTCCTTGGACAAAATATCTATATTTTGCAGATCAAGAAGCACTCCCAGCACAGACACCCCAGCAGCCCCGCGTAGTTGTGCCACACACAACCTCAGGAGTTCAAACACTTCATCCTCAGGCTCTTCAGCTACATTTAAAATATATCTCCAGCAAAACTTGTGGGAAATGTTCTACTGAACTCAGTGCAATAGGATTTTACCTCGGTTTATTTTGAGCAAATATAGTTCTTACCTGAAAATGAATTATAGGGAGTTTGCTGTTAAGAGACCTGCCAGTTGTCATGGATAAGGAAGGCCTTATCTAATGCCTGCTTTCACCAAGAGAAAGACATGCACTAAATTAAATGGGCTTTGACTGAGGCTCTAAATTAGCTCAGGCTTTTCTGTGAACCATGAAAAGACAAGTAGTTATAGACAAATAAGTACCGAAGCAGCTGTAGGTGGTTGTCTAAATCAAAACTAACAGGTCCTGGACAAGAAGTTGCAGATGCGTGGAAGACTGCCTGCGCAGCATGACTGTCCACATCAGTTGTGAGTTTAGATGGATGATCAAATGGAAACCACTGTAATGCCAATCCAACAGACAGTATTGTCCTGCATTTCACTTGGACTTATCCTACCGGCTGTTAGACATGGGCCCAGCTTGTCCCATCCTTGCTCATGTTGCTGTCCTGACCATAGTCCTCAGGATATGTTGATGTCCCACATTGGTGGCTGTGCAGACACCGTCCCTTTTGCACCCGTTTTCAGAAACATCTGGGGTAACAGGACGTGGGCTTTGCCCACGTCTGGAAAGCCCTGTCCACTTATGAGGGGATGCTGAGCATTTTTGGTTGATATTGATGTAGGGCGGGAAGTCTCCGATGGCGTGACAAGGCGCTGGGTGGGGGTTAGGATCAGGGCTCTCCCCTTGCCCTCTCCTCCCTGCGCACCAGGGACCATTGAGGGTGTTGAGTGAAGCCCCAAGAAGTTGGCTTTGACCTCGACGTATACTTTAACGGGGATTAAAGTTAGGAAGCAGAAAGCTCTGACCTTACTGTTATTTATTTATGCAACGTAAAGGTTGTAGTCGCACACGACGACAGCATCCCGGGGCCACAGAAATTATTAGCTGTGGACCATACTCTGAACCAGCCCATTCTTCAAGTGACGAGCAGGTACTCGTGAGCGGTGTCCCTGGTTTTGGGGAGGGCTGTGCTCTGAGCAGTAAATCCTCCCTCTCAGCCAAACCTGTGAGTATTTCTAAATTTCACTGTGTTTTCCTGAAATAGCCTAATGGCCAATACTGCATTTATGGGATCATTTTAATAATCCCAGTCTCTGCCTCATTGCATGGGAAGCATTATTAAAAAGGTAATAAACTGCTGCAAAGACATGCGATAGAAATAGAAATGATTTGATAAATAATGCAATTGCCCGGAATCATTTACATTTGCAGTAGAGTTGTGGCGTGAAGCAAAGTTGCTGTTAGGCTAAAAATTGCTGTAGATATTCCTGCCTGTGAACTATGGCAAAAGGCTGAGCAAATACACCGCTGAGATTGCGGTCGGGTCTGTCTGGTGCTTTTGCTTTCTTCCTCTGCTTCCAATCCCCCCAGCCCAAGCAAGGCTCTGGAGGATGGACAATAGGCCATTCATCATGTCGGCTGAAATACACTGTTTTTCACAGGTACATTTAACCTAAATCCTCTCTCAGAAGACAGATTATCTCTTAGAATAACTCTGGCACCACAGTCTCTTTTCAATAGCCACGTCAACCACTGCCACAAAGGCTGTACATGAAGGGATCAATGGTAGTTTTATCTCAAATTGCACTCAGTGTGTGTTTCTTCCAACTGATTCATTTAAATGCTTGCTCTAAGACATCTTTTCTCCCTGTAATAGAAAAAGGATCGGACACCCTAAGCATTGTTTCCTTGGGGAGAAAAAAAATTAAAATATTCACTTGGCTAAGCATGAAATATTTTGGATGCATGTGTTTAATCAACAGTGAAACCGAGTGTAGTTACACTTGTATTTCGTAAATTAAAATGCTAAAATTATCCGATAAGAAACAACATACCTTATTTCATTGCAGCAGTGCTAATAAAACCATTTGAGAGGAAAAAAAAAATTCGCTTTATAATTATGACCACTTTGCTCCAAAGAAACATTGGAGCTCTGATCTGCGGTCCAGTAGTTGTGCTGCGTCCCGCGGGCAGATAATCGTTACCACCGCGCACACAACCTGCCGTATGCGCTGCATTTGTAGTCCATTCCTATTCCACGTGTTTCCATCTGCTGAACAGAAAAATAGAGGGCAAGCTAAGAAGAATATAGTGAGGGATACCTGCAGTATCATCTGTCTGGTGCGGATCTTCTGTCAGTGATGTGTGTACTTTGTGAGTTAGAAAATAATTCGCAATGAAAAGGTTAGCGCATGGACCTGCTACTCATCCCTGCAAAGGCTTTCACCGGGCAACTGCAAGGTGCGGGTGAGGTTGAACAACCCCTGGCTCTGCAGTGCTGATGTATTTGGTTCCTGGACCCACATAGATTTTTGTTTTAATTAAATAAAAGCAATAAGAGCAAGATGTTACAGTAGATATTATAGGTCTGGGATTTTTAAGCAAACTTTCGGTCAAAGCATGGGGTCAAACCTGAGCAGCAGGTCGTAGGCATGTTTTGGTAGATGCAAGTGATGCAGTCAGACACCCAAAGGTCAGATTTCCTTGGTGCTGGGCTGGAGGTAATTACTGATACTCTGTTATATGAAGTGTTGTGCAAGTTTTGCAGTTTTCAGTCATCGTTTCTATTCCAAATAAGGGCTTGATCTCGTTTTCACAAAGTCAGTGATAAAACTCTTACTGATCTCAACAGGACATATTCTGTCTCTAAATGCATATGTTACTGACTGAGAAATATTTATCTGCTCCTGGGAATCCTGCCCAGCAGTGGGGAACGCTGTGGTGAGCTGCATGAATCAGATCTATTGTGCTCGATTGGGGTTGGAGGTAACACAACCTGCTGATGGGCGACTTAATAGATATGGCAGAAGTATCATGAGCTGAAAAATAAGCGCTAATAGATCAGACCAAAATGATTATGCACTGCTATTTTTCCTCATACTGCTCCAGGTCTGCTTCACCTCTTCCATCCATCCCCAGCTGCTGCTGGAGATGCTGGGCAAGTTAGCATTGCTGTATTGATCCAGGCAGAGGGCTGTGCTGATGTGGTCATGATGCCAAGGTGGGTCCTTTCTAGGTAGCTTGGGTGTCTTTGAGTAGCAGAGCTCTGTGCAGCTGTAGCACACACTTAGATATTTGTCATCCGTAAAGATGCGACTTTCTCCTTCGTGTACTTTTCAAGGTTCACACCAACCAAATAGACAAATGCCTTAAGACACTTCCATTCCTGCAGAGCTGGCAAAGGGCACGCGCAGTCGTCGGGCGTGCAGCATCAACGAGAAGCTGCCGTGGAAACTGTGTGCCTGTCGGTTTTGGAAAAGGCTTCTTCAGGGTAATGCAAAGTGTTCAGCTTGCAACTTTTCACATTTGCTGCTGCAGTGGCAAAAAAAATGGGCAAGGAAGGCTAGGGAGGAATGTTTTCAGCGTTTGTAAAGGTCCTTTGTCCCCAGAAGAGTTTTGATCAAAACACTGACGAGGTCAGCTCTTCCTGGGGTAGAACCTAAAGCTTCGGTTTAGGAAACAAACAGTCCTTTTATCTCCTAATTTCAGATGTGTCTCTGCTCTCTGTGGACCTCAAATCTCCAGCTGACAACACAGACCAAGAGATTCTCTCTTACAAATGCTATGTTTAAAATAGATGACCTTTCTTTATATAAGGATGCTAAACTATCTTATATCATCTCTTTTTTTCCAAATGGATTTTTTTATCATCTTTGATTATTCTGTGATATTATCAGTGACTAAGAGCCAGGTTATCAGTAGAGCAGTTGCATTAACCTGTAGAAGAAGAGATTTACATTTTTAGTTGTTGTTACCACCTGTGTGGTTAGTAGTATCAGCAACCCAAAACATTTAATAGCAAGTCAATAATTCATTTTTTGAATTTGTAATGGTTTAAAGAGGTGCATACTCAGCAACCAGCACTCTGTTCTGAAGTAATACACATTTATCAGAAATGTGGGTTATTTTTATGTCTTCCTAGGCATCTTATTAGAAAACATTCTGGGGGGTGTATTTCAGAAGAGGAGGAAAGCGTACTGAATAGTGCTTCATTTAATTTGAACTTTGTGTCTTGAAAGAGCTTTTTCAACCAAACTGCTGAAAGTGGTTGATGAAGGGATGTTTGCTTTCAAGCCAGTTAGCAGTTTGAGAACCCTCAGTGGCCTGAAATGAGCCTCTCTCGTTTAATGCAGATATGTCTGCAAAGAAAATTTGTGAATTAGGAAAATCAGCGAAAGTCCGTCCTACTTTCTCAACTAACTGGAACAAATTTCAAAGTGTTAAAATAATTACTTGTTAACTTCTAAAACATTGGATTCAAATTAGAGGACAAAACATTCAGTGTAGAAAAGCACTTTCAGCAAAAAGAGCCACATAACCATAAGGCCTCCTAATCGATGAGTCACAGTATAGTTTTAATGGTCTGATTTATTTTAAAAAAATGCAGTTAACTTGCACAATTATTTGTCAGTTTTCATGCTGGTCATTTACAGGAGTGTGCAGGGAATTACTTAGTTACCAGATGAGAATTAAACATGCCTGGAGACTCTCCAGGGCAGGGGTTTGGAGAACTTGGTGCAAGTCCCACCTGAACTCTTTGCAGCGTGTTACCGGAGTTAAAGGATGCCCGTGTGCTCAAATTGTAAAGCCAGCCGGCCGTGGCTTTCAGCTTAGAAATGGAGGGAAATACAGACAGCGCTAGCTCCCTCCGATGTGCCAAAGCCAATGGTGGATTGACTGTCCTCATCGAAAGGTTGTCTCTAGAGCGATCCAGTCCACATTAACTGCAAACTAATTTTACATTGGGAATAAAGACGACTTAGAAGGAAACCAATAGCATGAGAAAGACAAAGACAGAAAAGATGTTAGAATTTGAAATTAAAGCTGGCTTCATCAACAGATACAATTAAAATGATCTATGGAAGAGATTATCCAGTAAATAGGTTTCAGGCATATGGCTAAAAATAAAACATAAATAAATAAAAATAAAATCTCAAGTGTACAGAAATAGTCTAAACGATCAGTTTTTTCTGGATTTCTTGGGATGGCAAAAATGCTGAGGGAGTAAGTGCAGAGCCTGGCAGGGGCAGTGCCGGAGCAGGGTGGTCCTTCTTGAGCTTGAGCATATTGCTGAGCTTGTTCTGTCGTTTATATTGATTTGAATTTTAATGCATGCCAAGGGCACCTTCAGCTTTCAGAAGGGCACTGTTTCCAAAGACCTGAAATTGATAACAGCAGTAAATAATTCCTTGGGAGCTCCTGGTGCTGCTGCTGCCCAGGCTCCTGCACTGGAGGCCAGTGTGGCAAGTCCTGTGCTCCAGTGCACATTTAATGTAATACACGCATTGATTTGTGCCAACATAGTAGTGAAGATAAGAGACAAGTAGCTATATACTACTCTCTTCCAATTATTGAGCTGAAGCAACTGCTACAGAAGCAAATATATGGCACTGGACTCTTGCAAAAATAAATTACAGTAGTGAATGTTACTGACTGCAACAATTTGGAGACCTATAAGCCAGCTGAGAAACTTCTATTAATATCACTGCTACTGATGTGTGAAATATAACCTCTGTCCCTGGTCTCTGCCAGTTGGCCTGCATGTTGTTGTGCTGCTGCAAGAGCAGGTCAGGGAGAGGCTAGTCAGAACGGAGATTTGGTGGCTGCTGTCGGAGCACCTTGCACTGTCTTCCTCCTCCTCGTTCAATACCGTCGTTGTAAAGACACTCAAACTGTCCCATTTTTCGAAGCAGGTTTATGCATGTGGACTGAGTAGCCCGTATGTGCCCATCAAGAGAGCATGGCATGACAAAAGGCACCCGCACCAGCTCCCGTAGGTGACACAATGTCTCCTGAGTCTCACTGGAGACCATGCTCAGCCCAGTGGCTGCAGCTGGCAGGAGCCTGGGGACCCCACGGCTGGTGTGGGCAGATGTCCTTTGTGCTCGTGTTCATGCCTTGTCTCACGCTGGTACTTTATTCAGCTGCCTCAGTGTTGCCCCACGGCTGCAAGAAAAGGCTCGTGCCGATTCGTGCAGTCTTCTGTTTCTTAAAGCCTTCTCGGGTGGGAAGTGCCATCTGAGCACTTCTGCAATGGTGCAGGTATTGTTGGCTCAGTTTCTTTCCTCCTAATTTCTCAATCCAGTTGCGCAGAGCTTGATTGGTGTTAAGGATGCAGAAAGGCTTCTTCGTTTTCTTTCAAATTAGTTAAATTGGGAGATAATTGAGCAGGAGAAGGCAGGAATTAATACAAGATTTTCAATGCAGGGCTGAAAGTGGCTGAAGGGGAGAAAGCAGATTGCTGCAAGACATGATACTGAGCAGACAACCAAGTACTTTGCTAAAAGAGGTGATATTAGGCTGGGGGAAACGTTTTTCTGGAGCCTCCTTAGATTATGCCTCTGCAGGGCACAAGGCATTCGTGTTTCGATGGGATTTACTGGGCAGGATCAGGTTTTCTGTTTTCATTGACTTAGAGCAGAGCAGAAGAAAACGGAACAGGAGACAAAGCTAATTGTGAGAACAAGGCAAGCCTGAAGTGCAGCCCTTGCGCAAGAGGAGGAGCTGGGGATCACCCCAGGAATTAACGTGCCATCCCCGCCTGCCTCCCGCCCTCCGAGAGACATGTACCGCTGCAGATAACAACGCTGTTTTGACGGGGAGTACGTATGTGAGGAGGGGATGGGAATGAAATAGGATATTTTTTTTTTAACCTGCAAGTGCAACTGTAGATAAGCCCCGCGGGCTGAGTTATACTGCAGGCAGAGAGGTGGAGAGCGCGGAGGGGAAGCTTGGCAGCATGGTACCCTTGCTGAAAAGCCATCAGCCTTCTTGAAAAAAGCAGCAATGAAGCACCTGCTTCGTTGCATCTGTTCGGAAGAAGCTTTTACATTGTTAAGCAGCGAGCGTGGAGATTTTTAGATGTGGCCTGTGTACCACATGTTGCAAGGGTTGTCATGGTGAGTGCTGAATATCAAAGTACAGACGTGTGTAAAACATACACAAGCTGCTGCTGTGTAAGTTAAAGTTGCCCTCAAGTAAAGACACGGAAAACTCATGTAAATTATGCATTCGGTATTTAGGAATTGCGTCCTGAGAGATTTCTGTCAGCTGAACTCCCTCTGTAACAGGCCACGGACTGTCTGTTGTTCAAACCATCAATAATTAATGCAGAGTTTTATGTTGACTTAAAAAAATAAAACTTTTGTGTCTGCTGTCTTTCCAGAATCACTGTTTTGGATGATGGGAGCCTCCGGATTGTCAACGTCACCAAATCCGACGCGGGAAGTTACACCTGCGTGGCCACAAACCACTTGGGACAGCAAGCAGCACGGGCAGCTTGGTTGTGAAAGGTAATTGCGATTTTTATTGCATATGACTGATACTCCATTTTAGTGTCTAAGAGCGTCCCAAGCAGCCCCATGCACGCTGCACCTTTCCCCTTTGATGCTGATGCAAGCAGAGCCTGGGGGGATTAAAGTGTCTTTTGCATCTCAGAAACCTGCGGAGCCTCGTGGGTCGGAGACAACGTTAACGGCCAGAAGGTGTCTGTGGTCGCGCTGACTGATGGTGCTTACAGCAAGTTAATGCAGTTATTTTCACACGTGGTTTAAAATTATACTGCAAATGATATGGGAATTGTAACACAAAGCCAGGTCCCTGGTCCATATCGTTGTCTGACTTGTTTCTAGCAATGGCCAGTAATCATGCTTGAGAAATATTTGCTGTCGCTGCAGCCAGCTGGGTCCTAAGATTCAGTTTTGCAAAGGACTTGCATAAAGCCATTGCGTACCTGTGGAGAAATGTTGCCCTCAGCATGCTGAGATTAGGTGCTGTCCTTTAAAAACATGTCTTATCTAGTTCAACATCATTTATTCTTGTTATTCCAAAACTTCTATTATCTTTCTAAAAACTTTCTGAACTCTTTAATACATCGTCTTGTTGCAGAATGATGCAAGAGTTTCACTCTTGCAATTCAATGTCATAATTTTTGAAAAGATGCGCAAAGTCTGATTTAATTTCATTATTTCTTATCCAGGGCTGAATTTCTGCATTTCAGGAGTTTGAAGTGTTTATTCATGTGTGTTCAGAATTTTTCTGTCAAATATTTTTTTTCAAAAGCAAAAGCTATAATGTTTGACAAAAATATTTCAAGTAATAATTTGATAAACAATGAGAAACACTGACAAATCTCTTAATTTTTGGCCTCCTTATGAGTAGTCCGATGTCTGATGTATTATTATAGGCAATGAATATATAGATTATTACACTTATAATCACTCTCCATTTCCTTCTTATTTGGGGAAAGACCTATATTGGATAACAAAACAGGAAAGATTGATTACAAAGCAATAAATCAATCACAGAGCTCTAATGCTGTCAGTTTTAATTCTCCCATATATTGGCATTGATGGGTAGTATTCAGTTAGAGGCTCTCCTCATCAATTTTTTTAATAGTATATAGGGAATACTTTAAAATGTTTCAATGCAAGTTTTAATCCGTGGTTTTTATAGTCGGAGCACATTTCAGCAAGTAATGTCAGGATCAAGCAAGTGCTGATAAAGCTGGTGAGCCCCTGTTACAGTTATAAACTGCCGGTGACGGTGGTACAGCAGCGGTTTTTCTCAGAGCAAAATGTTCGCCTCTACCTTAGCTATCCAGTCAGGTATTTATAGTTAGATGGGATGTTTCTGGGGTTGTGCTTCATGCGCGTGGCGCTTGGCCCTTCTGCATCTCCATCCCTCACGTCACGGGCCAACGGTGCAGCCCCAGGGTGGAGGGCTGTGTTACCCCTTCAGATCTTCGGCTGTTACATATTGACACCGAGAGTTCTTTGGGTTTGGGGTTGTTTTGGATAGCTTGTGTGGCATTTGCCCATGCCCGTGTCGGACCCTGCAAACAAAAATAGAGACAAGTGAAGATCAGCGTTAGATCTGTATGTGAGCTGGCTCTGCCTTCTCTTAATCTGTGTTGTCCTAAGGAGGCACCCACAGCAAATAGCTAAGAAAGCAACGCTCAGGGAAAACGAACGTATAAAAGACCTTGACTGCTATTAAAAGGGTCAAAAGATTTTAAAATTAAAAGAGCAAAACTGGAGAGCAAAATGGTAAACACAGCCCAAACGTCCTTCCCTGGCCTCCACGGGGACCGCAGGAGGGTGGCGCGTGCTCATAGCAGGAGCCGCCGGCTTTCCATCTCCAGGCTGGGCATAGCTGAGGTCATCCTGGTTTTCCGAGTGCTGCAAGGCACCGAGGGGGTTGAATCGGGGTCTGCAGTTCCAGGACTGCTTGTGCCACCGTAAAAAAGCCAATCATTGGAAATAGGACTGTGTTTTGTTTCTGTTATTGAAGAGTCATGCTTCTGTAGTTCATGGCTTATCCTTTCTTCCTCGCGGTACCCCAGGAATAGCCCGTAACTCCGAGCACAATAGTCAGCAGCTATTGTACCTGATCTTTGGGTTCACGTGGTTTACAAATCACTTTTCTTTGCAGTAAGGTTATAAGGGATTAGCAAGTACTTTTTTCTCCCTCAGTGCTCCGTTTTAACTCGATTCCATTAGCATTAATGGGAGCAACACATGTGCATGAAGCAGAGAATAAACTCTTAAGCCCAAGATGTGGATATTAACAGCAAACTGAGAAATGCAATTTCAAAGTCTATCCCATAAAAAGTATAAAAGAGCAGAAACTATTCTGAACTCCAAATGAACTGTGTAAAATACTCTATTTTATACTGAAATGCTTGAGTTTCTCTGCCCTAAGTAAAACACCGGCAAGTTTTGACAGAAATACGACTGAATACCTTATTTTAACTCAGTTTTGCAGTGTACAAAAAGGCTAATGTATCAGCTGATGAGTTTTTTGACCTTGAGATATGCTTATATTCCTTTCGAACTCATCTTACGTCATTGAGTAAAGAACTGTGAAGGTCAAAAGACGTTTTTTCTAACCTTCCTGTGTTCTTCCATTAACATTGCAGGTTCTCTCTTTCTTTTTTTTTTTTTTAAATTTTCTTTCTCTCTCAGGGAGAGATGCCGACAGCATCAAAGACAGTGTAGGCAAGGATGGGAGGAGGAGGAGAATATCTGTTACACCAGAACCAAGGAGCTTAAAATAATTCTCTAGCAAACAACCAGAGAGGGCTGAGTAAATATTCATATTATACATGAGTAGATAGCTTAAAAATATGAAGTTCTGATGGGTGCCCATAGGGCTGTGTACGAACATGCTGTTGTCAGAACTGGTGAACCTCGGTGTTTTCCGAACCAGTGAGATTGTGGTTTGGGTTTGTTCTGTTGGTTGGTGCTAAATGAGAACCGCTCTGGCCTCTGAGACCTGAAATCTTGTAAACTTGCGTGTACGGTTTGACCTTTAAATTAAAAAGCAGGATTGAATTTGTAAGGATAGAGAAGAATCCTGTAGACAGTGTTCAGAGCTGTGTAAAACATGGTATGTGTTTACCTGTAGTATATAAATATTAATTTTCCATCTTTTTTTTCCATTTTTTCCTGTACTTGAGGCTAAACGTTCAATTCTTCCAACACACAGAAAGACTATAGACTTTTTAAGTACCGGGGGATTAAATGACAAATAGCGTAAACAGGTATAGACTGTACCGTATGAGTTTATTTGTATTTAATGCAGTGATCTAAATTGGCTAATATAGCAGCAGCTCTGAAATAGGAAACTAATTTCAAGACATTGCAATAAAAGCTCTGAATATAGGAGGTGCAAGGAGAGGCTCCTGGCGCTGACGTCCCAGCTTGTGCAATGACTAAGACCCAAATGAAGTTTCTCGGGCAGCATTAGGTATGGAAGAAGCAGCGAAAACAAGCTGATGACAGGAATGCAGATGATAATAGCGCATCGCCACCGTTTCTGTCACAGGATGAGAAAATCCTTGTCACGCAGCTTGTTTCCCAGCAGACACACTAAATATCTTGGTGAGCCTGTGGCCAGCTTTGCTTTTGTGATGTTGGAGGTGAATGGATCATGGCACCCACCATAGCCATGTGTGGCTGCTTCTCAAACGTCTGCTTTCCTTTTCCTTGTGTTCTGAGCTATAAATCTATCTATATAAATATATATAGATTTTTATATAAATATATATAAAAATCTATATATATTTATATAAGTCTGATCATTCAGCTTGACTCCGCAGCCTGTAGCTTCGTGGTGCGGTCCTTTGTCATTTCCAAGTAGGCAGTGGCGACGTGTCGTGCTCCGGCAGATGAGCGGTTGCAGAGGTGAGCGGGGCTGCTGCTGCTTCTGTACTTGGAGCTGTGCGGTATGGAACCGCCATGGAGGAGCAGTGGCAGGGATTGTCCTGCAGCGGAGATGCTCTCAGGTTTTAAAGCACTCCAGCCTGCCAGAAATGGCTTTTCGTACCATTTATTATCTGGTTGCCTTTGAGTGCAGACCAGGATGATCCAGGCCTTTCCAGTCGCCTTATCTCTGTGGTTTAATGAACAGAAACATCATGTGAATGCTTGGTAGAGTCTGTACGTTTCTGTTCTTGTCGGGAAGTACAGCAATTCCGGTCACATTATTGCATCTCTGACAAGGGCGAGTTCCGATGACTTTATTTGCCTGTTTCATTATGATGCACCTTTAACATTTTCCTACTGCCATTAGCGCGTCTCGTTTGGACTGTCATGGGAAGGCTCAAGGCAGTAAAAGCAAGAGAACTTTTGTTAGCTGGTATCCGTATCACTTTAGCAGAAAAAGAATACAAAGAAAATGTCAGTAGGTTATTTTTTCCTCACGCTTGAATAGACTGATAGTCTTGATTTTGTCCAGCACAGTGATCCAAATTATTTTCTGTAAAATTGCATATTTTCCATTCCAAGCCTATTCCTTTGTGTGAATGTTGAATTGGTGTATTGCACTTAAAATTGAAACGATTGATTAAATACTGTAAATTCTGGCCCATTATTGCGTAACTTTTCAGAGACTTCAAATGTTACTGCCTTTAAACCTGCAATTCTGACTGTGTTATTCTAGTCCTTTGAAAGTAGCTGGGCTCATAGTTCAGGGGCAGTGCTGTGCTGATCAGCATGGACACAGCCTTCGCACTCTGTAAAACAGTGTCAGTGGGATGCGATGGTCTTCCTGCCCCATCTTGTCATCTGTGGTTGTCTCTGTTTTGACATCACTTGATCAGTATTGAACTACATTCTTCGGAAAATATGTTGTGCTTGCCTTGTATCGATGGGGCTAGTAGATAAGGAATAACCATTTTTTGATCTTCGGAGATTATGAATATTATGCTGCCCATAAAGAACTGGAAAGAGTTTAGTTCTCCAGCTCCACAGGTATGCACCAGTGGAGAGACATCACTCTCTAATGACTGACCATCTGTCCTCTATTGCATGTTTCAGACGCTTTGTTTTGAACGTGGCTGATAATGCATGGTGCAGGGTTTCTTCAAGTCATTTGTGGCTTAATTTCCACATAATACCGTAAGCTGGTATGTGCTAACGAGCACACATGCAATCAAACAGAATTGCTTACGCCTCCTTTTCTATTTGTGCATAATGTTCTTCGGTTGGGCTGAGGTGACTTTGATACCTTCGTACCCATCAGCCTTCTGAAGCTGAACGACGCAGAGGCTGGTCGCAGATGCGCGTGCACCAACAGTGCTCATCATGAAACACCAGCTATTGAATTTCACAGGAGCGGAGTTTCAATCACTTGTAGTTCTTTTTACCTTTGAAAACCTCATTATACCCCCCATAACTGCGTTAAAGACAACTTGGTATAAAGCCTTCAGTTTGATTTTTTTTTTTTTTTTTTTTAAATGTGTTGTTTGTTTATAAGCTTAAGGGTCCAGGCAGACTTTTAAATTAATCCCATTTTTACATTATAGTAGTCTAAAAAATAAAACTCAGAAAATAGAGAGATCAAACTCATATGGAAAATCATACAGTCTGGATGATCCCTCATGGATTTTCAGAGAATTATTTTATTCTTTTGGAAATGTTTACACATTATCACACTTCAGATTTTTTTGTTGGATATTCATAGATAAACTGAATCCAGAATGAATATCCCGAGTGTTATCATACAAGTTTTAGATCACAGTTGTGTGTTCCTTACAAAATTATTTCCGCCATTAGGATGGTGGGTGTGTCTATTTATATCTTGTTTTATACTTACAAATAATTTATTTCCATTATCACAGACACTGATTCTGCATAACAGAGCTAGTATTGCTGAGTGTGTCCTTCAGCATCTGCTTTGGCTTCAGTGCCAGCCTTAAATCTAACGCTGTGGCCATTTGCACTACTGAGATCAGCAAATGCTGGACTTGCCTACAACTGAGCTAGTTCTCAAATAGTGCCATTACTGACTCCATCAATAAAAA
This sequence comes from Gymnogyps californianus, assembly GCF_018139145.2. Classification (NCBI taxonomy): domain Eukaryota; kingdom Metazoa; phylum Chordata; class Aves; order Accipitriformes; family Cathartidae; genus Gymnogyps; species Gymnogyps californianus. Next base: position 2,916,982 of record NC_059483.1, on the reverse strand, counting down.
AGGTGGCGTTTAATAAACCTGATTTTGTCTTAGTCAAAAATACGTGTAGCTTTTTTGAAATATATCTACCGAGCTCTGCAGAGGTGTTGGGTGCGTTAACAAAGTGTCTCTCCTTGTTAGGGTGTGCTCTGAGTGGATCTGGCTGCAGAGGAACTGTGTAATGGTTTTACTTTGCGGTTGTATGAAACGCTAATCTTTCAGCAAGGAGTGTGTGTGTGTTTTCCTGAGTGTCCTTTTTTGGGTTTTTTTTTAAATCAGTGAATACAAACAACTGTAGTGCCATGAATTTTACCAGCTGTTTTCAGCTATGTCTTGACTACTTCTGAGTAACTGGGATATCAATTGCTTGGGCTGGGGGCTTAACTTTTTTCCCAAGAGGGAGAGTAAGCCATACATTAAGATGTTGGTTTATTTACATTAACCAAGGGAAAAATGCAGCAGATGCTTAAATCTGTTGACCCATTTAAGCGCTATCCACATTACCAGAAACCCTCTCTACACCTCCCTGATTTTTCCCCCATCAGATACATTGCTGCTGCTTTGCTCATATGGAAAGCTGTCCCAGAAAGCTATTGCAGGCATTTTCCATACCATCCGTCCATATGTCGTGGGTTTAGTGGTTATTCATTTTGAAACATGAATAGCCCCTCTGTCACTCTTTCTGAGGTCTGTCTTGATCCAGCAGTGTTTAAGGCCATGCAAGGTCTTTATTTTTCTTTCCTCATGGTTCAGCTCAATCTAATTTAAATTCATGTTGGTTATGCCTCAGCCCTTAAGAAAGGACCTGGTTAAATGACACCTGGTGTTGAAAGCACAAAATATAATTTAAAAAAGAGAGGCAGAGTTTAAAGTAATAATCCCATAGCAGCACTTTAGGGCTGTCCATATTTTATGGGCTTTTTATAATTATGCTGGATAGTACATGAAGTGTGTGTTCGGCTGGTATCAAAGCCAAGATTTTCTACACTTACCAAAGACTCAGAACTCTGAAGAAGTCAAAAGAAGTTTTATTATTGTTAAAGGTTTTTTTAGTAGTTGTTGGACACAGTTTTTATATGTAGTCCAGACATGAATGAATGTTCCGTAACAGGCTTAACACATTGTTTTAAAAAATTTCAGGGAGAAAAAGTCAATTTAGAGTACAAACTGTTGTTCTCCAGAATCTCTAAATCAGGGGTTTATAGGCAAAAAAGTATTAGAGCACACCATAGTTAAGTAAGCACTGATTTATTCACGAGTACATGTTGCTGTATTCTCACGTTCAGGAAATAAAACTTATTTCTAAGTTTGAAAAAATCTTTCTTGACTTCTAACTCAACCAGTTGCAAATGCTTGATTTTAACAATTGACAATGAAAGCAATAATCTTTGGCCATAAAATTGCAAAGGAATATATTCAGCTCTAATTGGACTATTTCCACTGACACCAATTATTTCTAGGACACAATTAAGGGTCTTTTGCTAGGTTTAAGTAAAATTATGACCCAAAGCACTGCATGAAAGGCACAATTATAAATGAGCGAGCTGTGCATCTGCCGCATCTACTCCTTCCTCCCCTCAACCGTGGTAGCCCTAACGCTTCAGGCTGCACTTTGCTGGATCTCCTTAACAAACCCTGGGTGGAAAAACTTCAAGTAGAAGCTGGTGATGGCTGGTATCCAGTAGGTACCTCAGGGTCCTTGCAGCTTTTAAGGAGCTCTTCTCCATATAGCACTTCAAACGCAAAGTTTAATCAAGTATTTTATAGTTTCGGGCAACTTACATGTTTATTTCCAACTGGAAACCACAGTCAAGGTTGTTATACGACGCCTATCCAGGTTGCCTTCTGCCGCTGTAAGGAGCTCACCTTTGTGTTTCAGAGCTGGCAGGCGCATCTCCTCTGCACGTGTTACACCTGAGTCCGGTAAACATTTGGGTTTTCTCCCAGCTCCGTTCAGGTGAGAACCTGAGGTCATCAGAAAAATCAGGTCAGCCCCAAAGCACCCCAGGGAAGATGAAATAGCTGTGTAGCAATGTCAGCATTTCCATGTTTCTGACAGTTAATTGAAGCAAAAAGGTTGTAATTATTCTGAGATTACAGAGGTGGCAAAATGAGAAGCAGATGCCTCGTCTGCCGTCGAGCCTTCCCCAAAGCCACCCCTCCTTGGCTCTGCTCAGACGCGCCTTTTGCTTTTGATTTCCTTAAGGTGAACTTGTCAAACACGAGAGCCGTGATCTATTAGCTGTGTTGTGCCGGGGAAGGTCGGTGACCTTGCTCGAACATTGATGAGGATCGTAGCAAGCATCAGAGGGACCAGCCCATGGCTGGGCATTTCCATCGGCCCCGCCGGGGACATGTCGTAACACAAGTTTGTGGTCAAACTGTGGAGTGAGACTTAACTCACAACAACTCGTGAATGAACAGCACAGCAAGAGCTGTCGGTTTCGTGTTTGGGAGAGAAAAAAATCAGGTCAGCTGCTAAGGACAAAAACAGTAAATGGCAAAGAAACATGTAAATGAAATAAGCTGTAAAATACCAGCGGTTTGCTCTTAGGGCTAGTTGAAGTAAGTTAGGGGTTTTTTCTTGTAAACACTTACTGATCATAACAAATCAAACTTGTAAACATAATACAACTGTTAAGCTTCATTAAATTTGCAGCAGACAATGAATTTTTTTCAGGCAATTCAAAGGGTCTTCTGTAGTACTGATTCAGTTTAATTGAACGTATCACCACAAGCAGACAGTAAGAAATATATTGAAGATATCCATCTGGCTTGCACTGAAAACCTTGTGCGTTTTGTCTTCTGTGGCTGTCACAGGCCTTACTAATTGCCTCATTTTGGCTGTTTTACAATCAGTGTGATTTAGCCATTAACGTGATAAAAGTCGTCTTGGTGAAGAGCTTGATATTAAAAAGCATAGATCTCCAGCCTATCTCTCTTGCCAATTTTGGACCTATCTCTAGCATTATTAGAGTTATATTTTTAAGAGCAGAAATACAAATATATTGACTGTTACGGAGCAGCTTCTCCAGATACTTTGCCTATCTGATTCTGATGTAGAACGTGCCAGTCAGTGTGGAATATTTGCTCTGGATAATGGTAGATGCAGCAGATTCTTCTCCCCACTTCCCTCCTCACCATCTTCTCCTTTCTCCTCTGTGTCCCTCCAACTCCCAGCCAAGCTTCAGGCACATCAGGGGTCTTAAAACTGATACCTGCACAGGTAAATAAGGAAGTCAAGACAAGATCAAGTAGCTGATGCTTATAAATATACCTAATTCAGCACGTAATGTGGAAAAAAAATACTTTTTTTTAGAAAAGTTCAACCATTATGCCTGTATACCCTGTAAGGGGGAAAAAAAATTCGTATTTTTGTTCCGTATGTTTATCTTAAACGCACAATGTATTGTAGGGTCGGCGTTATTACAACCTCTCCTGCCATAAAAAAAAAAGTTTAAAATAACCCCTTAAAAAGCTCAGTGCTTTCATTTTAGGAATTTGCTTGTCCTCTCCCAAAAAAGCAAGAGGTTCAGGAGTTCGCAATTATCAATGGAAGACTGGGTTGTTTAGCTCATCGTTGAAGATCAAATCCATACATCAGCTGAAAGAGGAGATGACCTAAAGGTTAAACACAGACTCTTAATGAGACAAAAGCAGGTTAATTAACACTTTTCATCAACTTGCTTCAATTTATTTTAACATGATCCGTTTCAGAAAGGTTAAAATATTTTTCAGTTTTTGAATACAAATGAAAACCCAGCATAGTTAAAATGAAACCAGAGATCAAGGACTTCTGATAGATATTTTAATCAAAATAAATGTAGTGCATTTGATTATATGTGTGTGTGTGTTTATGTATGTGATTGTATATGAAACATAAGCAACAAAATATTTTATCCAGTAGTTAATTTCATAAGTGAAGAAGACTAGCCAGAGCTTGTTAACTGGAAATTACTATCAGACTGGGGACAGTTACAAATTCATAGGAAAGGGAATGTGTTCGACTTAATGTTTTCCACCATTTCCCTAGCTGTTGCAGAGGATTAATTTAGCCTTTGGAGAAGAGCTACTACGAGAAGTAGGAAGAGCTGAGGTCTGTGGGACGAGCCAGCGTGGTACAACCCGTTAACGAGGCAGCACTGCCACGCAGAGCAAGCTAGAAGTGTGCTCAAGAGAGTAAATCAGTTGGAGGTAGCTGAGCTGATTGACCTCTCCCGTGCCAGCGGCTCTGGCAGTTAACAGTTCATGCTCCTGGCTCTGCACACATATGGGCTGCTTAAGAAGAAAGGAGTCCAACTGGGCTTGGATATAAGGGGCCATATCTCAGTTCCTGCAGCTTTGTGTGTCTTAGTGGAGTTACCAGGAATTTCTGGCAGCGGAAGATCTGTCTCCTTGAGCTTTTAGTCTCACGCAACTCATTTGGTTTCTAGAAAACTAAACATGACACTTGTACTGCTGTGGGATGTAAATCCCGTGTCTCTTCTCTTCTTTGCTCAAGAAGATCTCGCATGGTAAGTCTACTAATATCATGAGTTTGATCTTCATCCCAAAGGAGGATATAGTTTGTCCTTTTCCAAAGCGTGCAGTGGGATGAACTTCCAGACATGAGTTTCATGGGAATCCCACAAATCTTCGGTAAATTAGGGTCATACTCTGAGAAAACAATACAACAGAGAAAACTGAGATCATTGTAGTGTACGGTCCTGTTGTGGAAGGTGGGAGCAGGTCTCCCTAGACCCACTTCTCTCCACACCAAAGTAATTCAGTCTGACTGTGCAGTTAGGGCTAGGGGAGATAATGATCTAAACGTGACATGCATTGAGAAAGTGACTACCGGTCTCCGTTTCAGGTAAAGATGAAGGAAGCAGTGTGGGAGAACAGAGGGGAAATGTGATAATGACTCTCTTATCCTAAGAACTTTATATCCTTGAAAATAGTGACTAAGAACAGGCTGGCCTGAAGGCTATGTTTTTAACATCAAAGATACAGAGGAAGTGTTTAGAGAGCACATTTTCTGTTGTAGGAGGAAAAAGTGTAAGAGTGTGGAAGAAAAGAATCTGGGACAGGACTTGGGGAAATACCAGTCCTTTCGTGTATTTTCTCAGCAGCATTTTTGGAAGCAGCTTAGCAGAACCAAACTTCGGAGGTTTTGAGCTGTTTTGACTTTTTCTCCCTGAGTCTAGCTGGATTGCAAACACGTTACTCAGAGTTGCTTATCAGATAATAATAGTCAAGTGGCACAAGGATAAAGTCTAGGAGTGATGGCTTTTGACACATCAGAGAGTAACTAAAGCGCTGCTGAACGATGATGAGGTGGTGCTTGCAATGTTAAGGACTCCTGGGACCTGATTTTCCCCTCTTCTAATGCAATTTAAGTAAGATTATGAGCAATCCCATCAAAGTTAATATGGAGACTAGAGTCTCTTGTCTTAATCCCAAAATCATGATGGCAGAGAGAATTTAATATCAGGCACCACTGGACTAGGTTAAGTCCTGGGTGTACTGTATCACAGTGCTCAAGCCAGTCCTTTGGGAATACAACATGAATACGAATGTTCATGACTCAAAAGCAGGTTGACTCTGAAATACAAGGAAGTTTTGTCACTGAACTGACTTGCCATGGCTTGGGTTGGTTTTCTCTGTCTCTCTCTGTCACACACAGATTTGGAATATGAATTTTGCTTTCATTATGTTTGAAGTTTTTAAGTGTATCGTGAAGAAATAGTGATCGAATGTTTTCTTCTAGCTTCATTGTGAATATATCTCAATGGTAATCTTTATTAGAGTTTATTTAGAAAGTCAGCAGTATTTCACCAGTGAAAATTTCAGTTCCTTTCATGTCTAAGTGCACAGTAGAAAGTCTCTGTAAAAATCCAAGCCTGAATCCATTAGTCCTGGTAACTAAACTGTTTGGTGCAGTTGACGATGGACATCATTCCCTACAGCAGAGAGCCACGAGTGGAAGTGTCTGAGAGAAATGTTGTAGACCATGACTGAAGCCCTAGCAAAGCTGTGTGCTCGGGGCCAAACTCGTCAATCGCTGAAACCAGGCTGAAAGGAGAGATGTTTGTTTGTTCCTCCTCTTCTCTATGTGTATCTATGCGTATCTTTGCAAGTTGGATCTTGAGTCTTGTTTTGAAATTATTTACATAAGAAAAACTTGCAGCTAATTTGAAGTAAAATGCCATGTAACGGGAGCAATGTCAGGGACACTTTTTAATGATGCTCCGTGTTGAATATTTATTCAGTAGAGCAGGAGCTGGGGATTTTGAGCAAGTTATAATGACGGGATAGTCTTGCAGGTTGTTATTTTCATTTCACATGTGATCCTGCCTCCATCCTGCCCCTTCCCGTAACATCAGTACCGGGGCTCAACCAACAAGAGAGCAAAACAGTAGTACATCCCTCAGAAGAAAGGTTTGTCTTCTCGATGTGTCACGAATTAATTGGAACATGGAGACACGAGTCACTTCCTTGCAAGAGAGCACAGGACATTGAGAGATCATCTCGCCTTCACCAGGAAACAAATTAGACCTTTGTGGCCCAGGAAATTTTTTTTCAAGGTTTGTTTTGTTTGTTCTGTTCTTACGGTTGTTTGATCTGTTCAGAAATAGGTGTTTGGGCTTCAGTCTTGCCTGTGGTAGTGTGGAAGTCTCAACAGGGTTTCAGGAAAAAGTTAATCTTAAATAAAAATATCTGCTGTGCACAGTGGTATAAGAAGACAAAACAGTTTATAATGAAGGTCTTATTTCCATTTGGTAGGCTGGGCGAATAAGGCAGCAGAGACTTTTAATGACTCGCTCAAGGTCAGACAAAGCAAGGAGGAGAGCTTGTTTTATTCCCTCTCACTCCAAGGTCTGTGGCCACGCTGGCCTTCACCCCACAGAGCAGCCTTGCTCTTCACTCTCCTCTTTTGCTTATCTAAGTCTCTTTTCGATGGAATTCTGTTAAGCTTAATTGTTCACATTGGGTTGTGATTCAAAGTCTAAATATTCAAAGCAGTGTTGGACAGGCTGGCTCCCCTGCTGTGCTTGCCCCTCGCAGGAGCCGCGTGCAAGCCTGCGGCTCTGGACACGCTCCCTCTCCGAGTACGGCTAAAGAGCGCTGAAGTCGCCCCCTCTCTCTTGCTTTCCCTCTCCCTGTTGCCTGACTCAGTTCTTTGGATACTTGTAAATTCCTGAGGTTTGTAGCTGAGCTTGTGTAAGTGCTATTGTGCTTCTCCATTTGACTTAAACTTGCAGGTACTTTTTGATAATTTTCCACAAGTTGGCCTGAATAGACTTAAACTTTTCTGTTATTTTATATGTACAACTTGAATAAGAATTCAGCATTATAATGATTAACTAGAGGCATCCGTTTTCCATTTGAAATAACATTGTATTTAAACAGTTACTTCAATTTTGTTTTAAAATAATTTTAAATGGAAGAAAATTGGATGCTACCTGTGACAGCAATAATTTTTTTCTGTTTAGTTTATTAAACAGTTTGACTTTTTTATTTGAGATCGACCTTTTGAGCTGACCTGACAAGATTTTTTTGAAACTGAAAATGAATTTTAAAAAGTTATTTGCATAATTGATTGCCCAACCTGCCTGCAGATTGTCATGCCTCATCCTGCCCAATGCATAACAACTTCTTAATTATGTCTTGTTGTCTGGATGTCATTTCTTGAGACACTAGAGAAATGCCCAGATTTCTTTTTAGTGTAGATTGTAAATAGCTTGGGAATTTTAGATCTTTCTTTTGTGTGGTAGAGTCATTTCTCTATGGGAGCTATTTGCGAGAACTTCTACTAATTATATTCTAATTATAAAATAGTAGGAGCAGATGCTGCTTTAGAGAAATAGTTTGGTTGAAGGCATTCACGGGATGGATGCAGCAACCCACCCAGCAGATAAGCCATTGCAGTAAGAGCAGGAGATAGACACTCCGTGGTGAAAATGGAGGTGGTTGTTTTTCCTAATGACAGATAGCCGTGAGTTCTAGTGGGAAACTCTCTGCGTTGTTCTTGGGTGTTTATATTGAGTTTTGTGTTCGAATGGAGATTCAAACTCTTTACTAAACAAATACATTTGGTACTTACTAAAATTAGTGAATCTTGATAGCCTGCTTTCTATCAAGAATTTTTTTTTTTTTTTTTAATGTGCAAGAGGTGGAGGGAGGAAGGGCTAAAAAGGAATTGTACATTAGAAATGAGGAAAGTTAGAGTAAGGGAGTAAGTCCTGATCGCTCATTAGAGCTCAACAGCTCAGACCCACCGAACCTGAGGGTTAAGGCATCTGGAAGCAGTAGAGAACCTGCTGAACCGGAATGGGTTTGTATTTTAAAAGTAGGGTTGAGAAGTGGTAAAACTGCTAAACGGCAGAAGTTTGACTTTGGAATCGTCCTCGGTGCTGTTTTCATTTAATAATGAGCGTATATTCAGTAGGTCCCAGTTCTTTGCCTCCATAACCAACAAAGTCACAGTCGGAGGAAATCTATGAAAATGATTTAGCAAGGGCAAACCTCTCTTGTTCTTTTGCGGACGTAAGAGTTTTCCCCATCCATGCAGAGTAATCCCTCAGGATACATTGGCCAAACCAAGTTAGCAATGGAAATATTCATTATATTCTGCTGATGTGCAGCATAGGGCTCATAGTTTCAAATGTAACTATTAGTTCTGATACCTAAGTTATATTTCTAAGTGCTGGCCTTTATAAAGTCTCTCCAGTCACTGTCCGTAAGACAGGTCCTGCAAGGGCCAGGCAATGAAGTTGGCAAAGCATGCAAAAAATTGCTACGTGTTCTAAATTCCTCTTTTAATTGCAGCAAGATCTTTAGCCTCGTATCACAGAAGGAAAATCTTATATCCAGTGCTCTTCTTGTTCTGCAGCAAATTGAAATTCTCAGGAAAAGCAAGGCCAAAAATCTGTAAAACCAAATACAAAAGTGACTGCAGTAGGCCTTGGCTCTTGACCAAACAAAAGTGAAAGGAGGTGCTTCCCTTTGGCTGGTTTTGTAATGCAGCTTAAGGGCAGCTGTGGGTCTGTATTTTTTACTGCAGCATGGGATAGCCAAAATCCCAACGTAAAGAAGATAGTGCCTGAAGTAAGTTAGGGACATCCCTGAACATACAGAGCCACACATGCATATAATAATGAAAATGAATTTTTTAGATTCTATGTAGATATATACCAGAATGATACCGTGACATCCTCTACGTCTGTGTGTGTATATGGCTCTGTAGCAAGTATAGTCTGATTATAATAATAAGGTATTGCGTGACATTACTGAGAAATAATTGTATTAATTTTGAGAACCAAGACACATAGTGTCTTCCTACAAATTGCATTATTGTATAAAACTGTATTTATACAGATACCTGTATTACAGCAGGTATGTGGGTTTTACTCTCTCTGGGTAAATATATTGATATAGCAGTTTAGCGCAAAGGTTTATTTTCACCAAGTTAAAACACATTGAAAATGAAGTACAATAATCTTAAATTTGCCCAATTTCTTAATACTAATGTAATAGTAAAAACTTTTCCTGTTTTCAGAGGTATCAGTAGGTGTTTCCATCCAGTTCCCCTTACCCATACGAATGGTGATGCACTGCGTTCACACCAGGTACTTGGGAAGATGAATGTGTCTTGGGTTGCTTGATAAATGACCTGTACGCCAAGACTAGCTTATCCCAAGACATTCATGACACATGCAAGACTTGATCTGGGTGATGTTAGGGATGGTTAAGCTATGGATCATTCACTGGGAAGCTGGAAAGTCCAGCTCATGATTTTCATGCTGTTCTGTAAGTTTGAGAGCTCAAGAGGCATCCGCTCCTAATGACTCTTAATTTGGGATTTATTCTTGCATGTCAGCTAATTCCTAACGTCTTGGTCCTGATGAGGTGCAGATAATAGACACAGAACTCAGATAGGAAAGACCTAAAACACATACTGTAGCATAAAAATGCAAAGACTGTGCCAGTCACTTCATAATTTTGCAGTTTGAATGCCTGCATATCATATTGCTGCTCTGCTTCTTTTTGAAAATTTTTTATTTATGGTCATTACTATTCAAAACATATTTAAAAGCGCCATATATCAACCATCTCAGCAGGCTAAACTGTTCAAAGGGGCAAAATGCCGTTGGCCACTGTGTACATGAGGTGCACGGCAAACTGCATGGCATTACATTTGCACAATTACCTGTGGCTTGTGTTACAAGGAGAATGGCGATTGATCCTTGAGTGACTTGCAATTTATCAAAGATTAGATATGATTTCTCCTGTATCTGATTAACCTTCTCTGTAAGATGGCCATCATTTTTGCAATGACAGTAGATTATTCCATACTTGAAAAGACGGCTATGAGCTAGTTGCAATCAATAGCCCACAAAAGGTGACACCTTGAATTCACTGGGTTATCTATAAAGTGTGTCACAAACGGTTCAATCGTTTGTCAAATATAGCGATTTCATTTAAGGCATCTCTGAAGTGAAGTGGCTTTTATTTTAGTCTGAAATGCAAAGAGATAGAGAAGGGATGTTTGGGTTTTGTAGTGTAATCAGGCACTGTTGCATGCTGCTATAAAGAGCAAGTACAAATTTCTGTGAGTGACAGATTTGATTGTCATTTCCAGACCCCATTACCTATGATTTTCTTTGTCACAATTGTATGGAGAGAGCATGATTTGATAAGATTGCATTGCACTAGGTAGAATGGAGGTTAAAATGAAGTATTGTGCCCTCTTGTTATTTAAGTAACACTCTCTGTACTCTCAGTGGAGTGGATATATTTTCATATATTTTGTCTTTGAATTTGCTATAATGGCGCATCCCTCCCCAGTATCCTTTGATGCAATTCCATTCTTAATGTGTTTTCAGATTTAAATTAACTGTCATTTATTATTCACCCACACAAAGAATGCATATTTGAGTATGCAGAAATGCAATCCCTTGATTGACTGCCTGGTCCCTGTCTGGGAGGTGGGAGGCATTAATTCCTGGGAGGGAGACTCTTACATCAAGTTTAGACAGTTTTCAATCTGTGGGAAGCTCTTTTTCAATGTCAGTTTAAGAAATATGTTAATAACTTGTATCTCGACTGCAGTTCAGCTCTGAATGAAGCTGAGAAGCAAACTGCCATTCTTTAAAGGGAATCTTCAGCAGCTGGATGGACAGGTTACTTAGGAGTGCAGTCACAAGGAACAACATCTAAACTCTTCTCTTAAGAAAACCTTGCCGACACTAACAGAAAGCAGAGGCTTCCTAAGAGAAAGGGGCTCAGGCGACGTGCTGAAGCACCTCTCTAAAAATAATTGCATGTCTCTCACACTGCTGTGGTTCTGTTCTGGCAAGATTTAAGCCGAGTAAACTGCAAGATAAGGATCCTCTTTCAGGAAAGCAATTTTAGCATGTCCTAAATGCCCAGCTCAACCATGTGTATTGCTGAAGCAGAGTCTCCGCTCTTCCAGGAAAGGTCAAACGTTCCACGCTTCCTTTCTTTAATCCTCGTTAAATACATGGCCATGTATCACTGCCTTCATTGCCAAAGATCAGTGCTGCCTGATTACATGGAAAGATCTAGACCACTAACCACATATATTTCTAAAATCAGAGAAGTGACTTTAGTCCCAGGCCTAAATTCCCTTTTCTAAACTGATAGTGTCCCTTTCGCTTTTAATAAGATTACATTTTATTAGTCTGAACTACCATAGTACACACCAGAGGACTCTGTAAGTGCTGCAGAATTTTCTGTTAAGAAATGTGCCCTATAAATCAGTTACTTGTCTTGCGAGAGCACGTGTATAATAGCTGATTATATGGCAGAGTTATATTGGCATAAGAGCCGTGTGCTGGTTCCTTTCGAAAGCGTATATGTGACTCATCACGGCTCATGTCTGTGATACTGTAAAGGCCAAATATTGTAAATCCTTAGCCTTTCCTCATTTCTTTTTAATCTTAATTTTGGCCATGCCCCATAAAGTACTCAACCAATCTATTAAGATAGCTGTAGTTTGCTATGCTAATTCATACTATGTGTTTAGTTATCCGCTGGTTATTAATCTCTTTAGTTCAGGGTCATATTTTCCTCTCCTCAGCGTTTCTCATAGTGTCTGATGGTGCCCAGAGCACTAAGAGCTCCCAGAAGTTTAGCTAGTCGAGTCCCAGCTGCTTTTGACTTTATGGTCTTGGATAAATGTTTCATTCACAAATAGAAGAGAGAGAGAGACATTACGAGCACATCTGAGTATTCATGTGTTGGACTTTGATTCTTTGGTTGCTCATAGAAAACAGATGATTCTACCTCCAAGATTGATTTTTATTATCTCCAGACATGATTTGCCTTGAAATCAATACAATAATGTAAAATGTCATTGCAAATAGAGGACATTGATCTGCAATGCATTTATTAACTCCTTCTGATAAAAACCAAAATGAAAATGGTAAACGTGCTGGTATTCCAAAAAGAGAAAAAGTGAGTCCCAAATGCTCGAGTTATAGTTTATCTACAAGAAAAACCTATTTTCAAATCTTGTACATGAAATGGTTTACGCAGATAAGGAAAAAATGTAGCTGGATCTTTAACATTGTAACATTAATGGCTGTTTAAGAGAATTACGTAATTAGATGGTTAATCAAACTTGAAACTACTGCTTATCTGCCTAGGTCCACATAAGGAATATCAGCAACATGAATGGAAATGCAGCCCGAGGAAAAGCAGCGCTCTGTCCATTTTCTCTCGCGTTGGATGCAGCCGTGTGTGCTTGGCATCGCTTGCCTTTGTCTTAGCTGCTTGTTTGAAGCATCTGGTAATTGAACATAAACTCTTGCACTTGAGCATTCATGCTTGAACCTGAAATTACCTTGTCATCCACACTGGCTTTCATTAAACAGCTAACAGATGCCCTGGCATGCTCCTATCACACTACATGATGCAGAGAGTCAGAGCCTCGTATGCTGAAATGGCTTTGGTCTAGATGGTCTCCTCTTGTCCAGCCTGGAATAAATGTCCTCCTCTCTGCATTCTGCAGCAGCCGCTCTGGCCATTACGCATCTGAGCTGCTTGCTGCTGTTTAACTCAGACATGCCCTCTGAGTATAATAGGTGGGATACTAATATTTCCTATGTTCTTGAAGAAAACGTACGTATCCCTCAGCAAAAACAAACACTGCTTTTCTTTTTTCCATTTAAACAACCAGACCATGTTTCTTCTGTCTGTAAGCAGCTGTTGCAGTTTTCACTAGCTGATTTGTGTCCATTTGGAATACTTTCCCCTCCAAAGCCATGAATATTTACAACAGACTTTTCCTATTTAGGCAAAAGAGTAAAGGGGAGAGGGACACATACTGCAGACCTTCAATGGAGGATCTTTTACAAAATTTCCATTAGCTTCCATTAACCAAACCTAGCAGCATGACGGTGCAAACAAAGCTTGAATAAAGTGAAATGGGCGAGGCTGGAAGAAGAAAGGCAGGAATAAGCCTTTGCAAGATCTTGGAAAATTTCCCTGATAAGTAGAACAGTCTGAAGGCACTGTTAAGTTTGGGGGGGGGAGTTCTGATTTCTTCAGTTTTTTACCCTGGATAAATATGTCAAAACCTGAGTGTTCCCTTCTCTTCATTCTCCTTTGATGTCCTCCTCTATGCCAGGATAGATGTCTAAATAAGCATTTAGATATTAGGTGCACAGGTTTCAGAAACCAGCATTGGAAATGCTGACATTATCTCCTTTTTTTTAATCTGTCTCTGAGATGCTCAATTCCACTGATTTGAGGCCAACAACAGGAGCTGTATCTCCTGAGCATGTTACAGTTCAATCTTTTATTATAGTAAAATACTCTATATTCCTTCAGCAGCCAGGGCTGGCAAAGCATATCTCATTGTTTACTAAGCACTTTGATAGCCTTAAATGAAAGGCACTGCGGTTATTAGCATCGCTGAATCCCTTCCCAGCGGAGCGGAGCGCACAGCCTCCACAGCTGAGCCAAACTGGAAAATGAGCACATTTGGAAACGGGACGCCAAGTAGCCATCTAACGCAGACAGGTCTGCCTGTCTTTAGGTGGAAAAAAACCCTCCGGTCAGTTGAAATCTTGCTGATGGGCACAATAGATGTGACATCGCTTCTTGTTTTGCCCTGGTCCTCTTGTATCATTCAAAAGATAATCGCATGCTCTGGACTGACCTTTTTTTTCTTTTTTTTTTTTTTTTAAATGCATTATCTTTGAGTGTCAGTCTCTGATTCATTTTATGTCACTTGTGTCATGCCACTGTAGATTGTGTCCCACTGTGTCACGTCCTCCAGATCAATATGACACAACATAGCACTGCGTGAGCTACAACAAGCAAACACGGCGATGCCAAGCTGTTTACCCTAAACAAGTAATCCCTCCTAATGGACACCCAATCAATAGAAAATCAGGGTGGGATGGTTTCTTTTCAGATTGGATAATTGTTACCCTCAGACCGTACCCACAATGTCTGCAGCCTGCTGGTTTGCAGCTCGGAAATGCATCACGGCTTCCCGAAACGAGACGAGAAACGCAGGCGGCACTAACAGCTAATGACGGGTTCCCTTTAGCAGGGGACGAGGGACAAAAGCGAAGCAATTACAGCCTTCCTCCAGATGGGAAGTGCTGCTCAGCTCCGTTTCTTGTAACGAACTGAAAGCTAGCGAGAAAACTATTTGTTAAAATCTCTTGTAATATAAACCAAATACCTTAAATCAGGCAGAAATACACCAAATTCTCTGCAACGTGCTGCAGCAATAAAACTAAGGGATGTAACGCAGGACAAAAATGGGTAAGAAAAGCTCAGATAGGCTCAGTGCACCCCGCTAGTGAGGCCGGGGCCGATGGCGCCCAGAGCTGTCCCGTGCGGCAGCGCGGGCCTGCTCCAGCTGAGGACCATCCCCGTGAGCTTTTCACGCCGCTCAAACCATCTCGGCTCTGACGACAAGCCGCAAGCTGAGCCGCTCCGTGAGCTGCCAGCCCGGCTGGCACGCAAGGAAAACTACGCGTGAAACAAAAAAAGTGCCGTTTCTGTCACACCAACTGTGCTCCTGGAAATGCCGGCATGAAAGGAAGGTTGAGAGGGAGCTTTCCTGCTTCCCTGAGCCTTCAGTGACACCTACAGACAAAGCACCAGCCAGCCTGCAGCCCAGCCCAGGCCGTGAGCCCTGCCTTGCTCCTGCCCCTCTCGGGGCTCTGCAGGAAAGCTCTCCTCTTTCTCTGTAGCAAAGCCAAGCCCAGGTCAATGTAAACTCGCTCACGTCTGCTGTCGCTGCATTTGCTATGCCTGCAGGACACCTACTGAATGCGGTTGCCTGTACAGGGTAGTTATTTTTTTTCCCTCGCTGTTTCCTATTTGAGACTAAAAACCAGATTATTTTACCTCCTGATGACAGAGGGCTTTTCATCCCCTGAGAGCGTTCCCGTTGGCATGCAGTATTGACTTATTTCTTCTCTAAAAACTTCTCGGTAATGCCAGATGAACTTTTTCAGAGCTGACCTGGAACAATTTGGCTTGTTTTTTTGTCTGTTCTTTCTGAAGGAGAGCTGGGAAATGCCAGGCGCTGCTTCCCTCTGTGGAGGGCTCAGAAACCTGCAGGCAGCTGTAAGGGGTGATGTTACTAATAGGAATTCTTACCCTTTATCTGCAACTGAATCTTTCAGCCTTGTTTTTAAAACTATCTCAGAATGCACCGGAGTGCTGCAAAAGAGGATATCAGCTCAGAATATCACCAAAATCACTTTTTTTTTTTTTTTTACATTAACTGTCCTTGATACCTAAGGAAAATAACCTGCACTTGGGGGGACAGGACAGTAACAGAGCATTAAGATCGGCTCTCCCATAGTATCTGTCTCCCTAGACTGCCTCTCTTGCCTTGCAAGTGGACAATAAATAAATGAGTAGCTAGCACAGAAAAAAACAATCGTCGCTTTTTTTATTTTTGACTTGGATGCTAACCAACGCGATTTTGGTATCATTAAAGCACTCACCATAATTTAAAAAGTGCCTGATGTTACAGGTTTTAAAAATGCAAATCTAATAATTTTGATTACCACTTGGCTGCGTATCGCCAAGGTGTGCCTACACTCGGCTGCCCTCAATTGGCTTCTGAATAACGTTTTCCATTTGCTGCTCTGCTAGGGTTATTAAAGGGAGGGGAGGGGATGTTTTTGTTTTTCAGCTTTCCTAGTCCTTGAGAAGAGATGGGTAAGCATTCTCCTTGGGGTGATTTGTAAAGTGCATTGCTGGGGCTCGCACTCCTGCTGAGCATGGCTTGGGTCAGAGCCCTCCCGGCGCATCGTTTGTCACCGAGCTGTATCAGCCGTTCCCATAACCTGGTATGTTCAGCTATTAGATTGCAATGCTTCTTGACATGACTGGATTGAAACCTGGGGGCCTGATTTTCGGAGGCACCGGGCACTTGCAGTTCCTACGGCGTCCACAGGAGCTGTGCTAAGCTGCCTTGGAAAGCAGGTCTTTAACAAACACCCACGTTTCATTCTTTGTATGTTTAGAAACTGTATGTATTGCAGCAGGAAGAATCAGATTTATGGTGCGGACTTCTCGCCTCTTGCAGAAAGTGCCGTGGAGGCGAGGGTTAGCTACAGCAAAACCTCGGTGCTGACACTTGTTAAGCACCACAGCTTACACAGATCATTGCGGGACTCATGTAGGAGAGCTCAGGGCTTTGTGGGAGGCACCCATTTCATCTCAGAGTCAAGTCCTTCATAAATGTTTCATACGGGCTTTGAGCAGGGCAGAGGATGAACTGCTGCTGCTGAAAGGAATTTCCGTAAGCGATTCTGTGCCTGAGCCCCGCTGCAGGTGCGAGCATTTCTGTAGCATCCTGAGCTTGGGATGCTCCGGGTCTTCTTGAGTTTCAGTGGTAGCAATCCCAAGTGGCTGTAAAATCCTGATACATCAGTTATACAAAAACATTGTCATAAGTCTAGGCAATAATTAAACATTATTTTAGTATCAAGCACTTATATGGCTTATACCGGAGAAATTTCAAATGCTTTACTTGTATTAATTAGCTAAGCCTCGTAACAGCTACTGTGGTTCTCCCAAGGGTTACTCTGTTTTGTTAGAAGTGAAACCAAAATACAGATGAATTAAATTGGTCCAAGATAATACAGCCAAGTCCCCGAGGACTTGATCTGAAGCCTATATAGTCAGCGATGAAATCTTTTTCACCACCTCCTGTACACTCTCGGTAAGGTCTTTGAAAACCCAGGAACAGCTTCGCATCCCCTGAATTTTGGTGAGTAGTTCTGCCCAGTGCATATCTTTGTTGCTGTATTCTTATTATTTTAGCAGAGAATTAAGCAGTTGGCCAATAGTCTCTGGAAGAAGTAGTTAAGATTTTGGTTTCATATTCCAGAGAATGAATAATGCTCGTAGTATTTTAGCATGACAGCTGTGCAGAATAGACTTTTGGAATAAGCAAAAATATCTATCTGTATATGATTTTCAGACTTTCGGTCTCATTGTTAAGCAATATTTTTTCTCCTTTTCATTTCCTCTGAGGCCCTGTAGAAAAAAAATACTGCATTTTTGTCAACAGAAATGAAAGACAAATGTTAACTTTAGAGGCAGAGGGAATTCACGGGCACAGATGAGGAGCTGAAGTCTGCATAATGTGTCATGGCTCATCTCTCTGCGCCACCATTTTGCTCGTACTGCACGACTAAAGTGAAAAATAGACAATTAAACCAGTGGTAAAGGATCCATGTGAACTCCAGCTGTGAATAAGGGATTAGTCCTGAAGCCCAAGGTGGAGCTGGTACGAGCTGCTGCCCGTATTTAACAGACAGAACTTGCTGCATCACAGATACCCACAGGTTTGGGGGCTTTCCTTTGGAAATGTCATGTTTAGGACAATGCCCTTTCTCACCTTTCTTCTGCTTCACCTCCCCAAAATACTTGCTCGGTTCTTGTTCAACAGGTCAGTGCCATCTTGTGTAAGACCACAGAGGTCCTAAAAAGTGAGTCAGTCTGACCTACTAACTGACCCAAATCAGCTGCACATCAGGCAGAGGAGTTACTACACCCAGAGCCACGTCTTACCCCAAAACCCCTGTCTGACATTTCTACAGGACTTGGCTTATTGGGGCAGAGTTTTGGTTCCATGGTGTGGAAGGTTTGGTTGGTATCACTCATCATATATATTTATTCTCTGTATGGGCCCTCCTCACACAAAGAAGACTACCTAGATTTAAAACATAAAACCATCCATCAGACAGAGAACATGGCCAGTATTCTAAACAAGCACGAAGTTTTCAATAAACATAACATACAATATATACAATTGTTATACAATATAACAACAATAATGTTAGTCTAATCTTTCCCTTTCCAGGTTCGAGCAGATATCACTCATGTTTTTAATACACCCTTCTTCATTCCAGTTTTGGAGATTTTACATTGAGAGAGTTTTCTTAAGGCAGCATTTAATGTAGGAACAACAAAATAGGTTTTTTGATAACCATGGTGAGCAATGTATGACTGTGAAAGAAATCTTTGAAGTAAGAAGATTCAAATGAAACAATCTGTGGTCTCCAAGCTTTTTCAAAAATTTCAACCAAGCCTTTCAAATCTGCTGCACTCTTTTCCAGCCTTTTCTTTTCTCCTGGTTCATCAGGATGGTGGCTAGAAGAGGATTCTGGAGGATTTATTAATAGTGTTTCAATCCAACAAAAAGAGAAAGGTATCGGAGGATAAAATCAAAGATGTGATAGTTCACTTGTTGCATTAAGGATCTTCCTAAGTGATCACTGCAAATTTTTCAAGTTCTGGTGGCAATGCTGCAGTTGTGGTAGACTGTGTAGGATCTTTTTCAGCTCTATATGTCTCTCCATTTCTCAGGAAGACAGGATTAATGCTTTTTTTTCCCCCCCTTTGTTTTCTTTGTTGTTTGTAGATCCAACCCGGGTTATGGTGTCACCTTTCAGCATGGATGTCACTGTTGGAGAAAGCATTGTCTTGCCTTGTCAGGTATCTCACGATCACTCGCTAGATATCATGTTTACCTGGTCATTTAATGGACACCTGATAGACTTTGAAAAAGATGGGGATCACTTTGAAAGAGTTGGAGGGGTAAGTATTAATACTAAAGTAATCTCCTCACAGCAATAAAAGTAGGTAACATAGAAAAGGGCTACTAATAGAAGGAATGGACTTGACTAAGTTAATAGTAGGAGATGTTACCTTCTGTCTTATAGACTGAGAAGATGAACATTGCCAGTGTACTACTTCATTATAGTTGGTGTAGAATTGTTATGATTTCTTAATGACATGACTTAAATCTGCTCGCGTGAACGATGTTTTCACATTGCAGTGGGATGTATGTCAGAAGACCTGTAATATGTTTTCTCATGGCAAAAAAACTGCATTCTCATGCAAGGAAGATGTCCATAATAGTTTTTCTCTGGCTGTAACAGTAAAAGAAATGTAAATATAACAATTGTAGAACTTGGTATTTATACAGAAAATAGCGGGAAATCAGAGGATATCCTCAAATTTGTTCAGGCAGTGTGTGTTGGCATGTTTATCTGTCTCTGTCTGCGTCCTCCTCTTGTGACCACATGCTTAGAATAAGTATTTTTCCTCTACACAAAATAACCTGCATAGTATTACGAACGTCACCGACTGTTGGAGATGACATTTCTTTCCAGTGTTATCTGTGCACGTTTCCTGGCAATGTCACGTTGGTGTCTTTGGGTTGTTTGGTTGTTTATGGGAAACCCAGTCAGTACCCACTGACAATGCAAACTTTTGTAATGTCCAGAGAATTGTTTATTTGAAGGTTGAAAAGATCATGTTCATGGGAATGCGATAGCTAGGAGAAGAGTCGGGTGTGAAATGATGGTTAGACTGCCCATTAAATACAGCCCTGGCCACCGCTGTCGCTCAAGACCGTGATCAAGTGGCAGGTATGGGGAAGAAAAGGTAGTTGAAGGTAGGAATTATCTGTCCTTCGTTAGGAGAGGAGAAAATCTGCTTGGGTCATTTGCCATTTTCTGGCTCTCCAGGAAGGTTTAGGACCGAAGAGCCCGCAGCAAGGTAAGGGTGCCCGTGATGGTCCTTCCCTGCTTGATTTTCTCTGCTTTTACCTCAGTTGTAAAGGGCAAGTTGTTTCAGCTTTTCTAGTAGTTTTAGATTTCCTGAAGATGTTGCGGCATGAATTTTGGGAATCGGAGAAGATCAGTGCTATAGGAGGTACCTCAGGATATCATCTATTAGAAAGGGGGTTCACCCGAGGAGGTAGCACGTCTGCCAGACCTGCCCTAGCTTCTCATGCTATTCTTCTGACTAAAAATAATTTCCAAATAATTTTTACTAAAAGAGGAGCAGCGGTTTCGCAGGCTATGTCTGAAAGATGGGTAAAAAGTTTGCTTTCCTTTGTAACCATAATGTTTTCCTTCACCGTTCAGATTTCATCTAATTTACCCTGTTGTGTATTAGGCAGGACTTGGGAGTTTAATTTCTAACTTATTTGCAATTTAAAAATGTTTTCTCATCCTTCCTGATGAATGTTTTTGCACTTTTATTGGGTGAAGGTAGCAAGAAAAAGAAGGAAAGAAATGCAACAAATTTTCAGCAGAAGTGGAAAACTGGAAAGAGTTTTGCGTGTTGCTCTAAGCGGGGTTTTACAGAGACACGTGCTCCGCTGGGTTTCAGGCAGACTGGTAGTCCGTGTTTACATTTGTCAGGAGTGAAATTTAATGCTGAAAGGAAAAGGAAATACAATTTACAAGCCTTGCTGTTATCCCTAAAAAAAATCATTAAAAGAGGCACTTAAAGATTGATGCCTAGGGTGCACATCAGCAGCGACGGCTCTTCCCCGCGACTGCGCCTGATTGGCCTGCAAAGCTAAAATTACAAAATTTATTAATATTCTTCAGTCAGAAAGCCACAACCACAAGGTTACCCTGAGACTTCTCACGTATCGAATGCTTTGTGTCTGGAGAAGAATTTAGAGAGAGTTTTCAGCTTCCTATACATACAGAAACCTAATTAGTTCTATTCAACAGTTAATCAGACATGCACTTGGCATTTGGAAAACAAATTACCGCTGTTAGGTGATGCAAGATTTCCTCGGAGAGTGCTGTTCTCGTGATCTTTAGCACAAAAATGCCGGGCAATCAAAATGCTGGCCGTAATACAAAGCCGTGAAACTATTGCAGATGTCTCATAATTTGGGCTGGTTTTCGCTTACGAAATAGATGTAGACACAACTTGGGCATCTGAATACCAGAGAGGCTATAGATTGGATATCCAGAGAGATAAAGGAGGAATCGGAGCGAACCTGCCCTGCGTAAGCTTTGTCACGTTGTTTTAATGGAGAAACTGCTTAACGGACCCAAACCAGGCTCCCCTGCCCCTTGTAGGAGCCATAATTTTCGAAACACTCCCGCTCTTATCTTCAAGGCAGACTCACATAATTTTAATAGGCCACGGCTTGCATTACTAATGTTTTCATCAGCCAGTGTAAAGTAAATCCATTAGTCACAGTGTCCTTCATGTGATAATGATGTTTAGCGCTCATTAAAAAGTAATTGTAACCACTTTTCCCTACTTTATCAGCAGGATTCAGCTGGTGATTTGATGATCAGAAGCATCCAGCTGAAGCATGCTGGGAAATATGTCTGCATGGTGCAAACAAGTGTGGACAAGCTATCGGCTGCTGCAGACCTGATTGTAAGAGGTATTTGAATTTTGTTACTGTTGCTGTTGTTGTCGTAAAATGTCTTCCCCCCCCCCCCCCCCCCATCTTTTGCTGCTGGTAAGACAGTTCCTGGGCTCGGAGACATTGATTGGGATCCCAGCATCTTGTAATTAATCTAAGAAATAAGTTCTAAGTACACTGGGGTTCACAGTACGTTTTCAAACAGTGCGTATAAAGATTCTTTCATATATGCATAGTCATACAACAGACACACAGCACAGATCAACACACTAGTACACGTTCGTGTCCTGAATGCAAAACTTGCACCGACTGAGCTCGTTTATTTGATGAACCATGCAGCAGAAACAGTATCCAGCTTGTCCACTGCATTTCTGCCCAGCAATATTGTTCCGTTTCTAGAATAAACATGATTTAGTCACTTCACTGATATTTCAAGATCTATTTGCTATCTTACAGGTGATCTGTAAGTATGACTTTAACAGAGATGCAATTAGTTAACCTGAGTCTGGATCCTTACAATAAATATGATATATGTTTTCCTGCTTGTTAGCTTTGAGGAAAGCAAACTTTGGTGCTGCTCTGTACCTGCTACCCTCAGTTCCCGTAGACCCCAGCAAAATCATAGTTTGCTCATTCGCCATGTAACATAAGTTCTCAGGCAACTCAGTGAAAGGAGGAGAGCATGAAAAAGAAGTAAGAAATCCCCTCTTTATCAAAGCTGTGCCAGAGTAAAATGTGCAAGATTAGCCCTGAACTTTCATTCAGGAATGTGCCCTTGTCTCTAGCTGGGCATTTCTGTTATCCTCATAATATTGTTATGCTTTTTACCACGTTTCCCCTGTGGGAGCACGAACGCAGACGTTCTCAGCCACGTGCTGTACAAAGAGCTGGGCCCCTGGAGGCAGCGAAGCCGCTGCTCTCCTCCCCAGGAGGTTGCTCCCTCTTACACTGACTCGCGGGTTTTTGCTGCAGCATGATTTCAGATTAATTCTTTTTCGTTTTGCACAAACATTTCAAAACAGCCTGCTGATGGGCGCCTCGGTTAGGTAATTTCCTTAGTGCTGGCTCTGTAAACAAACAGGAGGAACATTAAATTCTCACAAGAAAATGACCCTTGATGATGGTAAAAATACTGATCTTGTCGCTCCCTAAAAACATCGACGGGGATGTCTCCGTCCAGGCCAGTGGTCCCACGGCTGCGCTGAGAGTTGCGCTGTACCGTCTCACCGACCGCATAAAAAATGGGAAATACCCCTGGGCTGTGAGTTTGGAGGGGGAGGTGAATAGCTGGTGCATAAATAGAACCTTCAGAATAATTTTTAGAAGTTTTTTAAATATTGGAGTTGTGTCAGAATAACAAGAGAGTAGATACTAGAATAAAAATCAATTTTTTATGTCAGGGAATATCCAATAAGAGCATACAGAAGTAACCCCTGGCACCAGTGCACACAGATCAGCCCACTTGTTCAGGATGGGATTTTTTCACGCCGTCAGAACAGGAGAAGAGCGTCTCTGTCAGCAGGCCAAAAATATCTGGTAAATTGGTAACTGATAATTTCTCCCTCTCTTGCCCTACTGTAGCCTGCACCCTGCGAAGAAGTATATTCTGAAATGTTGGGAATAACCATGGTTATTCCAAGACATGAAGTGAAGACAGTTTGTTTCAGCCTCTGCCAAGCAGTAGGAGTAATTTGTGACAGATCCAGTGAAATTTCATTTCTCTGGTGTAACTTGCGGTGGGGGACCGAAGGAGCTGACTGCTCCGTGAGGCTGCGTTGCGTGGCTACTCCCCCCAGCAAAACCATTTCAAGTTTTAATTTCTGAGAAATTAAATCTGGCTAGACCTGCTGAAACTTTCATTTTAAAGACAGGATATTGGAAGGTTTCAGGGTATTTTAGATATTTAAACATGTCCAGCTCTCTGAATGTCATATGAGAATAATTTTAGTCCACAGAGTGAATTGCAAAAGAGTTTGCTTGAGATGGTGCTTTTGGGGAGAGACTTCATCTCAGGTACCACTACTGACAGTAACGGCCATACGACAGAGGAGAGCGATCCTCTTGCTGGTTGGTATGTCCTACAGTGCTTTACTGGTTCAAAGGAACCCAGCACTGAAGCAGAAAATACTGGACCCTATTCAGACACGATGCTAATTACAGGCAGGTCCTTCGTTCTTCACCAGCCTCTGGGTGCATCCAAGCTGCAGCCAAAAAATCGTTCTTGTGTGTAGGCCGGTCCTGAAGCAGCAGACGTGAGGTGGCAGAGCTGATCCCGAGTGCTGCAGCGAGTGCCGTGCTCTGTCGGGTAGCCTAGGCGTGCCATGGCACTGCTGCTCCTCACATGGTGGCACCTGGGGGCTGCGGGTGAAGCTGGTGATCTCTGGGTTTCGGTATCTCCCCCACACCTCCCGATCTCACCTGGGCAACGAGAGCTGCTAAACCACGGCTGGGGCTGCGCTTAACTCCTCTGCAGGGACTCGGTTGCCTCTCTCCTGAGTAAGGGAGGAAGACCAGAGTGCTCCTTCCTTGAGCCACTGCAAAGTTCTAAGCACCCCTCTCCTGTAATTCTTCCAACAGGTCCCCCAGGTCCACCAGAAGCTGTGACAATAGACGAAATCACCGACACCACCGCTCAGCTGTCCTGGAGGCCGGGAGCAGACAACCACAGTCCTATTACAATGTATGTCGTACAAGCAAGGACCCCCTTCTCGGTGGGATGGCAAGCGGTGAGCACAGGTAGGTCCATCGCAAGGACCCCCTTCTCAGTGGGATGGCAAGCGGTGAGCACGGGTAGGTCCATCACAAGGACCCCCTTCTCGGTGGGATGGCAAGTGGTGAGCACAGGTAGGTCCATCGCAAGGACCCCCTTCTCGGTGGGATGGCAAGTGGTGAGCACAGGTAGGTCCATCGCAAGGACCCCCTTCTCGGTGGGATGGCAAGCGGTGAGCACAGGTAGGTCCATCGCAAGGACCCCCTTCTCGGTGGGATGGCAAGCGGTGAGCACGGGTAGGTCCATCGCAAGGACCCCCTTCTCGGTGGGATGGCAAGTGGTGAGCACGGGTAGGTCCATCACAAGGACCCCCTTCTCGGTGGGATGGCAAGCGGTGAGCACGGGTAGGTCCATCGCCTGGGCCCCAGAGAGCTCCACCGATGGAAAGCGCATCCATCGGGACCCCCGCACGGGCCGAGTGGAGCGGCTCTGCACCCTGAAGTGAAAAGTAATTTCACCGGCTGCAGAGCACTGGTCTTATTAACTAGTTTCAAGTTTAGCAACCCAAAGATTTAGGGTCCAGTCAGTGCTATTACTCATCCATTTTTCTCATGAATGTTTAAGAGAAAACAGAATGAATTCCTATCTTTTGTTGCCGCGCTGGAGATATACGACAGTAATTGTGGTCTATAAAGACATCCCTCAGGGACAGACCGTGTCATCTGGCCTATCTTTAAGTAGAATTATTTTCCTGATAGAGGGAAAAAACCCATGATGTAATTGCTCATTCCGTGAGAGGTTAATTTTGTTCCAGTAACCATTAAATCGAGGGAACACTGTGTTTTAAAAAGAGAAAAATAAAAACCCTTTAAACCTGTTGTCTTGACACTTTGTTTTCAAAAAGTGGCAATTTAGGAGAAACTCTTTAATAGCAGGAATTTCTGTGCTAAAAGCACGATGGTTTAGTGCTGTCTCTTTTACTTCTTTGCAGTTAACAAAATGCTAGAAAAATGAGAAAACGTTTATCAGTCCTTATTCACTTTGTATTTACATTGGTCTCTCACTTCTAAGGGTATCAGATGTGACCTTTTCTCAGCAGTCTTTAATACTTTTAGTGGCTTTTGTTGTACTCCGAACCTGTGGCTGTCTCCTAGTTCCAGAGATCATCGATGGCAGGACGTTCACAGCAACAGTGGTGGGTTTGAACCCTTGGGTCGAGTACGAATTTCGAGTCGTGGCTGCCAACCTGATCGGGATTGGAGAACCCAGCAGACCTTCGGAGAAGAGAAGAACTGAAGAAGCTCGTAAGTAGTGGTGGGCAACGGAGTTAAGTCTGGTGGAATAAATGCTCGTCAGTGCTAACGGGTGTGTTGCACGGGAGGAAGCCGAGGAGCGCTTTCTGTGCCCATTCCTCTCCTCCGCCACAGCATGTTATTTGTGCGCACAGAACAGGCAGGGGAAGTTGTGGAGCTCCTCATGGGCTCTTTTGCTCAATCCATGACTCCTGGAGTACAGGAAGACTTCATGGCCTTTCCCTGCAGAAAGCAATGATTTTCAAAAAAAAAAGGTATTTGGGCACGTTTTTTGGAAAATACTGCCCAGTATCCGTTGATGAGAGAGATGAACTCTGAGAGCATTCCCTCTGGTTTCCCATGATCAATGTGATGGAAGCTCTGGAGCACAGACTGCAGCACCTTGAGAGCAGGAGTTTGAGCTTCACAGCTGGAGAGTCAGCAGCCCCTTGATGCTGGGGGCTTCTGTGGTTCTCGGAGTAACTTGGACCTCGTCCCTGTGGGCCATCAGCCTTGAAGAAACCACCCTGGGCTGCCTTACGGGTTGGATCATTTCATGGCCTTACTGAGGGTCTGTCTTCTGCGGCCCCCTCCCGAACACACCACTGCCTTCTAGAACCACACTGTGTCTTCAGGCTGCTGCGGGCACAGCTTAACGGTGAGAGCTGTAATGCTCCTTGATGCTGTCCC
This sequence comes from Gymnogyps californianus, assembly GCF_018139145.2. Taxonomy (NCBI): domain Eukaryota; kingdom Metazoa; phylum Chordata; class Aves; order Accipitriformes; family Cathartidae; genus Gymnogyps; species Gymnogyps californianus. Next base: position 2,890,623 of record NC_059483.1, on the reverse strand, counting down.
TGTCTTTTGATCTGGCAGAAAGGGGTCACGGCAAGGTGTAGGCTCAGCGTGGTGGCTGCAGGGATGTGTGCCTGGGTTATGGGAAACCCCTGGTAGGTGGCTCCTCTGTTCTGTTTTAGCCTGTAATGGAACAGAATATGAAATAGGAAAATAAATAAAAGCCCTTTTTTATGGAAGGTAAATGTTTAAACTAAACAATTAGTGACTGAATACACAAGTTAATTGACATACTTTTAATATACTGTTATTGACTAACTTTGAATGTGCTGTTTGCCATGGCAAATTAGTCATTTCCTAATAGCGTTTCTGGTTCCCAGCAGGGGAAGGCCAGCAGAGTCCTGTTGCTGTGTAGGTCTGTTCCATTTCAATGCGCTTTTCTGGTTTCAAAGTTGCCACATGCATCTTCTGCATCTTTTTTTGCAGTTCCTGAAGTGACCCCGGCTAACGTCAGTGGAGGTGGAGGGAGCAAGTCTGAGCTGGTCATTACGTGGGAGGTAAGTGGAGTCCAGACCAAGAGGAACATGAATACGGTCCTGACGTAGACGCACCCTTTCACCCCAGCCCCAGTGAAGCTTCTGTAGATTTCAAACGGTTTGCAGTAAAAAAGCCCAGATTGTGTGATAAAAATAGCCCAGCTATTAAAATTGAGCTAAACCGCTTCCCCCCCCAGGCCCCTCTGCAAGGAAGCCAGCAGAGGAGTGCTGTGCAGGGCACCACGGGGAACGGGCTGCGCGTCGCTGCTCCGACACGAGCTCGGCTCCCCCCGGCTCTCGGCGTATCCGTACACATACGGCAAAACGTGGATGGGCAGAAAGCACTTGAGGGATAAAACAGGAGTTTGTGAGGCCAGGCTTGGCACGTCCTGACCTGGTTGAGAATTGTTGTGGCTGACTCCCAAGCTCCATCCCTCATCCCTGCGCTGGGATATATGGCAGCAAATAGTTAAGAGCACAACGCATTGCATGCTGGCTTTTGTTGCTGCTAATGAAAGCCAGCAAGAGGAGATACAGAGATGAAAAATGTTTAACATTCCTTAAGGCAGTCGGGGTTAGAACTTTAGTCATTTGTCTGCTCATATTTTCATGTTATGATGCGATGCAGCTGGCATATTTTTCCTAATAATGAACTTCACTAGACATGCTAACACTTCCACTTAGCACTATTTCTGACCAAGCTGGCAGAATGAATCGCCAGAGATATTTTTAAGGTTATTAAAAAACTATAAATGGGTTTTTGTCCTTACCACACAGCTCAATGTGCTACATTTCCTCCTCCGTTGGACTAATTAGCTACGCCGTGTCTCCTAAAGATACTGCAATATGTTTCAAAAACACACATGGCAAGAACATCAGCCGTTGATTTGAGTCGTAATTTGCACAAAATATAATTTGTATTTTGATAGAACAGTCAGTTTACTCTTTTAAATGTCCAGAGGCCTTTTCTTTATGGTCTGGTGTATTTTTTGAGCCTTACAATACAGGCTCCTTAATAGATTACACCAAAAGTAACCCCTGCACATGCTTAAGCACCACGGACATCTGTGGGAGAGTGGCCCATAATTACAGATTATTTTAATACATTGAAGCTTTGGGTTTTGATGCAGCTTTTAGGGGGCTGCAAGCCTGAGAGTAGCAAGTGTCAGTGTGTCCAGAAGTGACCTGGAGGTGACAGGTTGTTTCTCCTAGCTGTTACCTAGCACTTACCTGCCCTTCTCCATCACGTTTGTGACAAGTCGCTCCCTGCCATCGCGGTCTCTAACAGGTCACGTCGTAGGGGACGTGGCTAGTCGGCTGAGCTGGTCTGGGTCACTGTGTAGCAACGGGCCAGCGAGGGACTGCGAGCCCCGCGCTGGCTGGGACATTGCCGGGATATGTTCTTCAGGGCTTCACGTGCGATTCCAAAGACGTGAGAGCAGCTGCACGTGTATTGGGAAAGCAGGAACCGTGTCCTTGGTTCAGCCCAACAAACCTCAGACTCTTAGTCATTGCAGTGCCTAAAATTACATCGTTACTGGAGGCTCCATCTAGTCAGCGAAGGAAGGTGGGCACCTACGAAGGTGAATTAAGTCTTAGGCGAAGTGTCTTCTGGAGGTGCTGCTTTCCCCCAACTACAGGGAGCTCGCGGAGCAGCAAGGCTCTAGCGCAGACGGGATGGGATGAATTCAGGTTAGATGCGAAGCAGGACTCCAGCCGCCTCCCGTCTCTTAATGCTCTGTTTAGAACAGTCGCTTTAGAAGGACCAAGAGCTGGCAATAGCCAGCAGGCAGACGGGGAGATAAACGCGTGCCGTTGCTGAAAGTGCTGTTTCTCCCGCCGTCTGCCTGCCCACAGACAGTGCCCGAGGAGCTGCAGAACGGAGGCGGCTTCGGGTACGTGGTGGCCTTCCGCCCCTTCGGCACCGTCAGCTGGATGCAGACCGTCGTGGCCTCCCCGGACGCCGCCAGATACGTCTTCCGCAACGAGACCTTGCCGCCCTTCTCCCCCTACGAAGTTAAAGTGGGGGTGTACAACAACAAGGGGGAAGGGTCGTTCAGCCCCGTGACGGTCGTCTACTCGGCAGAGGAAGGTAGAGCCAGGAGCCCACCCCACCGCCTCTCCCTCCTCCCCGCCGCTGGACACGGCGGGGTTAACCGGGTCTGAAAGGGTTTAGTATCCACCTTGACGTATCTTTTGATACCTAATCCTTGCTCTGATTTATAATATATGGCAAGCCGTGATTAATTCTTTTGATAGTCATTAAAATAACATTAATCGTAATGAAATCTTTTGATATTAATGGAAAAGTAATATGTAATCTGGAAAGAATTCTGCTGAGATTTAGTATGAATTAATGTCCACTGATTAGAAAATGTTCCCTCTTGTCCTAATTACAGTACATGGTATCCTGGGTTGAGTTTAGTAATGACATCTTATTATTTCTTAGGTAGAGGAGCGGTGCCGTCTGGCACAGGCTGACAGGCCATCGTTTTGAAATGTGGAAGTTTGTTTTGGTTGCGTGCTTCTTTTCTCGTGCAATGAAGAGAATAAATCCCTTGACGTTTGGGACTAATTGAACGTAAAATTGAAAACTCTTAATTTTATTTTCAACTCCTCTACCCAGAGCCGACGAGAGCCCCAACCACTGTCTTGGCCAGAAGTCTTTCTGCCTCAGACGTTGAAGTTTCTTGGGCTCCCCCTTGGGAGAACCAGCACAAAGGAAGAATACAGGGATATGAGGTATGGAAACACAACGCAGCATCCTTTCAGTACTAAGCCTTGAGGAGATGCGGAGATACGTCGTGTGCAGTCATGGCGGTGCTGCTCCTGCCTGCCATGGGGCGGGTGGGTTCCCGCGGCGTATTTGCTTCCTTTTGTCTCTTCAGAGGAGAGATTCAGCGAGATTTCTCTCACACGGTAAACAATTACACATCTTTCTCTGTGTGATCTGGCTGAAAATGGAGAGCAGAGCTTGCCGGGGGAAACCTGCGTGAATGCGCTTCCATGGGCAGGCAACGTCCGAGGTCCTGGGGAGGGAGCGCTGCAGCCAGGCTGGTTTCTAGCAAGGAACAAGAAGAGATTGTAACAGGGTGCAGGATCTGTCCCCGTAGCACTTGCACTTTGGGCAGAAGTGCCAGAGTTAGCGCTGGAAACAACCGGGTACTGCCATCCTGTAGCTGGAGGTAGACACATACCTGCTCTGCTTCTCAGGTCAGATGTTGGAGACACGACGAAAAGGAAGAAAGCGCAAAAAGGATTCGAACGGTTGGCAATCAAACGTCTACAAAAGTCAGCAACCTGAGAGGCAATGCGCTGTATCACTTGGCAGTCAGGGCGTACAACACGGCTGGGACCGGCCCCTCCAGTGCCGTGGTCAACGTCACAACCAAAAAGCCACGTGAGTGTTTGTGAGGATGGGGGGGCTCTTGCCTGGGAGGGTTTCTGCCAGCGCTCCCCTCTCTCGTTTGCAAGCTTTCTCGAGCCTGAAGGAGCTGTCAGACTTTTCTTTGCTGAGTTTTTGTGCAGAAGACTTACCAGCTTTTTTTTTTGCCTTTTTTTTTTTTTTTTGTGAGGCTCTTCCCCGTGTTAAGTAAGCAGAGCATGCAAAACTGAAATCACAGCTGTGCAGGAAAATTAAATATTTATCGCGTCGTTCAAGAGGGCTTTTTTCTTCTGGTCTCAGGCATGTTGAGCAACTGACTGAATCCTTTTTTCATTTAGAGCACTGTGTTGTGTCACACCTCCTGTGACCTTGAGGACACAGATCAGTGAAACAGCTCATTAGCTTTCCAGAGCAATAGGACTCTGGGCACGCTCACCTATGGTGGTAGAAGTCTCATTGGTACTGGGAGGGTTCCAACTGGGAAACAGTGCTCCTTAGTAATACAGTGCCGTGTATATTTTGGTCTAGCACCGAGTCAGCCTCCTGGGAACATCATATGGAATTCGTCCGACTCCAAGATCATACTGAACTGGGACCAAGTGAAAGCGCTGGACAACGAGTCAGAAGTGAGAGGCTACAAAGTGAGTATTTGGTCGGCACAGGCAGCTGGACAGCTACAGCCCTGCACCACCTCCCTCACCACCCCAGCGCCTGCAGTGAAGCCTCGCTGAGCTTCAGCTGTCGCTGGAGTCTGCTGTTGGGCTATAGGGAACATTTCCGTGAATCCAGTGTCACGTTGGGGTTTACAGACCAGACAAGGTGTTTTTCATGGTACTTGCATGGTTTTCCAGGTTAAAACTGGAGCATTCCTGCAAAAACAGAGGCCATATCTGTGTAGAGTGAGCACGTTCTGCTGGCTGCTCGCCCTCGCCCCGGCGACGCTCGCCCCTGCGAGCACCCGTGCGGGTCTCAGCCTGCGGACCTTCACCGCTCCTCCCCTCTGAAGCTCCCACCTGCAGGACTGCTCTCCTGCCTTTGGTGGAAACCTTCCAAAGGCTGTAGTTGACTCCTTAATTGCAGATAAATAAAATGCTTTTTTAATAGCTCCCATTTTCTTCAGAAAGCAAAGCCAAAAGGAAAAGAAAGAGAATCCTCATTAGTAGCAGTTTTAATAGGGTATAATTTAACTAGAGAGAAATCTTGGGAAGAATTCTGCTCTATCACCTTACACAAGGGTTTAATTTGGCCCAAAGAAGACATCGGCGTGCAATTGCCAGCCGTTGCCTTGAGGGTTGAGTTGTGCAAACGTTTCCCACCAGAGCTTGAAACGATGAAGAACCTGGACATGCTTTGTCTTTTGTTCACGATCTGGAATGCCAGCGGCGTCAGCTTTACGAGCCTGTGCCGGCTCTCCTGAATTTCTGCACTAACTTTTAAGTATCTTTGGCGCGCTGTATCGGATTATCAAAAATAAGCAATTCCTCGGGTTTTTAGTCAAAACCTCAGATGAACCGCAGCAGTTTGGACCAACTTTTCACTACATGTTTCAGGTTTGAAATGCAAATTAAGAAGTCAATTGAAAGGGGGCGAGAGAGACTCATCACCCTGAAAAAGCAAACTCCACCTAGTGGGTTTCTAAAAAGTCCTCTTTTAACTTACTGTTAGGATCACACAGCCAGATTTCTTTCCTGAAGCACAGAAAAATGTTGCCCATCTTTTTTTTTTTTCCCTCCCTTGGAAATCTTATATTTTATGTCACAATTTATGATCTAAATCAGTAGAATTCCCAGATCTTAGAAGGTAATTCAAAAAAGGCAATTATTCTGCGAAGCTGGTCATGGCACTGCATCAAATACCCCAACTCACTTTCCTGAGGAAACATAGTAAGAAGTTTTGACCTCTCTACATAAGCCTTGAGATTTATTTTAGCTTCATCAAGCTAAAGATTTCGCTGAGGGGCTCTGCCAGGTACCGAGCCCTCGTTTAGTGCTGCCCATCAGCATCGTCCTCCTCCCAGCGTCACCTCCCTGCCCGGGCACTGTCCCCGCTGTGCTGGTGTGAGTCCCCAGCAAAAAGCCCTGCGGGGGTCCGAATGGCCCCTCTGTGACCAGGCCGTGTGGCTGAGCATCAGAGGCAGGAAAAGAGCAGCAGCAAATCTGGACGCCCTTAGGGCAATGGACGTCTCTGCCGTTTCTGCCTCCTCTTCTCTCTCCCCTTTGCTGCAGGTTTTGTACAGGTGGAACAGGCAGAGCAGCACGTCCGTCATAGAAACGAATAAAACCTCCGTGGAGCTCTCCCTGCCGTTCGACGAGGACTACATCATAGAGATAAAGCCGTTCAGCGACGGGGGCGACGGCAGCAGCAGCGAACAAATCCGAATTCCAAAGATATCAAGTAAGGACGGGAGGAAGTGGGGTCCGTGTCCGAGCTCCGGGGAGCCAGCGTCCCCAGCTCCTCTGCTTCTCGCCCGCTGGCGGGGCAGACCTGCTTCACCCCGCTCACCGCTGGCATCTACAAACGGGGACGAACCAGAGCCTTGAAGCTGAGCTGGGGCAGGCTGTATAGGTCTGGCCGGGAGCTGAAACCCAGACTTGCCCGGGACCAGTAGTCATTCCAGCCCACGTTTCTGATTTCATCCTGAGTCAAGATTAAACCATAAGAAACACCATCATAACTAGTTATATTTGTATTTAAGATTTCTAGACACTTTCCACTCTCTTACTTCCGTACTCATATATATGTTGAATATATTGTTCCACTGCAATTCACTGTAACAAAATACAAAATGCGGTGTTCAGAGGCTTTTAAATTTATAAGGCTACTGTATAGCCATATTCCATTGTGTGCTGGATGCATAAATATTTATTTAGGGAGATGAGGTTGTGTAGAAGAACAAGCAGAAAAGAGAGTATTTTATTACACAACATTGCTTTTGCAAAATCTCCATGTCCCATCTTCCATTAATAACGCCACAGTTTATAAGCTGCATTAAATCAGGAGCCTCTGCAATGCAGGAATATGGCATTAAAATAACAGCAATGTGAAAAACCCTGGGTGAGATCAGAATTATCTCCACCGTGGTTGTACGCTGTGGCTACGTAAACCACACAGAGGAATGTAATCAGCAGACACAGGAGAGCAGGAACACGTCGGTTCCGATGTGGCTGAACGCGGTGGGCCACAGAGCAGGTATGCAACTCCTCCAGGACCTGGATCGTGCCAGGCTGGTGCCATAAGTAACAGCTTGAATATCGTACAAATGTAAAAAAAACCAAAATAATAAGTAAACAGGCCGTGAAGTAATAGAATTGTGAAAGTAGCCTCAACGCAACAGCGGCAGGAATTTAAGTTAAACCAAAAATTCAGTTAGGGAGGTGAAACCCAGTGAACAGGAGGTTATTGAAGCAGGAGGAGGGGACCGCACGTGGGGTCCGACCTCCCCAGGAGCCACGTCGCCTCCGGCCACCACCGCTGCGCTTCATCAGAGGAAAAAGAATTAAAATCGGGGGCGGGCAGAGAGGTTTGGGTTAACGAAGGCCGCTCTCTTCACCGTTGGCTTATTTTCTCCCCCTCTCTCCTTTGCTCAGATGCGTATGCGAGAGGATCCGGCTCTTCGACCTCCAACGCCTGTACACTGTCAGCCATCAGCACAATAATGATATCGCTCACAGCTCGGTCCAGTTTATGACAAAAATTACATAAAGGACTTCTTGTTTATAATATAAGCAACATTTAGCTAGTTGTTTTGAAGACACCCAGTACTAAGTAATATTGTGGTTTGAGTACATCTTACTACTGGAAAAATGTTTATGCTTCTTTAGGAATGGCATTATACAGTACTTCCTCAAAGCAAATATAGCTTTGTCTGAAGTTTCCTTGGAAACTCTGCAATGCACTGAAAACATCTGTAATATGATGTTACCAAAGCAGTTTACATATGTCCTTATATGCATATTTTTTATTATATATTTAGTGTTTTATAGAATTTTTTAAAGTTAACATATGATGTAGATATTAATTTTTCCTCTGCTATAAAATGCTATGGACGACATTATCATGAAAATATTGTTTGGAATTTTTTCCTTTATGACGGAGAGTTCAAAGTTGTTCTTAGTGAATTGGCTGCAACTTTACTGTACAGTTTTACACGGCTGCGCAAGGCAGAACTGTTCCACATTCTGTTCGTAATGCGGCTGTATTTAAATGGCAGTTACGATGATTCTTGTGTTAAATCAAGTGCTTATAACACACAAGATCTTGTATTTTATTCAGAGGTCTAAGCAAGACAAACTCGAAACACTCAGTAAGAACACTATAATCTTGAAAAAATACATGAATTTTGGTGGTTTGTGGACTACAGGACATGTAGCTAATATTCTGGCGTCACGCAGCAAGGGTCCATTTTTACTGTCTTGAAATAGCTTTGTCTTTATCATAATGAGCATTAAATTGGGTAGGAATGAAGATACTGCAAAGATGCGATCTCTGCCTCTAGTGACAAAAAGGGACAGGTACCCGAAGGAGCGAGCGAGCGAACGACGCGGTTCTCACCTTTGGGTGTAAACCCGGCTAAATCCACCTCGCTTTGGGGGATTTTATTCCGAGGAAATTAGAATACAGCGACTCTGAGGCCTCAAGCTGCCCTGGGTTCGTTGTCCGAACACGCGCTTGCTTTCCACGTGCATTGGAACATAACTCATCATCCTTCGTAACTCCACTATATAGAAAACGCTTAGGAAATCGGGTCCGAACGGAGAGCATCCGAGGAGCTGTGCCGTGCTTCGGGGAGCGCCGCGCGGCAGCCGGGGCTCCCACGGAGGTGCAGGTTGTCCGCGGGGAGGTGGGATCTCCTGGTAGTTCTCTGCGAGGAAGTCTGCGTTTCTTTAGAAACTCTTCATAGACGCCTGAAGGCAAAATAGAGTCACGCCGGAAAACGACAATATCCACAGCGAAATAATTCTTCTTAAGAGAAGGACTGTTTGTTACTACGGGGTAATTTTGTAAGTTCACTCAGATGGGATAACGCTAGTAAAAGGCAACGGAATTTTCTATAAAATTTTCAAGTTTAAATGCGCTGCAGTGGTTTATTATTATTTTTTTTTCCTGATAGCTTGAATTTGCCTGTAACTTGTCTTTTTTGCTTACAGAATAATACAGTTAACTTTTAGACCTTCTAAATATATTTATTCAGTAACTCATAATCAGGATTCCACTTGTGTAAAAGTCAGGGGTGTTGACCAGAGAAATATTGTCAGTATTTCAAGCTGTGTTCCTTTCTTAGTTTGATATGGTTACTTCTATGTAAAAAAAAAAAAAAAAGAAAAACAAAAAAAACCACAAAACCAAGAAAAATTGAACAAAAAAAAAAAAGCTTCTGTAGTTTTCTCCCCGGTGTAAATGATATTTATCAGTGATCTAGCAGATGTAATCTTTTTTTAAAGGTATTGGTAATAAATATTCTGTCATTTGTAAAGATACCTGTCTTCCAGGAGCGTTTTTCCTCCACGTTTCGTTCTACCCAGTGACAGATTTCACCACGGCAATAGGCAGCGCCTGCTGCGATTGCCACTGACGTGAAGATGCCAAAGAAGAGTTGGTTTAAGTCAAAACTTTGGGGAGGCAGAAAGAAAAAAAAAAATCTATTTATACATCTCTGGTCTAATTCTGCTTCCAAAACTGACCAAAAAAAAGAAAAAAAAAAAGCAAAATCTGTGTGGGTGCATTTGGGGTGGTAATACCTATTTACGTAGAGTCATGACCTTTCCAAGCTCGTGTGGGCTGGTGCTGTCGGAGTGGAGCCTCAACAGCTTGGGAAACTCGGACTGAAAAAAAGGAAGGGAAAAACCAAACAAAAAGAGCAAAGCGGCCGTTCGCCCTCCTCACGGCCGGTTGTCTGACCGCGGCCGTCGCAGCCGCCGGGAGCGGGGTGGGTGGCAGCAGCTCTGCGCCCGCGCTGCGGGCCAGCGGGCAGCGCAGGAGAGCGGAGCATCGCTCACCCTGCGCCCAGAGCAAAGCCCCCTCCAGGCACAGCACCGCTCCTCTCGTTATCCTTGTGGATTTCTGAGGGGTTTGGGGAGAACTGCTTGAAATCGCTAAATCCACCAAACCCGCGTTTCTAATTCTGATTTTTCGGGGTGGCAGCGCAGGAGTCGTAAGATTGTGCTCTGCATTTCAAAGGAGCAATATTGTGCTTTGCAATCAATGAAGCTTAAAAACAAAATGGCCTGGTAACACAATCCAGTTTTTAAAAAGCAAATTTCAAATTGCCATCTCTAGAGGGGGCGAGGGGCACGCTCCTGCGGCTGCTCTCGCGGAGGCAGCGGGGAAAAGCTGCAGCAGCAGGAATGCACTGGGTTTGTAGCTGGGTTTAAAGAAAAAAAACTCAAGTATTTCTCTGCGCTCCGGGCACAAAACTCGTCACCCTGATCTAGGAGTTTGGGGACAGCTTCACCGGCGGCGTGGGCTGGCGCGAAGAGTGGCAAAACGTGACACGCAGCCCTGAGCGTGGCCTGTCCTCTTCGCATTCCCCGCTGCAGAGCTCGCCAGCGGCACGCGGCAATGAGAGCAAATTGCCTGGGATGTACCGAACACGCTCCCTTTTCTCTCTTGCTGCCTGAAATGAAGGCTGTTTGCTCCGAGTGTAATGACTGTGAGGAGGCAGCTCTGCCAGGAATTGTTTTCCTCGTCCTACACGGGTGGATCTTGTTTAGTAAAGGTGAGGTTCCCCCAGCGTGTGCCTGCACGAGGCAGCGCTGGGCTGGCAGGAAGGGCCGGACCAAAGGCCGGGCTGGGAAAATGAAGATACTCCTGCTGCTTTACACCAGCTCAGTTTTATTTACTAGAGTGAGCATAAGCCGTATCTGCCGGCTTTCAAAGCCATCAAGCCCTGCCCGTCCCCGAGGGAACTCGTCCTGCCTGGAAGTACCGAGGACCTGACGTGCCCTTGCTGATCAGACGAACATCCACACGGGTTTTCTCGTCCTCACCGGCTCGTTGCGGTTGTTTGCGTTGTTTTCCCGTGATGCACATCCTTATCGGTGACACTGCAAATCAAAAGCGTGTTTTTCCCCGCCAGCTCCCTGCCCGCGCGCCCCGGGAACACCTCGGCTGCCTGAGGCTGCCGCTGCCTTCGCTGCTAAGCGCTGAGCGCTCACACGCACGCTTTCACGTGGCCAAATGTACAGCTCAAATGCAAAACGTACTTAAATATATTGCATTAATCTCTGCAGTATCTTGCCATTAATGGGAACGAAATTATATTTAGAAATCTTATTTATTAGGCCACTTGAAGGCATGACATAAAATACATTACAGTAAATGAATTCTCTTTAGTCTCATTTTTAGGGTTTTACTAATGAAATGCTGATTTTAGACTGTTAAAGCTGGGCACCTCGAATCCATTAAAATCGCATGCAGGAGAGACATCTGAGGCACAAACATTGTTATATTAATGAGCTACATTAATTTTGATGCAGCCATGCTATTTCACCCAAATGAGAACTGGCTCATTTATTATAATTATTTTTAGTCTGTAGCACCTGGGAACTCTGTTACGTTAGGCACTTTCCAAACAATTTACTCGCTGGGTCAAATCTTTCTTTTCATTCTTTGTTAATGTGCTTAACCCCACCTCTGGCCAGCTCGAGGGACAGGAGGTTTCTTGGAAGCAGAAGGGACTCTGCAAGAACAGGAGAGCTTCGTGGTCCGCAGCCGGAGAGGTCAAAGCCCGAGTTGTTCAAAAGGTTTCAGGCAGGAGGTTTATTTGGTAACTGGCTTCCTGGATTACACAATGTAAGTAAACAAATCACAAACAGAAACCGATGCTGTCTCAAACCCAGTTCATTTAAGATGGAACAACAGATAGCGAAGAAAAATGGGTTGCAGTATTGGGCTTGGATTTTCAAAATTACCCGAAGGCAGCTGAAGTTGCACACGAAGGAGGAGCCCAGCTCCTTGCAGCTCTGAAAGCCTCTTAAGAGCACCAAGAGGTCCTTGGCACATTCCTTTCATTACTGTACACCTGAAAACTCTGCAGTCCCAGGCTGTGCTTTGTTTTGTAGGTGCAACTGAGGAAGTTTATCAGCTTGTGCCATTTTTTTCTTTTTTTTTTTTTCCTTTTCCCCCCTTAAGCTTTACTCTCTTGTGCCATGAAGCACAACCCAGCCCTTCTTGTCCTTTTGCAGATGCTGCCAGCTGATGTCAAAGGCAAGAGCCTGCAAAGGAGCTTTGGACTGAAACCGAGCCAACGGCGAGCCTCCCGTGGCCCCCGGTGAGCCCTGGGTGGGCAGCCGGACGCTCTTCCAGAGCCCACCCATCCCAGCAGCATTCCCTCATTCAGAAGGGAGTGTAAGAAACACAAGTGAAGCTCTTGTTTCATACTGAAATCGGGGTCTCGCAGCACCCAGACTGCAGTCTGGGCCGGCCGCCGTGATCCCCACGCAGGCATCAGCCATCGCAGCCCCACCGGTTCATGCAGCCAAAAGCTGGGGACGTTTAAGCCCCAGGGAAACCAAGATATTAAGAATATCTATTTTCTTCTGCAAACTGTACAAATCTTACAAGAAGGAAGAAAATAACCTGAAGAAGAAATGAACTTCCACAAACAAGGAGAGGAATAAACAGCAGGGACTCCTCTGCGTGCTGGACAGCCAGGACACCCGAGGAGAGGTGTGCAGCAAGCATCAGGGTATCGTTAGTCGAGCGTCTTTGTCCACATGGCAGCACAACTACATGAGCGTAGACATTTTTACCAATATCTCAGAACTTCAGAGGAAAAATCTGAGAGTAGGAGTCTGTTCCCCTGCCCAGGTCTCACCATGTGCCTGCCGCAGCAGGGTCCGGGCTGGGGGGTGCGGGCGGGCAGAGCCGGCAGCGTGCTCGGAGCTGGCCGTGCCCAGCCGGGGCTCAGAGGGGGTTTATGCTCGGCGCTGGGGTCGGTGCTCTGCGGGGTCTGCCAAGGGCTCCTCAGTTGCCAGTGGCTCGTGAGCGGGAGACTCCTGTCAGTTTTCTGCAGTGTTTCATAGCTATTTCCCAAAATCGTTTTCAATTCCTCAGCCGTGAATTTACTGTAGGCTTAAATGCGGCTCCTCGCAGGCCTGCAGCGCGCACAACCCGTGCAGCAGCCCAGGCCACCTGCAAAACCTGCCACGCACACGAACCCCGAGATTTTGGGAGCTGTGCCTGTGGCAGCAAGGCGCCAGCTGCGTGCACACAAACAACGAGGCAATGTGCTACCTGTGTGTCCAAAAGTAGCACAGCAAGGTGCTAGCTTCGTGCACAAAAGTAATGAGACTCTAATTGTACGTCAGCTGCATAGGCAAACTAACCTTGTCTTAAATAGCCTATTAAATCCATAGGCTTTCAGGATTTATGAAGTCCTGCAACTGAGACAGCCTCTTCCCCACATCCAAAATTGGTGCTATGTTTACTTAGATCGCAAGATGTAAGTACCTTCGTGCAGTACACGAGGGACACTGCCATGTCGGGCACGGCCTGGCCGTTGCACCGTTCAAGCAGTCCCCACGCAGGAGCGGTCTGGCTGCACGGCTCGCAGCTCGCACGCAGCACAGACAGGCGCTCCCTTTATCAATGAATTGCATTTCCATGGAGGTTATTCAGGTTATTGGCCGAGGACACACTGTTTCATTACAAAGTGTATCGGTGAAGACCAAGTGTGGGTCCCACTCTCATGATGGACTTGCTGTAGCCGTGCAGCACCGGGGATGACAGCACTGGGGTGCTCTACAGCTTGTTTTACTCTTTTCCTAGTATTTGACCCACCTTGGTCGCTGTCAGGGACCACGGCTGGGTACCTTGCGCCATACACAGGGCTGTGCCAAGTCTCAGTTTGCATTTTGCATCTTGAGTTGTCAGAGTTATTTAAAACAAAACAAAAATCCAGAAGATTAAGCTGTCAACCAGAAAAAAAGCCATTAGCTCTTTTCCAGAATATTTTTTTTTTCCTACACGGCCCTTGTACCGTGTACTTATATCCTGCTTAAACTGGGACTTTTTGTTTAGTAGCTTATCATTCCGCAAGGCACCTGGTGGAAGCAAGTCCTGGTCCCCCGGTTGGAAACGCCACCGCAGCGGAGGTGACACGAAGCCCGCTCCGGCGATGCTGGGTGGCGTGCCGGGGCCGCGCAGCCTCGCCAGCCCCGCAGCCTCTCAGAAGACAGAGTCGTCAAGGGCGCTGCAGTAGAGATCTTCAGCGAAGCTGCCGAACTCGGTCTCCGTCTCGCTGGTGCAGGTGCGTGCTCTCTGGAAAGCAAACACTGCTTTTAGCTGGCGAGCTGGGAGGTCAAGTGAGGTTGTCAACTGAACTGCGCTAATTAAGAGAGAGGAGTCACGACATATCGTTTTAAGCCTGCGTTGAATATTCATTATGAAACAAATGCTGCAAAGCCCTCACTTAACAACATGGTTTGCAGAACACCGTGTTTCAAGTTGGTGCATTTAAAGAGGAATTCACCCAAAACGTTTCGTGAGGTAAGAGCCGAGAAAGAGCATTGGGTTCAACAGAAGAATTGCACCAGAAAGTTCACATTCCCACTGAAGTTCTCACAGGGCTGCTCATCACCCTGTCCCTCGGGCCAGCAACCCCCTGCACCCACAAATTTCCCATTTGGCATGTTTTGCACAACACAGTTGACCAGGGTGGCCCCGAGACGCCCCTCCGTAGCCAAGGACGAAGAGCCCCAGGAGGAGCTGGAGGGCGTGTTACAAGGCACGCAAATTTTTCTGAATACACGGCAGCGAAGCCCACTTGTGGGGCCACGTCCCGACCCCTCGGTACTGAGCAGAGTGGTGCAAGCAAGCGTGCAGGGACGGGGTGACTCGCCGAAGGAAGCAGAAAGCAGTAGTTCAGCTGCTGGGAAGGCCGCAGGGGCGGCGGGAGGCAGAGCCGCTCCTCGGGGGCCGAGCGCGGTTCCCACGGGCCGCGCTGCCATCGCTGCGCGGGGCTTTCGTCACCTCGCCCCGCTGTTTACGCTACAAATTTAGGAACTGAATGCCCACAACAAACAGCTGCTGGGGGTTTCAGTCTCCCGGGCGATCTCAGCAGAGACACCGGCGCCGTGTCCTCACCTCTCCCTGCCAGTGCCACCGCCCCGGCAGCCGCCGTGCCAGCAGAAAGCCTCCAGCTGGTATCGCCTACCCACACCGAGCTCACTTTAAATAAAGAGACGACTAAATACAAGGCAGTGCTGGTTTTGATAATGTGAAAACAACCTTTGTAAGCTCACATTTTCTAGCTGCACTGTTAATATTTGCTATTTCTCATATTCTTATTTGTGATACCCTAAGTCGTGTTATTTTACACCAGTGAATTTAATTAAAAACAAACGTTATATGATAATCTTTTAAGCCTGTTTCCTTGACCAGACCATGGAATAAGAACAATACCCAAAAAATCAAACCCCTATTCTAAGGGGACAAATTAAAATCAAGTTACTGAGCAGCACTATCCCTTGAGCAGACAATGAGGAGTTTTATCTTATCTGTAAGGCAAATGTATTTATCAGGAGTAACAGCAAACATAATAAGGCTTAAGACCAGCTTAACAGTAGGACCAAAACATTTCCCATTGTTAGGTTTCACAAAATAAATCAGCTCTCCAGGAGTCAGCCTCCAGTCCCTGCCAAGGCAGAGCTATCTGCCTGGCTGTGCTCAGTGGAAGGAGCAACTGCACTGGATTTCCGTACAAAAAGCAGAGCCGTAGGTACCGCTCAGTGTGCCTGAAATTCGTTGCATATTAGAAAAGCACTCGACAATAGCACTTAATCCTTTTGTTCATTTTTAACCCTCTCCAAAACACTTCATCTACAAACAAGGCCAGATCCAGAGCTACTGCAGACTGGGACCTGTCCTCAGCAGAGGAGGTGGCCACACAGCCAGGCGAGAACCGACCACAGCAGTTACGATTGCAAGAACAGCCTCACAAATTGCTAAAGTCGATGGCTAACTCGATGATAGACTCGTAGTCAGGGCTGTGCGTATCATTACGTTAACTGCACCCATGAATTTCCCATTTGGCATGTTTTGCACAACACAGTTGACAAGATAGTCCACATGTAATATGGACATTAGAAATTCTAAGAGGTCAAAAGGCTTTCACTGAGCTGTACCAAGCTATATGCTCACAGCCTGACAGGGAAAGAGCAGCACACAAACACAAGTGTTCCTTCTAGTCAAAAAAAAAAAAAGAGTGAATAAAATGTTATTTTACCTCGTAGTCGTTTGGGAAGGGATCTCTGAATTTGTTGCTGGGTGTTGGAATTGGTGGAAACAGTTTACTCCATACTTGGTTTCTGCAAAAAACAGTAGGGGAGGGATGTGAAAGAATTGCTTTTTCTGATGGACGACGTATTCGACAAGCAGCACGTGTTTAGCCCCGCAAGAAGGCACGTCTCCTTGCACCGCCAGCCCTCCTGCCCCACTCAGTCATCGGCATCTGACAGCAGCAGCAGGTTCAAAAGGGATGAAAGTAACGGATAATGGTCCACCAGCGGACACCCTGAGGACTGGGCAGGTGTGCCATTCCTACCAGGACACTTCTGGACCCTGGGGACATGCGGATGGCAAAGAGGTGGTGGGCTGACGCTCTCCCCCATCAGCCTCTCCCATCGCAGCCGCAGCAGAGAGCTGGGCTGGAAGGTCCGAGCCAAGGGGACACTGCCGCAGCTTTTAACAGCGAGCAATAGGCCTGTCTTGGAGAGAAATTAATTGCTCTGATCTGTCTGCTTGCACTCGCGTTCTTCCCAAGGGCTGCGTTGTCATCTACTTTGTTTGGACATTCAAGACAGGCTGCCTCTTGCTCAGGCTTTGGTTTCCAGACATAATCTGCCCGTGTCTCGTGGTGGGAGAGCAACTGCAAATAACTGCGTGCTGAGGGAACAAGGAGGAGGCAAGGAACGGGACCAGAGATGGCTGACAGCAAACGGTTCTGCTTAGCAATGTAATAACTCATCCTGCTAACACCCTTTGAGATTCTCCTTCCCTGCCTGACACTCTTTAGTCTGGCTCAAGCATACAGGCATATGTATTTTTGTGATAGCAAGTGCTGCAGAGTGAACTTTTTCTTGTCTTTGATATATCCCAGAGTACAGACTTCACATTTCAATCACCAAAACGCATTCACTCTCTCTGCCCCTGGATAGCACGATGTCCAAATAGGGCCAGATTTTAATGGGAACTTGGCCTGAGGGAAGATTATAGGGGTTCAGCCCAGAATCAGTATCCGGCGCCTGTTCTGTGGAGCAAGCCAGGGAGACATCCATGAAGCAGAGAGGTGGGCAAGGTGTGGAGCCCTAGCTGCTGGGACCAAGGGCAGATCTGCTCCTCTGCCCCGTTTATTTTGTGAGAATTCTCCTGACTGACGTCTGGTTAGTTCAGTGCTTATGTTCTTATGACTATTCTTCTTCCAAAAGCTTTCTGAGCTCTGTCAAGTTTTCTTTTATCCTATTATTCCTCCTCACCAGGGAGGTGAGGACGAATAATATTTTCTGACTATCAGTTTGGAGCTAAACCTTCCTGGCTGAGCTGCTGCTGCCTTGAAGGAGACATTGATGCTTAACTAATTATTAGGCGAAGGGAAGGGCCATACCACTGCTCACACGATAGACCTGACCAAGCAAGCTATGGGTTGTCTCCCCACTGCTGCACATGGACAAGGGTTTGTGATGGAGGTGTACAGCCAGAAGTGGGAATGTGGGGAGGAAAAGCAGGGTGTAAAAGTCAGTTGTTTTTAGGAGACATTTGCATCCTCTTTGTTGAAACGCTGAACACAGTCCAACCATGGCTGGCTGCAGAGGACAAGTCAGGCTGTGCAGTCACCACCAGCAGAGCGGGACAGTAAGGTGGCTGCTGGTGTAACTCAGGAGTGGGACCGGGATGAATGCCGATATTAACACTCCAGCGCCTGGCATCATCCCTACTCTTCCCAGCTTTCCTGCTAAGGGTTAGGTCTTTGTGACCATACCCAGGTTAGCTTTGCAAGCGCTGTTGTCTTCAAGGCTCCTGCACTCCATCGGGTCTCCCAAGCCTTTCAGGAGGAAGGCCATGGAGGCCACATGATTTCACCTGCATCTTATTTCAGCTCTGAGCGTGGTTTTGATTTATGCTATTGCTGTGCAATGTAACCAACAAGATTTGGTTTTGTTTGGAGTTGGCGCGTTTCTAGTTGTGCTGTTTGTCAATAAAAGATTTTGATGGAGCCATATCAAAATTATTTATTGAGTCAGCAAAAAGCATAAGTTACATGTCGCTTCTGGAATAGAAACACTTAAGGAGGGGTGCCCAAATGCCCAACAGAAATGAGGCAGAAGCACACTTGTGTTCGTGGGGGCTGCTTGCCCCTCAGGTGCAAGAGTCTTTGCAGTGAGGCGTTGGTGGGGGTGGTGACAGTGGTGCCCTCAGAATGGTCTTGTTCTTTTTTGCAGGACACTGAAAAGTTGGAGTTATGTGATTAAATATCTTGTCACAAAAAGTGTTCCAGTTATCTCTGCTTGTCTCTACACGGGTTAGAGCACGGCCCTTTCCATTAGCACTACTTGGACCTTCAGGCTTTGGAAACACCCCACGGGACCCTCGTGCCTTAACTCAGCGTTTCAGGGCCCGCAGTTATTGTGCTGTGCCTGTCTTTCTGAAATTTGCCACTTTTCCCACAGGCTGTGACATGAAAAGGCCAAAGATAAATAAAGAGAAATAAGTAGGAGAACAAGTTCTTCTTTTCCCTCTTCTAACTGCTACGATGAGATTGATAAAATATTTGTTTTCACAGCATGTTAGAGTGCCTTTTCTAGTGCCTTGCCTCCACCGAGATTCCTTGTGACATTTTCCGAACGACTTCCCTGCAGCGGGTGGCTGGTGACTGCCGGTCGTGGACTGGAGTGGGGTGCAGAAGAGGGAGGGGTACCTGGTGGAGGTCGGGATGACCACATTGATTTCAGGGCACGGAGGGCCACTGACTGTCCTCATGTCAATTAAGTGGAGAGCAGCTGGGAGCAAGTTATTAACTACATCCTCCTGTGGGCTCACCTCCAGGAGAAAATGTTATTCCAAGGTACAGCCTAAGGAAGTACAGAAGATGCTCATTCATAAAGACAGAGGGCAAACTAGGAAAACATTCAGTTGTGCTTTTTATCAAGACAGTAACCCCACCAGCTACTGCAAGTAAGTGAAGGGAAAAGACTATCCAAACAGTCCCAAAGGGCTACTTTGCCTTGTAGCGTTTCTCCCAAACGGTGGGCTGTATCTCTGATGCCTACAATTACCAGGAAGCACACAGAAAAAATTATAGAACTCTTTGCGGTAATGAAATTCCTTCTAATGGCTTCAAATCGTATGAAATTTGAAATGATTCTGTGGCTTGAATTGCATGGTACACTTCATGAATTTTCAAGAGCAGTAAAAACTGAGAGTACTAACGAAACTGTGATCTAAGGAACCTGTTCTATTTTTTTAATATCTGCAGATACAACAAATGAGCAGGCTAAGCACTGCATTTCTTCTTCTTACACTTCCCACCTCCTCCCAGGCCAGGCTGGAGGATTAGAGAAGTGGCAAGGACACTGAGCAAGAAGCAGCTTGGGAAGGGTGGAGTAAAGCTAGCAACTTCATGAAATTCAGTGCAGCAGGCAGATAAAATTTTAATCATTTTGGCAAAGATGGAATGTAACGAGCCTTTGGGTGCTAGGGAATTAACATACTAGCCAGGCAGAGAGAGACTCCTAGAAACAACCAATGTAGCATCAAGCAGCTGAACCTGGAAAAGCTAGCTTAAATTTGCCTAATCTATTAAAGTTCATAAAATGCATTAGTACAGCATCTTCAAGCTGGTCCTTGAGTACAAGTCTTCCCGTATACCTATTGCTCCCCCTATATCTATTTCAGGATCTCCACATGGGGTAACTGCATAATACTTGCAGAACTCCACAGGAAAACACTGAGCAGCACGACTGCTACTAACTGGTGTTGGCACTAACTGGTGTTGGTGTTTTGCTGTCCCAAAGAGAGAGGAGAGAGCTGATGAAGATGATGCTGGAGCAGTGGAGGACCTACAGCTGTACAGACAGGCCAATCCATAAAAGAATCAGTGATGTGAATAAGAGCGGTTTGGGGATTTCCACCAATACATCAAGGCTGCATAGCTGGGAACAAGTGCATACGAAGCACAACATGAATAAACTCTCTCGGGAGTTAATCTATCTTGTTCCAAAAAAGATTGCTTATTGAGACCTGCTATGCTAATTCAATTGGCTTAAGAACAGGTTATCATAGACACCAGACACTTTAGGGAGAGTTGGTAACACTTACTCTAATGTAACATTCCTGTAGACAAGACCTTTATTTGATAAAGGAAATGTGGTATGGAAAGGAAAATAGCCAAGGACACATCAGGATGACCAATAAATTAAAACGCATTAAAGAAATGAATAAGAAATTAGCAGAGTCAAGGACAGCACTTACATTACTGGGAGCTGTGTTTATTGTGGACTGATAATTGCTGCTTGATGCATGTTTCAGGGGAGAAGCTTGTAATTACATTGATTCTTTAAGTCATCACTCATGATTTGACTAGTGACAGCTACAGAAATCCGAAGTGTATCTGGGCTTCTTCACAGCATGTTTTGGGAAGTTTGGCTATATGGCATCTGTTTTTACTACATAGCATCCATAGCTTCTGTAGTAATTAAAAATAAACTAAACAAATAATTCAGAAACTCAAAGCAAACAATAGTTCAATGCACTTGCTGTTAAGAGGTCAAGAGGAGCAGCAAGCACAAAAGCACTGAATTTTTACCTCTTCAGAGCATCTACCATGCTCCTTTGATGTCAACTGAAATTCAGACTACATGCCCAGCGCCCAATATAGAGTGTAAGTCTGCAGGCTGAACTAGACAAGACTGAGAAAATATTGGTCTGTACATTTTAGCCATGAAAGATGCTCTCAGCAGCTTTCACCAGGGTTAAAGACAGAGTCCTCCTGGGGAAATCATTGGCCCAACGAGATCCATTTAAGTGAAGAAACGAGATAAGGACAAACAGATTTTTAACAAATTCACCTCACTCAGTATATAGTTTTGTTGTTTAAGATTAAATTGAATAACCCTCTTACCCCACTAATTTTGCTGAATGTTATTGTTGATAATTAATGAGGCTGATGATTATTACTTTTCAGTACTTTCGCTTTATATAATTATGCTTGAATACCAAACTCAGTGCCCTTTCTTAAAATTAAGCAAAGCTCATAACATCCCCACACGCCTGTTGAACACCTAGTCCTTAGTTATACTGTAATTAAAAAGAAGACGGTGATACTTACATTTTGGATATTATAGCAACAAGCAGGAACGTGCAGCACGTGGACACACAAAGCACAGTGAGAATCCAGGCTACGGGATTCTCCAGTTTGTTTTGCCCTGAATTTCAAGAAAAAAAGAAATTAAATATATTATTTTAGTGCAGATTATTTTAAACACACTCTTACAAAAGATTTCATCAGCTGTTTTATGTGATTATATTCAGATCACAAATTAACATACAGACAATGAAGACTTGCTGTCTACCATTAGAAATTAAACGCAGAGCTTCACGAACAATTTCCATGAAACTGACTTTCTAATTTCAACAAGAAATTTCTTTCATTTTGATGTGAAGGAGAGAACAAGTGGAGAAGCATGAGGAGCCAGGCCCACCAGAAGGACGATACGGTCCGTTAGCTGCCGTCCTGAGACACGCAATGCCATGCAGCGAGCACGTGACTGGTACTCAGCAAAGACACTGTTTGCTGATAATCTCAGGCACAAACTGTTTGCTTTCCATTAAACCATCCTTCATTTCTGTTAATCCTTTCTAGCCAGGAACTGGATTTCTCTGGCTTCCTAAACTCGCCTGTAAAAAAGACATCGAAACCCCTCATTTTTCTTGTGAGCTGGTTGCTGATACATTTCCTCAGGAAGAATTTCTCTACTGCCTCTGCCTGTGAGCAGACACAGGTATTTCTATCAAGGTCAATGTTTCTGTTTTGAAAAGGCATTGCACAGTGACCATGACCATTATTTTGTGCCACATTATGCCATATAACAAAAACATTTACATTGAACTGCATTTTCAAAAGGCTGCCGAGTCCGCGTGTGCTTCCGATAACTACCCGTCCCATGCATCAAGGTGTCAGCACTGCCATTACCAGGTAATTGAAAGGACATAAATCGGCCAGCAGCAGGAGTGCTGGGTTTATTGGTGCTGTAGACAAAACAATATTCAATTGTGGCCAGATTTGTTTCTGAGAAACGAGGAGCTGAGCCTGCTGTCTCCACTGACGGCTGTGGTGGCACGGCAGTCCCTGAGAGCAGCGTGTGGATGACGCCATAAGCAGGCCTGCGTGATCCGTCCTGTGCCTCCATACCACCCCGATGGGGGTACACAGTCAACCTTGCAATTACAAACGGGTTAGGATGGTTTATTTTGTCTTCAGGTTTACCACTTTTCTTTCAAGAAAATAAGATTTAGGATGTAACTGTCAATGAGTTATGCTTCATGTAAGTCTTGAGGATTACTGGGGCAGCAAACTGTGGAAAACAGTTAAGTCCCATAAACCAATTTTAAGCCTCCCAGCATGAAGGCTGGGAAGTGTCTCCATTTTCCAAACCAAAAATGGCAGGGTCCTAAGTCTCTTCCATCTTATGTCGGTTGGCAATGGCCCCCAAAAGGCATGATCAGGCAGCACGAAGTCTCACTGCAACTCGGAGTAAGGTGTGGGAGAAGGAGCAATTGCAGAGCCTGTGCCGTGGCTCTGGGGACCTGCCCGGCGCGCTCCTCCTCGGGCTTCTCTGGGAGACGTGCCCAGAGGTACCAGCCCAGCCCCGCACACCACTATGAACCAGCATGAGCATGTGCACCTGCCCAGTGAGAGGTGTCCACATAACACATGAAACGGAGGGAACAGATGAAACTTCCTCAGAGCCACAGAGCAAGTTAACAGCAACGCTCATGAGACTGGCTGAAGTACGTACTGAAACCCAGCGACTTATGCAGTAACCTGTATTGTGTCAGTGAACTGCAACAAGCCTCCAAAAACCCCTCTTCACAAGAAAAACTGAAGTAATTGGACCTATCCTTGGCTATTTTTGAGATTTAAGTAAATTTTTATGGAAGACTAACTTTTTTTTTTTTACCATCAGAATGAATTTTCCATATTTGACATTTGCGTGAGTAGAGGCATCCGTAAGGGCGATGTTTCCAGGCTCCTCAGTCATCGTCACGCTGCACAGCAGAGACAGCTCCAAAAGTGCTCCGGCTGACATAGAGGGGCCCTCAAACCTTTCCGCCTTGCTGGGAAAGCAGAATCGGGACAGCACAAATGTGCTGTGAGGCACTTCTCAGCCCCAAACTTGACCTGTGGATCTTTTAAACTGTGAACCCTGGCAGTGGCTGTTCACACGTACCTACAGCTTCACAGATTTGATTTGTATCAAGCTGCCGTGCCTAGTTAACGAGGGTGTCCAGCCTACTTGGCTGCACTAATGATTTTTATCTAGGTTTGTTTGACTGTAATGCTTCTAAACAACCTTTTAGAGACAGCTGGTATCAAGGTGCAGTTTTACAATGCCCGCTTTGGCAGCGTACGGCCGCATTTCACAGGGTTTCATCACCACAGCGCAAGGAAAGAAACCAGAATTGTGTTTCAGTTTTTAACGAAGTTGGAGGATTGTTGCTACAGGATGGACAGTCTAGGCCAGTGTTTTTTCTCAGGGTATGGGCTCAGAAGAGGTCTACTGGTCTTAAAGTTGGTCTCATCCGAATGTTTCCCAGATATAGGTGCATGAGGCTAATAGACAGGCCCAGTTTTCTTAATTAATGAGATGTTTGGTCAGCCCCCCCCTGCCCCAGGTGAGTGGTCGGGTTGCTGAGCCTCTCTCCCAAGGGCTCGTCAGTGCCATGGAGCCAGGTGGGAAGGTCAAGGGGATGTGTTAAGAGTCAGGCAGCAAAACGCCAGCAGATTTAATCGCATTCACGAGCAAACAGATATAAGAGGGAAAAGTGCAGTAAACAGGAGAGTGTTAGGGACTTTTTTTTTTTTTTTTGTGAAAACCAGGAAGTTAAGAAACTCAAAAGATAAGAGCAAAGGAGGATGTCTAAGAAGAAACAGTTGATAACGTGCCATGATAAGGAAACTGTTAGTTCCAGAAAAACATGTTCAGCAAGCAGGAAATACAGAACAAAGTGGGGCAAATTATCATGTTCCAAAGATGCTAAAACCACGCTCTTTTTTCCCCCCCAACATTTAAGAGGTCAGATAGCTCCAGTAAAGTAATAGTTGACATAATCACTCATATTAACTTCCAGCATGAACATCACAATGCATGCCAGGGAAACACATGTAAAAACTAAAGAAGTAATGCAACTAAAAGGCCGTACCTAGAACTTAGGCCTTAAGCTAGTTTAAAGCAGTCTCTGAAAACATAAGCATGTGAAAACAAAACACTGTCTAAAAAATGCCTCCATATGTCCAAAAGTTTGCTTGGGAGATTTTTTTTTAAATTTTTAATGGAACACAGATTTAACTCCCCTTGGCATTAACAAGTCAGTTTCTTTCTTCAAATACCTATTTTCCTGGCTTCTGTTAAAATTACTTGGTGGTGTGCATGCTCACGATTAGGCAGCATTTGCTTTCCAGCAATGTAATAATATTCACTACAAGACAGAAGCATGTCATTCTTACCAACATAAATAATTTCACTCCAGTCACTCCAAAATCCTCTCGTACAACATATGTGATGATTAGCTCTTATTTGTATGGAATACCTGCTGGTAACATCAATCCGTAATCTGAAGTCGTTTGAGGATATTTTGAATATCTGTTAGGAAAATAATATTGTACTGTTATAGATTACTTAAGACTAAACAATTCAGAAAACAAACTTCAATCATGTTTTTATTTTTTTAAAACTCCTTTACTAGATTAACAGTGAGCATCTGGCCTTGCTTTTGACATAAGATCTCTATTTTTACAGGTGTATTTTCTCTCATAATACACCAATATTTCAGGGCAAATTCTTGACAGATGCCTCATTTTTGCATTCTTCCTTAAGACACTTAATGCTGGATTTTCAGATTTGTCCATCCTCCTACTGTTCTGAACCCAGATGCATAAAACTGAATAACTCCAATTTTCGTCTCCTAAGTCTCTTGGGGATAGTTTGTTGCAGACATAAATGACGTCCAGAAAAAGAGGAAAAATATGAAAATGGATGAGACTTTGGCTTTGCTGCATCCTAGTCACAAATGGGACACAAGTTTCACCAGAAGTCCATAGTTTCAAAAATGTACGAATAGCAGGTTTTATTTTAAATGTTTTAAAATCTGTAACATATCCATGAATATGAAGACCTTTTCACCAGGTGGCATAAAGGCAAATTCTAGCTATCTAGGACAATCAGCTCAGAGACAGGAATGCTATGTAATACTTGGGCATCAGAGAAGCAATTACCTGCTTGTTACCTGACTTCAAGTTGAAGAGGTAAAATTCGTATTCAAAACATTCTTTAGGGAAAGGAGAAATTGGCTTCTCCCATGTGGCCAGGAGATCATTTTGCTCTAAGAATACAGTGACATTTCTGGGAACATTCACTTTGTCTACAAAAAGAAAACTGTACTGGTAAGTTATTTATAGAGCAAAGTTTAAATACTAACAATTGGAGCACTTTATAACTTGATAGTGTTTCCAAGTAGGACCTATAATCCTTGAATTTACTTCACATTTTGGACAGTAAAGATAAGGATTTAGGAGAAATAACTATATTGGAGAAAACAGTTAAGGGAAAACAGTTTTAAAAATCCATTTAAAAGTTTTGGAGAACTAGATTACTGGGGGGGGGCGGGGGATTAATTTTCACAAAAGCATGAAAATAATGATAGAACAGTTAGAAAAACTTCTTTTCAGGAAAAAATCAGATGTAACCAGGAGAGTTACTGAAAACTGGAATGAATTCAAAGGATCAGCAGCTATTATGGGGATGATTTCTAAGAAGAAAGTATGTCAACTATTTTATCTTAGTGAAGCCATGAAAAAGGGAAATGTCACCTGTTTACAAAAAAGCGAAAGGCATGGAACTAATGAAGGAAAAGAAATTATTTGGGTGGATGAAAGATGATAGACAGTCATGGCTGATACTACCTTTTATTCGACAGTCTAATGCCTTTCTTTAAAAGGACACGGTTATCTTGAACATCATCATGCGTCTTTTTCCTTTTAAAGAAAGGCTGTAAAATAAAAGGTAGTAAAAACTGTACTTGAAAGTATATTGGCTAAATCAATTGAAATTGAATATTGGAAATGATGCTTTGGCTAACAAACAGAATAACTAATTGTATTTTCTAGCTTTTTATTTTTGTCATTCTATAATATTTAAATCAAAGTTAAAGCCATCCATTTCTGTCTTACAATCTCTTCCAATTTCATTAAGAAGATGTCTATGCAAAACAAGCACATACTTCCACCTGCATCAAGAACCATTCAATCCAGTAATACTCTCTCACAAATCTTTTGACAATTCTGTTAGACATTTTTAATATTTTTTTTTAAATGTATTTCTACTCACCAATGGCATTTTGGTTAAATAACTGCTGAAAAGGTTTGATTGCAGCATACTTGCTAGACCCATTAATGTGTATTACAATGAGATTGTCAACCTCTTCAGGATCAATATGAGTCACTGAAAATCTGCATTCAGTATTCCCGTTCCACTTGTCTTTGATATAATCTTGGCATTCTTCAGTGTACGTCTCATACCTAAATTAAAATACTTGTGAGACACGATGCTCTTAAAGAAACCCATTGCTGACTAAAATGGGAGAAAACACCAACCTGTAAAATAAAAAGTACTCGGTATCTTCTGGTGCCCCTTGGCCAGGAAGCCAAGTGCAATGGAGAGAAACAGTACTAGAAATGGTGATGCGAGTAACACAGGACAAATTAGTGACAGATGTCTCTGGAGCACCTAGAGAGTCAAGGAATTATAAAGCAGAAAGAAAAATCTTATTACAAAAGTCGTAAGAAATTCATGTTGCTGAAACATTTTGACTAGAGTCTTTGGTCCGTTATATCTATGTCTATTGTATCCAATTCTCTTCCTTATCACACAGGTCTATCAGTTATGGATGGATGAAGATTCCCAAACAGTGTAAATAAAGCTGTACCACACAGCACCATTACATATTTCATGTACACCAAGGCAATATGATCTTTTAATATCCTAGAGTGTATGAAAGTAGGCTATCTTAGCCTTAGCAAGGAATTTTTAGAAAATTTTATATGGGTTATCCATGTTCTGCACCTCCAGATTGTACTCCAGGCTCCACAGCAGTAGAGAATGGCCTGGACTAAATCGTTTTGTAAGATCAGTGTAGCAGGTAGAGGGGAAAACGCTGTATTTTTCAAGTATTAAACCTGTCACCTTTTGATGTCTAGTCCACGGACCGGGGCAGAACACAAAATTCAGACCTCCCCTGCATTTCTTCTTACCTGGCAGAGGCGGGAGTTTTTCCTTCACCCAGTCACTTCTCATCTGAAAGTTGTTATGGAGAAGTAACGTCCGAACGTGTGCGGAGAAACCGTTATGAAGTACAGCTGTTCGGACACTGTGAGTCTTCTTTGTATCATACTTGAAATTAAAAAAAAATCAAATAAGCATCACATGTGACGGAAGCCGAATTAAGGGACCTGCAAAGACTGATCCAGTGTTTGCAAAGAGGCAAACCAGCCAGCTAGCTTAGCTGGTTGTATTAAGTGTGTAAAGCTAGAGAGTACAAATAATCCACACAAGAAGCGTGTACGGTTTCTCATTTAAGACAGCAGGACCCTTATCTTAGCAAAAATTTGTCTATAGCATACAGCTGTGATGAAACATGGTCTGACATTTTAATGATACCCTGGCATCAATGTGAATTAAGTGAGCTGACTTGAACGGGGAGCAATATCACTTAAAACCAGTATCTAGCTTCCCCCCAAGATGAACGTTGCAGAGACTGCCGATTCCCAGGCTAATCCTTGTCCCAGCAGAGCTGTAGCCATAAGCATTGTTGAAAAAGAATCTCTCTAGTGCTCAAAGTATATGTTTATGATGTAAGAGAATAAGTGATTCAATACGCCAATCGTTCAAGACACATATCACACCTACTGCACCCTGGTTTGGTGCAACATGTTTAACTCAACAGGAATTTAACTTTCTTAGGATACTGGACTTATCTTTTTATCTTACCTCTTCAGGCACAGGGCTTAGGATTTTCACATCATATCTAATAGTGTAGTTTTTTTGTTCTTGATTAGGGTTTGGTTTCCAGTGCAAAAGTACTTGTGCTAACGCAGAGACTGTAAGGGTGAAGTTAACAGGTGGGAAAACCTGAACTGTAAGGGAGAAAACAAAAATATTCATAACATAGTAATCCAGTGAATTGTTTAGAGCAATAGCTGTTTACAAGCAATGAGCAATACAAGCAAATAATTTCATTTCAATATTATGTTCTCTCAACAGCTTCTTATAAAATGTTTCTAATATTTGAAAAAATCTTTAAATAACAACCAAAACTTCATCAAATAAAAGTTTAGTTAAAACTTAGCTTAAAAAACGAATTTTTACAACAGTTTCAACTTGAAAATTCTGATGATATATTACATTTGGCTTTTCAAATGAGGTTTTTCAACTCAATCCTTATAGCCACATAGACACTGGGCATCTGTACTGGAACGGGGCTGATCAAGTGATCAACCGCACCAACAATTTTCACCACATAAGCTTGCAGAAGAGCATAACATGAGGGCTTTCTAAGAGAAGGCTGACAGCCACAAGGAGTTATATGTGAGAGAAGAAACAAAATGATGAACAGAGGAATTAAGCACAAATGGAAGAAAACATAGAAGGATGGGAATGATAATTTAAAACGACAGGGCAAGAGGGATTCCTGGAGCTCATATGGAAATGAGGAAGATCTCATGCTGGGGGAAAATGTTAGCATATAAATAGCAAGGCAATGAAATAATCAATCTGCTCCCCTCCATTTCTAGAGTTCTTCAGAGCCTGTCCTCCCTTAATTACCATCTCCAAGGGAGCTGAGGGACGTCAGTCCCCACTTCTCTTCTCCCGTGATTTCAACCTTTGATGCCCACTAGTTCAATTTTCAAGCATGCACCTCGCATTAGGAAAACTGCCTCATGAAGGCTCAGAAAAACCCCAATACAAACCACGCTGAACTGGTTCCGTTAAAATGTTCCTTGTTGAGATGCCCACAAAAAATGTCACCATTAAGGTTGCTGATACACCAGGATTATGCCAGAAATGCTTTGTGTCATCATGTTTCTGCAGTTAACTGCAGTTTTGTTCCTGGAAGTAAAATTGCTAGCTGGAATAATGCCTTTGCTCTGGCTGGACTAAATTGTTGAATAAATCAGGACAGTAACTACTGTCCAGCCCAGAGGACAAGTGGCATGGCAGAAGTTGCGTCTACGTGCCTCATGGTTCTTCCCTCTCAAAGCAAAACAGCCCTCAGGCACTGGCTGGGAGCAATCTAACTGAGACAGGGTACAACTGTCCCAGGAAGCACGTTAACACAGCGTGGTCATCTCTGGTCCTGTACTCATGGCACGCCATGGACTATTTTATTCATGTGCAGAAGAGCGCATTTGACCAACACGTGGAGGGGCCTTGGTCACCCACTGGTGCTAAAGCTACGCACTGTTAGAAGGAAAATGCCTTACCTCCTGCAGCTTGAGGTATGTTTGGCTGAACCAAGTTCGTTGTCCAAAGGAGGATCAGAAAAACTCTCATCACGCTGGCCATAATCGTTAGATGGTAAATGAGAACGACCATGTATCAGCATATGTGCCTTGTCACCATTTTACAGAGGCTGATAGCTAAAAATGAACGCAATCCCAAGTGTTAAGCACACAAACCATGGGGCATGGTATATCCACGTGATCAAAGGAATGAAACTGCTACCTTGCAGGGGACAGACTCTTCTCCTTTCCTTGCAGGAAAATGCATCTTTTCATAGCTAAATTTAATATAAGTACCACCAACCACCTTTCATTTTGCTCCCTTTGCTTTTGCCAGCTCTCTTTGAAAAAGCTACTGGTTTCAAACCCTGTCATGTGTGGATGTTCAGAGCAGCAGCCACGGAATTAGAGCATCTCTCCAGGGAGAGGAGTGAGTCAGGTTCAGGTATATTGGCTTCCAGTAGAGTCCCACTTACTCCAAGAACAGAAATAACCATATTTTCAGCTGCCACTATATATATAAAATGGCTACTTACTGGAATTTACTTTCCAGTTTCTGTTTCAATAAAGCTTGCTAAAGAAGCAGTCTCAGTGCTCACCTCAAGGCTAATTCTCCAGTGTTAATTACTGGGTGTAAGAGAAACTATTTTGTTTGTTTCTAATTTAAATGAATGACTATTTTTAATGCTTAAAACCAGCATGTTCTTATGCTTCCTATAGATTGTTTCATGAAGTACTGGGAGAAAAAAAAATCTGTGTAATCATTCATGTATAACCTAATATAAACAACATGAAAATACAGAACAGCAGCTTTCCAAAGTGTTCTTACCAAGGAGAAATTGGCCCTCCCAGCCCAATTGCACTACTTCCCTGGGGCACTACAGCAATTGCTTGTATGGAAAACATAATATTTTCACATGGTAATGAGCAGAGCAAGCATCTTTAACCCATCAGTTCTCCCTGAACCTCCAATAAATAACCCAGGGACTGGAAGCACTCCAATTGATCACAGTTGGAGTACTTCTGCTATACAGTAACTATTTTTCAAAATGGTGTATGAATGCTGAGTTCATTAAAATAACACATAATCTACAATACAGTGTGTTTCTTAATGCCCAAGTCCACTCATTATCTATATTCATATTCTGTATGTATCTGCTATTCTGCTAGCGAAAATGTGCACGAGGCTAACTGAACCTCTGGAGTTTGCTAACGGATTATTCCTGGGGAGTCAGGGTTTGCTTTTACATTTGTTGGATTATTGGAAGACGTTTTGGCCAGACATTTTGGTTCTTCCAAAATGTATGTGAATCACAATCAATCAGGTAATTATTATTCACACCGTACATTTATGCCTACACGATGCCTCCAAGACTATTTCCTATTGCATTACCATTCATGAAAAGTCTGTTCTTTTGGATTTTCTCACTTGAATACCATGCAGACCTCTGCTTCACAAGATGATGTTATTCTGGAGGGCATTACGTGGACTGAACACAAGTTTACAGTGGCACCTGATGTCTGCCACACCTATACTGCTTTATCTGAATAAAACTAATTAAAAAAACTGCTAGAACATGACACACATTTCCAATATGCTTTTGTACAAATTACTGGCATCAGGCTTTCCTTCCTGCTTCAAAAAACATCATTTCATTTACCTGATGAGACTATTAGATACACTAATAACTTTTTTCCTCTATTTAAAAGTAAAAATTTATCATCAAGTCCCTGAAAATAAAAAGTAGCTTCTCATTTTCATGCTAGCAATAACCCCAGTACAACTCTGCCAAGAATGCGACTCTGAACTGCGCAGATGTGTGTGCATGTGCTTTTATGCATGCGTGCATATCTGCATTCCTGTCTATTAACGTTACGCTCCACGTTCATTGCAGCTCTCCCACCGACCACCTACAACCAAACCCAGCAGCTCAGAAGCACTTTCAAGTAGATTAAGCTCTTGTGATGTGAACCACGTACCTTGGGGAGAAAGACAGGAGAACCCACCAAAGGGCATTCCACTCGCGTAGAAGAGAGACGGAGCGACAGGCTGTGCTTTCCCAGCTGCAGTCAAAGCTTTATCAGGTACAACTACGAGACTTTGGGAAAGAAGCTTCATTAGTTCCACTGCTAAGAGCACTTACTTTTTTTTAAAGAAAGCAATCACTTCAGTACGTTATTAAAAAAAAAAATCTTTAAAAAGCCTCATGTTTTACAACTGCTTAGGGTTCACATCTACTAATTGAGTAATGTTGGTTTCAGGAATGCTCTGGCATTTAGCACAACTAAAAAAGCTGGCTCTCTCTTGTGTTTACTTAAAGTGGGTTTGGCTACCTATAGATTTTTTTTTGCTTTGTCCTCAAAAAGCAAGGATTCTGATTCTTCCTGGGCACATTCTTTTCCCTATACTTTTGAAAAGATCCTAAAGATCAACTTTTCAAAGGCACTTTTGCTGTCTAAAAGCATGCACGTATGAGACACAGATCTAACATTTTCTGAGCAGCAGTTTACTGATTTGAAACTGGATATAAAATGTTACTGTAATGCAGATTAGCTTTCAAATATTATCCCTGTTCTTCTTTTCAGTTTATCTTTTCCTGCCTTGTTTTCAAAAATGCTATTTTTCTTTTTCTTGCTATCAGACTAAGATTGAAAATACAGCTTTTGGAAGAGGCATTTCTGTAGCTGTGTAAGACCACAACCTCTAAGAACACCTTGCAGTCTGTGATACCCTGTGTGTTCCATGTGAGAAATTACTGAAAAGAGAATCACAGTAAGTGTATTCAAGTAAAGACATTCATTAGAAATCTACAAGAGGATTATGCTCCTCACAAAAATGGATATAGTAAGTTCTCAGGACAAATAAAAGCCTTGATTATATTATGTTTTGGTTATATATTGTAAAAAGTAATAAGCAGAACGTAAAGGATACCTTCCCTTCGTAAAGGGTATACTCCTTCTTAAAAGGACAGCAGAAATCCACAGCATAGAAAACAGCCTCTAAAAGGTAATGATTGTCTTACTTATAGCTGACTTCAGAAGCAGATTCCAGATGCATTTCCCAGTGTAAGTCAAAGCTGACTTTGAAAAGCAGGACCTTTGCAGTCTTCAAACAAAGCACAACAAGACAAAAAAACCCGCACAACAGATATCCCAGGAGGTTACCTGTGGAGCCTCCAAAGTTCTGTGAAGAGTCTGCTCCGTTTGTTCAAACGTCCTCTCGGTCATCTCCCTGTGGGTTTCTTTTATAACTGCTGTCTTTCAAGTACAAATGTGATAGGTACTTCAGAAATGATGGCAGATGATAAGTTAGACAAGCATGCATTGAAAAAGGGAACTACAGATTTAACCACAGGATGGAAGGCTCCATACAAGCACACAGTTTAGCCCAGAAATGGTTTTACTTTATTGAGGGTCAATTATATACCATAGTCTGGTAATTCTCTAGTAACTTTGCAAGAGCAGGAATGTTTAATGACTGACTGCAAAGAAATAACCGATAGCCAGCTGCCTACGGACCACTGCTGGTATCCCAATTTGTTCTTCCCCTAGAAAATCAAATCCAAATGTCGCTGGAAAACTGTGCAGGTTTTGTCCAATGGTTTTATACCATCGTGTCCAATGCTCTTGCCATACAGCCGGGTGGACATCAGCGGTATTTTGAGAAGTGACCAGTACCAGAGCAAGACCAGCCTCCTAATCTCATGCTGAGGGCTTTGAGCTGTGATCCCTAGGGTTGGATAACACAGGCTCACAAGCAGGACAAGCAGCAGAAACCAACCCAAGGGCCCAGAGAAGACCCTGCAGAAAGCCGGGCTATATGGAATGGCATTATAGGAAGGACGAGAAGAAGGCTAATGACTTTTACATTCATTAACAACCTGGATTGCAAATACAGAGAACCCTAATAAATGTGGAGGTGACACAAGGTGGGAGAGGTGAGTGCTTTGGAGGCTAAGACTAGAATTGAGAAAGTTCTTGACAAATTGGTGGAAATTGGGTGCAGTGCAATGTGGACAAGCTCTCAACTGCATTTAGGCATCATCAACTGTAAATTACTAGCTATAAATAATCAATTATCAACTGATTAGGTATCTGTTCCGCAGAAAAGGATCTGGGGTTTTGGAGGGTCATAAACTGAAGGGAAGTAAACAATGCCATGCACTTGTGAAAAAGGCACCCCAGGTCAGCGAAAAGCGAGTGTCCTCTGCAAGACACGTGAAGTAATCCTTCCGCTCTGCACAGCGCTGATAAAGCCTCCGCTCACATGCACTGTGTCCAGCTCAGATACTGCACTTATAAGAAAGGCATGAAGCAGATGAAGAGAAGACAGTACACAACAAAGGATACCACCAGAGCCTAAAAAGTACCAGTGAGGAAACAAGTTGAGGGAAGACTTGTGCAGAAATGTAACACGTTAAGGCTTTCACATGCTCTCCAAGTCCATTGGGCTGGGACTAAAAGATAGCAACAAGTAAAATTCAGGTTAGATATCAGGGAAAGCTTTCAGTGTTGGATAGGGAGGCAGTGGAGCAGACGCCCAAGGACTGAAAGAAACTCTGTCACTGGGCATCTATAGACAAACATCAACCAGGAATGACAGTTGTAATCAAATCCTGCCATCAGGCACAGCGATAAATTAGGTGACACCCTAGGGTCTGCCCAGTCCGTATGTCTCTGAATAAACAGCTAATTACTGGGCAGAGAGCTCTGACATCTACATCGAAATGTTTCTGTAGAAAAGAGGAATTTCTAAAGGTGAAGCAGGAATTTAATAAGAAACAGTAGTCACAAAAAAAAGGGTAAGAAAAGGTTATGTTCTTACACAGGCCTGACTATATTATTGTAGATCTGAGATGGTTTTTTGGAATAGGTCATTCCAAAAAAACCCTTTTGTGCTCATAAGCATGCTCCTGTCTGCAGTGAGGCGCCGATTTGTTAGGTGCTTAGAAGGCTGGATAGATCTGTGTAACGTTTCTTCCCAGCTACCAAGAAACCTGTAGCACTCTTTTTGCTGAGACAAAGATTTATTCAGGCTTCAAAGGGAACCACGCTCCCAATTAACTCGCATTTGGGGGAGCTCCTCCTTCAGGCTCCACTCCTTCCAACCCTTCTGAGATGCCTCCTGGCAGGAGCAGTACAGGGAGGAGCGACGAGGGCTGCGGCTCTCCTGAGCCCTGCGGATGTGCAGCTGGCCAAACGCAGTGACGTATCAGTAATTGCATGGCAGTGAAATTACACTTGCGAGGAGGGAAGGACTGACCCCCCAAAGCGTACCAAATCCCCAGGACTCCCACGTTATCCCGTCTTGTCCATACATCTCCACACAGTAAAGAAAACTTAAATCAATCCAGGCTGACAAGCATAAACCTAATATTTAAACTACACTGAGTTGCTTCTCGTAGTTCAGCAACTATGAGTTGGTGAACAGAGTTTAGCAGCCGCCAAGCTGAACACCACTGTTGGGCTGTGTCGGTGACTATTGAAATGATCTCACAAGTGGTGTGCTGGGGTAATTAGTCCATTTATTTTGTCATGGTTGTGTCATTATCAAAATACATTTATTTTTTTCCCTTTGTAATCCTCTTTTTCTCTAAACTGAAATCAAGCCACGGCAAATCTTTTCTGTTTTGTACTGCTTCTTTTGTAACTCCCTTCTCTCTTTCGTGCTGTGTTTCTTGGCAGGACAAACGCTCATCTGCTTGCCCACAGCAGAAGACACAGGCGGGCAGACCTCTTGAGGGCTTCTTCACCGGCGGCTCCTCAAGCGATCAACCGTGCAAAGCCCCTTCTGTCCGGGGACACACACCGCCCGCAGCTCCCAGCGCCCGCTCGGCCGAGGCCTGCCCGGCTGACAGACCCCGCCAAAGGCCTTGGCCGTCCCGTCCCGTCCCTTCCCGTCCCGTCCCTTCCCTTCCCTTCCCTCAGCGGGGCCCGGGCCGCGCCTCCCGCCGGAGGAAGGGGCGGGCCGGGCCCCGTCGCGCCGCTGAGCTCATCGCGCGGCGCCGGGGCGAAGGCGGGCGGCAGCAGCCGGCTCCTCGGGCCTAGCGCCGCCGCCTCAGCGCGCCGGGAGCCCCGCGGGTGGGTGCGTGGGTGCGGCCGGGGGCCCTGTGCCTGCGGGGGAAGGGGGGGGTGTCTCCGTGCGGCGGTGAGGGCACGCCGGGCGGGAGGGAGGAGGCCGGGGCCGTGGTCCATGCGGCGCGGCGCGGCCCGGCTGACGCGCCGTGTTGTCGCTGTTTCTCCCCAGATGTGGGCTGAGGTGTTGCTTCTGCCCTGCAGGGCCGGGCTGCGGCTGTTCCCGCCGCTCCGGCTGCGGCACCGAGCGCCGGGCGCCATGAAGCTGCAGTCTCCCCAGTTCCAGGCGCTCTTCACGCCGGGGCTCCGCAGCGTGGCAGGTGAGTGCGGCCCGGCCCGGCCCGGCCCGGGGGGTCTGGGCCTGGGCATCCGCGGGGCTGAGCAGCGGCCCCCAAAGCGTTCCTGCTTGCTGTGGCGTGAGGAGGACCAAAATGCCGGCCTGGAGAGGCAGGGCGGCGAATGCAGGCTTTGCACCTCGCGTCCCGTCACTGCTGTAGGCGCAGCCCCTGATCCTCTTACCAGGGAAACGGACAGGGGCTTTTGTGGCCTGGTCGTGGGTGCTAAAGGGCAGCCTGGGGAGCTGTTGTGTTCTGGGAGGTGTGTGCTGCTCTTCAGCTCTAGCCACTGTGGCTTTAAAATGACTCGAAGGACGTGGCGGAGCTCGGTTTTTATCAGCTGTCGGGGGCTATTGTTCCTGAAGGAATTTGGATTCACTGTGCTCTGCCATAAGTAAACTAAGCACCTTTCCTTGTCAGCTACTAGCTGCTAAAAATGTTCCACAGCCCAGAGTTCCCCAGTATCAATTAGCAACCTGTTAATATTTAGGTTATATCAGAAATGCCCCAGAAAAGTACATCAGAAATGACTGGGAAAGTACATGTGAGTGCTCATCTGTGAACCTAATTTGTGCATTTTACGTGAAGCTGTGAGGTACGTACATACTTGGTGCTTATTGCATATTTGAGTATGTATTCCCACGTCTGTGATCTTAATTTGTGAAAAGGTAGGTTATGGCTGACAGTGTGCCATGGTTTTTATTTGAGAGAGTGCTTTATGGTTTTCCTTTCCTTCCCAGAATTGTTTGAGAAGAAGAACTATGAGCTGAGAATAGCCGGAGGTGCTGTGAGGGATTTACTAAGTGGAATGACACCGCAAGATATAGACTTTGCCACTACGGCTACACCAGCAGAGATGAAGGAAATGTTCACATCTGCTGGTGTTCGTCTGATCAATAACAAAGGAGAGAAACATGGAACCATTACTGCCAGGGTTGGTTTATGATTTGACTTGGATCTTTTCTAACTGTCTCTGTGAATGTGCAGCATAACCAATAGAAAACGGGTAGCATGCTCCTTCTTTGTTAAAGTATCACAGTCAGAGTTTAAATGAGACCCTGCTTTAAAGTATGGAGTGATTTTTTTTGATTACTTTTTGTTCGTAGAATTCAATTAATTACCATATTTTAATGCATGTTACCTCTGCATAACCCATTTGTGCTGCTGTGTCATCACTAGAAAA
Organism: Gymnogyps californianus; assembly: GCF_018139145.2. Taxonomy (NCBI): domain Eukaryota; kingdom Metazoa; phylum Chordata; class Aves; order Accipitriformes; family Cathartidae; genus Gymnogyps; species Gymnogyps californianus. The sequence continues at coordinate 2,853,401 of NC_059483.1, read as the reverse complement.
GATAATGTAGGCTGCCCACATGTTCAGATAATGTGGGGAAGTTGATCCTAGTGTTTCCTGCTCCCGATTTCCCAAGTCTTGCTTCCTCTACCTTGCTCATTCCTCTGCCTCTTATTCCATCTTCTGCAGGAAGATTTCTGCAGGCTATCTAGAAAATGAATAATGCAAGGGTTATTTTCAGGTGTTCATATTTCTTGATTGTCTGCTCTGTATGAAAACATGGTACCTGTTGGTTTGCATGTATCCAGCCTGAGCACTAACTGTGTACAAACATGAGGCTGAAAAAAATATACAGCTTTTACATTTATATTCATGATTGTGTTGAAGTAACAATGTCTGTGGGATTTTCAGCTCCATGAACAGAATTTTGAAATTACTACTCTTAGAATAGATGTTGTCACCGATGGACGACATGCAGAGGTTGAATTCACCACTGACTGGGAAAAGGATGCTGAAAGGAGGGATCTGACTGTCAATTCCATGTTTTTAGGTAAATTCTTTCAAAAGCAAATATTTAGGTGAAACACTGCTTTTCAAATTAAGCCAGTAAATTCTCTCAGTCTGTTTCAATTTTGCTTGTTTGTACTGCTGTGAGCTGAAAGGTCTGTACAAATATGTGAGATGATCTGACAAACCAGGTCAAATCGCACAACTTCTCTTCTTTATTTTCAAATGAGAGTGTTTAATTGTGCCAGCCATGTTTGTAAATTCATAGTAGTCTACTTTTTTTCTTCTTTTTCTAGGTTTGGATGGGATGCTGTATGATTTTTTTAATGGATATGAAGACTTGAAAAACAAGAAAATTAGATTTGTAGGAAAGGCAAGTGAGAGAATACAAGAAGATTATTTACGAATCCTAAGATATTTCAGGTACTAGGTTTTGCCTTTCCTAGATAAAGAAATGAAGTAAGCATTGTAGAAGGTTTCAGAAACATGCAAAAAGAGATCAGTGATGTAAAAAGAGTTGTAATTGTCATATTGTTAAGTTTCCTCTAGTATTATAAATTAGAATATTTAACACTGTCATGGCGTTGATTCTCTGAATAGCAGTAATAAATGGAATAATTGTTCTCAGTCTAACATACAGGGGGGTTTTTTGGGCAGGTTTTATGGAAGAATCGCAGAAAAACCTGGTGATCATGAACCTAGTACACTGCAAGCAATTAAAGAAAATGCCAAAGGTTTGGCTGGAATATCAGGAGAAAGGATTTGGGTGGAACTGAAAAAAATTCTTCTTGGAAACCATGTAAATCATTTGGTTCGACTTATGTATGAGCTGGATATTGCCCAGTACATAGGTAAAGTGAAATGAAGATTGATTTCCTACTCCTATAACATATACAAACAGAACTGCAGCGTGGCAAAGTGAGATAAAACTTGTTTTTACCCAGAAAGAAATTAGATTTTTTTTTTTTTTTCCTGTGTTACCATCCACATTTCTTATTAACACTCTTTTGTGCACTTTTTTTGTGTGTATCCCTTTAGGACTACCACTTGATGGAAATATAGAGGAATTTGACAGAGTCACTGAAAATATTCAAAATCTGTGTCCAAAACCGATGACTGTTCTGACATCATTGTTCAAGGTGAAGGATGATGTCACAAACCTTGATCTGAGGCTGAAAATCTCAAAAGAAGAAAAAAACCTCGGCCTTTTCTTAGTGAAGCACCGGCAAGAGTTAACCAGGGCTATGGGTCCAGAACCACTTAGACCGTATCAGGACTTCATAATGGATGTAAGTGTTTCATATTGCTTTATTTTATTCTTCACAATAAACTTTGAATTTCCAGTTTTACAGAGCAGCAGAGATGACAATGCCTAGTGGAAAGAAAGGGCCTTAAAGAGTCAAGTGAGAGCCATTTCATCGGCAGGCTTGTTTATTGGTCCCAGGCAAATTTTTGCCAGGGTTTTAAAGACCGTGATACTTTCATCAGAAAGATGGGATGTACTGACAAAAAGCATTAACCAAATTTGGATTGCTCCCAGTGTAATAACATCACAGGAACTGGAAGAATAGCTTTCTGTGTTATTGATTCCAGTTCCAGTTAACTGAGGTCAGGTTTGTTTGGTTTTCCCCTTTGTTTTTCCTCTGGAGAGGGGACCAGAAATTAAAAAGAGCTATTCCAAATGTCCTGGCATGTCTCTGCAACGTAAAGCAGAAACTTTGCTATAAAAAGATTGTTTTCCTTCAGTACAGTGTAGTTTTGCAAGAGGATACATAGCAGACATTTCTGCCTGGGTTCAAAAGCTTTTTTCTTTCCCATCCAAAATACTGAGGCTTTCAATTCATTTTTAAGAAATTATTTAAAACAAACAAACAGAAAACCCCACCATATTTTTAGCAGTTCTGAGCACCTTGTGTTCTGTAGTGATTTTTTTTGACTGGATTTAAAAGCCTACCTTTCAGTCAGGCTGAAAAAATTCATATTCAGTCATCTGAAACAGAAGTTTCCTGTGAACATACCCAGGGACTGACAGTTTGCTGTACTGTCCCAGCTGATCTCCCCTTCTGCATTAAAACATGAGACAGGGTCTGGACCTCAAGAGACTCCCAGCTTTTTTATGTGAAATTCAACTCCTTGAACTGTGTATTGAAAGTCGCTGCAATTCCTGGAGCATCGGTTTGTGTTCTTTGTGAGGAGTACTGTTAACTAGGCAATCTGTGACGTTCTTCCACAGCAAAGTTCAAGTAATTTTCAGGTGAAGTTCTGCGCTTTTATGGCAGTACCTGAGGCTGAAGGCGAGAGACAGCAGTCTCTGCAGTGAGGCCTGTCTCCCGCAGGAAAGGTAATAGTTCCTCTCCAGTTGGAGGTTGAAGATAATGGTTACAGCTATTACCTGGAATTCAAGAAGTCTCCAAGGATCTTCCAGAGCCTTCAAGTTAGGACTGAGTTTTAAAACTTGTGAGGCAGAAGAGATCCTCGCTTTCATAGTTCCAACTTGTCCAGGTGTTGCCTAATAAGGTGTCATGGGAATAACGCAATGTTGAGCTGGTTTGAGCTGTTTTCTACTGTTTCGTAGTGAATCCTCTCTTTTCTTTTTTTCTTTTTTTTTTTTTTTTTTTCTTTTTTTCTTGTAGTCTAGGGAAGCTAATACAAATTCCAAGATCTGTGAGCTTCTAAAATACCAAGGAGAAGAACATCTTTTAAGAGAAATGCAGCAATGGACTGTTCCTTCTTTTCCTGTTAGCGGCCATGATTTAAGAAAAATGGGTGTGTCTTCTGGAAAAGAAATTGGAACAGCGTTACAGCAGTTAAGGGATGAATGGAAGAAGAGCGGATACCACATGGATAAAGAAGAACTGTTAAGTTGCCTGAAGAAGTTGTAAAATTGAATAATAGCAGAGAACTGTTTGTGCCCTGTTCTAAGTGTAACTGAGATACCAGTAAATATTTTGTCACTGTACTCGCAGCCAACATAGCATTTGTCATATTTAAGATCTTCAGACAGCACAGTTCTCCTGTTACTATTTTGTAATTGCTGCAAGGAGAGGTTTAATTTTGTAGTAATATGTAAAACGTTATTTGCCGAATTCCACATTCTCTACCTCTTTTTGTTGTATTTTCATGATAAATATTTAACTACTTTATCTTGACTCTGGGGCATTAGAGGTGACACCAAGATTTTTCTCTTTCTGACTTTGCTACATCTAAAAAAAAAAAAAAAACCAACAACAAAAAAACCCAACACAAAAGGTGTTTCTGTCCTCTAGATAAAATCATGGGGGCTTTTTGTGCCTAGGAGAGTGACAAAGTGTCTAGAAATAATGAGCTCTCAATCTTTTTGTAGTGAAAGCCAGATACCAGATTGAAATACTCACTCCAGCACTTCCCAAACAGTCTTACCATGTAAAACAAGTCTTTTTTCCTAAAATATTTTTATTTTCCATAATTCCAGAATCAATTTTAGATTAAAAGGATGACTTAGCTGAGTCAGAATCCTGAACTTCTTGTCTCTGCGGTAGTTTTACAGTAACTTGTTCGTCACTGACTAACTGAATCCACAGAAAACTGGTGAAGGGTTCTACAGTATGTTTTCAACTTCGTGTGCGAAACGTACTGTTAGTGTTAACAGTAGAAGGGGAGGGCGATCCAGGTTCCCTGCCTTTCTCCCCGCCGTGTCCGGCAGTTGACTCCTGCTTCCCTTCCTTTTGCTTTCCCAGCGAGGTACAAGTAGAATTCGGGCGACGGTGTGGGTGTGCCTGAGCAGAGTGAACCCGAGCGAAGTCCCCGTAGCTCTGTCACCTTCGCAGTACTAACGCGCTCAAGGAATGGGCAGCGCCTTCAGCCGTTCTCCACGCGTCTTTTCCCGTAACTCGCAGCAGTGAGACCCGAGGCATTCACCTCTGCTCTGATGTGCAGGCACTCTGTTTAGATCAGTAGGATTATTTTGGGAAGAAGTCTTAACATCCCTACTACTGTCACACCAGCGTCTTCCCTGTGTTGCTTCTGTGTTAATTATCCATACCTGCCTTCTGTCTGAACGGATCCACGTTAAAAATGCACTCTGAATTCAGTTCAAAAGGAAATTCTAAATAATTCGCCCCGTCAAAATTAATAAAGACACAGATCAATAACATTTTGGAAAATACGAGAAGTAAAGGGGTTTGACTATTAGCTAAAGCTGATGGGTGAGGAGAAGGGAACCTAGACAAGGAGCGAGCTGTTTGCATAACTCATACTGGGCTCAAGGCAGAGTTTGCATTCTGTTTGAAGAGCAGCCACCAATTAGTGCTGCAGAAGACAGGGTTTTGAAGCAGTGCTGTTCCTGGCTGGTCTTAATGAACATCTACTCACATCCCTGGCTTTTTTTGGTGTGCTTTTAAAAAAAAAAAAGGAATGGCTCTAACCAAGCCATATATATACTAATATAATTATATATAAATTATATACATCTCTTGTATATAAATTTTATTGCGGGTTTAAGTTTTGCTACAGAACCATGGTAACTAATAAAATCGTTTGGATTTCATTTTCCTCGGATACCATTGTGTGACACTAGATGGCAGCAATACCAGAGCAGTGCCACCAAAAATCAGCATTTTATCCTGTCAGAGAGTTAACTTTCCAGCTGCTTTTTGTTTTTTTTCCTAGGAAGTCAGTTACTTTAAATAAATCATTCTGAAGGTACTTGGGAACTTCAGGAAGACAGCAAGGGAAGAAAAAAAGTGCTGTTTTTCTCTGTTAATAAGGCAAATCTCGTAAGAACATGATGGTGTTTGATTTAATTATGTAATTAAATTGAAGCCTCCTTGTGCAATTTATTGAACTACTGAAATCTTGGGAGGGAGACAAGTAATAAAATTCACTGCTATAGTAGACTCTTGTAAAGAACACTTCACAAAACTGCATCTTTTAAGGCAACGTCTGTGGAGATGGTAAAATATTAGCAACTACACTTTACGTTACCGAAAATTGTCGGGGTCAAACTCCACGTGGAGGGAGGATTTTTCAGGACACGAGCTTGAAACTTTTACAATATCTCCGGTGCTTATGAAAAAGAGCACAAACAGATCGTTCTGAAAGCATCTTAATTAAACAGTCCTGCTTGGAATTCAGCGCAGTTAGCGTGTTTGTTCAAATAGCTCATTTAAAAATCGTGTTCTGCTTGAGGTTTCCAGTTGGTCTGTCGAGCATCTCCGTTTTACTCTATTCCAAAGAAATTAAACCCTAGTAAAATGAAACTGCATTAAATCAAACTAATGGCATATTTTCAGCAAGCAGTACCAGCTTGAGTTCTGGAAAAATGATGTGTTTGAATAAACACTTTTTTATGGAGTATCAACTATTTAAATATCAAATTGGGAGATAAGCGATGAAGCAGTTTGATACGTGTATGGTCGAGTAAAGTACTTTTTTCTCCAATGGATCACTTGACTAATTAAACGGTATTCGCAATGTGTTTTAATTAAAAGTTACACATCAGAAAAACCCACATGGCTTTGCTGGTTGGTAGCCGTTCTGGCTCCCCAGTGCGACAGCCCTTTCCAAATCTGGCTACCGGTATCGATGTTCAGTCCATCACTCTTTGGGTTTGTTGGAAAAAAGAGTAAAAGACTAACACTCCCTGTTCGCCCTCTTGTCCTTGGGGGGACATAGCCCAAAAGTTGGCAAAGAATAATGAAACAACCTCTTTTTTTTTCCTGTGGGTGAAGCTAACGCTCGTTCAAATCGGAGCCCGGAGCAGCAGGACGGGAATGCAGCCCTCCCCGCGCGTTCAGGGGGTCCCAGGCGCCGTCCCCCCGCAGCCCTCGCCTGCTGCCCTGCGCCTGCCAGCACGCCTCGCCACCCCGGGAGGGAACCGCCTGGGAAGGGCAAAATGGTAAATAATACAAACTGCTTTGCCTCGCAGATGGCTTCTGAGGATTAATGAAGGTTTTTACCATTCTCTCAAGATGTAATGATCTGTAAAAATGATTAAAAGGCCGGATTGGCTTGGATGCATTTTAGGGGGAAAGGGCACGGCTCATTCTCCCCGCAGAGCCCATAAACCTCGGGCCTGAAGCAAAGCGCAGAGGAGGGAAATCACGACCGAAAGTGCCCCAAGGCTCACGCGCGGCGTGGAGGGAGGCGCAGGAGCTCAGCGGGCACTGGCGCCCGAGCAGCCCTCGGGCCCCCGACACGCTCCCGCTGGGCGGCTTTACTGGCCTTCACTGGGAGGTGCAGTTTATGGGTTGTTTTTTTTTTTTTACACACACAGACACACACACACACACACAGACACACACTCTCTCTCTACCACTCTATCTATAAATAAATAAATGAAATAATATAGATGATAACAAATAATATATAAGTATACATATTACAAATAGATAACATAGAATAATAAATAACATGTAATAATAAAATATGTGATAATAACAAAAATATATCATAGATAACATATAAATTTATATAACATTTATTATCATATATATTTACTACATACATACATTAAAAGTTTAGGAGCCATAGATTTATATATATGCAAATATATATGTTATATATTATAATATATTTTATTATTATATTTTATTATATACTATTTATTATCATATATTACATATTCATAATATATACTTTACTGTATTATTTATTAGCTTTTATTTATGTTTTTATTTATTTATATAACAATAAAGTTTAAAAGCCATAGATAGATCGTGTGTGTGTGTGTGTGTGTGTGTGTGTGTACAAGTACAGTGGGTGTATGCCTATACATCTATGGACACACACCTGCTGTACCCTCTGTGTGTGTGTGTACACACATATATACACATACAAATCCAGGTGTATATACATGCAGAAAAATATATATCTTATATATAACAATAAATATATATTATATTTTTAGAAATATATATATATAAAGTTTAGGAGCCACAGACAAATAGATTGATCGTGTGTGTGTGTGTGTGTGTGTGTGTACACGTACAGTGGGTGTATGCTTATACATCTATGGACACACACCTGCTGTACCCTCTGTGTGTGTGTACACACATATATACACATACAAATCCAGGTGTATATACATGCAGAAAAATATATATCTTATATATAATAATAAATATATATTATATTTTTAGAAATATATATATATAAAGTTTAGGAGCCACAGACAAAGAGATTGATCGTGTGTGGGTGTGCGCGTGTGTGTGCGTGTCTGGGGAGTGAGGGGGTGTGTGTGTGTGTGTGTGTGGAGTGAGATTATGTCTATATCCCTATATCCAGCGATCTCTCTCTCTCCCCCCCCCATCTCATTTCCATCACCCCGACTCCCGCAGTGGGAGGCTGCCCTCCCCGCGTCTGCAGAGCCCCTGCGTGAGCCACAGAGCCCCGCGGGGCAGAGGCTTGCGGGAGGAATCACCCCCAAAGCGCAGGGGTTCCGCACGGCGCTGGTGCCTGCTGCCTGGCAAGGCTTCCCTGCAGCTAATAATGGGGAGGGAAAAAAAAAGATATGATCAAGGCAACTACAGTCGCACAAGCAAGGTAAAGCAAGAGCACAAGGAGGGAAGACAAGGTGTGTGCGCTGGTATTTACATAGGGAAGATATGGGTTTTAAAAATAAAAACAAATTAAGTGCGACATCCTGACCCAGTCCTGCTGCACACGAGCTGGCAGGGACCTGCTCTGAAACGTGAACGCTTTCGTATAAAAAGGATGTAGAAGAAGATATTGACTAATATCATTATGGCTTGACATACGGCCATCAGATCAGAAACTGGCTCCTCTCACCCCGCTTCTGGAGTCACTCACTCAGTGCAGAGGTGGGCAGGGGTCGGGGACCCGGGGCTGTCACAGGCAGGGACAGGCAGAGGGGCCCAGAGGCCGGGGCAGGCAGGTGATCCACAAAGTTGTTCCATTTTTCTTTGCCTCAGTTTCCCTGCTCCCGTAGGAAGGAGTTTCTGCTGCCCTGGCGGGTGTCTAAACGGATGGTAGCCCTGTCCCTGTCACCCAGCACACGCGTGGCTGGGGCTGGCCGGGCACTGCACCGTGGTCCCAAAGCACACAGTGACACAGCAGAGCAGGTTCACATCCAGAAACATCGCCAGCACGCATGGGAACTATTCTTTACTTCCCAAACATTTATGAATTGTGCCAGTCTGTGAAGTTTCTGCCTCACCTCCCCAGACCTGGTCTCAGTTCAGCTTGGGGAGAGCGATGCCTCCTGTATCTACAGCTTGCACAATACATACGAGTTGTACATGGGAATTCATCTGGCTGAACATAAAAGCAGGATTATTATCCTTATTTGACTTCCCCATACGGTACAGACATAAATGGCTCATTAACTTCAAGGGGACTCCCGAGGGATTAGGGCTCAAGTAGTTTTTGATGGCAATGCCACCCTTCTGTTCCTCTACACGAGGAACCGGGGGTGTTAGTGGGTGGGGAAAAACGTGTACAGAGCATCAAACGCAAACAGCGTCTGTATGGAGACAGGGGCTACAACACTCAGACACAGATGAAGTTTGTCCTCTTAAGTACTCTAAAAGTTTTATATTTCCCTTCTCCAGGAGAGCACTCGGATTGAGGAAGTCATACACCAAGCTTCCATTTCAGAGCCTTTATAATTTCTCTGTGGATTCAACACAGCCGGGGACAATGTCTTCAGGTACCCAGCACTCTGCCAGGGCTTTCATTCAGGTGAATGACTTTTCTTATGAACTTCAATAAATCAACAAATCCTACAGAACACTGTGGAGCGTGACTGGCTGTAGTACAATAATGCCTTTTCCTCCCTTAAAAAGCTGCTTCCAGTTCCAGTGGGACAGTAAAGATTACGTTACCTTGGCAGAGTGTTAGTGGTGGAGAGACTAACAGTGTCCTTCATTATCGGGCTGAGCAAGAGGACAAGGATATAAAGCTTTGACATTTTAGGTAATTCCTTGATAACGTGCTAAGACAATAGCTCTTTAAGAGTCTGAAATTCAATTCAGCATGGTCCACTACCTGCATATTGCCTAAACTGCGGATCCTATAGCTTCATTTAGGCATTGTACCTCCAAAGTTATACAGAAAGAAACAGGAGGCTGGAAAGCTGTCCTTCTCCGCTGCTTTCCCACAGCCACGTGCCTACGGCTTTGTGGCGCAGCGACGTGGCGATGCCCATTGTAAACTCTGTGCTGTTGTCACAAAGTCCTCATGATATTTTTATAATGCTTGGAAAAAACTGCAGGACTTTTCCAATGGAGTAGCAACCATGCTGAATGAGGGCTATCCAAACATTTGTAAGGGGGAACACCATCACACAGCGATGCAAGCTCTCAGAAGACACAAAGGTCTTAAAATACAGGGGAAAGGGAAAGCTCATGGCACGCTGCAGAGCCTTAGTGAGAGCAAAAAATTCCACGCTAGGAAAAAATCCTGCATCAGCTGCATGGAAAACAGCATCTGCAAACAAGGCAGGTACCCGGGAAATCCCTGCGAAGTTTCCTCTGGCACAAAGAAAGGCCAAAGCGCCGGCTAAGCCACCGCGAGTGTGTCTGCTTTCAAAATATCGGAAAAACAAGAAAAACAGGGAGTGTCCTCAAAAACTAAATTGTTTAGCAAGCCAACTGAGAACTGCTTGACAGCAGGCACTGGACTCCCACGCTGGTCTGCGTCCCTACCACGTTTGGGACAGACACGTGTTACCGTCGTCCCTTCCCGTAACCCCTCCAGGAGAGCAGTATGAAACACTGCTTCTGAACATACTGTGGGCACCCGCCGAAAGGTAAAATAGATGACACGGGCTTAGCTATGAGGTAGCAAGAAGGACATTTTGAAAACGGTCGCATAGGAAAAATGAAGTTGCGTGTTGTGCTTTGAGCCCCAAAGCAGGATCAAGCCCATTTCATACACTGAATTTAAGCCTTCTAACAGCAAATTAGATTTGGGCACCATGAGTTAAGCTAAAACTGTATCTTGGTGATTCTTTGATAACCCAGACCAGAGAACATTCTCCTAATAAAACTGATGAATAAATCGGATTACTGGGACACATTCCTGGTGCTGCTGGTTGAACCACAACAGGACAGCCCTGCGAGAACCCGCAGCTCCGTGGCTAGAAGCTGTGAGTCCAGAGCTTCCCTTCTTCCCTGGTTCAGCTGTCCTCAGCACGGAGCTTAGGATGGTGTGTAATCAAAGCAACAAGCTCGGGGGACGCCTAGGTTTCAGCAGCTGTTTATGCAGCTTAAAATTCTTTCCACCAGTGCCTCCTGGTTCCCCTCGCTGCCGGCCTCACCCCAGCACCCGCTGCTTCGCCACTCACCCCCTCCTCTTCCTCCTTCCCTCGGGGTGCTTTTGCTGAGCCTATTTGCAACGCCTCCGACTGGTTTTCCTCCCAGTGTCTCCAGATTCATCTTCTCCATACTCTCACTACCTAACCCCCCTCATGTATTTCCCTACTAATTTCTCTTTGTAGGAGAAACGGGAGATAAAGGGGATGCTGGAAAAAAACATCAGCGCTCTTAGACCTTGGGGAGTTAATACAGAAGGAAAGGATTTGGGACTGAAGCTGAGAATTACTCAGGTGGATTAAAGCAAGTAAGTGCGCAGATGAGAGATAGGAAAGAGCTTGGGATGAAGGACTTAATGTTTCATTTTGATTATTCATTGGAATGACAACCTACGCTCTCCCCATGTTATTTCTTACCTTCTCTGTCCTTTGCCAGTCAAGCCTGCACATTCTTTGAAGCTGAAACTCTTTCAGCTTACAGATTGCTTTTTGAAGCTCACCAGTTTAAAACACAATGTAAACCCAAGCATTTTCTTTCTTCCCATCCCAACAATCAGCAAAAAAAAGATGAGTTTTGAAACAAATTGAATTTTATTCTTTGCAAATGTTTGCAAGCAACAAGATTTTTCTGAAAAGTTGTCTCAAAAGGCAGAGGAAGAGTTAAAGCAGAGAACGTGCTACCCTTTCCGCAGCTTTTACAAAGCAATGGAAGGGGAAAAAACAATGAGAGAAACAAAATGAATTGCAGCACATACAAAAATAGCATTATTAAAAAACAAATGGTAGAGTATTTGAACGTTTTAGACCCAGTGTGCGAGTGTCCTATGTGATTCTACCTATTCATCAAAACTAAACTAACATGTACGAAAACTTGCAATATTACAGGCTCCGATTGTATGACGTCTTGATGCTATTGCGGCGACAGCTTGAAAACGAGCAGTTCTATGCTACACGCACTCCAATCCAGCCGAGACCTGCTGCTGCGCAGGGCAGTCCCTCTTCGGTCCCTACAAGACGCCCGTTCGTTCCTCCTCCCTCCGTCAGACCTGACGCGGCTGTGGCTGCGCAGCCAGGACACCAACCCTGCGACTGCCCGCTGCCTACACCTCACGTCAGAAGGACAGAGATTATGGCGGGAGAGAAGAGGAAAAAAATACCCCTTTTGGCAGCAGCCAGCAAGTCAATCATCGGATTAATTAATGCAGGAAGCTACATGCCAACCAATGAAGGTAGTAAACACAGGAAATTATCGTAAAATGTGATTTCCTTTGTACTTAGCTCTCAAAAGCATATGATGTCCGTATTTGTCAGTAATAATTTTCCACAATCCCAATCCAGTAGTTTTCTCTCCAAAAAGGAGAAAAGAAGCACAGAAAATATTAACCAATGTATAGAACCATCCACAACTCCCCATCCACCCCAAAAGTCACATGCTGTACGTTTTGAGCGTTCTTACACACGTAGCGCTGTAACGGCCAGCTTCACCACGGCACGATTCATCACCTTCGCGGCAACCTGAATCACACTTGTTTTCAACCTGGAAAGCGTCATGGACTTTGAAATGGCAAACATTACACAGAAGGTTAGGCAGATGGAACAGCATCATCAACAATAAAATTAAATTAGTGCTAAATTTACTCCTGACTCATCTCACTTGATTCTATTAGTTTACATTTGACTATATATACACAATACCAAAAAAACGCCTATTTTGTATTCAAACATTGCCAACATAATGCTATTTTTAGTTGAGGCAATCCAAGACTCGGCCAAAAACCCGAAGACCTTGTGAAGTTCAGCGATAGCTGAGAAAACAATCATTTTGAAAGCCTCACTCACCATACCCTCAGTGAATGCTTCAATCGAATGGCAGCAGAAGGTACTTTAAAGCACCCCCAAACTTCTTGCCACAAACCAGCCCTACTGAGGGTAAGGGGAACAACAGATACTAGGTATCTTTGAGGGAAAAAATAAACCAAGCCTGCAGGTAAGGGGGGGTGTGTCTGTGTGCACGCACGTGCGTGTTGTGTGTACGTCTGTGTGTGTGCATGTGCAGGGCGTGAGGGGAAGCTAGGTATGATTTCAGTGGTTATCCAAGGACAGAGGTTTCACAGTCTCACTCTCAGACTAGTGCTTACCATTTCAGCCTTTTGAAAGCTCAGTATAGAAACATAATCAAAATACAGAATGTTTTCTTGAAGAAAATGAGCCATCATTCACCCTCTATTTGTTCAGAATTATATTCAAAGAAGTATTGCTTTTCACAGTTCACTGGCAAGTCAGAGCACTGCACACAAAATTAAATACGGTATTAAAGAGGGCTATGGAGAGAACAAAAGTTATCACAGAAGCACAGAGGTAGAAGGCTTCAAAGAACTAAACCTGAGTTACACAATCATTAGTTTCTACATACCTAGCATGATAAACTACCCTAAGAGCCTTTCAGCATCTAGCATCTTCTCACATCTGGCTGTATTTTCAGCTGCACTGTAGCAGGTACCACACTACCGTTTAAATCAGCTGTTTGTCTTGTAGAGAGGTCTGACTTGGCCTTTCACTGAAGTAATCTCTCCATGCTACATATGTTTGGTGTAGGGGCGTGACTGAGAACGAGCAAGTAGTGGCTGATGTCTTAAATCTTAAGTAGTTTTGTGTTATTCTATTTAACAAGACAAGTTCTCAAAGATTTACTGTGAAGAAATAAAGAGTGAATGATAAAGCTTCAAAAGAAAAACAAGTGTGTATGTACACAAACGTACTGAAGAAATCTGCAGTTTCCATCACCAAAGTGCATGCTGAGGGAAAAAAAAAAAAAAAAAAACAATAAATCAGCGGCAAAAGCTGCCCCATTTTGGCACCCAATTTCTGTAGCATACACAGCACTTCAGACAAAAAACCAAACAAACAAAAAAAAAAGCACTGCCTTTTAGTTCTATTTAGAAACTTTTGCTCTTTGTAAGGTAAGGGTGATAATGTGAAATTTTAGTTTATGATATGAAAGTTTAAAAAAAAAAATTAAAGAGATGTTGCCTTCCCCTTGTCAAAGTAAATACTACTGAAAAATCACCATAGTTATGCATTTTAGAGAGTACTTCACAGAACCCTGGACATGTATGCTGGTAAACTAATCTTCACAGAAATAATTTTGAAAAGTAAATGTAAGCACATTCAACAGTAAATGACAATGCAGTTTATGTTCTGGGACTGACCTGTATATTCTGTATAAATAGTTTAAAATTTCAGACTTCTAAAGTCAAATAGACTAACTAGATGGGACAACTTGTGAGGACCGAATACGTCACATGGGTTCCTTTCAAAGGGCACCCTGTACTGCGACTGTTCTAGCTGCAGGCAGCGCGGACTCTTGCTTTTGCCAGTTACAGCACTGCCACTGACATCACCAACACAGTATCAGTCACAAGAGGTACTTCGGCCTTGTACTCTCTTCGACGGTTATTCAGCGAATATCTGAGAAACAGCACAAGCATAAAATCTGAAGTATTCCACATAGTTAGAAACAGGGATTCTCAGCAAAAACACTTTTAAGTATATTATGGCAAATACTCCGCGGCAAGTAACTGGTATCTACCACCATACATATATTGCATAAATTATACTCTGTTTATTTGTAATTTTAGTTTCCCCCCACCTTCTTTCACTGCAAGTTGATAGCAGTAAACATTTTCTGAAGTTATACAAGGAAGGAGAAAGTTCAGTCTCCAGTCTGTCCAGATGGATCAGATAGATTTCTTGGCGTCTCATGCCACCTCCTCTCCTCAGCTGTCATTTTAAAGATTCAACCTTCAGTTCTCAGTGTGTCTGAAACAACAGTGACGTGGATGCACACCAAACCCAGATGTAGTGAGCCTGCTTGTTTGGTTGTTTTCTGTGTGTGGGTGTGGGTTCTTGGGTTTAAATTTAAGTAAGCATCAGAAGCAGAACTGAGCAGATGCATAGGAGACAGACTGCTGCCTGTTCATCTCCAAAGCAGGTTACTAGATTACAGGCAGAGTAACGGTGATCTATCGTGGCCCGAGTCGTCCTCTGTTTCTGGAATCCGAGGCAGGAGAGCAGACCGTGTCAATCCCCAGAATTTTTGAGGTGACATATCCTTTTTGGTAGCTGTGAACTTCCATCCCATATGGTTCCCACAGATTCTGCACTGGGCTATAGTCCAGGCATACCTACCAAAAACAAAACAAAAAGGTTGATGCTAACACGTAAGGAAAAGACATTTTAAAAATACTGGAACACAGCTCACTCATGAGGTAAGAAGGTAATACAAGTCTCTGTAAATACATTTTCACCAAATCATTCTTCTGCGTGTTCCTTTCTGTGCCAGAGGGTCAAAAATCATTCTTCTGCCCCTTTGGCTACCACGTCCTCTTCTAAAGCAGCATAAAATAATATGTTGCTGTATCTGTAGCCAGTCCAAGGTTCTTGACTAATGCACGTACACATTTACTCTTCCATTTTCTTGTGTTGATCATGGGGGCTTTTTTCTGGATTATCACATAGCACTGAGTAATGACTTGGAGGGTGTACGGCATATCTGTCACAAGACATGCATGCTTTAAGACTCCCTGAAGAAAACTTGTGGCTTATAATATCTGGAGTTAATTTTTCTCATCCTTATATGTTTTCTCAGCTCTTTTCTTCTATGAGTTTTGAAATATTCATGTTCTGCCTTTTAAAACTGTTAAAGAAAAGCCCTGCTGCTCTAGAAAGTGCAGTTCCCTGTTAACGTAGGAGCACTGCAAAAATCACTTTTATTTCCGTTAACTTACTCTGAAAACCATTTTATGACTCTTCTTTAAGGCACACAGCATTTCATCATACTGTTGAAATGTTGTGCTAATAAAATGCTTCAGTTGCTTTCTCTATTTGAAGGCTGATTTTTTTATTTATTTATTTTTTTTCTTCCCCTTCAGATCTGCAGGGTTTTTAGACGGGAGCTGGGCACCTTGATTCCCGAAGATTCTTTGAAAATCTAGCTTAAGATTATTTTTGTGAAACTAAAATTCAAATATAGTTTGACATTTCAGGTATTTTAAAGAGTTAAATATTCAAACTTTTGAATGAGCACCTGAAGAATGCTTATCTAGCCACAAAAATGAGATTTAAGCTACCAGAGAGGGGCGACATTTTGATGCAAGACCTGTCCTTATTAGGCAAACTTTTACATCTTGACAGTTAATTCTGCTACTGTTTTACAGAGCCAGACTAATTAAAAAAAAAAAAAAATCAAAAGGTCATCAGATTAATACAAATGGTAGCAATTTTTAAATTCATGTAACATTCAGGTTTTAGATCTAAAAAAAAGTATTTCAGTAGAATAACTGCATTTATACATTCTGTTTTTCATTTGCACTTTATTTGCCTTATGATCAGAGAAAGCTGCATGGAAACAACAATTACGATTTTAGTTGTAGCTTATACAAAACTATACACAAAGAAACTCCCAGACAATCAGTATCCTGTTTATAGCTCTCAGGTGCTAGACGATGTTTTAAAATCTTAAGACTTCCACATTTTTAAAAAATTAAAGAGAAGTTCTGAAAACATTCTACCTGAATTTTCCATTTTATTCTGTATTTTGAAAAAGTCTAAGTGTACCTTCCTATTTTTCATATGAGCGAAATGATGATGTGTTTCGAAAATTACATATTTACTATTCCACCGTCACAGGAATACATTTACAACCAAATTTCTGTCATTTACTAATAAAATTTCTTTTAACTGTTATTACCCAGGAAACCAGCTGTGCTCTGTCGATGGTCGTCCACTGAGATTCAAGTTGCAGGCTTTATATACAGTAAGGGTTTCATGGATGTACCCATGAGGATTCACGTATGCTGCCATGGGTCCACATAAGGATAAACTACAACAGACAATTAATAATTTTGTCAGAGTTCAAGGAAGAAACAAAAAACAAAGGCTGTCAAACGTAAACAGAGGAAAAACTGCCAGCCATGCTTAAAACTATTTTCCACAGCAAAAGACCACTTAAGGCTGTAGGAAAAGAAGTACCTTTAATTATATTATTAAAAGATGAAAGAAAATAGATACTAATGTAAAATATCATTGGTCAAATTTTCTTAGAATTGCAGAAATTTAAGTGTCCAGTGTTATTAATCCGACGCATTCCTCACTGACATAAGTTATTCCTGTTACCTCCTTATTAAGCCCCTACTTGAGAAAAGGTATTTAAGAAGATATTATCACGAGCAAGTATTAAAACATTCTTGTGTTCAGATGAACCTCACCCAGCAGTTTGCTAAAGGGCACAAGTTACTTAGAGGATAGCTGACAGGGTGCTATGGAAACTACCTCACTGAAGGCAGTTATTAATCTTCCCCTCAAAGACCTACAGCTCAGTATAAAAAAAAAAAAAAGTACATGATAGACTCATAATTTATTTGACTTGCTGCTTTTGAATAGCAACTTCCAATAAAACCAAGTAACATCTATATCGCCAGTTTTAAATCTAACTTTAAAAGTAAGCAAAAATGTTCATTCATTACACTGACTTCTCATCATTCTTCTGTTAAAGTACATCATATCGACACAGCACGAATCGTGGTTTCTGCAATCCATTATTTGATTAGAAGATAAGAAATGGCTTTTAATTGCCACAGCAGCTTCTTATCACACTGATAAAGGAAAACTGTGGGGAGTCTTGCTTTGTTAAACCAAGACGTCTTTTAACCTTCACATTATCATCGGTGATGAGCAGATATTAGTTATTCAAGATTAAAATACTGACAAGGCTGCCAGAAGCAGCAATTATTTGGAAAATGTATAGTCTTATCATGGTTGAACATGGAAGATACTGTACAGGTCAAATATATAATGGGAACATACTGCCTAGTGCAGTTATTAGGATTAAACCCTACATTCTTCAAATAAAAAAGGTATCACAATGCTTAATGACATAAATAGGCAATTTCCTCACATGACAACATCCTGGGAGCCTATCTATACTACCCAACTAGCGCATTTTAATCTGCTGTTGAAGCTTGTTGACACATAGAAGTTGGGATGAAGTGCTGAGAAATAAAATTTGGGATCTCATAAACTTTATTCAGAAATAATAGGACAAAAAATTCTATGTAACAGATTTATATTTCAAAACTCACCGCAGAGTGCGTAATTCTTCAGTGGCAAGGTGCTGGCCTAGGTGGCATAGCATGGCCTTTCATGCTAACCTCCATTACAATACACACGGTGATGTTCAGATCGACTAACTTTTTATTAAAGAAGCTCAAGTAACCTGAGCTAACAAAACAAAAAACCTTTTTTGTTTTATAAAGAAAATTCCCTATAAATATTTACTTGAAGTTTAATACACCTGTGGAAAACACAGCAGTTATAAGACATAACCTAGCTTAATCTGCTTTGCTGTGCCAATGTTTCTGATCAAGAACCTCCCAAAGATTAAGAGCAATAAACTCACCTGAATATTTCATTCTTGGTAGTTATTTCTGTATCTTGGCATTGCTTACAACAAAGAGATGTACACTTGAAAAGAAAAACAAAGAGGGTAATTTCATTCATTTCCAGATGCTTGTCAGCACAGTGGCAAATAATAAAAACATCTCTCCCCTTCCCTCAGAACAGACTTTGTACCAATTCTTTTATGGGCAGCAGTCACTTATGTTTTCCCTTTCTATCAAAGGATAAATTTTTTTCTATGCATTTTACTTATTTATGGAAAACATAATTGTTATCTAAAAGACAAAACAATTTTTATATACTCTTTTCCCCTCTTCCCCAAAAAAATCCACACACAGAAGAGGATCTGACTACACAAAGATAATAAATGAGTCAACCTTCTAAGATCTCTAAAAGATAATTTAGAAAAAAACCTTTGCTCTTCTAAAATACAACACAGAAAAGGTAGATGAGTACAAATGCAATCATTAAGTCTTTCTAAAATTTGAGAGTACTGTAGATCAATGGTTCTAATTTCCTCATGAAAAATATGTAAGATGTATTGATCTTTCTCTTGAAGATTATAACAGATTAATCTCTCTTCTACAATTTCTAGAAAGTAGAACAAAACAATTCATCACTGACACTGCCCAGAAAATAGGCATTTAAATCAGCTTAGTAGAACACTACCATTAATTTTCAGGAGGTGCGTTACTTCTACCTCTTTTTAAGGGTAATGCCTATGAAATTACCCAAATAGTGATCCACTGTATTTTGGAACAAAATGCTGTGCCTAGGATCGTCACTTGGACAAGTCCCTGTGTGAGTGTATATCCTTTTCAAACCTGCAGTAAATCACAGCTTGTGCTTCTGAGTCTTCCTGAGCTCTGACTCCTGCACTCCACTCGTGTGATACCACACAGGCTTACGTCAGTCTTTACTCTCTCCTCTACTCAGATGCTCTGGGCTTGTTGCTCCATTTCAACTTCCTCCTGAAGGTGACACTGGTTCTGCCCCACACTTTCAACACACTGTCTACCGATCTTGGAGACCGAGGGAGGAAAATTGCTCTACTATACAGATACTATTTATCATCCATCAGTTCACTTCCCTTCTTAAAGCTCACTTGGCCTTTCTCTCCAACCAGGGACCTTTAACACCTACTATCGCTCACTCTTTTAAATCGCCCTTACTCACAGATTATCATCTAATGTTCATATATCCCTCTCAGAATCCAGTTTATACAGCTACTTAATTCCATCCCTCCATTTCCAAACCTATCTAAGTACTACAATTAGCATTCTCAAGCAGAATTCACAGAGGTGTTATACCTGTGAGTGATGTACATTCCTTTAAAAATAAGCACTGAAACAGTTAACTGTCTTTAATAACAGGAAAAGCTATTAAAAGTACAATACAATTCACTGATATCAAAGACAAAAGAAAACGGATCAGGTTTTACAATCAGTTATATTACTGTAAATTACATTCTGAACAATGAAATGTGTTAAGTCCGTCCTTCTCAAGTAAATCAAAATATATGGTATGTTGCCAGAGCACCCCTTCTCATTAAAGAACTCTGGCTTAAAAAGAGTGGATTTGACCAAAATAAATGTTGCTAAAAAACCATAATGCACTTTACCATTCTCACACTAATATAGAACAGTTAAACATATTTACAGAATAAAATGTCACACGTTGATGAAGAAAACATCTTTTTGGTGTAGGCTAAAAATCAACTTTACCTTATATTTTATGAGGGTGACTTAAGTCCTCTTGTCTCTTTGGGATGTATAGAAAATATACAATGTACTGAACACAAACAGTTCTTATTAGTACCTGAATATCAGAATATTTTCAGAGTTTCTGACTCAGGAAAGACAAATGAAGTTTAATCTGATTACAGAGCCTCACGCAAAAACCTGTCCATTTTTGTCTCAGAATTTGGAAGAGATGTTTTCTGTCTCCTTTTCTCTGCATATTCCCTTTTAGATTTTTGGTGCATGAACTTTGGGAAGAGGAACAGTATTAAAATGATATTCTGGTTCTCTTTTCCCTAGAAACAAGCAGTACTTTTTAGGCAAACAGGCAAAATTTCCACTGCTCTATATCCAATAGACAACAATGACTGGGGTTATGTTATATTAATGTTTGAGACAGTACTTCAGTATCCCCAGCAAGCTTACAACCAGCACGGTGAGGGTCAATCAGGATGTATACAGCTATTCTTTGTGATATGAATGTATTAACAAAATATTAATTTGTCTCTCCATTCAAGAATCGAATAGTAAATATTCCAGCTACCACTATCAAACACATAAACAAGTTTACAGTTAAAACTTGTATATATACCAATGGCTCTTTACAGCATTTTCTCTTTGGAAAGCAATTTGAACTGCTGTTGGAGATGTTATTGCAAATGCTGTTCCTAAAAGAGTCAGATTCAACATAAGGTTGACTGATACTTAGTTGCATTATCAGTTATAATATATAATATTACTTATAGTAGATATTATTAAGAAAGTAGATATTATTATGAAGAAATGTACTATGTAAAAATAAAACTTTAATGTCCTACATTTAGAGCATTCCATGGCCATGGCAATGGAAAGAAGGGAAGACAAGTTTTTGAACATCTTAAAAAGGTGTTGCCTAACAAGTCAATCCATGTCTTTTGCAAAAATCCTTTCAGTCCAATACTTACATTTATACTCAGTAGCTCAATACTACAAAGATTTATCTTTTGTTACAAAATCCACAAGTTTTCATGGCACAATGCTACTTGATTGCGGTGTATTATACTGTCAATATGGGGTTATGATGTTCATAAGACTGTTATGAGCAACATTGGACTTCTAGCACCATCTCTTGGCTAAAAAAGTGCTGCGAGGTGTTGAAACATGATTTCTAACAAAAACAAATATTATATGTTTCTTGCTAGCTGCCAAACAAAGTCTAGTATTGACAGAGAGCATTTTCTTTCTTGAGCAAACTTTTAAAGGGGAAGGACGAAATAAAAGAACACCCAAATTCACTCTCTAGAAGTATTATTTGGAAATTTCATACATTTTTGTTATAGATTGTAACAGTCACTCCTATTTTTTTTTTGTGAGAACAATTTAATGACAAGAAACAATACTCACTTTGTTCATAATATCCAATTCACACCGGAGTCGCTGAACAGCACTACCTATTTTAAGCAACTGTATACGTAAAGCATCATCAATTGGCAGGCAAGCAGCAACTCTGTAAGAAAAATCTAGAAATGAGAAAGCACCAGGCCTGTTAGAATTTGAGAGAGAAATAAAACCTACTACTTCTACTCAGTTACAGATAGAGTGCTAAAACTTAGGTTTACAATAAACTTTTAGAGGTCATCTCGGTACATCCTTCTGCCCTAAGACTGGATCATGTACACATAAAACCTCTTCTAAAATACTTGTCTAATCCACACTTAAAGATCACCAGTGACAGAGACTGAACAATGCTGGTAAGGTAGTGTATTCTAAAACCAGAACAGACCCCTGGAGAACATTGTCTGATATAGCCTTCCACTTTGACAGTGAATTACTGAGTTTTCCAACCACCGGTTGTTATCTTTATGCTTGCACTTCCTCTATTTTTTTGCAAAGAGACAGACGTGCTTTTATAAGAGAAGGAAAAATTAAAGAAAAAACCAAACATACACCTCCTTCATAAATTACAACCAAGTTATACTACTCATGTTAGTACTATGAAAGTATTCTTCACTGTTATATTGTGAGAAGGAAAAAGACATACTCTGTATACACTCCCTTCTGGAGGTTTTTTCCCACATTTGAATGCAGACCAAAATTAGATCCAAAAATATTCAGTCAAGATGACAGACTTTGGGTTTTTTTTAAAAAAAGGTTTTAATATGATAGTAAATTCTCAGGCAGCAACTTCAATCAGGTATTAAAAGGCACAAACACAAAAGGTAGTGGACTTCACTACAGTCATTCTTTAATTTAGCTAACAAAAACCTTGCTGAGCTGGAAATCATCCCATTCCTCACAGCCTGTAAAAGAATTCAGAAGCTGAAAATTAAAGTCAGCAAACTATCAGTGTGCTGTGAATCATGAGAAAAGAAGTGCCAAAAAAATACTGGATTTTTTTGTTTGTTTTCAGATTATTTCATATGCTTTCCATATATGGTCCTCTAAGCAGCACTCTGGGCAAGTACTGTGAACCACTACTTCAGGTAAATCAGAAACGACAGTTCCATGTACATCAAAACTATTGAGCCCAGACCTGCATTTGGTGCTTAACTGACTTTAATTGAAGGCTGCAGTTTGAATTTCCCCCTTATTAGGCATTTGAGAGTCTATACAGGAAAGAATGTTCTTCCCCTTAGAAAGGCTTCAACTGAAATTTCCATCTTATTAGACACTAGAGACCTGCAGAGAGAAGAGACTTGTTCACTGGGGCGTAACCCCAGTGCCAGCTAAGGCACGAAATCTGATCCCAGCTTTTTTGTGATTAGGTTACTGGTGCTGGTTTCCCTCATGTCGGATAAGAGGTAATAAGAAGTAAGAACAAAGAGATTATACAAACTAACACTTAGACTTACATAATAGTAATTTTTAAAATCTAGTATGCTTTTGGCTCTTGTTTTCTTACAAAACATTTAGATCATATTCCTCCTGCCATGGAGCACAATAGAGTTCTATTTCTCTTACTGAACATGTTTCCGCATCGTTGGAGGATGTTTAAGTCTTTAAAAGCTCTATCATCCTTTTGTCAAAGTCAATCATCAAAATTTATTGGAAACTGGAAGTGAGGGATGGACTGCCAATAAAAGGTCATTATCTAAGTTTTGTTTTCTTAGGAAACTTAAAATTAAAAATTGAGTTCACAAGCTAAACAACATCATACCTATTGGGTTTGTTGGAAGAGATTCATCTTTAAGATTTTCATCCCATTCATGTAGCTGCCTCTTGACTCTTTCCATCAAGGTTTCCTTTTGTTAGAAGAAAAGTCTAATTTAAATACATAGGTATTTCTGTTTTCTTAGGAAAAAAAAAAAAAAAGGGAAGCAAAATGTAGAGTAAGCTATTTTCCCTAAGTGGACATTAGCTTTTAAGACAATAATTACAGACTCATTTTGTATCTACATATTTTAAACTAAGTGTAAAATAGGATGGGAAACAGGCCAAAATGAACCAATGGCCCATGGTGGTTATAACTCTCATTTGAGATAAGGAGACAACTGTTAAAATTCTAGAACTGTACAAACAAGATGACGGCTAGCCTCCTCCCTACTTCTGCCTCTCTTACACCAATTACTTTAGGCACTAATATACATCTATACATATGTATATAAAGAAATACGTACTTTTTAAAGAGTAAACCAACTCCAACAGGAAAGACAGACCTAAGACTATCCAGCACCCTGGTGGTTAGGACATTCGTCTGGAGCATGTGGGACAGAGGATCGAGTTTTTGCTCTGAGACAACACAGCAGGAACCTGAACCTCTGTTATCCACCCCAGACACGTGCTCTAGCACAAGGGAACAACTATACAGAGGGGGAAGCCCTTCCTGCTCTTTTCACAGTAAACTGAAAACTATACATGTTTTTAAAATGTAACTTATAAGCCAACAAAATTAAAGCTTTTACATTATCCAATAATTAGACATTAAAACATACAAAACTAATTGTAGATTATTTGCTAATACACAGCGTGAACTTACAGCATCATATAGAGAGTAGAGCCAGGGAGGCCAAGATGTCAAACTTGCACAGTGGAACTTCCTCTAAAACCAAAACCACAAATATTTATTCTTTAACATTAGCAGATTTTAGGGACAGTTCGTGTTCAAACAAATAAAACAGAGGAGACATAACCCTATTATTTAAAAATACAACAAATTATCACCATCAGGACCAGTACTTCAATGTGAAGCTTCCAAACCACTTCTCAAATGCATTGAGGGCTAAGACTTCTGTACAAGACAGACAATACATGGATTTTCTCAGAAAACCTGTCTCAGCATTAAAAGTATTTCTGACGTTTACTAATAAGAAATTATGCCTTTCAAAAGAGCATCTATCTGAAATTTAGACAGTTCCAAAAATTTAAGTACTATTAGATAGTGCATCTGTTCCTTAGTCTCTATCAATTGCTGCTACTTCAGCAACCACAGCAAACCACTATGTGAGGTGATTAAACTATTCATACCAATTTAGTCAAATGCAAAACAAAATGAAAGGAGATTAATGGGGCATAGCAGGTATTTTAAGCTGACATCTATAAATTCAAAGGATATATGATGGTATTTTTAAAATGAAAAACTAATCTGTTAAAAACATAACTAAAAATACCAACACGCAACTTAGGAGTTGCTTTCTCACAGCAGAACAATTACTGATTAAGAAAACTTGTGCAGTCTTGATGTTTAATCACATATTGCTATCCACTCTCATTCTGGTATCTATTTTTAAGGCAAATCACATTTTCAGAAATGCTTACTGAACATCAATGCTTGTGCCAGCCTACTGAAAAGCTATTAAACAGCTTTCTTATAACTATCCAAAGACAGTGAACAAAATATTGTACAATATCCATTCAAAAACATCCCATGAAGAAAAATTCAGACCCAAATGGAGCACTGAGCAAGAAACAAATGTGGAGGAGGAAAACAAAACAACAGGAAAAAAAAAAAAAAATCCCTGAAGGTCTCGTAACTATTTTTTATTGAAGGGTATTCCTTCAAAGTAAAAATTTTACTAATAGGAGTGGCCCATGCTACTGTATCATACTTCACTGTGAATATGACTAACATGTTCGCTTGACTATGTATGAAAATATCTATACAACAATACAGAGCAGATATGGAGGAACAAAATACAAGTGGCCACCAATACCACCTCTAAAAAAATCTTCAGCTTGTGCATATCCTGCAGACAAGAAACCCTAGATTATAAATGCATTCCTTAACCACCAAATTTCCAGCAGTGTAAGGTTATTTGCTTAGTTAACCAATTCTCTACAGTGACTTCAGAACACTTAAATTCATAGGTTTAGGTTAATAAAAATCTAAAAGCAGTATACTACATAACCACATTGCTTTCCAAAAGAGGATCTCAAACTGTACTGTAAATACTTAGAAATTAAATTTTAATTTTCCCTTTGAGGGCAACTACCCTTATTTTACAAATGAGAAATATCAGGCAATAGAGACTAAAATCCACAGCAAATAAATGGTACTTTGAAGAAAGAACTGAGGAACACCAAAACTCAAGTTGCTATTTTAATTAGCAAGTATATTTTCTGTAACAGTTGACACAGGGTCAGTGCTTGTATGGAGCAGAAACCGTTCTTAAAATGCAACTTCCATTTTCTGATGTTTCTCATTATATTAGTAAACATACAGAGGTACAGCCTGTCATACTGGAAACAGTCACAGTTCTACTGACATCAACAGAGCGACGCAGGTCAACAGGACAATGCCCCTACTCTGGATCTGCATCTCAGTCCGCAAAACATGTTCTTCTTACAGTGGGTGCGCTGCATTTCAGCTCTTGTCTGATAGAATCAGTCTGGGACTTCTGCCCCCCCCAAGCATAGTGTTTCTGGGCTTGTTAACTCATAGGTGAACTTGTTCAAGAACTCTGAGAATCAATAGCTCTTTGTTATGAATTTTTTTTGGTTGGTTGGTTGCGTTTTTTTGGGTACAGAGTTCAAAACCATTGAAGAAAAAACACAAATCCAAACCTTAACTGCATCTGACAATGAGGAGAGTTACTAGGGTTCTGTATTAATTTCTGGAGGTAGTTCCAAAGATCTCTACTGATACAGAAGACTTCAAGATATCTTTCCTTTTACATGCCACTGACCAAAACGGTGGGTTAAATAATAAATAAATAAATAAGCCACAATTCTCGTTTTTTCAAAAGTGTCAGGTTGCCCTGTTTCACCACATCCTCTCCTACTGACCTCAGTGCTAACTCTTGTCCCATTAACCTTACTGTGCATATTTGTCCACTGTTAATGATAGTTGGTCTTTGAAAAGCCTGCACTGTGCCTGAGAATGAGCTAGGTTTACACTTGCAAGGCTTTTGCTAGTATAACTATGCTAGTACGATACGCTAGCATGGTGCTTATTATGGGAAACATAATTTATTCCAGCAAAATTATCCTTTTGACAGTACATTTTATTTCACACTCCTGAAGGAAAATGCTGTATACTGGTAAAAGTGCACATTCACTTGTATAAAGGCATCTTTTAGCACCTTTTAAACAGCACAGCTGTCTCTAGCACAAATCACACCTTATTATTCTCCTGAGCAATGCAAAAGTTTGTAGCTTAGGCCTGGCATCAGCCACTTAGGACTCTTGAAAATTCTGCCCTACGATCTCAGTGTGAATTCCCTCCTGATTCCAAGTACTGTCACAGCTGCAGTGATGCAAAAATAGTGTAAACAAGCAAAGACAGAATTTGTGCCAGTGAAGCAAAAACAGGAAAGCAGAACCTAATTCCCTAATGGCAATACCAACATCTTGATAATTATTATTTCTCCTCTATTTTTTTTTTTTAAATCAGAGTCAAATAAAGAAAATTCTGGAAGCTCTCTAAAGAAGGGTAAAGTCGGCATACTTATTAAAAAAGCTCTAGGAAATAAAATTGATAAGACCGTGGAACTACTAATTTACCCACTTGGTGTGTAAAAGCACCGTCTTCCACTAATAACTACTATGTCAACGTATGTAGAATGCATGAAAAAAATTAGAGATTTCTATGACCCATTCTTATCCTGTCACTGTTAGTACCATAATAAAAATTTAAGAAAGTTTCTAAATTCAGTTTAAAAAAAAAAGGGGGGGGGGGGGGGGAATAAAGGGCATTACATATTAACTATGCCAGAAGGTAAATCTGTTGAACAAATACTAATAAATCAAAAAACAGACTTAGAAATACATGTGCAATTGGTCGGAATAAACAGATTGTACAGAAATATTGTGACTGACAAAGATAATGACTAAGCACAAAAGTCAGCAAGAACTTTAGATACGTGTTATACAAAAACTTACAAGATGAAAGTGCAACATAAAGCATGCTCAAAACTATGAAGTACAGCCTAGTTGTTAGCCAACAATCATCTGGGTGGGATATTTGACTGAGTTAAAAAAACTTGAGTCTGTCATTCTAACAGACCCACATTTTCTGTAAACAAGTAACTGCAGGTACAGAAGTTAAAACCTGCATCAGTTAAAGGATTAAAGCAAAATCAGCAAATGGAATTGTGATTCCAAACAACTAAGACATCACAGGTCTTCTGTTTCATCACTGAAATTTGGGAGTCACCTCTAAACCACTCTACTCTTTAAAAACCTCTTCTATCCAAATCAAACAGTCACAGAAAAAGTTACAAAAGCCTCCTTACTTTCAAAACCAAACCATTATGACAAGTACAAAGTAAAAGCACTGGCACTGTCAACACTGATTGCCAGTATTTTTATTGTCAAAGCAACATCAGTAAAAGTTAACATGCTTCTTTGACCTGCCGACAAATTAAATCCTATAAAAACTTACTGTTTTTTCCACTAGCACTTCATCACCTACAAGCTTTACCAACCAGAACTCTCTGAGGTGTTTGATTATGTAAAAAAATAGTAATTGTAATATTACATGATTATGTAATAATATTAATCTAATAATACTGTAATTAAAATCAAAGAGAACTCGTAATACAAAACGTGTATTTCCCCACTGTTGATGGCTGACAATCAATCACACAGTATGTGACAAAAGCAGGAGGCTGGCATCTAGCATCCCAGCTGTGCATCCTCCTCTAAAGAGGAACAGATGGAATTTTATACTCATTTTCAAAATACCATCAAAAATTAAAAAAAAAAAAACAAAACACCAAAAACCAAAGCCACAGCTAGCTTCTAACCTTTTGATATTTCTGCCACCACTGATGTATAGCTCGGTCCTGCCATGCTGTAGGTTTTGAAGAAGGAAATACATGGCATCGGCTGAGAGACTGCAGCTGTACTGCTGACATTGTTGAAGGCAGCACTCGCTCAGGAAGGATTTGTACTTTAGCCTGCTGGATTCTGATAAAAGAAAAAAAAAAAAAAGATGAGACATACACACATATACAAAACTTTAAAAAAAATGGGGTTTACTGCTTATAAAAACATAGACTTGTGTAATAGATTAATCACTACATAATACTATAGAATTTAAGCAGCAATTCATTTCATGAGACTTTTCAAGTCGTACTAATGTAAATCAAATTACCTTAGAGAACATACAGCATATCTGTAGCAAACCAAACGCATACTATTCTAGAACACAGATTATCTCACGCCCTTGGCTAAATTATTAAAGCCACTGTGCTGACTGGACTTTGGTATACCTAAATTAGAGACAGAAGCAATCTCTATTTTTCCTTTTCCTTTAAAAGCCAGAATCAGCAGTCTTCCAAATATTTTTTGCACTGGCATACAGAACTCTTCAAAGATCACTGCTTTAACTTTTTCAGCAAAAGTTTCTTTGCTGGTTTTTTTTCCCCCCTCTCAGAGTTAGCTACCTTTTCCATGGGATACAACAGGCTGTCTTTGTATTTTAGAGCACTAGATATCTGTTGGGATTGTGGTGGACAGAATTAAAGACAGATTGGCAGTGGCAACACAGCAGAATATTCTACCATCTCAGCATTGTATTTTTAGATTTTTGTCTCCTCAAGTTACTTCTGGTATAAACTAGTAGTCAGCTATTATATATCAAACCCTTAGAAACGATGTTTAGCTGAAATGCAGCTTGCTATCTTCAAACCACAAAAGCTTACGTGCTTAGCTAGAGTTCAAAATCAGCAGAAATAGGATATAGACTCTGATCATCTTTTAATATCCTAGCATCAACCAGGTAACCTATTCCGCAAAGGCTTCAGCAACAGTTATGTCGCTACTAAGAATGCTGTCTAGCAGGAAGGACTTTACATTTTAAAAGTATTATGGATCAGAAATCCTGAAATATCGGGATGCATGTCATTACAAACTTCCAATTTTACTTACAGGGACAACACTGAACTCTGTTAACTTACTATAAATTATAAAATGATGTTTTGCCATAAGCACTTAGTAATCAAACACCAAGAACTATGGATATTTTCTTCTTGCTAAGAAGCTCGGTATTTTTCTCTCTTTATCAAAAAGGATTTTAGACTGGTAATGCTTGTTTCTTTTGTTAGTTGCCTTGAATACATGAAAAATACAAACATGATCTTAATGAGAATGCTTTATTTGTACAGATGGAACATTGCATTCTGCTTCTGTCACATCACTCGCCCAACCCACAAAATGCGCAGTATTTGAAAGTAGAGCAACTCTATATAGTTAAAGTCATTCCAACAAATCTAGAGCTTGCCGTGATGAGAAAAGTCAATCTCACCTCCTTTATTTCATACATTTAAAAATTTGTATTTATGAATGAAACCTGTGAACGTGCTGTGTAAAAGTGAGCTCTGCTGGTCAGTAGATATAAAATCATCACTATAAAATGCTTTAACAGCACAACAAAAAGTCACTGTACATCTTAACTGCTTCTGGATACTGAATTCTCAGTAACAATACTGTTGTTACTGTAGTCATCTAAGCACCGCCATCTTGTGTTCAAGCAATGGTTTTTCTAAGCTGTAAAATTTGGAATATGTTATTTGTAACCAAATGTTAGATAGTGAGAAATAGCAAGTAGCACACATATTCTTCATTTCTTCAGCTGCAGGTCATAAAAGCATATGAAAATGCTGAGCTCAGACTGTTCCCAGGCCTCTTTCTAAAGCAATGCCACTACGCTGAACAATAGCAGGATACAGATGATTAGCTTTAGATTTACAGATTTCGAGTAAGATGTTATAGGCCTTGCAGAAAAGATTACAAAAACCTCAAGCAGTTGTGCTAAGAATCACCACGTGCTCACAGGATCAACATCTGGAGCCTGTATCTCTGGACAGTGACGTTGACAGAGGCTCATGATGTCATGCATGGTGCAGAGCATGATGCCAAGAAGAACTTGAAAATGACAGAAGAATCGGCATATTCTCAACTAAATGTTAAGGGTCTTAGTCACTTTTATAAATGGACAAAGGTATTAATTACATAATATGATAAAACTGGCTAGAAGAGGAGCCTCTAAATATCACAGGTATCACACTGGAATACGGAAAAGAACAGGACTAGAACATAGAAGAGAATACTCCTATCAAAGCTGATTTGAGTGTGTTTGACAAGCACATGAAAAGAATTGTCACGCAATAACAGGAGAAGTAAGACATTTCTACCAGTGAAGTATCAGTGAATGGTCAGATAGGAAGAGGTAAGACTTGCTGAAGGTAAGGATGTACTAAACTGTGACAATGGTTAAAATAAACAAGATACAGTATTTGAGAAACTGAAAATGATGGGCTGCTTGTAGTTAGCAAAAATCAAGAACCTCTTTTCATGTTCAAATATTTATCCACAAATCTCAGTGTGCTTTTATGTTTTACGAAGGAAAAAATGAACAAGAGAAGCGACTTGTTTCTCTATTATTATTATCAGACTCCAGTCCCCCCCTTTCATGGGAAGCTTCTCATGAAAACCACCACCCCTCTGGGCAGTTACTGTCCTCTCCATATCTGAATCATGCAGCTGAATCCTTCTGCGTGCTGCTGAGGCTCAGTAGTTAAAGATCACTCAAAGTACAAAAATAGACAAGCATATTGTTATTAGCTGTAGTGTCAGACCCTTGCCTGCAGCCCTCCAGAGCTGCAATTGCACACAGAGTTATGAAGTGGAACACATCCAATGCAGACCATCTCTAGACAGGTGTCCTTTCAGAAAATGAAAGTTACAATTTTTCAAAGGAATGGAATCTGGTCGCTATTTAGGGAGGCTTTCCACAAGACAACAGAAGGCACACACTTGATACTGTAAACTCATTTCACATGTGGTTTGAAACAGGGATGTGAGAGATTTTGAAGTAAAGCTTTAGAACTTACAATGCAGGCAAATCAACATCTTTTTCCCGACTTAATTTTCAGAAACAAAGTCAATCCGACAGATGTTTTCTCACACACATCAAATCAAACTACAGGCAGATATTCTTTAGAGAATTTTATAGCAAAGTTGTTAACAACTAAAACATGAGTCTTAGAACAGGAAATGTCGTAAGTTCTTAGTAACCAGAGAAGCTACTGATTAAGCATTCAATTAATATCTATAGTAATTAGTCAACTGTGTGACTGAAAGGGCAGATGCACCTGCAGTAAAATGTAAATGTTTTGGTGAAACAAGATTTGCAGTATGTAGAATGAAATACATAATTTTCTTACCCATCTGACTGGGTTCTTATTTCAAGCACCTTGAACCTCTGTCTTCCTATTGCTTTCACTTTGACCGTTTCAATTCCATATTCCTGCTCTTCTCTGTAGGCATATATTTCTGCTGTTGTTCCAAAATGTGCTTCCCTTTCACGTATGTTACTAAAAGTAACAGAATTAAAAAGGTTACCTACCCTCCAAACAGCACTGTTCATTCAGATTTCACGAGTTAGTCTACCTGCACTGACTGTACACGATTAGTCTTATTAAAAAAGTAAATTTGGTAAAATACCTTCAACTAAAAGCAGTCATTATTCTTCCATTTTAAAAGCAACTTCTAATGTTTTGTTTGGTTGAGGGTTTTTGCCAGTTGACTTGGTTTTATTTTAGGGTCTAGAGGTGAAATTCTGGCAACACAGGTATCACCAATGTATCTGCATTGGAAATACAGATACTGAAAGTACCAAAATTCTTTAGATTGACTTTATAAAAATA
The DNA here is from genome assembly GCF_018139145.2 of Gymnogyps californianus. Lineage (NCBI taxonomy): Eukaryota > Metazoa > Chordata > Aves > Accipitriformes > Cathartidae > Gymnogyps > Gymnogyps californianus. The sequence goes on along the minus strand of NC_059483.1, from coordinate 2,821,440 downwards.
ACTGTTCCCACCTCCTACATAATTAAACCATAGTAAATTGGGGCGGAAGAGGAAGGAACATTCCCAACTTCTTTTGGCACAGATTAGCCTGTATCTTTTCCAACTTTTCTATCACCTCCTGTCTCTCAACTCTATTGTGAAACACTTGTCTGTGCTTGCTAATTTATACACAAAGCAAGCAAATACACTTTAACAACAATACAGTTCTCAAAACAAGAATCTGATTTCAGATCAAGGCTTATTCTTTAAGCAAGATGGAGCAGTGCATTCAAACAGTTACTGAGATCAAGAGGATGCTCAAACAAGGAAAGCAGATCAACACTTACTGTTTCTCTATACTAACATGTGATACCGTCAAGTAGCTACCCAGTATGACATGAAAACCTTTTCATTACGTATTGGAAGACGATTTTTGTCCAACAATTTCAAACCACAGCTTATGTTATTCACCACAGAACTGATGCAACCATCTGCTTTTGATTTAGTATCCAAAGAAATTGTGCTAAAAATGCATGCTGTATACCATCAGTAAACCCACTCGTGTATTTTACCTGTATGCAAGAACAGCAAACGTTCTGTCTTTCTGAATTAAATTCCGCACCATGCTAACCTCTTGAGGGTGAAAAAGCTGAAGAGGTAACGTCTGTCCAGGAATCAACATCACCATAACGTGGGGCAACACTGGAATCACCTGACAGCTGTCATCATCATGCACTGTTCTTCCATGAAACTCTTCCATATCAGAACCTAAATACTGAAAAAAATAAGTAAGGAAATGACAGTAGTATAAGAGGTTTCGGTGATTTACAAGGATAAAATAAAATTAGGTCTTCGGCTTAAGGATATTACAATAGAATTACACAAAAACAATCAAAACCTCTTCAAGATGTATTTAATGGATGATATATAAAGAACATACCACATGTGATGTTGGCAAACTGGTATCAAAATTAATGATGTTTGGCTTTTCAGCTTCTTTAGTATCTTGATCTTCAACTTCCATTTCATTGTCTTCCTCTTCCTCACTCTCTGCTAATAAGCACATACAGAATATTGTGTAGAAATCAATCAACAAAGACTAAGATACTGAGAAAAAGCAGAGAATCACAGAAATGCATTCAATATTCCCAGGCTACAGCCTTTCACAGGGAAGCAAGTTTTGTATTTGTAAACTTGTGAAAAATAATTTTCTTGCTGTTATAGCAAAATCACCGTTCTATAGAAAGGGTCAAAAGCTGGTAATTTATTTTTGAAAGGCTAAAGAACTACTTTTCTTGGAAGAAAACAATAAACAAAGTCTGTCAGTTCAGATTTTCACTACAGTAGTACTTCCTTATCTCAATTCTAAATGTCTTCTGTCTGTACACCAGGTTGCCAGATAACTTAATTTCTTGTAGGATGCTGAATACAGCATTTGAAGTAGTACAAACCTGAACAATACAACTGCACACATAAAGCAAGCGAGTTAAAAGTAATCTGAAGCTCTACATTCATGCAAAGACTCTTACTGGTATTTTAGACAATTTCACCGCTGTCAGCCTCTCCTGTGTGTATACCAAACACACACACAAACCCCAGCACGCGCACAAACTCAGCAAAGGCAACTACTAAGGAAGCAAATAATATGACCCTGCAAAGGATTTCAGGTACAAAATAGTATTTAAAAATTACTACTTTCTTCCCATTTCTCAGTTCCAGGTGTCAATCCTAAAATTACTTTCAGGCAAGAGGACAGTTAAATTAACAGTATGTTTTATTTTTGAAACATAAACAGTGCATTTATCTGTATAAAATCTGTATAGATATTTTAAAATAAATTTTAAAAAATAGTGAAGATAAAAAAATATACCTATCTCTAAAATGTTGGTTTCACTGACTGTTCTGTGCATTACCATACAATGTACGCCTGCAAATACTCACCCAAAACAAATGCAATGTAATTATCATACGTTTGTAACTGTCTTACTTGATCCTATTCCTTTTAACACAAACAGTATTTATAAACCATGCTATATCTAAAATAGATGTTATCATAAACTTTGCAAACCAATCTGCAGGATTCTTACACCAGTATCTGCTGGGTAATGGATAATCCCAATGGTGCTGAAAAACATCATTCAGATCTTGAAAGCTATTACATTACCAGATAGGCAGAAAAATATCTTTACAATAGTCTATCTAGTTGCCTGACTTTGCAATTAGTATCTTCTTAAGAAATAATCCAGAGTTGAAAATTTAAAAGGTGGAGTGATTATCTTCTCTGAAAGGTACTGTAGGCAAATCTTACAAAAGAAAGATGCTGCAAAAGGAAGGAGTCTTCCTTCGAAATGGGAGCACCACCACCCTCTTCCACTGAGATCTTGCTATTTCTGAGAGTGGGAGGACAAGAGAACAATGAAGAAGATGTTATAAGCTGGTTTTGGAGAACCTTTTCTTTCCCTCTTTGGCCTTCAGACGCATTTGTTAAATGTATTCTTTACAAAATGTTTAGTCAATGGTCTTCTTTCTGCTTCACCTCACTTTTTTTTTTTTTTTTTTAAATATTGCATAGTTTACAGAACCTTCTCTGTAGGAGCCACAGCACTGCACGCTGATGTTATGGATCCATCCTATGCTGTATTTATCTCAACAAGAAATGATCCAGCAAGACAAGAAAGGAGGTTACAGACTCTCTTTGGTGTTTTACCTAATTACAAAGCTTAAAGCAGTAAGACATCATCTTCCTAATTACTCTAAAAAAAAAAATATTCCATTTCTATATGAAATTTCTCTTCCATTATATTCAGTTAGGAACCCTAACCATAAATGACTGTAAAATGTTTAAGACATACAAAACGGCCAGCATTTTGCTTAGCTTGATGGAGGGAAAGAGTAGGAAGTTTTTGTTTGGTTCTGGGGCAGCAGTGCAGGGTGCGGGAGGGAAGCTGACTTCATCAAAAATTATATTCTGGTTTGCATGCACTCTCATCAAGTTGCATCAATCATTAGCAGTTTTAATAGCCTTTTAGAGAGAGGCCGTTTCACTTGTTTTTCTGAACACAAAAGGAATTAACAGCAGTTGATTAGAAAGAACTGTGCCCTGCAAACTTTTGCTCGTTCTTGCCAAAAAACGCACACTAGCTGCTGTGTGGTGGCAGCGAGGAACGATGACTCATTTTACTGCAGCAGCACCATGTGAATGTCAAAAAAACCACCACCGTCTTCACTCTCCTCCTCGATCACACTACAGGAACAGCAGACGGAAGGCAAAAGAAACTGCATCTTTTACACCCTTAACTATACATTTTTTTTTGTTGATTTTTTTTATTTCAAGATTAGTGAGACCTCCAGTACACAGAGACAAGGGAAAGGCAAGTGCCAAAGGCACCCTGCATGACAAGGCTCACATTTCCTTCGTGGCAGGTTAGGCATTCCCAGATGCTCATCCTGGCCCACTAACACTACCAAATCTGCTCTCAACGCCTTTGTGCAGAAATGAGGAAATATGAACCTCATTTAAAAAAAACAGGAGCAGTGTAGGAAAAATTAAAGCTATATTTCCTAAAATATTCAGGAAATATTTTCATATTATTTTAAATATACAGACATAAAATGCCCATAGAATTTCCAGCTATAGGGAATTACATTGGTTACTGGCAGGACTTACTGCTACATTCTCCTCTGCATGCTTATTCTGAAAGAATGTTTTTTTCCAGTTTAGCACGAGCTGCTTCCAAAACCTTATCATCTCCTGTCGGTTTGGAGGCACTATACGCTAAATTAGAAAAACGCACGTTATTATGCAATAGGTATCGCCATGAGGCATCACGCTGGTGTACGCGGATAGACAAGCCAGGCTGTTCTACAAACTCCAGCATAAATACTGCAGAAGCCTGGACGGTGTGTGGAATCCAACGCTGCCCTCAAGTCCTGTGCACTGCACCTCTTGCTTCCCTGCTTACTAACGGCATCAGAGAGCATTTAAATTGAGTGGAGACTTTCTAAGCCAACAAACGTTTCCCTCAGACTTTGTTTGCTTTCACAGAGGTCCAAATTTACAGAGAAGAGTGTCTGCGTTTGCCCACTTTGGTGGAAACTTCACAGCGTGTTTCGCCCGATCAGTCGCCCAACGCCTGAACACCCACTGACCGAGTACCTCTTCTTCCACCGCAGAATTATGGGCTCGGTCGCTGCGGGCTGTAAGCCACCAACGTGCCAACCACCAGAGTTAGTGGCGGCAGGAAGGCTGCACCTCCATTAGCCAGCCTTTGCGCTGCACCGCCTACCACCCACCGAAAGGCCACTCCGGTAACGCCGCCCGGAGCTCCCCTTCTTCCCACACAGCCCCGCAACCTCCTCCTTGGCCCCACTCCGCCGTCCCTCACCCTCTCCTCAGGCCGGCGGCAGGGAGTCCCCGCTCCCCACATCGCCTCCCGCCCCCTCCCAAGCAAACCCCCCCCCCCCCCCCCCGGCCCAGCGCCTCACGCCCACCCCAGCCCAGCGCCTCCTCCCCGGCTCGGCCCGGAGCTCCGCCGGCTCCCCCCGCACTCCCAGCCGGCCGCGGCCATTACCGGGCACCAGCTGTAGGTGGTTCCCCATGTTGTTATGGGGCTCACCACCTCCTTCCTCGGCGGCCATCGCTGTTTACCCGGAGAGGAGCTTGGGAAACCGCCGGCGCGGGGGGAGGAGGCGGGAGGAGGAGCCCGAGCCGCCGCCGCCGGCGGAGCGAGCCCGGGAGTCGCGGCCCGGCGGCCTCTAGCGGCGCTTCTCGGGGAGCGTCGGGGCTGCTGGCGGGTCAGGGCCCCGTCCGCCGGCTCTCGGGGCTCCGTACCATCCCGCCCCGGCTCCCAGCGCGTTTATTTTATACAGCAGGCCGTGAGAAAGGCTTCGCGGAGCGCCGGCGGGAGGGACGGGCGCGGGGGCATGGGGCTGTCCCTCAGCGCCGCGCTGAGGGGAGGGCGGCCGCTGCGGGCGGCGGCACCGTGTCCCCCAGGGCGGGACAGGTCTCCCGGCTCCGCCTGGAGGTCCTCGGGGCTCGGGGGGTGGCAGGGGAGAGCGGGGACGAGGCCGTGCGCGTCCCTCGGGCCCGTGGGTGCCGCCTCTCCTCGGAGGACCCGGCCATGGCTGACCTCGCCAGAGCCTCCCGGGGTGGCACCCGCTGCTTCTCTCTAAAGCGCTTCATGCCTGAGCCCCGCCTTTGAGTTCTGGGAGAGGGGATGGATGTGAATAAAATCCATGGTGGATCACCCTTTGGGTAAAGAGCTTGAAGCAGAAACCGTAAACACAACGACTAGATAACGTGTAATCCCAGCAGAGATTCCTGAGGGAGACCAGATCTTGCTGATACGGACATGTGAGCTGGAGGGGAGCCAGGGGGCCTATGCTGGGGCGCAGGGAGGTTTGAAATGACCCCAGACCTCGGTACCTGTGCACAACTGACACTGCTGGGCCTGGCTGATCTGCTTCCTGCAGGCGAAGATCCAGCCCGTCCGACCAGCCCGCCACCTCCCCTCTGCTGTGTGACCGCAGCTCCCGCTCCTCTGGCACGCTGCTGTATGAACACTTGGCCCAGGCTTCGAATATAACCTTCTCAAAAGCAGTACTACAGCCAGACTTGTGCCTCAGAAAAACATCTGGGTGGCTGGCAGAGTGTTTGAGGTGCATCCATGGCTTAACGTCTTCTGTAGGTGCGCTGTATGTGGCACTTAGTGTGCCTCGCTGGTGCACAAGTGGTTTCTTCTCTTTGAGAACTGAGATTTTAGTAAAAATAAGTTTTTACTCACAAAAAAAACCCCAAAAGACTGTGTTTTGTAGCACTGCTAAAAGAAAATGGTTGAGATTTGTCGTCAGCTAAAATGGCAAAGTGTTGTCCTGACGTGAGGTTGGTGTGATAGCCAGAAATGGCTCACGGGTTGTTCTGCTTTCTGGTGGGATACAAACCCAGTTGATACGCCCCAAAAAAGTCAGTTTGGTGGGGCTGCCTCTGCACTGCCCAGCTCTTACACAAATGCTCTGTCTCATCATTTCTTACCATTATCTTCCCCTTTAAAAAAAAACCCAAACAAACCAGCCTGTCAGATCATGGCTCTGGGATTTCTCCCTTTGAATTAAAATGCTTACTTTTTATTGCTGTTGGCATTCTTTGGAGACTGTTACAAATCACTAAATCCCATACAGTGCTCCCAGGCATTTCACAGTTCCTCAGTATCTCAGCCCTGTTTGTTTTCTCCCAAATAAGGCCTTTTTCGCAGGGCAAAATTCTGTATTTTCTGCTGTTCTCTTTAATAGGTCCAGTTTCAGTTCAGCAATAATATTCTCCCTGGACCAGTGACAGAGTAAACCAATGATTAGCCAGCAAGCAAAATAGTAATTCTTTTTTTTTCAGAATTAGAACGTTTTAGAGAAACACATTTTAAAGATAAATAGCAGTCTAATTTCCTTACCATCATGGGTGGGAAATTTGAAAATGCTATCTATACTGAACTGAATATGTCTTGAAAGCAACAATCAATATCACATTTGCCAAACGAGGAATGTATCACAAACATGCCTGTGATGCTACATTAAGCATTTATAAGAATACAGTAATCACTTAAACGATTAAGTTATGGTTCCATAACTTTTTCTGCATTATCTCAGTATAATATACGTAATTCCAGGGTATTGTATCTGTTACATATACCATAATAAAAAAATCAAATGTTTTTGTTGTCAGGCTGGATTGCAGTCTGGCAAACTGAAGTATTAAAAAAATATGAGCCACTTCTCCAAACCGTGGGGTTTCATTAAAAAACGTTATGCTAAATATTTTTGGCTTCTTTTGATATGCTAATCTATTTTGATTTCTGTTGGTTTTTTGGTTAATTGCTGGGGGTACATTTGAGTCACACTTTTAAGCTTGTTTCTGCAGGCTTCAGGAATAGAACTTATTTTTTAATGGCTACTGAGATTCTGAAATAATTCACATGACTGAAGGAGCTGGGGGTTTTTTTAGGAAACACTAAATACAATAATGATCATAATAAAAAGATGATTCTGGGAACAAAACCCACGAGTTTCCTAGTTCTTCTTTTGGATGATATTGCATCTCTTTATGACCTTAACACTGCTAAGAGCTATATTTGTGTGCAGCATGTATAACTCTAGCTAGTGCCTTGAATCTAAATCCAAACCCCCAAACTGGGCATTACTCTAATTTAGTCTCTGACTGTAAATTACAGACATTACTATCCACCAGCCTTTCCTACAGGGGCGTAGTGAAGACACTGTGAAGATTTTTCGTCAGATATGTGACTTCTGTTAGGTTACTTGTTACTGTCAGGTTGTTTATTAAATACGCTAAGGTATGATTAATTTTTAGGTTTCTAACCTAAACCTGCTAGAAAATACATGTAACATATAAATATGTATATTTATTATCACAAAAGGCAGTCTTTAGCTTGAAGAGTGTGAGAGTCATTAATCTTACACTTTATTTAATCCATCCCAGCATGGGCTGTGTTCCCAAAGTCAGACTGGAATCACTGGAAGCCATTTGCTATTCTTCCAGCAGCGTTAACCCTGGGTTGGGTTAAAACCAGAAAGCAGCAAGTTGTAGGCTGAAGAGCAACTGTATAAATTCCAAGTTATTTTATTAAATTTGGTGAGGGCAAGTATATGTATATCCCAAAGTACGTTAGTTAATCCGGTCAGTGCCTATCTGTCTGTGAGTAGCCCAAATTACTGTAATTTAGATGAAGTCGGAGCGCTGCAATACGATGAAGGGCTTTTTTCTTTTTAGCAGCTGTTTATCAAAGATACACACAGCCAGCTGTGATGAATTTTCATTTTATTTTAGGAGCGCTATTTGTAAGAACGTTGATTTAGAAACAAAATTTAAATACCATGCCACCAGACCTTGTGGGATTTAATGCCCAAATTCGTATTGTCTCTTTTGTATCTTGCAATTGCTGGTTGGGAGTAGCGGCTAATTGCAAAGTTGCTTTTGGTTAACCTCTTAGTAGTTTGCAGTCAGAGGACGTTAATCACCTTTCCAGAAGAAAAAAACATAGAAAAGGACAGCAACGTAAAGGATATTAAAATGTAGCAATAGCTACAATTTCATTTCGCGTTGCTGAGGGTCATACTCGGGATGAAGAAAGCAAAGGCTTGGGTGCTGGTTACCTGGGACAAGTACATTAATTACAGGTGCAGTTCTTAACAAAAGGTGTTTGCAAACAAACACCAGCCTCCTGCTTGTTGGTCACTCATACACACGAAACAGAATATATGCTCTACCAAAAATATGTCTCTACCCCTGCAAAACATGCCATTTGGTCAGTTTGCTATTTAATCGCAGTACTTTTCCTCCCATTTTCTCAGCCTATGTGCTCCTGTGTCCACTTCTCTACTATCCTCAGGAGGAAAAACTATGTGACTGGTAAGAGGATGAAAGAAGAGGAACTAACAGCAGCTCTACTGACAAAATCTTCGCCATGTAAAATGCCAAAGCTCGTTTACATCCCTCAGCTCCCTTCTATCTCAGCACTAGTTGAAAGAAAGAAAGTTGTCAGAATGTATAAGCAGCCAGTGCACTCCCTCTTCTCCACCTACATACTTGAATTAAGTGGAAAATTAAATTCATTTACTATATTGCTGGGATAAAAGGCACTAGATGGTGCTGTAACATACACTTTTGCAGATTTTGTTTCTTCGTGAGAATTAATCAGTCAGCTGTGCTGCACTGTTAGCTTTGGGATTTCTATTTTTAGGGGATTCACAGCAAACAATGGGAAAGTTTGATCTCTGACCTAATCCCTTTAAATTAGGGTTTTGTGTGTTTCTGCAACATGCTGTTTTGACTACTTCTGTTTAAAAAGTAGTCTGTATAGTCTAATTAAAATAGGAAAAGTCCTGTGTATGTATGCCATTGATTTCTACTCTGCCAATAAATTGACTTGTTACACACCCAAACCTGCTAGTTCTAGGCAGAACAAAGTAATATGTCTAAGTATTTCAAAATAAAAAGTGACTCTCAAGCTTTAGACTATTTATTAAATACTGACAGTGAGAAAGCAGTCACAGGACAAAAATAAAATTTATACTTTAGGCATGAAAAAAGCCAGTTACAAAAAATATATGAAGCCATTTTCCTACCAACAACCAGGCAGTCCCAACACTAAAGACATTGGCCATCTCCACATGCCCAAGGAAATTCCTGGCTTTTCAAGTTACCAGTTGAACTTACTAATCCCTTTGTCACAACTTCGTTGCACAAATTAGGAAGACATGCCAGGTAACGCAGGTATTGCCTGCCCGCTGATGCATGGAGCATGGCATTCAAGTGAGCGCAGAAGTTCGGTGCAGTACTTCCAGTCGAAGGCCCTGGTACACACACCCAGCAAATAGGGAAAAATTCCTTCTTTTAATTGTGAAACCAGAACAGATCCTAAGCTGTCAGCTTCGCATATACCAGGTTATCAAATTTGCCATCCCAAAACTACTGCATCATCAGAGTTGCCCATTTCAATATTAAATGTACTCTGCGAGAACACGGACAACAGAGTAAGGCAATTCCAAAAGCAAAAACATGTGATGGACAGGAGAACTATTCTAGAAATAAGTGTGGTTGGACAACACTTGTGAAGTTAAAGAGCAGCAGATGACCAGTTTATCACGAAACAGCTAATGCTTGCTTCAGTTGGCATTCTAGTAAGAATTGGGCATATTTACGACTGTTTTTTAATATTTGCTGCCTAAGTCAGGCTAGCGTGACAAATGAGCAGCTCTGAATATGCAAAAGGCTTTCAGACAAAGAGCCGATTAGCCAAACATGCCTATTACTATGCGTAGAAGCAAATTCTCTTGTCAGTGAACTCTCGCCAAGTAACAAACTATTTGGCATGTGTGCAAAACCCATATTCAACACAAGTGACAGACAGCATGGGATAGAAAGCAAATGTGACTATAAACAGAAATTTGGTTCAATAAAGAGAATAGAAAATGAGGAAAAACTCCATTTTAGGTAACGCTAGCTGGAAGGGCATACCAAGTCAAAGAGACCCCACGTCCTCTAGGTAGCCTTTAGCAGTATTGCCTCTACATAAATCCAGAGCTTCCAGACACCTTAGAGATGAGTGTACCCTTCTGAGAAAAGGGGCCAAGACCTGTTCCTGTGTGACTGCTGCTCTTACAAATAGAGCTGTAAATCAGTGTCGTCGATGGGCAACTTTACAGTTGCCGATGTAAATTAAAGATGGGCCCTAAGGCCAGATCCTGAGCTGCTCCAAACGCTCCCTTCTGTGACTGTGGGGAACGGCACTTTAAAGAGACTGTTGGAAGCGCCAGTGGGAAAAACAGCAGTGGTGTTGAGCAGAGCTCCAGTTACACCACGCTGATTTGAGAGCTTGAAAGAAACAAATGCTGTTAGGGCTTCCTTAACCTGGCTCTGGAAACCACTGTGGTTTGCACTGCTCCTGGGCCACCCTGAGATGTGTCCATAGCTTTCAGATGGAGGTTAGCACAGACCTGATGTATCCACAGCTGGTGTAAGCTGCAAAGAAGATTTATCAGAGATAAGGGTCTGATCTTTCCTTTAATTTTTTCCGTAACAAAATTTTTTGGTTGTTTTTGTGTTAATTAGGTGGCAAGATCTTTAGCCAGTGTAAACAAGAGTAACTCCATTGAGTCTTACTAGCTATAACATTGCTTTTTCTTTCTCCATTGTACCTATTGGATCTGTCAGCACCCGTCTTAGCAAAAAGATCAATGTATATATAGTTCTAGACAGTATTGCCAAAGAAGATCTAACTAGCCCTGTCTGGAGTTTGTGTAGAGCTCACTTCAGCAATCCCTACTCACAGTGCGAGCAGTGTTGGTTTTATACATGTATATATTAACCAATAGAGACAATTAAATTGTTCCCATATATTATGTAAAATAATGTAAATGGTTTTATATACATTTAGATAGAGGTAACTAGTTAATAAATTTGACTTCAAATGTACAGAGTACTAAGTATAAGTTAAAAGTACTATCTTTCTTGCACTGTATATATAGAGCGTGCTACTTCCATTATCCATGCAGAAAAATCACTCAGCACTCGGGAAGGTTCAGAGAAGTTAATACGGTGACATTTACAACAATATTGTCCTTAATCATGGGGAAAACACTCTTGATTCTGTTTGAGGCTTTTACTGGCTTCACATGGCTGCAGTTTGTCTTGGGGAAGAAGGCACGTAACCTCAGCAGATGATGGCAGTGAAAACGTATCACAGAGTCAGAGCTAACATGGACAAAGAGTGAGACGCAGCAAAGGCTTTGAAACCAAGACCTTTCTGAGTTTTTTTCATCAAAAAGGACTGAAATTTAGTAGAGACTGAGTACACTTTCTTTGTAGTCTCCTTACTTAGGTTTTCTCCATTTCTTGGGCTGAAAGTTATATTGTTAACATCATTCCCTAACTTTTTTTTAGTAGTGGTACTGGGTATTGCATCGCTCCAATCCAAAGGTGGTCACACTGCAAAGATGGTGGGAAAAAATACACGCTACAATGTAATGGACATAAACTACATACAATGGACATAAGTGCCAAACTCTGCTGGATTTCTGCCTGGGGGAGCAGAGGAACAGGCGCTCTAGACATGCTCTTATGCTTTTGCAGTTCTCATTTTGGTCTTGCTTTTGCAGGACTTCCATCGTCCTTGATGCTCATATAGGTTAGAGCAGCCTAGGTCCCATAGGTAATGGTATATTGGGCATAGCGAGACTAGCTGTACTTTCTACCTGCCTTGACGTGTTCTTTACCATCTCCTGGTGTGAGGCTTCAGAACATTCACACTCTGAAATAAATCTCAGAAAACCCTCTAACTGCTTTTCAGCCACTTTGAAGAACACAGGAGACATGAAAGAGCTGGAAAATCAGAGAGAATCTGGCCTTACAACTTGTATTGGACACCCTAGCTATACCGAGCTCATATCAGTCTATAGGAGCTGCCACCTTCGGGTCACGCAGTTTCAGCCGTGCAGATTGATGACCATCCCAGTCTCGCTCTCGCGGCATTTCCCAGCATGGGAACCTGTGACTACGTCCTGGTACAGCTGAGTCCCTTCAGGAGGGCAGTTACAGCCTCAGAGGTGTTCGGGTTCCCCTACTGCCCCATGTTTAAAATCCATCCGGCTGCCAGTTTCGCCTCTGTTGGAAGGAAAAATAGGATCCTGCTGCCAACTGTATGGATAAGGAAACCTCTGTCATGTACAAAATTACTTACAGAGTAGTATTTTCTCTTTACTCGCATAACTGTCACATTAAGAGGATTCCTCTACCTGAGAGGATCTCCTAGTGAAACGCTGAACTAACAGCTTTAAAGGACTTCAGATAAAGTGACGGTGAAAACCTCCGCTGGGAATGGGAGAAAACTATACCTTCTGAAAAAGGGAAATTCTCACTCCGCACAAGACGTTTCAGGTATTTGATTACCAGTCATTTCAGAGTACTAGCTGAATATTCAGCTGGCATCAAATCAGCTCTCAGTTGAGAGTTTTATTGTGTTTGTGCATTCAGAGTGAAGGCTGTGTGTGTGTTAGTGAAAGTTCAAGAGGTCTGGATGAACGTGTGGGTGGATATACACAACGCGGGTCCGAGACTCCAAGGAGGAAGTAGTTGTGGCAAAGCTCATTAAAAGGATGTCTCCATCGAAGGATTTCATAAGCAAAAGAATAAAATAATTCTTTTAAAAATCTTATACATATCAACCCTATGATTTGCTTAATGCCTAAAATATCAGATAAAGCAGAGAGATTAAGGAAACATTCTAATAATATACACAGTGATACATAAAAATGTAGTAATCATATTTTAAGCTGTTATCTAATTGCAGAGAATATAGCACTGCAGAAAAAAATAGCAATTCAGTCGTCAGAGTTATCAAACCAAATTTTCACCTTGTTTAAGGGCAGATGTACACTGATTCTAAAAGGAAACAGATGTTTTCAAACCATCAGAGCTCATTTATAGGGATAATTACCTGTAAATAGTAAGGTTATTAACATTATTAGTTGAATATCACTACCTATCAAGCATGAAAAATTCATCAAAGTAGAAGTTCTACTACTAGAAGTCCAACTTAGGAATAATTTCCTTCAATGGCTGAGTATTTAAGCAGATTTTCAGCAATATATCATATTTTGTTGGCCATTCACAAACCAGTTGATTTTCTACAATGTTCCAAAGCACCGTAAGCTCTACATTTTAAAACGCTAATACCTCCTCAAAATTTGTCATTGATTTCACACTTCTCAAGTTTTAAGACTCTGAAGAAGCCAACAAACTCTTCTACAAGGAACTGACCTTCACTTAATGACCTGTCATTATCAATGGCAAATAAGAATAGTAACAACCAATACTGAGATACAGCTTAATAAACTCCAGTCCAAATTTCCAGGTAAATACCCAATTTTGCCCCTTTTTCGTTCATTCTATTTCATGTAGATTGAATATTGTAGGTTCTTACAGGGCTTAAATATATATTGTTTAAATATGTATCATCCAGCTAGGCATGTTTTCTTCAGAGTGTTTTTTAAATAATGTGTTTTGTACATGTAATTTTTTTTGGCATTTAGTTAAACAAACTAGAATGGAGGCCAATTCATTTTGTATTTGCCTAAGTTTCTGAAAATTCAATTAGTCAATTAATCTTTTATTACAAATACAGACATGTAAACAATTTAATAATGGCTTTAGAAAATCGTAGTAGGATAGAAAATCGTATGTATTCTCTCATTTTTAATTTTGTATTGTTTTGTTAAAGTATCTTACCACCCATTCCATATTCCAAGGCAAATCTAAGGCACAAAAGGCGTGAGACTGCTAAACCACCGCTGTGAATTCATTTCCAAAGTCAGGTAAAATGTCATTCCATTGTTCTTTTGAAAATCATCCCCCAGCACCTGTAACATAAGGAAATGAAAAATGGAAGAGACTATTAAGCTAAATGGCCTTTTGGAAAGATGGAGCAAAAGCTATACAAATGATGTGTTGTGGGAGGTCAGCTAAATGCTGTGTTTTCTGTGGTTTCTTTATGTTTTGTTCTTCCCCCAGATAAGTAGGGATTGAAATAAAAAGAGGCCTGATTAGAAATGTTTTCCCTGACGGTCATTAGGGTCTGACACTCAAATGGAAGAAGGCTAACCATTTTATAAAATGCAAAATGGAATAATTCCCTTTTAATGCCCTATTTATTAGGAGTTGAAGAAGGCTTAGTTAGAGAAAAGAAGCCTTGTTTCCCCTGAGTGCATGGATCGCATCTAATTGTATTCAGCCCAGACCGGCCACGACAGTGAGAGGAGCAAGAATCAATATTGCAATGGAGACGCCTTCCCCATTACCTTTCAGAGATGTTTACCGTTCATAAGAAGAAGGTACTTTCTGCATAAGTAGTCTAGAGACACAATAGGATTTTAACACTGGCAGCCAGGAACACAGGTTGAGAAAGTTGATGATAATTCATAGGTTTCCATGTCGGAAACGCTCCAAGTGCACTGCAGCTGATTTACTTCATACCAAGTGCTTCATGCCTCATGCTAGGACCCGCTGGAGTAACTGGTTTTAGCATAAATGGTTCAGTGGTTTCATGGTGCATCCACTCTCTTGCTCTTTCCAACCATTTTATTTTTGGGAGTAGTTTTGCAACATTTCCCAACGGAGCTTCTAAAAGCAGTGGATTCAGGGGTATTTTTAAGGAGGCGCTTGTTTCATTTTCAAACCTGGCTGTAGTTAGTAAGAGACCTTCTTCCAGCTGCCTTAGAATGGGTCAGAAAGGGACAAATTGTATGTGAAACAGCTTTGCTGATCTTAAGGCATCTGGGGGCTAATTTCCAAGAGAAATTCCAGCTGGCAACTGCTGCAAGAGTCTAGGTTCCTAAGTCCATCAGAACGTACAAGTGGCTTGGAAACAAGATTAGAATTGTAGTCCAATGTTATTTAAATCTAGCCAAAATAATGCAGTTCTGCATTCCATAATCAATTAAATGTAACCACTCTTCATTCACTGGCACTCGCTTGGAAGCTGAGCAATCACTGCATGCAAATAAACCCTGCACTTCACTGGAAACAATAGCTTGCAAAAGTCACGTTCAAACAAGAAAACTGCTACATTAAACAGACCTGCTGTTAGTTATCCCTGACACATATTGTCTGTAATGTGTATATCGCAAACACTGCAGATCTCACAGCCACTCTTGACTAAATTAGATGGCAATGTTTACGATTTTGTTAATTACAAAAAGAACTAAAGGATGCCATTCAATGGAGACATTAATTTAAATTATTGCAGTGCTTTGATGAAGTCGTGCTCTCTGAAGCTGTTAGGCAAGCCTTCCTTTCCAACTGCAAGTTTGTCCCGTGTAACACCTTTAGCAGTAGCCTGGAGGAGACATTCTTGTCAAGTTTGCAGATGGCATCAAATCGGGGGGGACTAGTCAACGTGCTTTTAATTCAGAGAGACCTGAACGGGCTAGAGGAACAGACTGACCATAAACTTACAAACTCAACAAGAACATGTGCAAAGCCCGGCGCCTGGGAAGGAATAACGCCTTGCAGTACCTCAGGCTGGGGGCTGGCCAGCTGGGGAACAGCCCTGCTGAGGATGCCCTGGGGTCCTGGGAGACAGCGAGCTGAGCCCGAGCCAGCAGCGAGCCCTGGCAGCAACAGCCAGCAGCATCCTAAACTGGATTAACAAGAGAATAGCTCGACGGAAACGTTTACCCTCCTTTATCCAGCACTTCTTAGACCTCACCTAGAATACTGCATCCAACCTGGGGCTCCCCCGCCCAGGAAAGGCATGGATAAACGGGTGCAGGTTCAGCAGAAGCTCACCGAGCTGGCCAGGGTCTGGAGCACGCAAGGACCGGCCGTGCACGGCTGCCGATGCTGCGGTAGTCCTGGTGATGCAGCATACTTCAAACCCTTGCATCAGGGCAACAGAAGAGGTAGAGAAAGTGTTAGTTTCCATTAACGCATTAGGGTATCATTTACCAAAGACAGAACCAGCAGGTACAGTCTGATATTCCTGATGCACGTGGGGTTTTTTTCTTTATAGGAAGTTTCTGTCTTGAGTTCTTACTCGAACTAGTTTCTGAAGCGAAGGCAATCACAGGCAAAGAGATGCCGACACGTTTGTAATATTTCTGTTGTCGTGGTTGGACTCATTGAAACTGTAAGCTGCAATCAGTCAAATAAATAAGCGGTTTGGGGAACTGCACAACCAGCGAAATGAGCAGCTCACAAACAAGGTCCTAGACGTGCAGAGATGAACACTGAGATATCACCAGAATTTTTAAGCAAATTCCTACCTGAGAAATACAGAAGAAAGCCAGCGGATGATTAGTGGGAGACAAAAGAAAGTACAGTCAAGAACACTGCTGTTGCAAAGGATTGGGAATTTTGTCATTTGACCGGCCATATTCCTGAGTTGCCTGAATAAAAAGGATTGAGCCTAAAGACTGTACATAGGATGACTGTCTCAATTTTTTGAAACAGAATCAAAGGCAAAGAATCTATTCCATTGACAAAACAATTAAATCATTAATAACTGCACGCATATAAATTCAGGACTGAATGATATTGATTAAATTTAATTAACATCTGTGCAATGCTTTGAGGGCATAAAATGTCATGTAACTCTAAAGAATTCTTAGAATTAATCCTATTAATCCTGTTTTTAGGATTTATTAATCCTAAACCAGTTGTTGCTGCATTAGCACACTGCTAAACATGAAAATCACCATAAGCAAACTCAGGTGGTACTCCACAGTTTTAGGGTGACTGGTAATTCTTTTGTATGAAAAAATAATTTTTTTCCAAAAAAACTGAAATCAAGTTCCACTTGAAACTGGCAGTAATAAACAAATCAATGTTGATGACATTTTTAAAATAACCATATTCTTTGTATCGCTGTTGAGTCTAGCAGGACTGAGTAAAGAAAGGATATACGTAAATATACCAAAAAAAAAAGAAGAGTTGGATATTAATGTCATCTTTCATCATTGTAGGCACTAATATGGCTGGGAAGTATTGATTACCTTAAAAGCCCCTAATAACTAAAGAACTATTGACTTAATATTTTCTCTAATCCTCCATGAAATTTTACAGTAACTCCTGATGTATTTTCTGTTAAGGGTTTTAGGGCTGAACTATATCATGTACTTATCTGATGTGTCAGCTCTAAGGCTTATACTGCAGTTGATGAGAACTATGTTAAAGGTGAGTAATAACTCCGAAGATTTAAGTATGGTTTCAGGGACTTTGGGAATAGATACATCTTCTAGTGTATATTATTCTATAACTTTTGTCTTTTCAATAATTTTATAATTAGGGAATAATCTAATATAAATTTATTCAGTGGAAACATTCGTCCTGTTCATAATTACTCAACTATAGCTGTTCTGAAAATTCCCTCATCGTTGTACAAGTACCTCAACAGCCATTTTTATTGCTTCTTATTTTCCTATCACTAACACACTCACAATCTAGTTTTCTAAAACTCCAATGAGTGATATTTATCAAAGTTAAATAAGGGAATAGTGAAAGAAAACTTACCCAAACATCTGAACTCTTCAGATCCCATTAAAGCGAGTGGATTATTATTATTGTTACTATTATTATTGTTATCCATTCCTAGTTTACTGAAGTGAAGGTTATCTGAAAGGTCCATTTACATCTTTACTTTCACTATATTTAGGATGACAGTAATGTTTACAGGCTCCAGCCGAAGGCATGGACACCATCATACTAGATCCTGCGTTGTCATGTAGCAAACGGGGATTTTTCACCTTAGGTCACATTTGGTTTCGGTTCAGCAGGACCGGTTGAACACGATAAGCAGCCACGCCGGTACAGAGGAGCTAACGGCCTCTGCACTTACCCCTGCCCCTCAGCCCTGCGGCGGAGAGAAGAAGGCAAAACGTGGCAAAGAGTCATTTTGGTGCGTCCTTAATTGTTGGTGATACTTTCAGCAGCAGATCCCGATGCAAGTTCATCTGCTGTGCCTCGTTCATCAGAGAGCAATGACTGTGACTTGAAGCACGAGGCACCCCTTTAACGACGAGGGGTTTAGAGCCCCCTCACGGACGCTGCAGCGGAGGCAGCTCTGCCTGAGGCACCTTTGTGCTCTGGTTGTACTGACCTGGCTCTGGCATCACATCCCGAACCCGTACAAAACTGTCCAGCCCTTCTACCACTAGAAACCTCGCCTAGGTCCAAACTGCCGATGCAGAGAAAAGGTTTGCGCACCCTCAGCAATTCCCCTGAGCCGACTTCTATAGATTTCAAGCGTATTTACGGAAATACCTTCAAGATATTGCTGCCTAACACCAGAATTACGAGAACGTCTCTTTGCTTTTCCAAAAAGGATAAAAGACTTTTAGATTAAGAACTAGTTGAAAAAATAGCATAGAAAGAGAAGTGCAATTATAGAGCTCCTTCTGCCTCACATCCTTACATCACTTGAATGGCATAACAGGGCCTCACTGGGTTAACTCACATTTTCCAAGACCTCTTTATATAGTGAAGGTGATATATAATGCGATCCAGCAAAGAAGAATAGACTTTTTCCCCTTGCCTCCAATAAAACTAAGGACTTTTTTTGATCCCATGGGTTACTTCTAATCCTTAGTGATTGTTTTTGGCTCAATCCTCTAATCGCTTATTTATGGAACTATCTTTATTGTAGGAGCAGTCTCATTAAAACAAATGGGCCAGCATGAGCGGGTTATTCATGTGCTTTTTTGCAGGGCCAGGGCCCAGCTCCTCGAAGCCATTTAAGCACCTAAGTCCTACTTAAGCCCTGCGTTCCCCTGGGTTTCACCAGTCCTCTGGCGAGGTTCGGCACCGCTGGGGCTGCCGCGGGCGGCGCAGCCGAGGCGCAGCTCGCTCTCGCTGCAGCGGCAGCGGCTCCATCGCAGGGCGGGAGCGCATGCGTACGCCGTCCCGGCGAGGAGGGGACGCGCTGCGAGCTCACACCCTCGCTCACGCTGAGGTCAGTTGGCCCTGTAGCTGTGCCCTTAGTAGAGTAGTCAGAGCACAGCAGCTAATTATTTTAATGACTGGAAATGAACTGTGAATTTCTTAAGAGCCATTGAAGCAAAACGTTTTCAGTCAATCTACCCACACTAATAACAGACCGTTAGAGATTGCTTGTATCTTTAATATGATGGAGTACATCTGCTGTATTTCCCTAGTTAATATTAGGCCAAGTGTTAAAACATCAAACCTTGGCTTACATCCTTCTGATGAAATAAATGAAAAGGACAAAAATGAAAACTCCCACCGCGCCTTGCACCTGAGCCGTGCTGAGCAGGACTGCTTGCTCCCATCAGTGCATCCCCAGCAGAGACCTGGTGGGGAATGAGTCGGGGACCGGCCCGAGCCACCCCGTTCCTCCGGCAGCTCCCACAGCACCCGAGCGGCACCGGGATGCCCAGGCAGCTGCAGGATGCTCTGCTGCAAAGGGCCCGGGCGTCTGTCTGGCGGTGCAGCGTGTCACCTCCAGACCCGCAGTTATTTCTCTGTCCCAGTTTGGTTATTCCTGCTCTAACTGTGCTGTTCTTTGCTGATTTGCTCTTTCTTTGTATATCCAAGGAAATGCAAATATGGAATATAATCAGGAGGATGAGACGCTGCAGCCAGTGTTTGCCGGTTTAGTGAGTGTGAGCACCTCCATTAGAGACAGAAGTTGAAGCAGCTTTAACAGACAATTTTCAGGGAGTTCTGAGCATCCGTGCAGAAAGAAATCACCTAAAATCATGATTCATTTTTTAAAATGCCTGAGCTTGAGTCCCTTAAAAATGTCTTTACTAATTCAGGGAAGTTTTCATTCAGTCACAAATGCTGGCATGCAAGTTTGGTACACGCAAACATGTAACAGCATTTCGCCCGGCGCTTAGGTTTCAGAGGTGTCTCCAGAGTCCCCTGGCAGAGCAGCCCCGGACAAGGAGACCTTGTCCAGCCTCCCTGAGAGCGGAGGCAGAGCCATCAAACGCCATTAACTGCACTGGCTCCTTGCGGAAGAAGCATAATGCATATCAGATTGCAAATGGAGCAGAGATTAAACATAGCTTTTAATGGCTCTGCAAACACTTACATTTGAGAAACGCATCAGAGCATTTACCACTAAATAAACTTCTTATTTTTTCCAATATGGCCTGCTTGCGTTCCACTACAGCACTGCCTCTGTAGATGTCTTCCCACAACTCAGGCAGTATTGTAGTTCCTTAGTTTATGAATATACACACATTTTTGCTGTTAGGCATAAAAATGGACCAGGAGGTTTTTCACAGTGTGTTCAGACTGATGCCAACCACAGCAATCTTCCATCTCAAAGACCGGGGTCCGCACACCACAGCCCGGCTCTTGGTCAGTAATTAGCAAAATGTTCAAGGGATCGAGTCTTTTTTCTTCTCTGCTCCAGGAATCCTTTGAGGAGATCGTGTTCCTCAAAGACACTAGTTATTGGAATGGATTTAGCACATTTCACCTCAAAGGCTCTGCTCGCTGGGAAAGCCACAGATGCTGAAATTTCAGACTCAAGTGTGATCAGTTTGATAAGTTACACAGCAGTCTTTCTCCTCCCTGATTAGATGTCTGCTCAAACTCTTCTGGAGAGAATATTCAAAATGAAAAATCAGGAAGAATGACATTTCTTCAACGCTAATAATTTTTTTACAGGTCATCTACCGGCACTCAGCGCTCTCCTGCAGAGGCACAGCAGCCATGCAGGACCACATCCCCCCGTGGGCACACAGAGCCCTCTACAATTACACCAGCAGAAAAATTCACACTTGTGCTGACCACCTTGTAAAAACTGCCGGTTTTAAAAACCTGCTGGTTTTAATGAGAAAGCATCAGTGAGAAAACCTCTGTTCAGATACACTGCCCTTCTCCGTGCCTGCCTACGGCTGTGCTGCAGCAGCATCTGCTAGGACACTGGGATCAGAACTGCACCCCTACAGTCATGTTCTCTCAATTTTTAAATACTGAATAATTTAACATCATAGTTCTGTTATTGAAATAGTATTGGTTAGCTCACGTCACTTTAATAGGTCTCATTACTTAAATTTAGCTTGGCCTGCTGTGCATGCGCATGACTGATCCCAGAACAGTGTGAGTCTGCCAGCCCATCTCCGACTGCTGTTCCGGTGTCCCAGCTCCCCTAACTTGTCTCTTTGATGGAAATAATCATAGCTTATAGTCACTGCTACATCCACTGCACCCTCCGGGCTGCTAAGCATCCAACTGACCCCTGCAGTGCCTTTGCTTAGGCAGCCAAAAATCCTGGGGCTTGGTACGAGAATGCAATGCTTTCTCCTTGCAAATAATGCGGCATGTGTGAGAGGGAGGGCTGGCTAATTCCCTGGCTGTGCCCATCACTCACAGAGCATCGCTTCTCCGAAGCTGATAAACCAAAGAACCAAGATGAATTTCTCTTCAGTAATTTTCCTTTTGCCCATTACCGCGTGCACAATATAATATAACCGCGCATTTCTTTGTGACTCAGAAAAAAAGAATTGTTTAGATGTTTATTAAACAACAGAGTTAAATGAAATTAGTCACATTATGTTGTCTGGAGTATGAAAGTTAATTGGAAGACACAATGATTTACTAAAGTTTGAAATACCAAATGGGTTTTTGAGTAAGTTAATGACAACTAGAATCAGAATGTAACTGTGGAAAATGGAAATTTTATTTTAATTCCTACTGAAGTACTTCCGTAAATGAGCTTGCTCTTGACTCGTTGTGAGAGGTTTATCACAGCTTGGTTTGCCGTTACATATTTAAATGTTATCCAAGGGTACGTTAAATATGGCGACCAGATCACGTTCATCATAGGACACTGGAATAGCAATTTAATTTTTCTAAATAAAACACAAGAGGGGATTGAGAGTGGCAACTGGGAGGAATTTCCTGGACAAAGAAGATCAAGAACAGCAACTGCCTGGTAGCTGAGGAGCAGGGGCAGCCGGGGAGCCCTGTCGGGCACCCCCAGAAACCCCCCCCATCCCATGGCTTTGCTCCCCGAAGGACACACACAGTGGTTTTGATAAAGTAAACGCAAAATGTTAACACCGTCATTTCAGAAGAGCCAGCGTGGCGTTTTCAGAATATGTTTCCACCTCCGTCTTTTGTGCCTGCACTGATTTCTGGTGCTGTGGGGGATTTTTTGGGTAGAGGCGGCACATCTGCAGTAAATGCTGGCGTGTTTATTCCCTAGAATAAAGACAAATAATAGGAAGGGATCCAAATTCCCTCAGCAACAGTGGAATAACTCCACAATAGCCCACAGAGCCCAATGAACATCGCACAAAGCTAAAGCTGGATTTATACTGCACACGGCGGAAAGGAAAACACATGCCATTAACAGGAAAGCTTAAATCGGTGGAAGAAGGTGGAAATGTTGCTTTTCCTACTGAAATGCTTTTTAACGTGATTGCAAAGAGCCCGAAGTGCAAAAGCAAGGCAGCCACCAGATGGTGCAGGTGGCATCTCCGGGTCTCCTCGCTCCCGAGGTGGGCAGAGGCTTCTGTAAATTAGAAGCAGTGTTTGGTAAATGGTAGGGAAAGAGATGTCGTTTATTTTCCGTATCCTAGGAGTATTTCCAGCAGTGGAGTGTAATGAGAAAAAAAAAAGGGGGGGGGGGGGAAGGAAAGAGAATAACAGAGAAGTGTCCCTGTATAATAACTGCTCTGTCACTGCTTGCGATGTGTCGCACAGTGGGCTGGATGCAAAGCGGAGATGCTACGCTAACCGTGCTTTGCCTCAAAGGACCTTCAAAGGCCACACTCATTTTATGAGGGCACAGAACTAAACTCTCCTGACTTTCTTTTTACCAGGGTAGCACAGAATTTTTGCAAAGACATTTTTGTTGTTATCAAGAGATGATCAAATTCCTCCGTCACATCATGCCAGGAAATATAATCGTTTCCTCAACAACTTTCCGTCCTCCTCCTCTCCCATGGAAGAGCCAACCTCCTCCTCCTCCTCCTCCTCTTTTACCTCCTCCTCTTTCACCTCCTCCTCTTCCTCCTCCTCCTCCTTTTCCATGAAAGACGAGGTGCCAGCTAGCGTTAAGAAAAAAAATGCCTGCTTCCTTCTCTCTTCCTCCCCACCATAACATTTATGAGTTCCAATTTTACTTGTGTTTTCTACCACCAGTTTGGAGAAACTCCTTGCTGGCCGCGAGCGCGTTACCTGCCCTGGGAGCTGGGGACAGTCCCATGAGCTGCTGATCCCTGACTGCAAGGAAGTGAATCCAGTTTGCACAAGTTGAGGACCAGATCCTCTCAGCATTTTATTACAATCTTTTTTTTCCCCTTCATCTCTTTTTACGTCTCTCTCCCACTGATCGCTTAATCCTTGCGCTCAGCAGGTTGTTTGCTGTTTATCTAAACATCTCCTACTGTTGTCTAATATTCCCTTCCAGCCCTCCTTAAACATTTGGCTTCTCCTGCCCTGTCTTTCTTAGTATAAACCAGCCCAGGACTGAATTGCATTGCAGTCCTTTCAGTTTAACATCTGCTTATTTTTCTCCAGTTGCCTTTCCGCAAAGTACTGCATTCCAAAACAATCTTGTAGCTCCAATATTTTGCTCCTCTAACAAACATGGAGCTCCCACAGAGCTCTACCGAGAGACATCTGAGTTTACTACAGGTTTAAAGTTCGCACCTTTCCAGAAGCATCAGCTCTTACACAACTGGAAGTTAAAACTATTAACATCTTTTGGATTATTTTGTCTTCAGTCAGAAATAGACTGCTGTTGCAAGGGAATCATTCCTGAGATATTGCTATCTGCTCATTCCTCCACAAGGACAGAGAAAAAAAAGATTATGCAATGCTATAAGCTTAAAATATGTGGAAAAGGGAAAAATAACAAATCTGAAACATTTGCAAGTGAAAACATATCATGCAATTCAAATTCCTCTAGAATTTACAAAACAGAAAAGTTGTCAAGTGTCAGTCCAAATTTCTCCTTACATTTCATGTTTTTCACCCCCACCTCCAGACCTCCCCCAAATTCCCAGTACACATGGCAGCGGGCTGGAGAGTGCCGATGAGCGTGGCGAGCATGAATCTCCCTCCAGCAGAGCCGGCCTCCTCCTCCTGGGGCTGACCGAAAGGGGGACTTACGGCTTCAGATCACTCACGGGTCCCCTCCACATAAAGGACAAATTGCCCTTGGATTGAAACGTGACACGGTCACACTGGTCGGAAAGATAATCTGTAATTGAAGGAAGCGTAATCTGGGATAACAAGGTTTTACAGGGATCTAAATAATTCTTGAAATTGTATCTATCTACTGCATTTGAATGTCCCCCCCCATTAAAGCTGGTAACTGTGTTCCTTCCTTTGCTCTCACTCCTGTTAGTATTGTAAATTTAATGATACTGCGAAGCTGCTTCATCAATGCTTGGCTTGCTGTCAAGCAGGAATTTCGTAAAAGCTGGCTGCCATGCTGAATGGCTGAACTAACAAACAGTATCCAAAGCTGCCTGGCTTTAGCTTTGCAATATACCCTCCTCTGTGCTCAGAGCTGCTTTTAGCAACCATCAGCCCAACCGATATTGGTACCGTTCCAAATACTTTATAGGTTCCTTTTGGACATCAAATACCTCTGTGAGTGTTCGCCCTTTTTTCCTGATTTTTCTAATTGCCCAAGACTAAACAGCAAAGATATAAGACATTAAAATTCTTTGGCCATTGCCTTTTGAAACCTTAGGATCTCTCCAACCACCATCTTTTGCTTAAGCACGAAGGAGCAGGCGGTGGTTGGAAGCTGAGCTGGGTGACAACTGCAGAGAACACTGTATGGAGAGTTGGAGGGGACGATAACCCAGCCTGAGATGCCTGAGGAGCTGAGTAAGACCTTCAGGCAGAGTTTGGTGGTCAGCACTGAAGTGCACGAAGAGATGTGGGCCTCCTGAAAAGCCCCGGGAACTTGTGGCAGGGCGGAGATGCTGCCCAACGACCGACCGCGGCACGGGGTTTGTGACCAGCACAGTGAGGTGAACTTGCTGGGGGGAGGATGGTTTACTAGTTTCCTGCGTGAATGTGTTGACCTAGTTTTCTGGCAATTCCTGGATTTATACTTAGGAAAAAATACTGTTCTGACTTTTCAGAATACATACTGGAGAAGGGAAATGGTGTTACACATATCAAGTAGGTCCTTTTTCAGTTACAGCCATTTTAATATGGTTTAGCAGTATATATACATGAAGTAAATGCAGTAAGGCTGCTACAAAGCTCATCTATATACTCCTTATTAATTCCACAATACCTCCCATCCGTGCATCACTTAAGGTGAAAATGTATGCCTTCCCATGCCTCCTAAATTATGTCTATTTTAAGAAATATTGAGTGAGACACCGGGGTTCAGCAGGGTACTTTGTCAGCACATTGATTGGGATTTGCATGGCAGGGCAGTTTGTGTACAGCCCTGTTTCTCACAGCACGCCCAAGTGTTAACCACGAAGTGAATTCCCTTGCAATTTATAGCCCTGTTCTTTTCAATTTGCTCCGCTAAGTCATTTGGCTCCTGACAGGTCTCAATTCCAAACGCTGGATTGTTCAGCACAAAACAAAATGACACCGTCGCCCTAATCAATACGTACTCGTGGTAAACTGCAAGTATACGTACGTCTCCCAGACTGGGTTTTACAATGGGAGTTTTTTCCTCCGGCTGCCCTGTGCCGCGGCAGCCTGGGCGGTTGCTGAGTGCCGGAGGCGGCTGCAGAGCGAGGAATGCCTGAGCGGAGCTGGCCACCCCACCGGCTGCGCCTCCGTACCCTCATCCCGCCTGCAAGGGGTTGAAACTGTTAAACCTGCATCAGAATTCAAATGCCAATACCTATTATATCAAATGGAGACAAAACCATGATGTACATCCACTCGAGCCACCCTAAAGAGAGAAGAAAATGCAAATATCTTTCTCTTCTTCATGTGCTACATCTTACAGCTTTTTTTCCTTTCATTTTTTCTTCTCATTTTCTGTTCTTTTTATTTCCCTTCCTACTTTCCCACACTCCCTGTTCCACCTCCCTCGCTAGCCCACCATCCGCAGGCTCTCGCTGTCTTCCCACCTCCCTCCTCTGCCCTTCCCCAGCCTGGGGCTCGCAGAGGAGGGCTGGGAACGCCAAGAAGGACCAAAGCCAGCCCTTGCCACGCAGCCCATGTCCTTGCAAGCGTACGACAAGACGGTGGTCTTTCTGCCAGTGGTGATTGTTGGGGAAACCTGCCTCCACGATTCCCCTGCAACAGAAACAGAAGCAGTGCTGCAATTTTCATTGCTCTTACACAGCTCCATGACAGTACATGTAAGGCAAGGTTGGCCAGGAGATCCCGTTCCTCCAGCCAGCCGCTCAGTTTGTTTCCTATCATTTAAACTCCTACTGGTGACTGGTTTGGGTGAAGAACCCTCAGAAACCAAAAAAAATCCATAATAAGAATCAGATCGGGTAAAATAAAATACATACGGAGCTGCCTTGGAAACACAACTTTGCAGCTGTGGAAATCCCACTCCTGCAATAAAAGCAAAGGGCTTCCTTCTCCTGCGGGTCTGGATCCGTGGCTGGCACGAGGAGAGATGGCAGAAAAGGAAGAATGCAAGTTCAGGGGCGTATTTGTGTCCCTGCACCAGCCCTGCACAGGAAATACAGAGCGATGTACTGGGATCGCACCAAAAAGCACTGATTTCCCACTGATGGGAGCAAAAGGAAAGGCAAGCTCATTGTCAGCACTGCACCTTGGTAGTGCAGCACAGGCCCAGGAAGATGAGAAAGAAACGCCTGGAGCATTTTCTCCCAGCGTCTTGAGCCTCGCCGCCTACCATGGTGGAAGTGATGCCATCCTCTGGGAAAACGTCTAGGAAGCTGCCTTCCTATTTCTGCAAAGGAACGTGTAAAAAACCCCTTACGGATTACTCAGTTCAGAGGGACTATTCCAGCCAGAAAGTAACACTGAATGTCCCTACCCACCATGGACAGAATAGCAGTTACGCCTTTGCCACTATGGAGCAAGTTTCAAAAGGATGAAAAAACTAGAGAAGACAAACGAAGATATGTTAGGGAAGACAAACAAATATATGTTAGCGATACACTGGCCTCTGCTGACAGCACCTTGTCATCCGTGGGAAAACCCTGCTACATTTTTGTCTGAACAGTTTCCACTAATGAAGTTAACCAGCACCCCGGAAATAACACACGGATGTTATATGGCATTAGACTGTCACATATTGATTAAAAAACCCCAATGCCTCCATGACAGGAGTGCCATTTTAGCTACATTTGCAGAGTCGACATATTTAAATATTGGAAGATTGCTGCCAGACTTTACCTTTACGCAGCGTAGCACCTCCCGGGGTGGGTCAGACTCTGTCTTTAAATATTTACAAGGCATCTGCTGTCGTCTTGCTCGGAGACGACAGGACAACCCGAAAGCTCAGAGAAAGATAATATCCTTCTCCCTCTCTTTCCTGACTGCAAGATCCAAATGTGCTTTCTCTACATTCAACCTTGATCAGCTTTCCCCTGATTTTTCTGTGCTACGTCTGAGTGTTTAGATTGCCTGTCGTTAGCACAGGGCCAGAAACAAAGTCAGGTTTTTGGTTTCCCAGTCCCTGATTTTCAGACCGTCTGAGTGAGAATGAGACTCCCAAGAGCTGCTCCAAGTGGAGCGACTGCCAAGGGCCCCGTGACCGGCTCCCATCGTGACTGCTCAACCATATATATGCCGATGAAAGCAGAGCTCGTGTTTGCAGCGTGGCACAGGCTGGGTCCTTTGATTGCTCTGAGAAGCTCTGCTGGTTTTGGTACAAGCAGTACTTACAGCCTCCGTACCTTCCAGCCGCCGCGTGCGAAGCTGCAGAGGGGCACTGGAAGAAGCAGGTCCCAAAATCCCTCCTGTAAGTGCAACAGTGCAAAATGTGCCAGCACCACGTAACTAATATCAATCATCACTAAATACAGAGGACTCAACTTTCGAAAGAGACCTGGAGGTAATTGCTTGCCAATCTACCTTTTAGGCCATGCATTTGCTGATTTGTGTGAATCCTCATCTATGGTGGCATAAAAAGCATACGTGTGGCACAAACACAGCCAGTGGGTGCTATATTTAAGATTAAGTAAAAACCATCTAAAGAACAGATGGAGCAGGGCATCTACAAACCGAAAATAGACATTTTTTTAAAAATAGATGAAAGCAACATTTAATGTAGTTCAAAGGTTAAAATGAACCATTAACAAATCTAGGCTCATCTAAATACCTGCTTGTCACGTATATTTAATTGTTTTCATTTCCATTTCTGTTTGGATTGTGCTCTGCACTTACACAATGACCACAGCTTGTCCTGAAGTGTCTGACCATGGAGAAGGATTTTACAATATTCCTAAATGGAGAAGGGGAGGAGATTTCTGGGCAAAAATAGATGCCAAAAACACCCAAAAGGCTGTTATGAAGAATTAATAGTCAGTCCCTGAGTGGGAGCCAGCTTGGCACAAAGAGAATGTAAAAGCAGGGGTATGTAGCAGGGCAGCAAGAGTGCAACACATTACAAATACGTGAGTCTTAAAAAAACCCTGCTAGTTGAAGACAGTTTGGGAGAACTCATCACATAAGAAATCACCATTTTCCTTCAGTTTCTTCAAACCAGGATGAAACTGTGGAAAGCATCGCTCCTTCCGGAGAGCAGCATCCCACCAGCTCTGCACAGGCCGGCTCGCCCTCGCCCATCACTGCTCTCCCCTGCATGTGGAGGGTTGTTGTACACGACCTAGGAGAACTTGTAGGGGTGGGAGATACAAACCACTTCATTAATAGCAGATCAGCTGCAAAAGGTATTTTAGAAGTAGCTAATTAACAAACCTCTGATAAATCTAATGTGAGGAGATCCATGGTGTTTGCAGTTACTCCACCTGCAGGTTCCAGACTGCAGCTCTAA